>NC_141701.1:75940401-76649901 GCF_971803275.1 Cyanistes caeruleus
TGATGCAAGTGTGAAATCAGTGTAGCTCAAAAGAGCTTTCTGAAAAGAATTCAGGTCTGGAAAAGCTACGACCTGAATTTGAAGCTGATCTGTCACATCAGCTGCCCCAGTAATGGAGGTTGTTACTTACTAAACAATAACACTTGCCTAGAAATGGGCAGCAACTTCGATAGCTCTGGGAGTCCACAACTATCACTACAGCCAACTCTCATAAAAGGAATCCACAGAGAAGGGACTAGAGGAAACAGGTGGTGAGGAACAGGAACGTCCTGGGCTTAGAAAATAACCAGTGTGTGTCTGTTTGTAACCTTCAATCAGTGAAGGCTATTATTTCAGAAATATCCCAGCTAGCTAACTACCGAGCTTCAAGGGTGCTTAATATTAACCCATGGTTTTCAACATCAAGTCCTGAAGTGCTTCAGTGAAGACAGCTGCCAGTTAAAAGCTTGGACCAAGAAGTGTCCTTTTTCTATTGTAAATGTTACTGTTTCTTCTTACGGAATTCCAAATCTTCATTGACCTGATCATATAAGCAGCAGAGGACAACACATGCTGTTCATGGTGCTGCACTTGCCTATTTTTCCCTCCTCTTGGGAGCAGAGGATAACAAGTGCTTTGGGAATAAAAAAAAAACTTTCTTTCAACCTACAAGGCCAGGAGAACTCTTTTAGGATTTATTTTCATAGCCCAAAGAATTACATCCAAAACATTTAACGTATAATAACAGAGTAAGCACTGCACACCTATTGCAGTCTGTGTGGCTGAAGCAGCCACTGGTGCAATAGGGACCTTAACACCATGACTGGTCAGGCCAGGCTCTTCCCAAAAGTCAGTAGCTTTGATTTGAGAAAATGATAAAACATAAGAGGGGACTGAAAACAAGATATGCAGGCAGAGCTGCTGGTCTTCAGAGCACTAACTCCTTTCTTTCTGGATTATTCTGTCCAGTCACTCTCTGATGGCCATTTAAAAGGACTGTTGTTTAGTCCCTTCTCAGGCTGAAACTAGGGGTTTTTTTAGGCTTGCTATAAAAGAATAATTTTGCCTTAATATTAATTTGACCTTTTTAATCACTCAAGAAATGAAGGTGTGCTACAATTCCTGTGGATATTCTAATACATCTACTGACTAGAGAAGCACCAGATTTCAAAGAAATCTCACTAGGATAGGAAGAAATAAAACAGCTTTATAATGATGAAGAGTAATTTAACAAGTGACCTTTTCCAGTGCTCCTTTAACAGCTGTCACCCATTTTTAAAAATGGCAAGATACCAGTAGAGCAGCTCCTCAGAAACAGAACCAGATTTAGGGAAAAAAAGGGGCTACAGTGCTACCTTCCCTAAGGAAGGTTCAGCTTATCTTTAGTTTGAAATTTTAAACTTAAAATAGTACTAAATGACTCCATTAGAAATACAATCACAGGTCTTCTTACATGGACACATTTTACAGGTGAAACAACAAGCATTCTGCATTTAATGAAATGGGAAATAATGCAATGAAAAAAAGTATTCTTGCTTTGACTAATCAGCAGTGCTCAACAAAAATGAAGGAGGACCAAAAGTAAGTGCCACAAATTAACAGCATTTTCACTAAAGTACTTCAGTCTTTGATATTTGGAATGTACATGCAGCAGACAAAATACACAATGCACATGAACAATGAAAAAATGCAAGTTTCAGAACAGTCCCAGTCAGTAATTCACCCTCCAACTAGCAAAAGTTTACCATTTCACTACAAAACTCATCAGAAATTGGTGCCACCATTTATGAAACATTCTACTGTTAAAGTGACTGACTGATATTAATTTTCAAAACCAGAATCACATAATAAAAATGTAGGGCAGGAAATGAGTCTGTTCAGAAAATTCTACATCTGTTTTGATAAAATAAACTGTGTGACAATTCTGTCAGGCACTAGAATTGGTCAGGTCTACAGTTAAACCATTAAAACAGCTCCTGGCGCGTTTTTGGCAGATGCCAACTAGCACTTGCCAAAACAATCCAAAGCAGTTTCCAAGTTGGCACAGACCAGAAATCCTTTCCTGCCTGCACACAACCATTCTGGATGGACCTTAAGGCAGTTACAAACTATGGCTGCAGGGTTGTAGGGTGTGGTGCCACAGAAAAATCATGCACACATTTAATTTATTAGAATAGACATTTATTAGAATAGGTGTAGTCTCTAACTGAAAGTATCACAGACCTACCACATTTTTTCTCTCTAAGTTACTTAGGAGCAGGTGATTCTCTGCTGGATAGGGGGATACACTTGGCAAGTTTTGCTTATATATGATAACATGAAAACAGTTTTTCATATCCAATTTTGAGTAAAATGAAAAGGAACCATGCACCCAGCCTCAACATCTTACAGCAGTTCTTTCAATTTCAACACAGTCAAAATTTATAGTAGCATTCAGAAAAACTCACCCACTGTGCAAACAAATCAGTCTTTATGTGAACTTATAAAAGCTACAAATGAAAGGCTGGGTGCAACAGTTGAAATTTCATTTGTGTTAAACAGTGTCTCTTAAAGCTGCCTTAAGGCAGAGGACTGTGAAGTGTCTAAAGCAATATCTATTTTTAGGGAAGGTACACAAGAGCCAGAGAACTGCAAACTACTGAACACTCATCTCTGCTCTGTGCAAACTGTCAGGAAAACTAAGAAAGGACATGCATGCCTGTCCTAATGTAAGCTGTAAAGGACATCATATCACAAACCTTCAGTCCTTTCAAAAAGTGAACCTGCTTTTAGATGAGCACCGATGTCTATAAAAATTCACCTGGATTTCTGAGGAGGCTTTCAACAACGTCTCTCACCAAATGCTTTTATGGAGCCTGAGAAGCCATGAGAAATTAGAGGAATTATTCTAGTAAAGACAGAGACCAGTCTCAAGCAACAGCAGAATTTAATCAAGTATCACATGATTTCTTGAAAAAAGGCAGATGAAATGTGAAGAAATTCAAGGAGAAAAAAAAACCACCAAAAACTCTTAAAGTCAGATGGGCTTTTAGCTGATCTTTACTGCTCAAGACATTAACTTGAGATTATATATCCACGAAAATATCATCTCTGAGCTCAGTAGAGGTTAAAAAAAAATAAATCAGTGTTGGGATTTATTATTAAAAGAAGAGAGGGACAATGTATAGTCCAAGGATCTCCCTGAATGCTATTTGTAATCTTGTTCCTTCAACAAAAAGGAACACGGAAATGGAAGAAAAATGCAGAAAAGCACAATAAAGACATCAAAATTCAGAGAACCTCTATTTTAGGAACAATTAAGCAGTCATGAACTGAAGAGAACAGGACAGGACAGAAGCTTATAAAATCACAGCTTGCAGGAAACACTAATAGAGAGTAATTGCTCAGTATTTCTTCCAACAAGAAAAAAATAAAGGAAGAGCTTACAAACTATTATAGAGTAGTAAACAAGCAGAAGACTGTTCGCAAAAGCACATGGTTCACTGTGGATCTCTGTGCTACAGGATGTTGCCAACAGCTGAAGTTTTTAAGGTCAAAAGCAATGAGACAAATTGATGGAAGGTCCACCTAGAACAGCTTGGGATGGGGGTGGGGGTAAGGAAGCTGTAGGGAAAGTACACCAGGAGAACCCTGCACGCTTGTCCTGCTTTAATGCAGGACATTACCCAAGGTCATGCTTCTCCTGGCTGGACCCCTTCAGAGAGCAGATGCTGGGCTAGATGGACACATACAATGCTTGTATTATATTACCTAAGGGCACGAGTTATGGTGAGCTCATCAAATTCTCTTTTTCACTCTCTGCATTGTCTCCCCACAGAACAGCAAATCAAGTCCCAGATTCTGAACAACTGAAAATGTGAATCCAAGATATTTAAAGTACTATTTATATTATTTTCATTAAAATAAACTATGTTGGTTTGGGGATCTGACGAACTGGGGAATAAGAAAAAAAAAATGTATCAGACTGTAGAATTCTTTTTCATGGAAAAAAAAGGCAGTCAAAAACCTATGTTTCCTTTCACTTCACAAGCAATTTGACTTTCTTCACCTTCCTCTTCTCAAATGTAAACAGACAGGTAAGTCAGATTCAAAACCCCAAAAGACAGTTTACTAATTTTATGTAAATTTCTCTCACAAAGAACAGGTGGAAGAAATGAAATATAAATCACACTAATCTACTGTGCCACAGCAATAGCTTCTCAATTAAAATTTTTGAAGCACTGCCATGCTACACAGATACATGAAGTAGCACCAGCTATGGTAAAAGATGCATTTTACTCTGCTCAGTTCATGATCTAAGCTGTCATCAATTCCATATTGCTCCATTTCATGCTTATAGGAAAGTCTGAAGAGATTTCATACTTGTGGAAGTTCAGAGGTATGAAACTGAACAGGAGATGCACACCTGAACTGCTTTCTGTAATTGCTATGATACTGGTATCTGTCTCTAGAAAGAGAACAAAACATGGCATATTCCCTTTTTCAACTCTGCATTGCTGTTTGTTCAGTGTCAGGCTATAAGACAATAGTGTGCCAGCAGATATGCTTTCAAATGATGTCAGATATATAATAAATTCTAGTGGTCTGTTTAGAAGAATAATGCCATAAATACGCAATCTTTTGTTCTGAAGATGGATTGTCTGTAAATCATTCAGATCCTGATTATACTGCTGCTGTGGTTGAGGAATGATGTTCCCCAGTTCAGTGTTCCCATTGAAACACTCCAAACCATACCCTGCTCGCTCACATTCCCCTGTGGAGGGCTGGACAGGAGAAATGGAGACAGAAATGTAAAGATCACAGATTGAAATAAGAATAATTTATAGGAAACAGCAATGAGAAAGAATAAAAAACAGTAACAGCAACACTATCAGAGTGTACATGGCAGGTGAATGATTCACATGCCATGTGTAAACCCCGACCAAACCTGACCCTGCTGCTATACTACTTGACCTGGAAGGGACTCCTTACCACATCCCTGGAAAATGAGGAGAAGTGGTAGAGAATAACCTCTGGGTCTTGGCCACACACCTTCTGGCTACTGCAAAAATTAACATTGTCCTGGCTGGAACCAACACAACTGCCAACAAATTAAATAAATTATATACTCTACACTAATATGACATAAACATTTGCCTAAGACAGGTCAATGACAAGTCAATAGGCTTCAGAATTATAAATTTCTATTCATAGGTTTATCAACTAATATTTATTGGCAATTATAGTGATCAATTACGTGTGTTGATTTAAAGAGAAACTCCAGCAAGCTTACCTACTTCTAGTCATCAGCACTGGTATAATGAAGTTCTAAAAGTTACCTTCTTGACCAACACAGTATTATTCTGCTTTTCAAAGAAAGCACTAATTCCCAGAAAACACAAATCATGATAATCCTAGTGTAAGAAAAAGCATTTATAGAAACATTCTATAAAATTTGAGTTAATATAACTCAAATCAGAGGAAACTATTTATTAAAAATTATGAACAAGCAGTAATAAACTTAGAAAATATTTTAAGATCAAAATAATTCAGCAATTTATTACAGGAAAACAGACTTTAAAAAAAATTCCAGGCCAGCTATAAAAAATAAAGTAATAAATAACCATGCATTAAAAATAAAATACCTACTTGCCAGTGATGGTCCTCCAAAGCTGTGCACCTGCAATTGTAGGAATGTAAGATGAAACACAGTGCACTAAATCAGAATTTTTATTTTTTATGCATAGAACGTGCTCAGAATTGGGACAAAATGACCAAGGAATTCTCTGTATTGGTCAAACAGGAAAGCTATATTATCTTACAGCAACTGTTCTTGAATTGCTTTCTGTAAACTTAACAGACAGTTAAAATCATAAACAGAAGAAGTCAGGATCTTCTATTGCTATATTTCCACATGGAAGGATGTCATGAAGATGATAATGAACATAACTTTTACATCAACATACCCTTTACCTCTATACACTGACAACCACCCTACATTCCTCATTAATCTGTAAGAGTCTTGCCATCTAGTGGCTGGCTGGAAACATGAAGCAGCTACACAGATGTGTTACACTGGGAAGAACTTTTTCTGCTCTTTGGAGCGAGTGGCACTTCATTGATTTCTATTCATTACTACAAGACTCCTACACTATTACTTCGAGAACCTGATTTTTCTTCAACTCTGTCTACAATGGCATCAAAGGCATTAGTAAAATAAATGAGTTTACTACTGTAAATTATTATTCTATAAGCTAGGGAACAGAGATCTTCCTATCCTCATCTCTAAAATGAATGGTTAAATAATCACACAAACATGAGAGTGGTACATCCTGGATTTGCTCACTACAAAAATATTATTTACAGGTACGAGTGAATTTACCTAAATCATTGCCTTCCAGCTAGCAAGGTATTCAATGTTTGTGTTGATTTATACAGCACAGAGCTTAAAAAATCAAATTCTGTTTAGGTTTATAAGTTAGCCTCTGGGCTTTTAATACTCAAGCAGGAAACAGAACGGTATCCAAGACTCCCAGAAAAGGGAATGACAGTAAATCATACTTCAGAAAAGGTAGCAAATACCTGCTGTAACATAGCAGGGAACAACGGGCTTTGGCAGTCAGAAATGATGTGTTAGTACATCACAGAAGAATACCATGCTTCTCTGACACCTATTTCCTACTTTTGAACTATGTTCAGATGGTTTTTCAAACACTTTGCATGGGATTTAACAACAAACAAAAGACAAAATAAGAATCTTGAAAAAAAAAAAACAACTTAATGGCAATGAAAATTAAAACTTAGGATGAACATCTTGTCAAAGACTTTTCAAGATGCTAATGAAGTACAGGACAGAATTAAAAAAAAAAAACCCAAACCAACCCAAAACACCAGACCAGCCAACAAACCCAAAATCCCTTTCAAAATTGGTTGCATTCACATAAGACTTTATACACACTGGAAACTAAATGCTACACAAAGTAAAAAGAAAATACTGCTCGCTTCTTATTTCATCTGTGCTAAGATAGGTAATTTCTCTATCTATTTACAAATTTCACTTATTTACATTTAATGTCCCAAAATTTCCAATAATTACATGATTAATGTCAGAAGAAGTATTAATCTTTAGGAAAACCTTGTATTTAGCAAAGAATGCATTTTCAGACCTAGCATTTAAGAAACAAGAATGACTGCCCACTCATAACAATTACACTCATCTAAATGCTAAAACAAGTCTCCTAATGCCCTTCCTATAAAACACAGAACTTCATTGGAAATGGCAATAGACCATCACAGATCTACTATCACTCTCTAAAATTAGCTGATACTTTTACAATAATCATAATATTGACATGGCTTTATGAATGAACTAGCATGCTCCAAATAGTAAGTTTTTAAGCATGGAACTCTATCAGTACACTTACCCTTTATTTTTGAGAATACCAAATCCTTCATTATCTGAAGAATTAACACTCCAAGTATTATGAGAGAAGTCAGATGATACACTCTCCAAGGGGTCAATGCAACAAACCTAGAATGTCAAGAAGAAATAAATGCTGAATACTTTAAGACTCTTTAGAAGCATACAAAAACTTATAGACACTACTAATAATGAAAAGAAATAGGAAGAAATAGACTCGGATTGTAATAATTGAATTCAGTTTCTCCCCACAACCTTTCCATGAGAAGCAAATATTGAGAGCTCCTAGCATGGTATTTAAAGATACAAAGATTAAACACTGAGTTTGTAGTAGATTTTTGTCCATTCTTTTATTTACACACAGAGAAAATAAAGAAAACAAAATATTTTAATTATTGCATGGAAACATACTACTTTTAAATTAACTGTGCTTTTATTAAAATTAATTGAATTGGCACAATGCATAAAAAAAAAAAAAAGGTTAAAATTTTTGTTTCCCACAGAACCCATGTGGGATTTTTAGCAAGATTTAGCAAGATTTTATATAAATCATTCTTTCAAACTCAAAGATGAGGTAAATTATCTTTATCATATCACAGCATAACAATAACTTGTCTTCATAACCAAAATTTTTTTTTAATTACATAATTTTTTAGAACATGTCTAGTCAAGTCAAACAGACCCTAGACTCAGAAAGTATGAATTATAATCTCATGCACTACTGACTTTGCCATCCAGGTGTGTCTGGAGATTAGCTCTTCTATCTGTTTTACTGGCAAATATCCCAATTCACAAAAAAAAGGGTGTGAAGTAAAAAGAATTAAAATTCAACTAACTAAAAAATGCTAAAGTACTTTCATAGCTGTTTTTGAGCACTATAAATCAGAGATCTGAACAGAAATAGTGGACAAGTTAATTTTTCAAAGTAAAAGCAATTAAGTTTAAAAAGTTAAGGTCAGCCAAAACCAGTAAAAAGCCACTGTCCAAGGGACTGGTTCAAATGAGAATACCAACTGAAAAAAAACCATACAATGCTGGGATGTTTTCAAGATACCTCTCAGATTTGAAAACAGGGCAGCTGGCTACCCTGTTCCTGCTGCAGAGCTTTTCTGCAAGAAAGAGGGGGAAGGGCAGTGAAAATAGTAGCAAACATGGCCACTGCAGGAAGCATAGAGGCACCCTTTGAGCACATTTGGATTTTTTTGAAAGAAAATTGACTTCACAATATTTCTAACAAGCTCAGGACACACTGCTGTAGTACCAAACTGCTCCAGTATTCCTTGAAAACCTCAAAAAGACTGCATTAAAGAAAATACCCACACCACTAATTTTCACATTTAACACAATCTCATAATACCAATCATCCTGAGCAGACCAGTATATGAATTCCAATACAATCATATAAGCTCATTCTGAAGGTTTTATCCAAATATAAAGTGTTTTTATATCTGTAGAGAATTTGAGTTATAAGACTATTCTATAAAATAAATGCTTAAAATCAGCACCTTTGTGTAATTCAGCCAGCTCAAGAAAAACAAGAGTAGAGAAAAATGATTACAAGGCAACCTCTATCAAAAGTGCCCAATCATAGCTCAATAAATCAAAACTCGCAACAGCTTTGCATCATGTTGTCATACTATTTTTGTCAGCATTAAAAAACTTTGATTGTGTTTAAGTTCTACTGCATGGAAGACTTCGTTTAGCCTACTTAATTTATTGTCAATGGGCTGGGGAGAGAGAAGTGATGCTGTATAGAAAAATCAAGTGAAGAATTTTTCATCCAACTTCTAGGCAGAGAAGTTTACAACAAATGCAGACCTTCAATTTGTTTGGGCTTAATACCATGTCTGTTCTATAGGGTCTTCATGGTGTTTGTGCATGAATGTTTATACAATCACACAGAATGCCCTGACTTAGCAATTACCATTGGTAATTGTTTTGATGGCCTCAAACATAAACATCAATACCAAAATTTATCACAAGTGTCTGCATGTGTGTATGCACACACATATCTTACTAGCTTTTCGAGGTAAGATCAGATGCTTACTAAAAAGGCTTAGTGTGTCTTTCAAAAAATACACAGAACATGTTTGACCTACTTTATGCTCCCAACTAAAGCATACTGTTAGTTTCATTGCAATCACAGCTGTCACCTGCTGTTAAAAACAATTGCACTAATGCGGACTAGGATTAGCAAACAAGGATTAACAAGGTAGCATCCTCTCTGAAAGATGCTTCCAAGTCATGTCATTCCACCTTCTCAGTACTGCAGTCTCTCTGCTCCAATGGCTGAAGAAAAAGCTGTAATCTAGTTGAAGTAGGTAATGTAGTTACCAAACAAGGACTTTTCACTTATTTGGAGAGCTTTGAATTGTTCTGATTGAATTTCCCATGCCTTAACACTTTTACCTCTTTACCTAGATTGTGATGCATGCATCAAAGACCATTCCTTGTAAATTTACTCAACAGCCAGCTTGTGTCAGCCCTCAGGTACCAGAGCAACCAAATTAGAAAACTGTTTGTGATCCATATGCCAGAGATCGGTGTCCTTGAAGCCCTTCCTGGTGAAAAGCTGATAAGGTCCCCTTGTACTTTTTTGGCATGTATCTATCATAAGCTTATCAAAAGGTTAGTTCAACATGCTGAGATCTGAAAACCACTTATTTTGCTACCAGTGTCAGGATTCAAAATTCTTCTAGGAATTATCAATATGATGCATTGCAACCTGACTAACAGTTGATGTGGTTAGGGCATTTTTCCCCCTCCTTGTTTTGAAGAAACATAACAGACTTTACTCTTAAGCATTTCTAACACACATATCTGACAAGAATTAAAAGCTCCAGAATGACATCTTCATATACTACACACCTGTTTTGTAGAAGAATGCTACGTAAGAGAAGTTTACTGAACATGCTCTCTTTTTTAAGCAATAAACTAAACAGACTGAAGTTCAAATTGTTTTATTTCTTCTACAAGTGGTATGGAAGTAAAAAACATTACTAGAGACATAACCAAGGCTTTCTCCCCCCAGAATTCTGCCATATTCTTGTTCTGTGAATGGTTGAGTGGGGTTTTTTGTTTTGTTGGTTTTTTTGGTTTGGTTGTTGTTGTTGTTTTGGTTTGGGTTTTTTTTTTTGAAAGGGGAGGGTGGTGCTGGGAGGGTGTGAAGAAAGCAAAGGTTAAAACAATGTATAGAATTATGCACTCCAAATAACTACTTCAGCAGTTAACAGGACAGCTTGCACAAGAAGGGGACAAGAAATTCTGCAGTAGGCACTGCAGGACTGTAAAAAGCCCAGTCATGAGGTGCCCAGGTCCCTGTCACTGTCTGAAACAGGACTCCCTGAATAGGAAAGGCCCTCAGACACAGCCCCAAGGGGTGGGAGGATACAGCATTTGAGGCTGCATGAAATGCCTGTCCCTTGCACTGATGGCAACAGTGGCCTCACTGTGGAGGATGTCCTCTGGTCCAGAGCATTCAAGTGCAAGAGCTACTGGAGGTGCTAAGCAGGTGGCAGTCCACTATGGAGCAGGACTTTCAAAAGCTTAATTGTGTAAGAACCTGAGCAACGTGTTTCGACTGGAGCACATTTGAGCAAGCCAGACTAGCTGACCTCCAGCTGCCTTTCCAACCTACATTCTTCTACGCAGGAAGAACGTAAGTGTGATGGAACCAAGCCTGCCACTCAACTCCACTGTGGAAGACTTGAGAAACCATTTGTGTGAAATGAAATAGGAGCCGTATCGATGGATAATTAAGCACTGGTGGTCCACAATGGTTGTGGAATTTCCAACCTTGATGGCTGTGAAGACAAAACCCTGAGCAATCTGATCTGAATTAAGTACTGGCCTTATTTTGAGCTGCAAGTCATACTAGAGACCTCATGAAGTCCCTACCAACCTGAATGGTATTTTCATTCTGTGACTATTTTAGCCTATAAGAAGTGGTTGGCAAATATTTTTTCAGAAAGATGCTGACCTTAGAACTTAAAGGCACAACGGTTTTGGTTTCTGGGCCTGGCTATACTGCAGGTGTGCTGAAATGATTCTAAAATGCACAGGTAAGAATCAAAACTTGACAACTTCCACAATTAAAAGTAGAAATTCTTCAGCTTCATGACTGTGAACCTGAAGATAGAAATGTAGCCTGAAGTACCTTCTCCATTATGTCTTTTCTCCGGTTCCTTATGGTATGGGTCATATGTCAATACTGTCAATTTGTTTTATCAAAAGGCATCTATCTCACAGTGCAGAGAACCTGGGACAATTAACTGCACAAATCAGATTGTACAAAATTATTCAAGTGGCATGATCCAGCTAAGAAATTTCGAAGGTTAACAATATCATAGAATACTGCAGTCAGTAAACATAATGAAAAACTTATAGAGCATGACAGAAGTTGTTTTTACTTGTATCATGAGATACAGGGAAGGCACAGACCTACCAAATTGTTTTAAATGTTAAGTAAATCAATTTTATTACTTAATTTAAGCTGTTAAGGTTTTAAGTTTTTTACAACATATTCTAGAACTATGAATGAGTTGCACTTCATAAACACAAAACATAAGAAAACATTTAATCAAAAATTAAAGTATTTAGACTATCAGCAGGCAGTGCTAGTTATTTCTAGAAAGCCTTGGCAGGTACATTTATAACAACCATCTATCTTTAGATGGATTCCAGAGATAATCACATAAATAAATGAGAGCTGTCAATAATGCAGATGTGAGCATGGAGCTTTGCTTCACCATCAGCTTTAATGGCACATTTATTAGCTGCATGAGTGATCTTTGTACTTCAGTTCTGTGTTCCACAAATTCATATTTGCATCTTAAAACTAGAAGCCAAACTCTTCAGAGTAATTCTGTGGAGCTCTAAAGAGTGCAGAATGATATAAAACTGTTTCCTCATAAAATGTTTAGGTGAAAATCTACTGACACCTTTCAGCCTGAGTTTTCCATAGAACCAGTCTTCTTCCAATCAGACACTGGTAAGCAAGCACAGCCTATGACACAAACCACACAGAGAATAGCCCTCACCTGTGGAGAGGAGCTATTTCTAGTGCATTTTGAGAATACTGAACTGCTAATTCCAAAGCTACGTGTACTTTGCTCTTACAGGGAGCCCCCTAACACTGTTTCAGACAAACATCTACAGTGAAGGCATCTGGGTGAGGAAAAGATGCGGCAATGACTGTTTCTGGGTGGTAACTGTTTCCTGTTGGAGCTGAATGTAGACCATTCTTGCACGCTTACTGCTGGAGCAATCAACACCTGTCTGGTTGCAATAAATTCTGATGACTGTCTCAAGCAAGAGTTCTGGGGAAGGGGAAGAGGGCTTGTTTTCTTCTAATTACAGCATGAAGCACATTGTTTGAGCAACATTTTTGAAATACATGGTAAAGGTAGTATCAGAAAGCTCATGGCCTTACTGATCACTGGGTCAATCGTTTTGTTTGCCCCGCTTTGAATCAATAAGGAAAAATATATATTCAGCTCTATTTTATTTACAGGTAATTTAATGCTTAAATTCTCTTAATTAAAACACCATCCCAAAGCAAGTTTGGGAATCCTGCTTTTTATATCTATTAAATTTACAACTTTTATGTGAATTGCGCTTCTATATAAATGATTCTATATTAAGCCTCTGTAAATATCAAAATGCTGTATCTACAAATATTGAAATCCAAGCCTCAAGTATTCAAAACATTTGAAGTCAGAACTCAATAATCCAGTATTTTTCCTGTTTTTATTTTAGTACATCTTGGTGTTGTGGTATAACACTAGCTGGCAATTAAGGTTGCTCACTTTTCTCCTACCCTGGTGAGATGGGAAGAAGAATGGAAAGAAGTAAAAGCCAGGCCTTAAGAACACTTTAATTATTGAAATAAAGTTAAAAGGAGTAACAATAATAATAAATGAAATGTGATACAACAAAAAGAGAGAGGAATAAAATTCAAGAAAGACCAGTGAGGCACATTACCACCTGCTGACCAGTGCTCAGCCCAACCTGATCAGTGATGGGCAGATCCTGGCCAGCTCCTCCCAGGCTGTGTACTGGGCATGACACACTGTGGTTTGGAAAATCCCTTTGGCCAGTTCAGGTCAGCTGTCCTGGCTGTGCTCCTTCCTGGCTTCTTGTGCACCTGCTAGCTGGCAGAGCATGGAAAACTGACGAGTCCTTGAATTAGGGTGAGCTCAGCAAACACCGATGCATGTTATCAACTTTGTTCTCATGCTGAATCCAAAATACAGCACCTGCAACACTGTACCAGGAAGAGAAATAATTCCATCCCAGCTGAAACCAAGACACCTAGTCTGAGTCAAAGTATTTAGATAACTGTTCAAGAATTAAAATGCAAAAATCCTTTCCCAATTCCTACACAAAAAGTGTAGATCTTCACTTAAGGCAGAGTAAGTTATGGACATATTTTTTGGTAGAATCTCTTTATAGAAGATAATTTGATACAATATTATTGTATGATATTTAGCTGTTGACCTGCATGTCTGAAAAATACACAAAAATTGGTACAGCAGATTCTGTGTTGAAGAGAGGGAATTACATGTAAAAAAACAGATCTGTATATGTGCTGTCAAAAATTTTAGAGGGAACAAAAACCTAAATTCAGTCTAAAAAACCTCCCCACCCTTCTAAAAAGCATAATTTATTGAATAAAATCTCAAAAGCATTTGCTCCACATCTTATTTTAATTCAAATTTAAAGTATGCACATCAGCACTCTGGGTGCCTAGCATCTTAGAAAGCTGTATATCTGTTTAGCTGAAAACCAGTGAAATGTAATAGAAAGCTTCTTAAAAACATGTACAATAAAAATCTTTTAGATCTGGTCTAATTTAGTGGAGAAAAACCTTCCACAAAGAAATAAATTAGAAAGCTTCCATAAAGGTATAAATTAGAAAGAAACACAATTTTTTCACTTCACTTTTTTTTCTAAATCAGAGTTCCACCCAAAAACTTAGGAACCTGAAATATTTCAGAGTAAAATGAAGTATTGAAAAGCAATAGATTTGTAACCTATGTTCCAGCTAGCAAAGAGTGCTCCATTGGATAGCACCCAGAAATCTGAAAATTCTATCACTATGTACATAAACAAATAATTGAAAAAAAACCCCCAAAAAAACCAAACAAAAAAACCTCAAGCAGAAAAGACATGCTTATTATTCTAAAACTTGCTTTTTTTTTTTTTTTTTTAATTCTTTCTTTGTTAAGACAAAGAAAACTCAGCCATCAACCTTTTATTCAAAGAGCTTATTTGTCAGGTTTCATTGAAAAGATTAGGATCTTATTTATTCAGCCAGAAAGCACAGACCAAATCAGTTTTTCTTTAGAAAACCTTCTAGAACATATTAGGGAAAAAAAAAATAAAATTGAATAATAAATAAACCTGTTGTCCTAAGAAACAGACTCACAGAAATTTAAATTACTGTTACTTTAACAGCCATCTGGAGAAGGGACAGTTCTCCGGAAAGTCTGTGCACAAGTTTCAGGGAGAAAGCAAAGATGGCTGGACAATGCTAACTTGCATTATTATTATCCTATGCTAACACATAGGATAGGAATTCAAATTGTGTATTTTCTCTCCCCAACTCAAGAAACCAGCTCTTAAAAATAAGTCTAAATAAAACCAAAAATAGTATAAGTCTCTAGGAAAAAACACTAGACCAGTGCTTTGCATTTAATCACCAAAGACAAATGTGCTTGTAAACTGGTATATTTGGAAGTATATTGGTGGTCTGTGAAATAGGATTAAGTTAATAATTTCACATTGCAAAATTATCTCACACTGTTTGCAAGGAAACTTTTTGAGGAATACAGCTGTTAGAATCATGTTTCAATATTTGTGCTTTTGGATTACTGCACAGGATTTTTGGATTTACTGCAACCTGTTGCATTCAGACAGGCACATAAAAAACAATTGAGAAGGATAAATTTTAATTTACCTAAACTACATACCTTCTGAGTCTACCATGACATCGAATTCTACTATTACATTAGTGAAAACAGGGTATGATATTTCCATGGAAGTAAAAATTATTTTGATTTAAATAAATAACATCAAATAACCTAGCTTCCTTTGTTTTTGCAGACAAATGCCCAATGACCTTAATTAACCTGTGCTCTGGCAAAGTACAGAAGAAATCTTAATCCCATTTTCTCATACAGTAGCAGCAGTTTGAGCAGTAGCACCTCTACCGTGCTGCCCTAAATCTCCTTTTCTGTAATGCTCTCATTAGTCCTGTAACATCTACCATGGAGCATAGCATATCCCCCTAAAACGTCCATTGTTCTCAAAATTCTACTTACTATTTGAAAGGTCTCATTATTCTGAAGCAATAAACAAAGAAATTATATTTTTTCTCTTGAAACAACTGCTTTAGACACAGCATATGTATGGTTCAGCAAGACAGAATAAACGCAAGCCATGCTGCAATGCATTTTTATTCTTCTTTATTCTGAATTTCCATCTACCATAAAGTTCTCATCCTAGATTTGATCCTAAATTGTTCAGTAATGCTTGCTTTTCCTCAATTACCCCACTTGATTTCTTTTCTGACTGACACTGAGTTCATTTTATTGGTTGAAAAATGCTGTCAACTGTCCAGGTTTTTATGTAACACCTGGCTCTTAAACAATGTCAATTTTCATTCCTGTAAACTAATCTCTCAGCCAAAAGTATGCAAACTGTCACTAAAAAGATGTTAATGGCTTTTAATTATTTTTGCTAACTAAATCAAATGAATTTAACTTTCTGCTCCACTTTTCTACCTCCAAGCCTTCAAAAGTTTTGACTATTTGTATTGGAAAATTGGGGGGGAAAAAAAAGCAAAAAAGAAAAAAAGAAAAAAAAAAAAGAAAAAAAAAGTGAAGGCTAAAACTGCCTGGGTAAAAACAAGTAGATCCTAAAATTATATCACAACTTGTGCTGAGGTTGGAATTTTAGCTGTACTTGAGGAAGAGTATTTTGGAATACCACCTTCTAGGAAGCAAAAAATAACAAACCAAAAATATTTTTTTAATCTTGAAGAAACATCAGGAATTTGCTGTACTAGGGGTAATAAAATATATCTCAATACCAATATGTTACAAAGACTTAGCAAAGGGCAGCAAATTAAATAAGTCAGGACTATTAGACTAGAAGAAACAAACTAGAAACCATATGAGAAATCCATTCACGTGAATGCACAGTGAATTTCAAAACGGTCTATACCAGAAATTTTTTTTCTTCCATTAATGAATGTACTATCATTACAAAAGAATAATGTCCTTAACCTACTCTACTATTCATACTTGAGTGATCAGAGACATAAACTCTTATTAGAATTTAAGGCATGAGTATTCACTTGTGTACTATCCTATTACTTTGGATTTCAGGAAAGTAATCCCAAAACAACTACGAATGTAGCTTTAAGATTTCCTGTAACAAAGACAGCCAAAGACCAAAATTTCCCACATTCAAAATGGTATTTAGCATCTGGGTGCTAAAAAATCTGTGTGTTCTTGGATGATATCACAAATTTAATCAAGTGAGCTGAAGACCAGCATACTACAAACTGGCCTCAGAATACCAATACTCTGCCTGACTCCAACTCACTTAATTTTCATGTATTTTTCTTTATGTTTTGACTTCAAAGATTTCTTTTATTCCAATTCTCACTTCATCTGACATTTTGCCACCAAGAATGTCCTGAGTAGTTTTCCTAGACTACATTTCCAGTGATAGCCACAATCAGAAATGATAGTGAACAAAAATGTTCACAAATACAGAAAACAGGGCTGCTGCATGACTTGAAGGTCAGTTTCCTTCTTGTAACAAAGAATAGAAATGCAAGCATACACTGTGCATGGACACAGCTCTCTAAATGGGTAGAACTCTTGCTTTACAGGCAAGCTGCCCATCCAGGTATAGTAGTGGTTGCATTTACATGTGTGCAAATACATGAAAGAAATACTTAGCTTGGTACTGCTTTCTTACATTGGAAGAATAAATTAATGAATTAAAAGTACTTTGAGATCCCTTCATGGTATACTTTATCATTGCCAAGCAGAGATTTCAAGAAACATTTTAAAAACAAATCTTAACGTAAACTGGATACTTTAAAACTAAACAAACACTTCAATAACAACTCCTAAAACAAACTGGATACTTAAAAACAAAACACACCAAACCTCTAAACTCTGAATGTGTGTTTTGTTACTAATATTTAAAGAGCAATTGGATTTTCTGTCTGTAAAATACACAATCTTTACCTGATGCAATGCACACAGACAATTCAGATATAAGCAATATTGCTTTCTCTCTTGATTGTTTCTCTCAGACAATGGAAATATTCACTAGGTCTGAGACCAAACAAACAAACAAAAAATGTGAGTATGGATGGTGACAAAGGACTATTTTTAATGGCAAATTAGGCCTGCACATCTGTCTAAATCAAGGATTGATACTTGCATTTTTCACAGTTGGTCAGTTACTTTGTTGAGCCAGCACCATAACATCACGTAACATTGTTAAAAACAGACCTGCAGTAACGTGCAAATATACCTTCTCAGGTCAGAAGGTATATTCAAATCTTTAAAGAAAAATTTGGATTTGGGCAGGTGAAGGGAACAGCAAATGGGCAATGCAATAAATTTGTTCCACAAGGAAACAGGAAAAGAGAAAAGATCTATTACATCTTAGTCCTTCTGCAGTCTCCCGTCACAAAATATCCTAAGGAAATGAGGAAATTGGGCAATTGGTGAACAGATGCAACTGGTGTATATATACATACATATACATATATGTATATAGGGATGACCTTGCAGACATGAATGTACCTAGGTTTGAAACATTTATCTCCTGAAAGAAAACACATATTTGAAATAGATATCTACAAACTACAAAACACATGGAACAGTACAGAATTACTAAAAATAAACTTGTCCCTCTGACCTTGAGGAAATTTAAAATTACAGATTGGGAGAACAAAAAGCTGCCACTATCCCCTCTATACCATACACATGGAGAATAATCACTAGGACAGAATGCTAGCTTAAAAATCTAGGACTGAATGTTAATATTTAGCTAAGATTAAACCCAAGACTGAAATTTATCAGTAAACAGCCTAACACTTAGAACACCTGGAGTGAACTTCTGGTACCAGCACAGAGTTTCTCTGTTCTTGGGCCAAACACTTTTTCAGTAGAATGGTTGTAAAATGGTTGTAAAATGTAAAAAAATGTAAAAAAATGTAAAAGTGTAAAAACAAAACGGACCTTGTTTTCCTGAGTTATTTTGACTTCAGTCTGCAAACTATATACAGCACAAAAATCTAAATCATATTTCAGACAGTTAGGTGCAAAATAATACATATATTTAACTCTTGTTAATTTTAAAGATTTTCAGTCATGTTCATTTGGGGCAAGAGGCTTAAAGCTGTTCATGGTGAAAAAATAATGGAGGTGGCAACTGAAAAATGTTTTTTCAGTGGCCAGATTTGTGTCTACTCTCATTAAAGAGTCTACAACAATTTCTCAGGAATATTAAAAAATCAAGGAAATCAGAATGAAATTAAGTTAGTAAATTTCTTGTACTAACAAGAACAATATTTTAGTAGTAACCACCAAAAATGCATTTATATACAGTATATTGGCTAAGATATTTTTAACACAAAAGAGGCAACAATGGAATATATTAAATAAATCCTGTGACACCAGTGTCAGACACCAGTTCAGTCTCAGTAGCTCCTATCACAACAGTTTACACACAAAGTATTTTGATGGGTGTACATACAAGAACTAAACTAACCATGAGAAAAACAGTCCCATCAAAATTAAATGGATGGGAGGAAGGACCTGGTGTTGCTTTTCCAAAATTCAGAAAACTGTAAAATTAAACCTCACCTCCCCTTTCTCCCTCTTCCACCACGGCTGTTGCTGCTATAGTGGAAGAAGTCTGCCACCCAGCAATACAGAGTTCTCAACTCTGAGATGTCCTGATTAGAGGCCACATGCACTGGGGGTCCCCCTATGGGGCAGGAATACTTGCAGGCACACGACAAAGAAAGAAGAGGTACATGAAACAGCAACTAGGAAACGTTCTTTCTACCTATAGGCTCCGGCCAGCACAAAGCCCTGTCAGAAGAGACTTCACAGGCAGCAGGGGTGGACACTTGTTCCCAGTCCTGAAGCAGTAGTGACTGTCTGAGTCATTGCAACCCAGGCTGACCAACTGGATCTCAAACAAGAAAAGGAGAAGCAGCAAACACACTGTGCTGCACTCTCCCAACACCAAAGCAGGGAAATGTGACCTTAGATTTAAATTGCTGTTTAATTTTCAAAGTGTCAGATTTCATGGGTTTGCTAACTAGATCTTTCCTGATGTTCTCAAACCACAGAAGTTTAGTGGCCATCATTCCTGCTTCAACACATTTCTTAGTTTGTTCACACCTCTCAAAACTCCCTGACATTAGGATAGTGAGCTTCCTTCTGAGGTACCATACCACCAAATCAAAATGAGCAATCCCTGCCCTGACTTTTGCTGTTCCAACTCATCTTGAAACTAACAAAGTAGAGTGAGCTATGAATTTTGAGAAAATAACTTCAAAATACTGGTCACATAACAAGTTACCAGTAAGACTACCAAAGGAGATTTCTTATAGGCATTGAATAATGCAGGCATTTTATACCTTGCTTTTGATCAAATATGGCAAAATAATAGCCAATGGGTTGCCTAGCAGCTCCTATTCCTTGAGACACGGAAATGTACTCTGCTAGATGTTGTCCCTGAAAATTTTATCAGAGCCACCTTGAAAAGAAATATAAAGCATTATGACTCTTCCAAATGGCTGAAGGAACAGGTGACCTCTGAAGTATGCAGAAAATGAGAGCAAAACCCTGTAACTTTCTCAATGAAAGGATTTACCATGGATACCTAAGACCAAGGCAGATAATAAAAGTCAACCTAAATTAGATGTCACACACATTCTGCTCCTGGTACCAAAGAGGATAAAATTATTTTGAAAATTTTTGCAGAGATTTTCTTGTGCAGCACAAGGATCCAGAAGGTTTTCTTTCTATGACTTGGATCTCATGTTTAAACATCACACTGTTAGGGTTATAGAGAACCAAGAGGAGTTTGCTATATTAATCCACTGCACTGCTTGTTTACCTCTTATTCACTTTAGAGGAAAGGAGGTAGTTCTAGCCACAGGAAAGGAAACACTATTCTGGTCCTAAGAGCCTCTGCAGTATTATTAGACAGTATACTAATTTATAAATAGCTATACTTTATCAAGAAGGCATACGACCACATTTTATATCAGAAAACAAAAATCATAGGCACTGGCAAAACCAAAGATCATGGGAAAACCCTGAAGAAGTTTCACATAGGAAGACAAGTTTTTTTCCTACTGAAATGAACAGAAGAGACATGACAAACAAAATGAACACATCCCTATGTTAATCTCCGGGGTTTATTCAACTAAACTGTCTCCGACTACAAAAAGTCTTAGTCCAAAAAGAGAACTGGTGCACTGCAGTAACATTCCGGCTGTGCCCACTTCACTAAGACTCCACTAAGTAGGCCACCAATTTGGAAAAGCACAAATACCCAAAGTGAACTCTAAAGTACTGGACCAGGGCACCAGCACAGCACTAGCGATGGGCCCGGGACCTGATTTCAGCAGGTTTCAAAACTCTGCACAGAAATGCGGGCCCGCGGCTCATCTCCCCTCTGACAAATGCGAGTTCTCGGCGGGGTGTCCTGCAGCCGCCCTGCTCAGCTTCCATCTGAGACTCCTCCTCCTCTTCCTCCTCCTCATCATCATCACGCATCATGCTGTGGGATAGGGGGGCAGAACGTGCGTGTGTGCGAGGCTGGGGCAGAAACCTACGGTGAGAGAACCCGTCCAAGCAGCTGCACTCAGTGCGAGGCCACGGCCAGACCCGGAGCGGCGCCTGAGGGCAGGGGATGCCGCGGCGCAGGTGAAGCGAAAAGCAGGATCTTCCTTCGCTGTGGGGGCGCGGGTCAGCTTCCCGCGAAGAGCGGTCGGGAGAGGAGGGCAGGGGGGCAAACACTCCTCCCGGGCCCGAGGGAACCGCGGGGCGGGGGTAGGAGACGCCCGCTTCGGGCGGGGCGGCACGGGCCGGGCGGGGGCTTTCCCATCCCGGGGGGCGGTCCCGGCCCCGGCCCCGGTGCCCACCCCGGCCCGGCTGGCTCACCAGAAGAGCAGGTTGGCGCAGACGAAGCCGCCCAGGCTGCGGAGGGGCCGCTCCCAGCTCAGCGCCGCCGCGATGCAGCAGCCCACGGCCAGCCCCGTCTCTCCCAGCACCGCCGCCGCCCCGGCCCTGCCCGACACCTCCATCGGCTCCGTCTCCCCGGGCGCGGCCCCGCTTCGCTCCTGCGCGGCCTCCGGCTCCTGGGGCTGCGCGGGCACCGCCGCGCTCGCCATGGCTCGGTGCGGCCGGAGGGCTGCGGCTCGGCCGGGCGGAGCTGGGGCTGGGGCCGGGCCGGGCCGGGCCGGGGCGGCGGAGGCGGGCCCGGGGCGGAGCCGGCGCTGCCCCCGCGTTACCCCGCACCCGCCTCCGCGCAGGTGCCGCCGGGGCGGGGAGCGGGCGGGAGGAGGCGCCGGGAGCGGGCCCCAGGCTGCCGCCCCTGGCGGGAGAGTGCCCGGGCTGCAGGAGGGACCGGCCTGAGCGTTCCGCTTCCTTGCTGCGGGAAAGCTGGGCAACGCAGCTTTTTTTCTAGATTTGGAAAGGTGAAGCCCACCGGGAGGTGTTGCCAGTGAAACTTGTCCGTCATCTCCTCCTCCTGTGTGTGTGCCACAGCCAGGCACAGCTGGAGCACCTCCAGAGGAGAGCACAAAGTTCATAAGAGCACTGGAACACCCCCTCTACGAAGTCAGGCTGAGGAAGTCGGGGCTGTTCAGCTTGGATAAGAGGAGACTGTGTGCAGACCTCTTAGCAACCTTCCGGTATGCGAAGGGAGCTTACAGGGAAGCTGGAGAGGGACTCTTTGTCAGGAACTACAGTGCTAGGCCGAGGGGTAATGGGTTCAAATTGAAAGAGAGGAAATTTAGGTTAGACATTAAGAAAAAGTTCTTTACTGTGAGAGTGGTTGGACACTGGAAGAGGTTTCCCAGGGACATTGTGGATGTCCCATCACTGGCAGCATTCAAAGCCAGGCTGGATAATGCCTTGAGCAGCTTGGTCTAGTGGGAGGTATCCCTGCCCAAGTCTGCGGAGGTGAGACTAGATAATCTTTAAGGTCTGTTCCAACTATTAGACATTCTGTGATTCAATAATCCTATGATAACAGTCCCCAAAATCCTAAAAAATTGAAGTTGCTATTGTCATAATGCTGGGAGCTTGTAAGACCACAGAGGACCCTATGGGGTTTTGATGGCTTACTTCAAGAAACATACTTAAAATCTATAGTGTGCTGTCCTCTCATCTGCACTACTACCTGTCTGGCCAGCCCCAGGCTCCAGATGGAAGCGTGGCACTATGTTCAAGCTGGTAATGTACGTAATAGCCGATGTGACTGCTGGGAATTTGAATTCTGGGGAGCATGCCTGGTGAGAATTGTCACTTGAGCATCTGTTGCTGAATAAGAAGAGCCAAAAATTGGAATAATTGAAGGTATTTCACAGGATAAAGCGTGTAAAATAAAATAATTTTTACTGCAATAGCAAGAATAATAATTTTGGACTGTGAATTGACATCTGCTTCAAGCTTGAGTTACCCCATTAGAATGTTTCTTTTAATGGGAAAAGGAGTCACACTTACTTGAAGGTCAGTGTGTCTTTTTTTTTCCTCTGAGGTAAAAGAAAAAATTATGGCATTGAGTTTTAACATTGTCAGTGGATTGCAAGTCTACTGTGTGTTTGCACCAAATAGCCTTGGAAAGGAGTTACTCTATTTTTCTTATTCTTCATCCTCTCTCTAACGCCTGAGAGGAAACATACAGAATGTTATTCTACATAGGCAATTAACATTTTTCTAAAGAACATTATAGTTTAATGCTAATTAGTTACACTTCTATGCTCTTTTGTCTAAGAGGCCAGGCAGACCTGAATAATAAGCCCAGCTAAAATGTGATTAAGTGTTGTCTCTGAAAGTGTGAGAGCAAAAGGTAAGAGACAGGCTCCTCTAGTAACCTGAAACACTCATGGAAAAGAAAGGGAAGTAGTTGCAGCAAGACTGGAGAAATACTTTGTTCTTTTGCTTCAGTTTTGTGCTGATGAATAAAAATTTGTCCTAAAAAAGCTTGGTCAAAACAGAGTGTTCTCCGTGTGCTGGAAAGCAGGCAGCTGTCTCCTATGTTTGCAAGCAGCTGCTCACAGTTACTGAGCACTCCTCCTGCTCTCACTTGGGCATCTCATGCTTTCCTAGGCTGAGTAGTAGTTATTTGCTTCCTTGGTTTTGAGAGACAGAGCAGAGGGAATCTTAACAGTCCACAGGAGTCAAACCTGTAAAAGTAAAACTTTTTGCAAGGAAAAGGACGTAGAGAGATAGGCACAGATGATAGAGTTTCTCCTATACTCACCCTTTATGCAGGATGCCAAGCTGCTGCTCTAGTGAACGCTGCCCATAACTGGCAAAAACCATCCCCAGCTTAGCCAGCGGCACTTTGCTTTCCCTTGCTAGCATTCAGTTATTTCAGTAATGTGGGCGGTCCTACCCAGCATCCAAATCTAGCTAACTCCAAACAGTTAATAGGTAAGCCTGGGAAGGAGTCAGATGTTCCTCATGCATTTTTAAAGTGACCATGAGATAATTAGACTCAGGAAGTACACTGGGATAAAAATGTTAAAATTTGGGTTTAACCAACTGTAGGATAATAGCAATATAATCCTACTGCCCTAAGGATTATAAGCATGGCAGGTTTGAAGCAATCCTCCCTTACCAATATTCCACTTCTTTTTTAAACATTTGACCCAAAATTTAACTCTCTGTGACACTCTCTTCAGTCACTGGTGTTCAAAAATTCCCCTCTCTCCTCAGAAAAGGGGGGGATGGAATCTGGTGGGGAAGGATGAGGTGAGGTTTCAGTGGAAACGGTAGACTACAAATAAGGGAACTCTCTTGGATTTTGATTAAACTTGCATCCATTCTAGATTACTGGTCTCTGCTTTCCTGACAAATACCATGAAGGATATGAACAGAAATTAGTGAAAAGCTCTTCCAGAATAGGTTTTGTAATTTAGCTAATAGAAAAAAAGAATGCTTGTTGGATGCCAGTTCTTCTTCTGTCACTGTTGATTTTTCTAGGGCTTGGTTTATATGAATGATTTTACTGAAAGCACTCTGGTTTAAACATTCGTGTGAGAGAAGAAATGGATGCTTCATTCCCAGCCATTGAAAGTTTAGATGTCTTTTTCAGAAAAAAAATAGTAATAAATAGGTTGTCTAGTTTTGATCTTCCTGTACTTTGATGTTTTGCCTGCCAAGGTTTAAAAGGTTTGTGTGCAGTTTGAGTTTGGGATGGGAAAAACTAGGAGTAGCAACCAGTGCGCAGTTGCATGTGTGAGCTGTAATGCACAGAATTAGGTTAGGGACTGTGGGTCTGGTGCTAGGGACTACAGTGTAAATGATGGATGAAAACCAAGGAGAAAGCTTTTTAAGTGGTTGTTTCAAAGCAGTTTGCAAATATAAAAGCATTCTAATGCTTCAGAAATATGTTTGAGAATGCTGATGTCATCATAGAGTAAGCATTGAGTTTAGTTGAGGAGTCTAACTCTAAATGAAATGAATTTCCTTCTTTTTTGTTTAAGCTTGTTTTCTGTTCATTTCAGCACAGGATCACAGACTAGGTTAGTTTGGATGGAATGCCTGTAAGACATTTGGTCTGACCTTTCTCCCCACATACACACTCAGCACCCCTGTTACTTGGCTGTGAGATGTTGCTCTGTGTCATGCCCAGATTAGCTCTGATCACCTCTGAAGGCTAGAGATTCTGCAGTGCACTCTGGGAAACCTGTTTGAACATTTGGCCACATTCATTGTGAAGAATATTTTCTTATCATCTGTTCAAAATTTCTTATTTCACCCCTTTCCTCTAATTCTGCACCTCATAGGGAAGGGCTCTGTCCCCATCCATCCTATAACCACACATCAGGTATTCTGTAAGTAGATCCCTGTTAACCTCTGTCTTCCAGAGTGAGTGAACCCAATTCTCCCAGCCTTTCCTTCTATGCCATCAGCTGTGTGCTGCTGACCTTCCATTGGCCCTCTGGACTCCTTCCAGTATGTCAGAGTTTGCCTTGTCCTGGGTTTTCCCAAACTGGACAAAATATTCCATATGTGGTCTCACAAATGGAAGAAGCAGGGGAAGAATTGCTTCCTTTGTCCTACAAGTCCTATAATTACTGCAGGATTATTGACTCTTTGCCCAGTCATACCCATAGCACTTTATTACTTGTCTCTGCTTTGAGGCTGAGGAATTGTGTCTTAGTCACTTTTAATAATGTATGACTTTGAACATTCATCTTCCCTTTTCCTGAATTTTTTTCAGTTCTATAACTGAAATAAGATTTCTCGACGGGAAATAACTTTCTCGTGTGGTTCTAGTCACATCATCTCTGCATTTTTGTTTGAAGTGGGAACAGATCTTAGATTTGAATTGTTTCAAAACACTGCATTGTGGTTTACTTTTGTAATAATTTCTAAGAACTACTTTCCTTTTTTTTTCTGTAACTCATGAAACATCTCAATTTTGTCCCTAAGTGACAAATGTTCACTTCAGAGCCTGCCGTACAGCTCACTCTGATATTGGGCTTCCCTCCTCACCTCACCTGCCTCACTTTATCTACTTGGAATTTATTTACCATTTTACTGGACAACTATGCTGTTTTGTAAAGTCATGCAGGTTTTTTAGTCTGCCCTTATCCCGACTTTCCTGAATAACAACGTCATCACTAACCTCTAAGCTTGTTCTTCATGATTTTCCAGTTTATTGTTCAATAGGTTGAAGATCTTGGAGCCTCTCCTGAACCTCAGGAATGATCTCCTTCCTTTGTTTGCTCTTCCTGTCTGTTCCCTATCTTCTAACCAATTATTTATCCACATCAGGACTTCTTATGTGGATACGTAGCTTCCTTTAAGTCTTAGATGATGAATTCTGCCAAAACCCTTTTTGAAATCCAGGTAAACCAGACTGCCCTCATTCAGAGATTTGTCAGAGAACTCTGGCAGACTTCTGGGGTAGAGCTTTATTAATCAGAAACTATGCTGTCTCTTCTCAGTAGATCATATTTCTTCAGGTGTCCACTTGTTATATGTTTTATTATAATATTGAGTAGTTAACATTAAAAGTTAAGAATTTCTCCTGCATCTTTTCACTAAACTCTGGTATCTTTCCTAGTTACTACTGAATTGTAAAATAACTTTCCAATTAATAATTGGCTAACAGTTTTCTCTTTTGATGCACACCTTCTTAGCCTTTGCAGCATCTCTAATGTCTCTCTTGAGGAATATGTTTGAAACTACATTCCAAGCTCTTAGTTCTTTTATTTAACTGTAATATAATATTTAACTATGGAACAGGAGTGCATTAAGTGTTGTCCTGTGATATGCAAAATACAGTTAGGACTGTGACATGTCTTTAAAATATTTTGGGTACAAGTTTCAAAATGCATTTCAAAATACTCTTGTGTTCCACTGAAATATTTATCTGTTGGGCAGATAAATATTTGGACCTGACTGACCTTGTGAACTAAAACTATGTGGTAGCTTGACTGTGGCTTTCTGCCAGATGCCCACACAGCCACCCCATAGTTCCCCTCCTCAACTGGGCAGGGAGAGAATGTAAAATGAAAGGCTCAGCAGTCAAGGACAGGGAGAGATCACTCACCAGTTACTGTCATAGGCAAACAGACTCAGCACTGGGAAATTCGTTTAGTTACCAATCAAATAATGAGAAATGAAAACAGATCTTAAAACCACCTTCCAAACACCTTCCCCCCCCATGCCTCTCTTCTTCCCAGGCTTAACTTTACTGCTGATTTCTCACCCTCCTCCTCCCCACAGTGGTGCAGGGGAACAGGGAATGGGAGGCTGCAGTGCGTTCATCACACGTTGTCTCTGCTTCTCCTTCCTCCTCACATTCTTCCCCCGCTCCAGCATAGGGTCCAGCCTGTGGTGCAGCCCTTCAGGAACAGGTTGCCCCAGTGAGGGTCCCCTGTGGGGTCACAAGTCCTGCCACTGAAGTTAGTCCAGTGTGGGTTTCCCACAAGGCCAGAGCCTCATTTTGGCATCCACCTGCTCCAGTGTGGGGTCCTCAAATGGCTGAAGGTGGATCTCTGCTCCTCCATGGACCTTCATGTCCCCTCTGCAGAGGGACAGCTACCCTACCACAGGCTGCAGGGGAATCTCTGCTGCAGTGACTGGAGCATCTCCTCCCTTCCTTCTTCAGTGACCTTGGTGTCAGCAGTGTTGTTTCTCCCACATGTTCTCATTCCCATCTCCTACTGGATGTTGCACAGCAGTTTTTTCCCCTTCTTACATATATTATCCCTGAGGTGCTATCACCATCATTGATGTACTTGGCCCTGACCAACAGCAGGTCTGTGTTGGAGCTGGCAGGAATTGTCTCTGCAGACAAAGGGAAAGCTTCTGGCTGGTTTTCATAGACGTAACCCCTGTAGCTCCTCTCCTTCTTCCCCATGCTGCTACCAGAACCTTGCCGTGCCAGGTGCATCATACCAAGTGGCATAAGATGAAAAATCTAACATAAGTGACAAAAATATGAGTGTTGATGCTGCTTTTCATTAAAAAATAGTGTTTGGAATTTTTTTCGCTCACTGCTAGAGGTTTTGCTCCTTAATGCCTGTAAACTCTAAGAGCAGAACTCAACAATGAATTAATGTATGGAAGAATAATGCTTCAGTTTTATATTTTCTGTAATAGAAATCATGATCAGGAAGCTCTAATATCTCCCACATCAGATATTCCTTTTTGTTTGGTAAAAGTGTGTGACGACAGTAGTAAATATTCCATGCTCAAATGCAGTGTTTTTCTTTTCTGAATCCAGGTTTTACAGAATCGAGTTAATGTAGCAATTACATACACTTATTTTAGTATAAAACGTTATTATAAACATTTATATGTCTTGAATTGTTAGAAAGAATAGTATTTCTGATGTAACTGTTTAGGACTTGGGGCAAGGGAATTGACAGAAGAAAATGTAGGGCTCAACACCTATGGTCAAAGCCAGTTAAGCGACTTAAAACAAATGTTTTTAGCCCAGAAATAGTACTGTAGAGCAATCTCATAAAATGTTTATGCAACAATTCAGAGACGTTTAATACCAAACTATGCTGATCTTCTTGTCTGTGTAATCATGCCATGTAGAAGATCAGTAAGAATGATTGATTTTCATGGATCTAATTTTGGAGCTAATTACTGTAATCTCTTAGATGGCATTACCTGTTTGATTATATGTGGTGGAGAATCGATAATGACTTTATAGGTTTAGCTCCACTCTTCGATCAGCTTTGTGTGAGAGCAGGCCAAGCAGGCCGTCAACCTTTTTTTGAGTCTAGGATTTGTTTAGAGTTTATGAAACAGGCAAGCTCATACGGGAGTTGTCACTGTCTAAAAAGTATCAAAATGACTGTGAATCAGCAAGTTTGAACATTTTGCCTGTATTTGTGGAAAGAATGATGATCTAAGTAAAAACATTAGGTAGGTGCAATGTTAGGTTTAGTAAATTGAGAAGTTCCAAGTGAGAGAAGTGCCTAGGTAGAGAAAAATGGATTCTGGCACTTACCTAGATGCCTGAATGGAGTAAGCATTGATGGGGAAATACTCTCTCAGAAGGCAGGGGGTAAGAAAAAAGGGAAGTATCTTTCAGAGTGCAGAATAGAGAGTCTCCTTTATATGGAATTGTGCAGAGTGCATCCAAGAGCCTTCCTTATGATTGATAAAACAGGATTAGAAGACGGAATTTCATCGGAACCTACTGCTTTTTAATTCTAATGCGTTCGAATGAGAGCATGTTTCACAGAGTCACGGAATGGGTCAGGTTGGAAGGGACCACAGTGGGTCATCTGGTCCAACCTCCCTGCTCAGGCAGGGTCATCCCTGTTCCCTAGAGCACATGGCACAGGATTGTGTCCAGAGAATTCTTGAATATCTGCAGTAAGAGATTCCACAACCTCTCTGGGCAATCTGCCCCAGTTCTCAGGCACCTGCACAGTAGAGAAGTCCTACCTTATGTTCAGGTGGAACTCTCTGTGCATCAGTTTCTGCCTCTTGTCCTACTGCTTGGCACTTACGAGAGCCTGACTCCATCCTCTTGACACTCCTTTCAGATGCTTATCAACTTTGATAAGACTCCACCTCAGTTCTCTTCTCAGGGCTCAACAGACCCAGTGGCCTCAGCCTTTCCTCATAATGGAGATGCTCCAGTCCTGTAATCATCTTTTTCATCCTCTGCTGGACCTGCTCAAGGAACTCCATGTCTCATACTGAGGAGCCCAGAACAGGGCACAGCACTCCATATGTGGCCTCACCAGGGCTGAGCAGAGGGGCAGGATCACCTCCCTCAACCTTCTGGCAATGCTATTCCTAATGCATCCCAGGATCCCATTGGCCTTCCCGGCCATAAAGACACGCTGCTGGCTCATGGACAGTTTCTTGTCCATCAGGACTCTCAGGTCCTTTTCCACAGAGCTGCTTTCCAGCAGTGTCACAATGCATAAGGTAATTCTTCTCCAGGGGCAGGACCCTGCATTTGGCCTTGTTGAATTTCAGACAGTTCTTTGTCCATCTCTGCAGCCTGTCAAGGTCCTTCTGAAGGGCTGCACAGTTCTGGGGTATTGGCTTCTCCCAGTTTTGTTTTGTTTTGTCACTTCAGAATTAGGCACATCATCACCTTTCCATGGATTGAAGTGAGGCTGACTGGCTGGTAATTCCCTGAGTTCTCCTTATTTCCCTTTATAAGACCTGGGGTGTCATTTGCTTTCTTTCAGCCCTCATACACCTCTCCCGATCTCCATGTCTTTTCAAAAGTGATCGTGAGCAATCTTGATGATGTCCACCTGCTCTCTCAGGATTCATGGATGTATCTCATCAGGGCCTATGGACTTATGGATGTCAAGTTTGCCTAGGTGTTCTCTGATCAAATCCTCCTTGACTAAGGAGAGGTCTTCCTCCTGATGTTCATTTACCCTTGTATCCAGGGTCAGAGATCCCTGAAGGATCTTGATTGGTCTTGTCAGTGAAGACCAATACAAAGAAGGCATTCAGCAAGAGACCCACCCCACCCCTGCTCCATTTAGTAACACTCCAAAATTATCCTTTGGTTTCCTTTTGTTGTTGATGTATTTGAAAAAGCCCTTCTTTTCCTTGACACCCTTGGCCAGATTTTATTCCAGATGGGCCTTGACTTTACTTGCCTCATTTCTGCTTACTCTGACAACCTCTCTATATTCGGCGTTGTCTGGCCCTGCTTCTATCTTGTGTATATTTCCCATGTATTCATATGTAATGACAGCAGTCCTTTTTTCATCCAGCAGGTGTGTTGTTCCCTTTGCCTGATTACTTGCTTATCAGGATGCATTGCTCTTGAGCTGGAGGAAGTGATCCTTGAATATTGACCAGCTCTCTTGAACCTCCTCTTCCCTGCAAAACCTGTTGGGATTTTTCCAAGAAGATCCCTGAAGAGGCTAAAGTTAGCTCTTCTGAAGCCCATGGTTGTATTCTTCCTTGCTGCCTCACTTCCTCCTCACCTGTTACTGAACCCCACAATCTCATGGCCAGTACAGCCAAGGCTGCACCCAACCTTCACATTGCCGGCAAGGCTTTCCCTGTTTGCTTATGAATCGAGTAGCACACCGTTCCTTGTGGGATCCTCCATTATCTGTGGCAGGAACTTGTCATCAGTGCTTTCCAGGACCCCCCTGGCTTGTTCACGCCTTGCTGCGTAGCTTTCCAGCAGATGTCAGGGTGGTTGAAGTCCCCCACATGAATGCACCTGTGACTTTGAGACTGCTCTAATTGCCTGTAGAAGACCTAACCCACTACATCCTCCTGGTCAGGCACCTTGGAGCAAACACCCACAGAGCATCAGCCTTACTTGTCTGCCCTTTTATCCTGACCCACAGGCTCCTGACTTGCTCATAATCCACCCCGAGACAGAGCTCCAAGCGTTGCCTCACAGAGAGAGCAACTCCACCACCATGCATTCCCAGTCTGTCTCTCCTAAACAGTTGTGAAGCCCTTCATGGCAACATTCTGCTGTGGGAACTCTCCCACCACATCTCTGTAATTGCAGTGAGGTTGGCTGTGGAGTGGGTGTGGTTTTGTCAGCTTATGCTTAATTCAGGCGTCCCCTCTTAAGCCTCCTTTTGCTACTAGATTGGTCACTCTGGTTCTCATCTTTCCTAAACCTCTGGCAAGTCTTGGTCTGTCCCTGTTCTTGTCACACTTATTGTTGGTCAGCTGGTAATTATCAGGAGTGTGATTCCTGTCTGCCCAAGGAGATATGTGTGGGTGTCAGGGAGCAAAGGAAAAATGAATTTGTATGCAAGAAAAAGGAAATAACACCTGGGCTAATCCCCTTTTGAGCTCGTCAGAAACACTGTTCCCATGAATCTGGGCTGTCTGATGGGCTCTTGCTTTTTAACAAACACCCTTAGAAAATTTTTTTTCTTGCCTGAATAACAACCCAAGTGGAACAGTGTTTTTGTTAAGAAACCTTCAAAGAAATTACTGACCTGAATTGCTGCCAGGATGGAAAATTACTATGACTTGAGCCAGCTCTCCTGCAACCCTATAAATATCAGTCCTAAGTGAGACCTCGTGAACTCTCCAGGACCAGAGTGGGCTACAATCATCAGCCTCCTTCTGAAGAGGAGGAGGAGGGAGGAGGAGGCCTCTCAGGGCCAGTGGACTCTCAGATTTGCAATACTTGGAGACACTGACAGACCTTGGATGATCCCCAACCACTGGTTGAGGTTCAACCCTTCTCCCCTTGAAAAGATACAAAAGCATCCAACATGAGCTGAACTCAAGGGGAATTTTTCACAGGTACATACTCATTTAGGTCTGTGTGGGTGCAAGTGTGAACATACCACAGAAAATTTACGATGAATATTGGTCCCTTAGATTCTTAAATATGTTAGATTAATAAGTTAGGCCTATGAGTTACTGTCATGCTTGTAGTAAATTCTGTAGACTTTTGTTAAAGAACTAGGCTATCAATTAAGTGCTGTTAAGTATGGTTTAAACCTTTAGGGTAAACCATTGGTCATTTCTGGGACTAAGTTTGGCAAAAGGGTCCACTCTGAACCTTGTGACTCAATAGGTGGGTCTCCCTCATTCCTTTTTATTCTTACCCTTTCCCATTCTTCCCCTTTTTCTATCCCCAGCCTCCATGTAAGTTACTTTTGGTAGATTTTAGATTTAGATTGATTGATTTCATATTTTAGTTCAATTTTTCTGTGTGCTTTAACCCTATAGTAAACAGTAGGGCAAACCTTTGAACAAATTTTGTCACGCTTTCACTTTAGTATCAAACCTGCTTTTGCTGGTTTTTAGCTGGTGATTCTCTGAGCGACCTGAGACAGTTGTTTGTGACAGGTGGAGAACAAAATAATGAGAAGATTCCCTCCCTGTTCCCTCTCCTACCCCAACTTGATAGAGACCAGGTAAATTCATACTACAGGTGGAACCACTCGGTATATAGTTCACTTCTTTGGATCGCTGCTGCCCTCTTCTGCTGTCTTCCCATGGCTGTCGTGGCATGAGCAGTTTTTGTACTGCACCAAAGGCCTTGTGTCTGTTGTGATGTAATGAGAGGTTGTGGAGTGAAATGCAGTGACTTTCTAGGGCTGAGCTGCACAAAGAATAAGTTTTATTCAGGACAGTGCTGTCATTTGTGGTTGGTACGCTTTTGTACTTACTTCACAGAGTCGTAAATGATGTCGAGGGCATGTGTTGTGAGAAAGAGTCTGCCAGCACTGAAAAAGCAGACACTGTTCTGGCCATGTTTCTTGGGTCAACATGACTGGCAGCACTGTAGTGTGCCTGTGTTGGGCATTTGAGCTGGTGCAGACCTGTGGGTACATGTAATGCCTCAGAAATGTGGGGCTTCAAACCTTGCTTTCTGTTGCAACACTTCTGGGGTGAAGCAATTTCCTCTGCATAGCTTCTGTAATTAAGTTTATTAAGAATTCTGGCACCCTGACAAATGGTCGTATTGTATTTTGAGGCACAGGGCAAGTGCTAGACAGAAGTCTGAAGATGTAGGAGGAATTGAGGCATGGCCAGCTAAGTCCAGGGGAGAGCCACAAAGATGATTAAAGGGATGGAGCACCTCTTTTATGAAGACAGGCTGAGAGATTTGGGGTTGTTCTACCTGGTAAAGGTCCCAGGGAGGCTTTAGAGCAGCCTTCCAGTACCTAAAGGGGACTACAAGAGAGCTGGAACAGGAGTTCTTATAAAGGCATGTAGAGCAATGGGGAATTTCTTCAAGCTGAGAGAGGGTAGGTTTACATTAGATATTAGAAATTCTTTACTGTGTGGGTGGTAAGGCTCTGGCACAGGCTGCCCAGAGAACTGGTGCATGCCCCATATCTGGAAGTGGCCAAGGCCAGACTGGATGGAGCCCTGAGCAACCTGGGCTAGTGGAAGGTGTCCCTGTCCACAGCAAAGGAATTGGAATTAAATGATCTTAAGGTCCCTCCCAACACAAAGCATTCTGCAATTTTGTGATTTAAGGGCATACTAAGATGAAGCTATACAATTTTATTTCCCTTGCAGCTGACACTATTCCCAGACCTGACTGCATGGTTTCTGCCCAGCCTTGTGCTCTTGCAGGGTGCCTGGCTGGTAGGTTCCTGGGCTCTCCTCCGTGTGGCTGTATTCCACTAGGTGCAGTCCAAGGCTGTGGGAACCCAATGTGTGCTCCCAGAGGGTTTTTGACAGTGTTGGTGTAGCCACCTGGGGTAACCACCACCATCTTACAGAGAGGAGTAAGTGGCAGTTCCACAACTGGGGTCAATTCCAAGGGCATGGACCATCATTCCACTTCCAGACTCAGGTGTGTCTATTATGCTATATTTATTTTGAAAATATGTGCATTTGCTGAGTATTGACAATTATGAATTTTTTTCTCTCTGCCTCAGTAACAGTTATGGGACTAAGATTTGCACGGCAGGTTGATCAACTTAGCATGAATGAAGAGAAACTCTTAATTACAGTGATGTAGTGACAGCACTTCTGTGTACTGAACAAGAGCAAACATCCCACCCAATGGCTGAGAGCATCCAGAAGTCAGTCAGGAGGCAAATGAATCAGGTAGTGGTGTCTGCTCCTCAAGACTGTGATGCTGTACAAGAGTGTCATCTTGTGTATTCCTGGGTTGTTAACCAATTACTGGTTATGATGATGTACAGGGACTTCTCTGAGCATGTTTACACACAGGCAAAATGGAACTTTTTTTGCTGTTCTGTCTGAAATGTATAAATTATGCCATTCCAAGGATGCCTTTCTAGGAGCAGCTAAATTCTTTCTAAATAACTTGCATGTGGGAAAAATTAAAAAAAAATAAAAAAATAAAGTCAGTCTCAGATACTGTGTGTGTGTATACTGAAGTTATAGTTTCTTTCATTCTTCTTGTCTTCCTTAAATTAAGTTCACCTTTTCTGGGAGGGTGAGGATATGAAATTAGTAGTGTGATTTAGCAAACCTTTAGGGACTGAGGTTACTGCCAGATACTTCTAGTCACAGATGGAGTGACTAGAAGTATCTGGCAGTGGGAGGAGGGTGGAGGATTTCTCAGATCAAGCCTTGTAGTCTACAAAGGCTGTGTACAGCATGCTGCACTGCCATGATCTGGCTGGCTAATAAGAACAAGCCATCAGGGCTACATAAACAGCAAAAGCTTCACTTGCACATTCCCTGTGGCATGGAATTGCTCAGCAGTCCTTCCCTCTATGTTGTGTAAAGACACTTGGTGTGGACAAGGGTACCTGTCCCGGAACAACACACAGCACAGGCACCTTTCCAAGCACAAGCACACACAGACATATATGTAGCTTGTGCTGTAGGCTTGTCTCCTGAGAAGACAGGAAATTAGGGTTTTGTTGCAAGTCTGACTCAGTAGGAAATAGAAACAGAGTACATTAGACATATTTTCTTTATTGCTGGACTTTTTTTTCCCAGTAAGTAGACATGGTTCCTTAAAGGCTGAGGTTTTTAAAAACAGTAAGGTTTTTCAGGTTTCTTTTTTTTCTTTTTTTCTTTTTTTTTTTTTTTTTGCTGTGGACAAAAAGATACCTTTGAACAAAGTTTTGCCTTATATTACAGTATTTCTGTACAAAAATAAAAGTCCAAAATCAAATTATTATTAGCTGATATTCCCCAATTTATTTACAGGGTACTGTCAAGAACCTTCATCAGGCAACCAGGTAAAATAAAGAACTCTGTATTAAAGCAGTTGCATTGTATAACGTTGCCTTCTCTAGTCAACCCTGAAGGGCTCTGGCCTTTGGCAGTTGGTCTGGGTTGAAGAGTCCAGCCAGAAGTATAAAACAGTGATATCTTTCAAAGAAAAAATTAATATTAAAAACTTCAGCTGACATTATGGAGAATTGAACTGATAACTATTTCCATATTAAGGTAATCTATAAATATTCTCAGCTACATCTCTCTTTATCATACAGCAGATACAGAATGCAGACTTCTGCTACTTATATGGTAATACATATTTGCAAAAGTAAAATCAATGTATGAAAATTTTGGAATTTACTTGTTAATAAAACTGCTTATAAAGTAACCATACAATTGTAACAACTATAACTCTGAACTATTAAAATGTACAGAAAGACTGTTTACACCATTGCACATACTTATTCCCTTTGCTTCAAAAGACTTGTGAAATACAGAATAAAATTTGTCAAATTTTACTGACATCTCAAATATGCATGCACAATGTGCACATCCATGGAAGCAAGGGGAAACAAAGTGTTGGCATCCATCAGGAAAGCTGCCAGCAGCACTCCAAAAAAATATACCTTGCTCTTCTTCCCTCCCCCTTCCCACCTGTGTACAGGCCAGTAGATTAGTGCAGAATGGATGAATATAACTTTGTTTTCAGTGTTCTGAAAGGACAAAGGAAATCCTCTTGACTTTTATCAGCAATTTTAGGTCAATACAAGTTAGGCTTAATATTGTAAGGCACTTATTACTGCTTGTATTGCAGTGGATCGAGTCTTAAGGCATTTGTTACATGAACTGAAGGTAATAATGCTTTCAAAAGTTTTGAATGAGCCAGCAGTTCTAGTATATGACTATTTCAGCTGATCTTCCCCTGCCTCCCTGCGGTCTTTCTGAAACATTGTTTGAAGATATTTTCTGTTGAAACTCTGGTTCTTGGTTAGCTTGTGAACAAAGGTGATCAATCAATGTCCCCAGGTTGTTCTGAGGCCAAGGAGTGATATATTCTATTTAGGGCACAGCAGAAGTGGTTCTGTTTTCACCTGGAGCTGCCCTGACTTCCATGACTGCTCACGGATCGAGAGGTGCTGTAGCGTTTTTTCACGATCATGCTGATGTACGCTTTCATCAGCTTTGCAATGTCGACCACCTGCCAAGAGCATGAACAGCACAGTTCTTAGTAAGGTAACAGTATTGAATGAATTTCTTTGGACACAAACAATAGAAAACTGTCAAGCTTTCAACAAAACCCTTTTGCAGCTAAACAAATAAAATTACTCAGCACTTCTATCCATGTCATTCTGTCTTTCCTTTAGCTTTACAGGGACCTTGAAAAAATCTCTAACATTTACAGCCATTAGTTGAATTGCTACGTGGCCGGGATATCAGAACAGGAAGACCACAATAACAAAACTACCTTGCACTTACCTCGCTAGTTTCAAAAAGCAGTTCTCTTTCATCCACCACGATCTTGTAGGTGTTGGCAAGCGGAGCACCAAATGACAAGATATGTTCATACTGGAACACCTCCAGAGGCCTGCCTTCCCCACGCTTGTAGACAGAAACTGCATCAGCACTGACTCCGAGCCACAACTCCTGTGGGAATCCCCCTTCTTTACACTAGAGAAAAAAATGTAAATTAACAGCAAGGGGAACAGTGGGAGCCACACTACTTACTGTTGATGTTTTTGTCTGTAACCATTTGTTAAAAAGTGCCTATTGCTTATCCCTCTTTAAATGTAGCTTTTTATACTTCTTATACTTGTTTTCAACCTTTCAGAATAGCATTCTGTCCCTCTACGGTTAACTGGTGGATTTAAATAGCCACAGTGCTTGCCAGTGGGAGCAGGCTTTTAATAGCTCAAAGTTTATTACATCAGCTTTCTGAGCACTGTGATACTGTATTTATGGTTTCACTGCTCTGGAAGGAAATCATCACCTATACAGTGTAAGCTGTAGTTTGAATGTTCATATGGTCTTACCTCAACATCAAAGAGTGTTGAACCATAGCCAGGCCATTCCTTAATCAAAGCCATGTACTTTGCCATGGCCTGCTCCTGATTCATCCTCTGAAGTTTTTTCCATTTGTCAATAATACTAGTCCTGGAAGCTGAGATTTCCTCTTTGACCCACATGTCTAACATCTGATCCTCCTCAACCTTCTGTTTGCTGACAGAGCCACTGCGGAAACTCCTCCGCAGTGTTCCTTCAAGAAAGCTGGCTCGTTTCTTCTCGGCCTTCTCTGATGCAGTAAATGTTTTGGTCGACTGTGTAATCCTAGACTTCAGCTTTTGCAAAGGATAGACTTCCTCCAGTTCTGGTATGGTAGTGTGCACAGTGTAATCTCCCTGAAGGTACTGAAGACGCAAAGCTGCAAGGACCTGGAGGGTTTCCTCAGGAGCAGGATAATGTCCTTTAATCACTGCTTCATGAGCCTATCAAGGGGAAAAAAGGTACTTCTTTATAAAGCAGCATTTGAAAGAAGTATGAGAAACAAGGGGAGTAGATTTACTCCCAGGCAAACTTAAGTGGGATAAGAGTCAGTTTACCAGAAGAATGGCAAAGCAACTGAGGAACCTGCTAAATGGGAATTACTTTTACTAGGACAGCTTTTATTGAACTCCCATATCTAAGAGTAACTGAACTATGAAAAAAGAAAATAAGATTTAAAGGGGAAAAAAACCAGGATTTGAACATCTGATTGAGGAGAAGCCATCTTTGTTCAAGGGCATTAGGAAGAAATGGGTCTCCAGTTTTGTTTTACTGCTATCAATAATCTGGCTGTGAAAACTGATGTTTCCAGCTAAGCAAGCCAAACTCTACAACAGCTTTGTAATTTTGCTAAGGGGAAACAGTACATCCTCACTGGGTCCCAAATCAAGTTAGTGCATCTACATATTACAGTGCTCTGTAGCATCAGCTGATTCTGAACCAGCATTCTGAACCAAGAAGACTCTTCAAAATCCCAGCTCTATACCTTTCAGACCTGTGAAAATGTGCAGCAGCTAGGTTTTTTCATATGACACTAGTAGAGGAAACAAACATGCACTGAGTCTGGAGATCCAGGAATTGCAAGTTTAGTAAACACACAGAGATAATTCACAGGTCAGCAACAACTAGTTAGTTTAAGTGTACAAAATGTGCCTTTAAACATGGAAATGTTTTACCTGAGATTGTACACATGCAGAAGAAAGAGTTGTCTTTTAGAAATGGAAGGACAGTATTTTAATGAGGAAGAACTAAAATATTTTCTTCAGCACCTTATGATTATAACAGGATTCAGACTTTAAAATAATGGAGACTGCAGAGTTAAAACTGATGACAGAAGGGAATTTTCATAATTGTCTGAAAAAAGTTGATGACTGACATCAAAAGCTGATAATTAGAGAAAAGAACAGAATTGATGTTACATTACATTAGAATGTAATGTTACCTCACAAGCTACTGCTGTAGTATTGCTGGTAGGGATTGAATGCCATCCTTCATAACAAATACTACTGGTTTTGGAAAGACATAAAGTATTTGGCTAAACACTAGTCAGCACAGAATGCTACACAAAAAAAAATCTCCCTCAGCAAATGCGCTTGTTTTAGCTGTTCACACAGAAAACTGCCTGAATCTGCCTCTTAAACCAATAATGTAATGTAGCAGATTGGATGCAGAGTTCTCATAGACTTTCTTCTTGATGTCTGAACTTCATCCCAAACAGAAGCACTGGGTGACTGTTCTAGAAGTAACAACAGACAGACAGAATGGCCGTGTTTCTAAGCCCAGCCAAGGCAACCTATTGCCCAGAGCCTTCAGCCAACAATAAACAGTTCTGGACTGAACTACAGCAGTAGACTCTGGAAGGAGACTTTTGGTAGACTTGTGATGTAATATGGTCCCTTAAAACATAAACTGAACAAGGAAGAAATATTCTGTTACAGGGAAGATGTAGATGGGGAAAACCCGTATATGTATGAAAATTGCGGTACGTCAGTTCTTGATCACATCATCTTGCTCACCAACAGAATGTCAGTGTCTTGGTGTTGCAAAGAGAAATCTTAACCCTACACAGAGATCTCTATCTGTGTCTAGTGCTCACTGAAAGAAGCTGACTACTGGAAGGATTTTTAATCATTTGCAATATAGTAGAAGTATAGGAGAAGATCAATCAACAGTAATAAATGCCATCTGTGAGTTTCTGAGTAACTGCAGGGACTGATACAACAGAAATCCAGCTGCTGATGCATTTAATTTTCATTAGAAATCAATTTAACTTATTTTATGTTTTGCAGCGTAGCCTCATTCTGAGATCAGCATGTTCACTAAGTGGGTTTTTGTTCATCATAGCTATCTTACTGTTACTGCTGAGACTGGACTATTATGCTACGGTACCTATGAAACAATCAGTTTTTTAAAAGATAAAAGGCTATTGCTCAATTATTTCTCTACAGCTGCCAGCAGGAGTCTCTTATTAATTAATTTGTTGCCAGTTACACTTTTTATCACTTTATTTCTTGTAATTTCTTCAGAAAATGATTTAAGAAGAGGAAAATTAAAAGCAAGTATTACTCTTTTTATGCAGCTTAGATCCAGTTATCTATTTTTCTACCACTATACAGAAAGCAACTGACAAGTAATGCAGTAGTAAGAAACATAACACTAGAGAAATCATATGTGCTTCACTTATGTCAGGTTAGGCCTATTTTGACCAATGAAACAGTTCCTTTGCTTTTGATGTTTGAGTAGTAGTGCATTTAGTTGAACAGAAGCAAAATCAAAACTCTCTCTGTGCTGCCTAGATCTCTTGCTTTTTTTTCCTCCTCTTAAAAAAGTGCCTCAAAACAGGAACTTTGTTCTTTACCTGCTCAAACATAAAGGCAAATTCCACGCTGTCTTTTGGGACGTTTTCGGTGTCCAGGAAGCAGTAGAGCTTGAAGTAGAACTTCCAGTGCATCTCCCCAGCTTCAGCAGTGGCAGCAAGCCTGCATCATTGTGTTAAGAGGGAGAGAGATCAGATCTGTGAAATTAAACTCTCTTCTAAATTACCACCTGTGGAATCTAAGCAAGGCATCAGCTGAACTTTGCTTTATGTGTGTCTGTTGTTAGAGCCTGCAACAAAATCAAGGACAAATGTTGACTCAGTTCTCAAGTCAACAGTTTCTCACCCATATTCTCTTAATAAATGTTGATTTTTAGGTAAGTCTAAAGGTGTTAATAAAAGCAACATTATTTAGTCCTGTTATAGAACTGCACAACACTTAAAACATTCTTTTTTTCTCTGTTTTTATGTGAATAAAGGGGGCTGATTGCTATGCATAAAAAGTAAGGATGACAAATGTATTTAGGCTTGTATTACGTTTTCCTACTACAGTGCTATGGGTGGTTTCAATTTAATGCTAAGAGAAATGTTGTGAGCTATACTGTGGTGACTTCCATGTGAAATTAGATAACAGTCAGAATGGCAGTGACTGCCTTGAGGTCAGTTGTCACAGCCACGTTGACAGTAATGGTGGAAAAATTTGTAGTAGTGGAAAAGAAAATGTGGAAATAGTGATGAGAAATATTACTTAACTGGTGTCAGGACAAAGGAAAACCAACACAAGTGGAGAGGTGGTTGTTAAGTCTTTTAAGAAACTAAAAAAGAAATCCTTGTGTTCTAGAAATGGCCCATGTGTAATTCAGCTGCATCATTACAAAAAAAGCAAGTCAAAGAGAAGATTCAGCATTACTGACATTGGAAATTTATTTAATTGCTATTTATTATAGTGAAGAGAGGAGAGGTACACTCACTTTTCAAACTTTGCCAAGACATCAGCTACAATGGTTCTGCTTTCAATTGCTTTATCAGTAGTTCCATTGTACTCAAACAAAGCAAACATATTTCTGCTATCCTCCATGGCCAAGCCACGAATTAACTTTTCAACCACCTAATGAAAAACAGCACATGAAAAAAACACAGCATAGAAAAACAGTACCACAGAGTAAGACACTTAGAAAAAAAATAGAGCTAGGTTTTACATTAGGCTAAAAATGTTATTAACTTATCCTCCTCAGCATTATTAATTATCAAATTCCACTGTAATTTTTACTCTTTCAGAATAGATATGTGCTATCTCTTGGCCAGATATAGCCCCCTGTATTTCACCAACTCAGCAAGAGTCTTCCAGTTTTGTGAAGAAGCTTGGCTTTCATACACACCAATGTCTACTAAAGTTTCTCCAGTAATGCTCTCTGCCTAATTGCTTAGTCTTCCTGTAAGAAGGAACTACAGTTGGGTAATCCTCTGCAGCACAAAGTCAGTTTTTATGGCAGGGATTTCTCCAGAACATACTGTGGGGAGGGACAGCACTGTCAGCCTTTCCTTCCTGGAGAGACTGGCAGAGACCCCAGTGCTTCCAAAGTGTAACACTGCCTGGGACTGGCATGTAAAGGGACACACTGATTTTGTTCCAAAGACATTCTGTCACCACTTCTCACCTCTCCAGCTGTAGTGTGTGAGTTGATTGTAATCTTACAGGAGCCCCCACCATGGCAATAAACTGTGGATGTCATCTCCTGCCTGCCAATCAATGCTTCTATTTCATCTCGTGATGGCACAAACTCTCTGCATTTGGTTTTCCTCAGAGATTCGTAAGTAAAAAGTGCGTATTTCTCCATTTCAGTTCCTGGAAACTGGTCACGAACCCTGTGAGACAAAGCTTATTACTTTAAGCTGCCAGGCTGTGAAGTTTGCTTATTTTTTCCCACTGAGAGTATTTCTGTATCCAGAAATCCACTATTTAATTCACATACTCAAAGTACAGACAAAGCTTTTAAATGATTGAGTTTGCTGGTGGACTAACTTTCCTAATAACAAACTCTGCATTCCTTCATTGCATCACAACAAGAGGAACTCCACATTCTGGTTAATGTGGAACTGTCAACAATGATTTATTATTATTTAATGTTCACTAATACTTTAAAATCAGATTTGCAATCATAGGTTTGTACCACAAATACATCTTTAATTATGACACTGTTCTTTTACATGCATGATGCATATCTCATAAAATAAGGTAAACAGATGAAGAATTTTTAACAGGTTGGTTTGGACAGTTGAGAATGGCACATGGGGATATGGGCTGAAAGTCATTTAAATTTACACAGTTACCAGAAGCGCCCCTTTTGCCAACATTACCAAACTGTTGATTCAACTCTGTGGCATTTTGCATGATTCTTCAAGAGTGTGTAATTCCATCCAGACCAGCTCACACACACTTTTCCTATAACATTTTCTTTTTAGATTCACTGTTTGGCATGTCACATTGGCTAAGTGAATACATCTTTAAGTCTCACTTCTAGATATCTAAACACTATTACAAGTTGTGGTGCTTTAGTAGATCAAAGGTTCTCACCTTTTGAGATGAAACTTGAGATATTTGAGGATGCTGCGACTGGGCAGAAATGTGCAACTCATGCAGGTAAGTATTTGCCAGCTATAGAGGTTCCCCACGCTCCCAGGGTTAGGCACTTTATTGGTTTGCTTGATGAGCTGACAGTAGAGCTCATCTCGGAGAGGTCGTAAATCATGTCCTGTTTGGAGGATACCTTGGATTATAGGGATGGGATCAGACATAGACTCCAGCTGCTGTAAAGAATTAAATATCTTGATGGCTTCATCCTGAAGAGTTGTGTAGCCTTTGTCTTTCAGCACTATGAAAGAAATATTAGGAGAAACGTGCATAGACTGAGATATGAAAGAAACAGCATTTAATGTGGAAATTGCTTAATGCTACTCTGTGACCCTTGTTATGCAGGATACTAGAATCTCTATTTTCCATTTCAAATGTATGATTCAAACTCATTTTATGAGCTAATTTTCTATTGAGATTTGTTCCAAATTTAATAAATGAAAAGGTGTATTTTGATTGATTGTTTTTTGTGATGGAGAGTTTTTCTCTCAGAGCAAGTCACACTGCGGACTGTGCATATCACACTCCACAGTAACCTCCTACCCTCCTCCCAAGGATGAACCTTGTGTAATATCTTGTTTAATATGCAGTTGTAAACTAAGATAACCAAATCCTTTTTAAGGACACTAAGTTCACAATCATCAATAGCTCTGAACCACTCATTCAAAAGAGACTTCTAAATTAGTGTTGGAATCAAGAAGATTAAAAGAGATGATTACACTAATTTCAGGACTAAACAAAGCATTACTTTTTAAAACCATGTACAATCATAAATGTTATTTCCCATAAATAAGGCTTCCTATCACATCTGATAAAACATACACCTGTCAATTGGAAGCTGTGGCTGTTGCACCTTCCCACATGGGGTAGGAAGCAACAATAATATGAGGGGGAGAATATGATTCAAGGAGACTGAGTGAATCAGGTTAAGTTGCTTACTTCAGCGCAAGACTTTCCAAACTCAGTCTTCTTAGCTGTATTGCTGACAGCAATAGCAACCTTCCCTTCTGTAACATTCTTGTAGGAACACTGCAAGCGCATGGCTCTATGCAAGGCAAACTGCTATTCTCAAAAGAGAACAGAGAAACTTGTCTATTTGTACTAACAACATGTATTTTGCCACCATTACTTCATTTTAGACTTAAAAATTCTATCCTCTGTTTTAGTCTTTCATAAGGAAAAGTGGCTCTATTATTGGAAAACTTACAGTTTAGATTGATGTCCCCATATGGCAGTGGTAGTAAAGGTGAGTGCAATGGATGATGAGTGTAACGGAGAATAGGATTCCTCTTATAAATCTGTTCAACGACATCAGCATTTAGGCAGTTTTCCTATTGGGGTAAGAAAAAAACAGGATTTGGGGTCCAGCTTTAAGAATAATGCAATGCTTTGTGCCCTTAAGTTGGTTATAAAAACTGAGCAATCAGTGTAACCAACAGTATTTGGTGCGAAATCCAGTTGTGAATGCTGTGGCTGCCATGGCATGCTGTGGGCTATGAATGCTCAGTACCTGCTAACCTCAGGCCTTGGATAGGCTCACTTTATCTGTGCAGTAAGAAAACCAAACTACAGCAGAACTGCAGGACACCAAAATGAAGTACCATAACAATTTTTGAAGTGTGTTTTCATTTTATATTAATTTTACTCCAATAATTCATAATGGGAAATATGACATCTGTATTCAAGTTTAATTTAAAAGTATTTCTCCAGCATAACTAATTGGCCTTTCAGTTAAAAACTGCACCAGCTACCAAACAAAATAGTCCAAAGTGCTGCTGTAAACCTGGTGCATCCACTCTGACATCCAAATACTGCTCTTACTGTTCTTCTTAGGCCAAGTTTGACACGTCTGATTACTGCCTTCTATCAGTCCTGAATTCCATATATTTCTCCTGCTCTGAAGAATAGCATTCATAATCTTGGAACCGAGAACTTAATACCTCTTTTCCATGAGGGAAGAGGTGTTTTCTCTAAGGGAAAAGATCAGTAGCAGTTCTCCCCTCTTGCCTATTTCTTGGGTCTCTTGTGAGAATCATACTCCTCTCTCATAAATGCACATCAGCAAAAATCTCCAGAAGGACATTCTCTGGCTGTGCATGCACTGTCCCCAATGAAATCATAAAACAGTAAGCAAAAATTGAACGTTTTTCTCATCACACAGAGATATGAGATGCTTAGCCCATGCTACCATAAAAAAAAAAAAGACCATAATGACAAAAAAAAAAAGAGTCAGAAGAACTGTTTAGTCCAAATCCTGGTGTGTTGCTCACTGTGGACTGAGCCAAACATGTCAGGTAACTCATGAACCTGCACAATGTGCTCTATTGCCAGGTGTAGCCATGTCTGTCAAGTTACACAAACCAGTAAAACTTGTTACTGTTTTAATGGAAAAAAGTTATCCCTCCTGCCCTCCAAGCTGCACTTCAAAGTTTGCTCTTCTGCTGTTTAGACAGAAATTCCTTTATCAGGTCAGAGAATACATTCAGGTTTCAGAATTTTAGTCCATGTCACTGTATAATTAAAACATAATTTTCTGCTTTATTACCCAATATAGCAAAGCCAAAATAAATATTTAAGGAACCATTCTTACTCACCCCACGCCATCCTACTTGTGCCTACCTTAATATCCTGAATAAGCTGCTGAGTTGGAGTATCAATGGGTGCCTTTGTGTCAATCACATTCTGGATGGCACTTGACCAGCGGGTTGCCTCATTAAGCAATTTCGTATAGAGACGGTAACAGTGCTTGCGTCCATACACGGTCACATTCCAGTAACCTGGCACAACAGCAAAACTGGTCATCAGACAAGCAGACACCCACTGCTGCATCCCAGACCATGCTGGCAGCCTTTCAGGAGCTAAAGTTGTGCGAGTTACTAAATATCATAATAAAGATACTGTGGTATTAAAGGGGATTTTCTCCTGTAAAGAAACCTAGGAGTACCCTCAGACTACAAAAATGCATCATACAGCCCCCTGCTTTACCCAGTAATCTTAGTAAAAATCACTGTAAGACAACACTGTTAAATACTGTGGAATACTCTTAGGTCCTTGTAGCTTGTGGGCCCTACTTCTCCAGTCCTGTCTGTAACAGGAAAATCTGAGACAGATTTGCTTTGTACACGAGAGCCTTTCATAGTCTGTGGCACATGCACAAACAGACATAAAGCACAAACTACCTCCTCTGTCTTTAATTTTCCACCAGTGAAGTGGAAACTATGAAAGGAAGAGCATTTCAGTTCAAATTCTCTCTCTGCATCATTGTATAGGCTTTTTCTGAAACACATTCAGTAAAAGGAAATGTGTTTCATCTTTCTCTAGTGAAAGCCTCTTTGAAGTGTCAGTGACCCTAATGAGATGACAGGACTGTCAACAGTTGCTTCTCATTTGCAAACAGACGCTTCTGAGTTGAAAACCAGTTCTGAAAGTGAACAGTGGAGCTGACTCAGGTGCAGTATTTGTAGTTTACCACAAACTGGACTCCTGCTCTGCATCTCTCCCTATACCTGCTCCAATACTGGCCCTCATAGTTCCTCAGCACATAAAATAATGTATGAGGAGAGTGCTACCCATGTCTTTCCCCAGGTCTTTGACGTGTAAGCACAAGCATTCACACTAACTTGGCAGCAGTGTCAGTCTGTGAAAATTTGAATGTTGGTGAGAACAAATTTTACTCCTCTATATATTACCTTTGTTTTTCATCCAGTAATTCCCTGTAGAACACTTCAGTTAAATGGGAACTGATTTGTTCATGGAACTGCACCCATAATAATCCATTTAAAATATTCTTATGCATTGTTTTAAGTATAATAGTATGTCATTACTAGCTAGAAAGACAGAAGGCATACTTGAACAAGAGCAAAGAATTACCCGTCTCTTTGAAGATTTTTTCATCAGGTGGGACCACTGAGCAGAGGCTGTTCAGGACCAGTGTACCCAATTTCAAAGCATTTTTCTCTGAACTCTTGTAGTAGTCCAAAGAATTGTGCGTCAAAACAAACCAACGCTTCTTTAGTTTTAATGAGGACATCTTTGGGTTGTTCTTGACTTCCTTGTGTAGCCACCCTGTTAAGGACACAATTTGAATCACACCTCTTTTTCTTGAGCAGAGTTAGACAAAAGTAGGTTGCTACAAGTTAGTTGTATATTTTCAACAACAACAACAAAAACATTGTGTGAATTGATAAGTTCACGTATGAAACAACATCAAGTAAAATTCTCAAACAATGAAATTATAAAGATAATATGAATACCTTTCAATTTTGATGTTTCACTAGAAGAATTAACTCATCAACTTATGAAAACACTTTTGTCATCGTTACAATGTTTTCTTACATAGCACAGCAAGAATATAATTTCAGAATATAATTAATTGAAATGTATTAATTTGTGAGTAAAGTCCACCTCACAAAGATGAGGCTGCAACACTAATCACGTTGGCATATTATCCACATTGTACTGTGGGAACAATCTCTTCAAAGCATAACAGATGTTATTTACTTTTTACTGCCCCACTCAGTTCTTACCCCTCACAATGAATTCTTGTCCCTCCACTCTAGTGTCCCCCTTTGACCTCTGGAGCAGGGTTATCCAGTGATGCATCTCTTCAGGAGTGTCAGCATTACAGTGAAGAACACGATTAGCAGTGATGATCACAAATGAATTTGGTCTATGAAAATAAACAACAATTGAAACAGCCTTTATAACCAGCATACATACTGTTTACCTCAGCCCCCCATAACCATAAAAATTGTTTATTGTTTACATTTTCTATGACAAATACCGTCCACCTTTAATGCATTATTAGTTATCAACTAAAGAAAAAAATACTAAGCATTTGAAAAGACTCAGTGATGTGACATTCACACCAAAATGCAAGGGGGATGGTGGGGAAGTTTACATTAGAGTGCCATATCTCACAATAAATCTGTGGTGAGAAAAACTTCCGAACTTTAATCAGCTTTGCATGTGAATCAGAACTGTTTCAGGGTCAGATCTATTTAGAGTGTCTGCTTCAGTTGGTAGCTACATTAGCTAAAACAAGCAACAGTATACAAAGGTCTATAGTAGAGCAGCGTGTGAACATGGATTCTTTTATTTTTAATGCAGTGCAACCCAATTCACAGAGAATACAATCTATTTTTAATGAGAGCCTGGCTTTTACCCAATCCTACACCAGGATTCACTGAAGCATGAAGAACAAGCCAAGAGAAGTGTGCTGATGCTCTCTGGATCAGACAGGCAGGTTCCTCAGCCTACAATGCTTGCTTTAACCCTTTACCATTCCTTTTTTCATCTGGAGCAAACTCCCAAAACATAACATAAATTTCCCCAAAAAGACAAAAAAAATCTATGTGAAAAATGGTTACAAGAGAAATGCTTAAATTATTGCATTAATTTAATGCAGGAGAAACAATAATTTAAAACTGTGAAACCTCTGGACATTTGTGTTGTATTGTTTATCAAGCCTGGGCTTGTAAACTCACTGTTACTTCTGGTATCAGTGTTTTGGCAGGCCAAGGACAAAGCACTAATTTAGCACCAGTTGTTTTACACATGTACACAAAGAGGAGAAACTGGAGTGAGCCCCTACAGCAGTTCAAATAACACCTCACATCCAGTAACTTTATAAACCAGTCATAGTCTGAATCCAGATTACGTTTTATTTCCCTAAACACCATTAGTTCTTCAAGAACTAAGAATAACCTGACATTTTTGTTGTTTTTATGCTGCACTGTATTCTTTGTTATAAGACATTTTTATTCTGGAGAAATAATTTTCATTCCTGAAGAATACAACATTCATGAAGGAGAATCTGAACAGAAAAACAAATTAAATTTTCTGCCTAGTACATTACTAAGGAACTGAAAAATAAGCTGTTTGTTTAGGTTTTTTTTTCAGGAGCATTAGTTGTATGAATGAAAGAAATGTCTAATCTTCCAGTTTTGGATCACTTTAGGAGCTGAAGAGTTCAGGCATGAAGCAGTGTCATGAAAATTATTGAAGCCCCCTCAAAATACACCATCATTCCTATTCCATGTTTTAACATGTGCTGTTTAGTGCTATGAAAAGGGAGGCAATAATGAAATCATTTTAATACATGGTTGGCCAGTAGAATATAGAGACTAAAGCATAAAGTGTCTGATTTTGGCTAGAGATGGGAGAAAAAGAAAGTCCCCAGGCATGGTTCTGACTTACCTGTCCGGATTGTCAGCAGCACAGACAGAATCAATTAGTCCTACATCGAGTGTTCCCTATAAACAAACAGCCAACCAGAAAATGAGGCAGACATTCACTATTACATTACTCACAGTACTCTTCTGAGCAGCAGGAGAAAGAAGCAGCAGCTTTGATCAAACAAAATGAACTGCAGGTTTGGGCATCAGTTTTTCTTAACCATTAAAACTGCTCAGGGGAAAACCAAGAGACTTGGATGAACAGATCCAGTAAAAGATTATGTGTAGTTAGGATGGAGGGAGCTCAAAAACTGCTCTTTTCTATGCTTCCAAACATGCTTGAGTTTTTCACTGAAAACTGCCATCCCAATATAAAGGCATCCTCTCAAAACAAACTTCTAAAGCCATTAAGCAGAAGTTTTTGTTTTCCTTTGCTTGATACTAGGTTCCAAATGTATTCTACTAATTACCAGTGGATGTTGTACAGACTGGTAAATGCAGGATCAGGGAAATCACAAATTTTTAAATTTTGGGTTTTTAATTTACTCATTAACAGTATCTTTGCAAAATTTCAAAATCAAGCATACACTGTGATGTGACAGGGAAGTGGATCAGAAAAAAACACCCCCAAAACCAACAGTCATTTTTCATCAAGGTGAATGATGGGAGAGGAATCACAAGTTACACTCCTTGTACAGCCACGGGACCAAGGACATGGAAACTCTAGCCAGTGTCACAGCTACCACCAGAGTAGGTTGTGACTCTCAGAAGTTGTGGCCACCACAATGCCCCTGTTTCTAAAAAAATTTGGTTTGAAAAGTTCTTGAGATTTACTTACCACAGCATTCTGTGGATTTGCCTGCTCGTCATGCATCTCCCGGATCTCTTGCTCTGTGGATGCATGGACTTGACTCAGTACACTGAACCACTGGCTGGGGAGAGAAAGGAAGCAGTGTAAGTAAAATTTTGGCTCTGCATAAGCCTTTTGTCACCTTTGTTCTGCAGAGATCTAGCAGGTTCTGCAGGTTTCTGAAATTGCTTAAGATTCCCTTTGTCAACAGGCATAAAAGCAGCAAGGCTTTATGTCAGTTCAAGTAACACTGGGTGCAAGCAAGCCCCTCCAGATCTCCCGTCCGACCTTGTGTCATGCCCTTCCTCATGACAAAAAGTACCTTGTACACTAAGTGGCATCTCTGCCTTAAGCCCACTGAAACATCTGAGTGTTTGGAGAGTCTTTGTAACAGATTCCACATGCTTCATCTGGAATAAAATAAATTGCCAGCTACACACAAAGCCTTTAATGGGAACCCCAAACTTCAGATTATAAATTGTGCTGCACTGATAGTAATTTCTTACAGTGATACTTCTGCAGAGACCACCCAAGTCCACTGAGTCCTCTGTAGAAGCACAACTGTGTAGAAGCACAAAAACCCCCAAGAAAATACCTCTACAATTTTTGTTCCCTATGGAGCACTGAAAAATCCAGCTGCTGGAAGTATGAGCAAATTTGTGCCACTCCACTGGCACTGTATAGATCCACAACAGGAAAAGTGGCAGGGAGGTTTCCAGTGGTTCAGCCCCTAGTTCTGAGCAGCAATTGCAGATGGATTTTATTCCAACCACACCTTCTGCTTCTGGGAAACCTCTATCCTCCTGGCACTTGTATATGATAAAGCTCAACTGCTCTAAGGAATCCCACTGAAATCTAAGGGCAGAGCTTGGCCTGTTCAACAGGTTCCTGAATGCCATTCTTTGAGATATGAATTTGCCATTCTAATGAAAACCACCCGGGGCCAAGTTTTCAAAGGGCTAAAATGTCCAGCCTTTAAAACAGACTCCTCACTTTCCTGCAGAGACTCCCCTGCCACCACGGGGTTGAGGAAACACTCAACCTACTGCAAAACTATTGGACTTAAATATGAAGTTATCTTTTCTGTAATCACTTTTAGTCACAGATTTTTTGCCTAGGACACTGAAGAGCTGCCTCCTTAACTCCAGCATTCAGAAGCCAACTGTTCCCTCAAAATGTATAATTCTGGAAACTGAATAAAACTGCTAAAATAGCTTGAGAAAAACTGTGTAGGCTGTCAAACAGTACCATCACTGCCATATCCTAAATTCTTTTTATTGGCTCATGCTTTTATTAGAAACAGTGCAAGCAATGAAGAAAAACAAAGATTGAGAGTGCCAGACCATAAAGCAGATGAGAACATATTTAGTTCTGATTTGTTTTTTAAGACTCAGAGACACCCACAGAGAAGTTCTATTTAACACTTTGCTGGATGTAAGGCAATGCCACAAAAAACAGCAGAGAAGCTGTCATCTAGAGAGGAGGAACCACCAGCAGAAGAAAAGCAAAAAACAGCAGAGAAGCTGTCATCTAGAGAGGAGGAACCACCAGCAGAAGAAAAGCTGAAACTGAAGTAAAGAAAGTGAAGAAAACTAAGCCTCACCTACCAAAATATTCCTACAAATTAAATTCAGCTTCTCTTTCTGGGCTCAGGAATTGCAAATGTATTTAAAGTGAAACTTCTATTTCAATACAAAAGACTTCATAGCACTGTATACACATCTAGTGATAATTTATGGGTGGATTTTAAAGAACAATTCAGAGTTTTCCTGATTTCATTTAATCTTTGTGTAAACAGTGAAAATGAAATGAATCATGGCACTTTGCAAAAGACAAAGACAGACTTTATTTTTGCTTTCTTCCCTCTCAGGACCTCCTTTGTTTTTCAGCTAAGTCCCAGAGCACAGAAATGGGGAAAAAGGTTAGGGATTTGAAAGGAACAAGTCCTCAGCAGTGGCTGCCCATTGAAGCATTACTTCTTCAATAACAGTAACTCCTCTTCTGGAGACTTGTGCCATGTTTTTCTTAGTTTTGTACTTAATTTGAACAAAGAGCAACCTCAGATCCTGATCTAGTCCAGGTACAAAATATTTTTTCAATAGCAGATGTGGACCAAGCACAGCCCGATATTCACTTTTCACAGTGTTTCGTTAATGAGGCTTTGACTCATGCCCATCTGCAAATCCTTACACATCTTCCTCATTTAGTCTTCTGGGATGAGTGAGAAAAAAGAAACAGGAAATACACTGATAAAAGGTAATTCAATCTGGATGGTTGTTGTTCCTCTTGTACACAGCAAAAATGTACAGTGTCTCCTCCATCTTTAAGAACGAAATTAAGGAGATGCATGGCAACAGACGAGTCTGTGTGCTGGTAATTGCTTATTGGTCCCTAGGGCACACACACAAGTCAGGTAGAAGAGACTTTAGCTAAGACTTCATTTTAAAATATGCTTACATCCCAAAATAATCTTAACAGTAACTGCTAGAAAGCTCCTAAATTATTTCAAGAATAACTTCAACGATACCTAAAAAAATGAGGATGGATTTTGCATTGGTACATTTACATCTGTACTCACAGGGTCCTGTGATATAGGAAGGCATTCTACCTTTGCAAAGAACAGAATATGGAAGAACTTTTGAGGCTTCTGCACAAAGTAGCTCAAGTGATGTTGACAAAGGCATGCTGTATTCTGGCCTTGGGGCAGCAAGGCAATGGGTAATAAGCTCTGATTACTAAGTTAACTTTATTTAAATGCTTGATTTTTATAGGCAAGCATATTATTATCTTGCATGAACTGTAGCATGTTGTTTTTTTTTTAAAAAAAAAAAATGCTCTACAACTGATCTGACAAGTCAGACTTGCTTCTCACCCACCTGCCTCCCCCATGGTTAGATATGGATCCTTTAGCAACAAAAGTAAGACCCTTTTAAAATATGCAGAAAGGGAAGCACTCTCTTACACACTCCTCTTACATGAATACAGTTTTGCTCTAAAATACAATGCACTATAACTTCTACCTGAAAAAATTTTAGGTTCTGCTTAAACAAGCAGATCCCACCCCTAAGAACAAAGTGCTTCATTTCAGGCAGACAGACTACAGGGTCTCAAATAGTGATTTGATCAATGCATCTAAACAGAGCAGGCTAATCCACAAGCCAGCATCCGTGGCTAATGACTGCTTGTCTACAGATAAATTGTATTTCAGAAAGTTCCTAGTAATACAAGGGTAGCAGCCAAATTCCAGGCAAATTTTTATTGGCTATCTGACTCTTCCCAGTAATTGTCTGCCACAAAGTTTTCTCCTTAGCAAGTCCTTCAAAAAGTGTGTTAAATGCAACGTGTTTAACAGAGCCTGATTACTTCGTGACACTGGTCAAACAAATTAGTGACAAGCCAAAGTCAGAATGGCATAGAAGTTAAAAAGGAAATGAAAAGGAAAAGAAGATAGGCCTGATGATTTTCATACCTTGCATCCTCAGGAGATTCAGCAATTAAGTGGTAGGTTCTATCACTCATTATTAGATCAATACCATTTTCTTTGCCTGTGTTATCAACAATCTCTCTGAAAAAAAGGGAAACACCAAGATTGAGCATTACAGATTAACCACATTTTGAAAATTCTGTTCTGCTGAGAAGCTCACAAACTACTGATACTTAAAACAGCAAGTCAGTCTTCATTAGGTTCATTTGCAAAACTCACAACATGATTTATCAGATCCAGTATTTGTCATTTGCCAAATGACAGCTGTGTTTTCTGCCTACATAGTACAAATACTCAAACTACTATGAGTGTCACTATACCAAAGTGACCATTCTGTTACCATTTTACCAAGAACTAAAGAAAAAGCAAAGCATTATCAAACTCCAAGAGAGGAAAAGATAACTGAGTTAAGAAATGGATGTATTTCTGAACTGACTGCATAACCAAGTGATGTTTGGAATCCTGAAAAGAAAGCTGTTGAAGATTGAAAACTGAAAACAAACAAAACCTGGATTAGTGATTCTGTGTGGTTGTGAGTCAGCATAAAGACAATTCCAAACATGACTTCTGGAAAAAGCTGAGAGCACTCATCTGATGAAAAATTACATATTTTTAATTTTTAGTTTGGACATCTAAATACTGATAAAAAAACAACTGTGAAGACTTTAGCAATAATTAAAGAATGACATTAGATTTCACTGTAACTTAAGAAATGAACTTATTTTCCTTTTTGCTGTTTTGCTGTATTTGTCTGAAGCTTACTATTTCCTTAAGTGGCTATATTTCCTTATCAGCTATACTATTATTATAAATCTCAGTCCTATAAATAATATATACAAGCTCTGCATATCTGACTCATGAGGATGATCTATCTTCTATCAATACAAAAAGCTGTATTTTTGTACTGTTTGATTCCTTCACTCTCTGTAACAGTGTCCAATAGAATACCTCCCTGTTCTGTATTTTAAGTGAATCAGCCTGAGATTTTTTTCTATTGAACAGGTTCCCTAATAGAAAGTGGTAAAATATGTGAGTTGCACTATAGATTAGGAATGCACTTGGTAAATATTAACATTATCTAGAAAAGCTATTGTTTATTTCTTATGAAACACAGGTCTTTAAATGCATGTACCCTTTCTTTTAGCTAATTTATACACAAAGTCATTGATTGAACCTACAGTGCAATCTAGGTTCAGTAACCTTTGTCTGACAATTTTAAAGGTACGTGCTGTAAAGAAGGTCTATAGGGCACAACCAATGAAACACTGAGGTAACAACAACAAAAAAGAATGACTGATGGAATAGATTAGAAAATTATGCTAAATAAATGCTCTGGTACATGAGACAGAGTCAAATCTAGTTTTAACAAAAAAAATATGGTAGGTTCTTCAGCTTCTATTCAGAGATTCACTTGACTGCCAGCAGCCCATTGGTCTTTTAGGAGCAAGTCAGGATTCTCACTGAAACTCTTTTCTGTCCTACTTGAAATCAGGCTTAAGCCAGTACTGCCAAAGAAAAGATTAATCATAGATTTCAATTTAGTTTAAGGTCTCTGTTAAACTAACAAACAAATTGGATAGCTGCAGATTATAAGACACAGAGTGGAACTGAGTGTTACTAACCATTTCTGGTTCTCTCTGATTTGGATGAAAGCTTAGGCACACTTTATAGAGAAAAGAGACAACTAATGTTAGCACACTAATTTTTAAATTAGGTAGATAATCCTAAATTGTTTAGAAGGAAAAATACCATCCAGTAGAAAATTTCTGCATGCTTCAGGAAATGTAAAGTTCTTAGGCTTAAGGAACTTCAGTTAACAAGGCATAAGTTATTAGGTTTAGTAATCTTGTTTTTTTTTTTAATGAATATATGCATTTTAAAGACTTTTCTACACTACCACAATTATTTAAAGCATGAAAAAGAAAATCTAAATACATACAGAAGATTTAACTTTGACCCATGCGAACTTCAATATACTCGGGGACTATTAATTCCACCCTCTTCATTCTGGGTTTGCCTGCAGCTACAGACTTGGCAACATGCCCCAAATTGCCTTGGAAATCTTTACAGACAAAGTAGGGGCTCTAGTCTGGGAGAAAGCATAGATGGGTTCATTACAGCAGCATTTTTCTGAAGTATTTGGCACTGGCTTAGCTCTGGAGCACTCTCTAGACTTAAGAGAGAGCCAACTAAGGAAAGCACTTGCTTTCACTAACTTCACCACACACACCCTCCTGCTTGCATTCACACAGTTTGTAGACAGGGCACTCTGTTTTCCCAGACTGAGCTCCAAGTACTACTTAGAAGGAACCATGGCTAACATAAAACCATGTAAACCTACTTGGCAGTTCGGACATCCATGGCACCCTTCAGCTTTTCTTCACTGTCATTTTCAAAGTACATCAACCTGGACTGTCTGAGAACAAACCATCTTTTCTTCCAGTTCCTTCTGGAAAGCGTAGATGATCCACCCCCCTTTTTGTGAAGCCAACCCTGCTTAAGTGCTTCCTGTTTAGAACGAAACCACAGGAAGGTCTCATCTTTCAGGACACACCAGCGTCGTTTCCACGTGTTGATTAAGCCACCTGGCAAGAGAGACAAATGTGGGTTTATATGCAGTTAAAACAAACAACTATATCATAAAAGAGATGCTGTGAACAGTATCAAAATTGGAAGGTGCTGACGAACAACACTGCAGTTAAACTGAGTCTCTGCTGTAAGCCACAAAGGCCACCAATATTATTGTCAATCTAAATTATAAATTATCAATTATAAATTGTAGTAAATCTCTGCATTACAAAAATATAAGTAACGTACATATAATTTCATGTACATATACATAACATACCTATAATTATAAATTACTGAAAAGTCTTGCTGCACATGAGAATCTGATCTTTAAGACAGCTTTCAATGTATTTCAATGATAATCTAAAAAAAATAGTGTTAAGCTCTTTCCTCTCTCCAGGTTATTAGGTAACATTGTTTAATACAAAACCACAAAACCCGACTGTGTTTAGAGTAGGAAATAAACCGGTGTGAGCTCAGTCACACCAAAGTGTGGCCACAGAGCAGGCCATGCACCCTGCACTGGAGTTACATCACAGTCATAAAAACCTTAACCAAACCAACATGCTCTTGTCATCCCACAAAAACTGACTGCTAGCTCTGTCAGAAAGTAAAAGCCATGCTACTGTCAACTGCATTATTTTCCACACAAACGTTGTGGTGTGTACACTTATCACTGCTCCTATACCTAAATAAGGTATACTACAGTCATGAAATCATACAAGGATTCAGCTAGATTACAATTTGCTACGAAGATAAACCCAAGAATTTTAAGCAGAGAACTCCTGTGTATATTCTTCCAGAGTCCCTCACATCCCTTTGCTACATGTAACCTTGTTCATGTCTTCCAGATCCAAGGTGAAATTTGACTAAGGTCAGTAATATTGGTCTGCAATGTAGAATGTTGTCTATGTTACAAGGTTTTGAGAGCAGGAATCAGCTTTCCTCAAAATTCAGTATAATTTACTTGGTGAGTTATTTTACTCTACACTGAATATTTCATTGTTTGTGAGCCAGCAAACATGTAAGATGAAACAGAGGCAACCCAAAATATTAATCTTTTTCTGCAGAGGGAAACACGTTGCTAGATGTAAGCCACTGCACATAACTTAATTTGAGAACAGCTCAAATTAAATAAAATCACCCTTTGTAAATTAGGAAAACAGCTTAACTCTACAGGAATTGTTAAGTCTCATGTTAAAGTAAACAATAAATATTTCTGGTTACTTTATGTATTTAGCAAATTGATTCATCCAGTACCTTTCATGTACAGAAAACTATGAAAGTAGGGCAGGCTGACACAGCTATAGACTGAATCCCTCCGGTAGGAAAGTTCATCATCCGTATCAAACCTGGAATCAAAATCTTCTTCACTGTCTTCAAACTACACAAGAAAGGAAAGAAAGGTCATAGTATCTCAGGAAAAAGTTTAGATCAAGTCATTTTAGAAGACTCTACCTAAAGCATTTTGTCATGCATTGGAAGGACATGATTCCTCATTGGTTTTCATCCAGCTAACAAAGGAAGGAGTACATCGTAGTAAGTTGCAGCTTAAACTGTTTGATTACACAACAAATCTGTGTAGAAGCTTTGTAGATGCTCAGGAAGAGCAAGCTCCCTTTGCAAGAGTATGGTCAGGGTAATTACCTTGTTCTACTTGCCCCTGTCACTGAAGTGCTGTGGGGAAGAGTTTAAAAAAGTATTGAGAAAGAAACATTGCACAAGGTGTTGCAGTAGCTGTCCCTCACCCTAGAAAGTCAGAATTTCTGTTCTGTGTCTGACACACATCCAGAGTCATGCACCAGGAAGGCATCCTCAACAGAGGCACTGAAAGCGTTTTTTCCTCAGGCAAGAACTGTCAAATTATTCCAACAACCACAACAACTCTTGGACTGCTTATCACTGCCTCAAATGTAGATATTATATCATTAAAGTTTTCATTCTAAACAAGTGAGTGTTCCTGAAATACCTTTTGACTTTCCCAGTCAGACAGTCTCACAGAAACACTGGGTGGTAGAGGAAATAATGTTCTTTCAAAAGTATTTGTAGAAGGATATTCCACAGTATACTCAGTAAACAGCACTGAAAATTTTCTCTGCAGAATGTTTGTCTGCCTCAATAACTTAAACATTTTCCATTGCATGAACTTTACTCTTCAAATAACCTCAGATTATACACCTGGCATGTCAGGGACTTCTGCAAGCATTTATTCTTCAATACTCTTGCAACTTGCACACATAACTAAATTTGGCTTTCCTGAAATCAGTTCCCCAACATGCTACCTGGTACCCCAATTCCAAACACACACACAGAGAACTTCACTGTGCACTGAGCTCCTCACCGAGTAACACACAGTGCCGCATTAAAGCACTTAAAACCATATCTGTGCAGAGAGCAAACAGCATCTGAGCTGCCTCTGACTCTAATGCACTCAACTCGGTGACATCTAGATGGCAACAGACCACTATTTCCATAGGTGCCCTGAGCAAATCAAGCTGCACAATGTTTTCTAAAAACAGCTACAGTGAGTCTACAGCTGCACAGCAGGGAAAAAAAATAATCAGAAAGCATCTATCACTTACTAGATAATAAAAATATTGCTACTTACAGAAGACTGAGCTCCCTCAGAGCTGAACCGGTATGCTCCAGAGCTATTGTACGTCCCCACTGAGCACCGGTAGTCTGGTGACCACTGGCTACTGTGTGAGTTAGAGAAGGTCACACTGCTGCCAGAGGTGATAGCACCATCTTCATAATCGTCCTGGTCGTAATCATAGTCTCCGTCGGGAGAAATGACTTCCCCAGAATCGGGGGGTCTGCAGGATACATTTTCTGGCATGCAGTACGTGGATTCGCCGCTCGAAGAGTTGTGGAGACTCACTGTGTCATGGCCAGGAGGTAAGACCATGGTGTCGCTGGCAGCAGGAATTGTTGGCACCACGGTATCATTCATATAAGGATCTTCTTCTGAGGAATCATCGCTTGTTCTGATGCCACTGGTCCTTTGATCAGAATGGCCATGCTCACTTGGGTTGGGTGAATCTTTAAATGCATCATCATCGGCTTCAAAGCCCTCATCTACCTCCTCCTCAGGATATGGCTGGCTGAAGTTAAAATTGGGCTTTTCACTGCAGGCATTTCCAGTCTGTTCAGCCAGCTCAGCAGGATACCCACTGCCCACAGAGAGAGACCTCTCAATGTTTCGGACACATTCGTCAATCTCATCGAAGTTCAGAGATTCCAGGAACTCCTGGGCTGCTCGACAGGCTTCATCCTCAAGCCGCCGGAGCTCCTCATCTCGACGCTGCTGCAGCCTCTGTAATGAAGCCTCTGTCAAGGACAGCTCCTGCTGCTTCTTCACGCGCTGCAGGTCTTCGATTTCTTTTTCCAGACGCAGGATTTCTTCCACCTGCCTGCTTTCTTTCTGCTTCTCCACCTCCTGCTTCAGCTCTGCCTCCTTCTGAGCTTTCTGAATGGCAGCCAGTTCCTGCTTCTTTCTCTCTTCTTCAGCCTGTAGAAAAGTAAAATGAAACAAAATAAAATCAAGTTAGGCCCCTAAATGCAAACTTCTTTTTTAAAATTTATTTCTAAAGCTCTATACTCCACCATGCTTATTCGTTTAAAAAGAGCCCTATCTTCATATCAGCAAGAAACGAAAAGGAAAGAAAAAGAAAAAAATTAAAGCATTATTACATTTGCTCAGAGATAGCTGAGCAAAAGAAGTCCAAGTATGTGCAGAAAATTCAGTCTTTGCCGGAAATTAAATGAAGCATCAGGTGAAAGAAATTTCCATGCAAACTATATTGAGTTTCCTTTGGCTTTATCTGCCAGCTCCTGTAATTATTTTAGTTTTAATGCTACAGGTACCTTTTATTTTTTTAATTGCTGGGTTGAGATACTCAAATAAATAGGTGGCTGAAAGCATTAAGAATATAATTTACCTGCTGGGCAAGACGCTCTGCTTCTTGCCTTTGTCTTTCCCTAAAAGTGAGTGAAGAAAAAAAGTCAGTCAATTAAGCTCCACACAAGCTCATCACATTCCTTTGCTATGGCAATAGCTCAGCTTACAGAGATCATCTGCCACCTGGAAAAGACAGCCAAAAATAAGATCACAACGAATTTGTTTGTGAATATGAAACTACCATGATAGCTGTATGAGTCTTTTAGCAAAAGCAGCAAAGGTTTCCAAAGTCAATTGTTCAAGAATAGCCTGAAATAAAGGTTTTCAGACCAACACCTAATATGGCACAGGCAGGAGAGTGATGTAAGCCAAAGACTGCACCTTTCTTCCTCCTCTTTTCTTCTTTCCTCCTCTTGTTTTCGCTTCTCCTCCAGTCGTTCCTTGTAAAGACGCCGAGCAAGCTGGCCTCGCCGCTGCTTCTGAAGGACTGTGGCTGCTTTCTTCAGGCACAGGAACCTCTTCCTACCGCTGAATGCTCTGTAGTTCTTCTGTATCACAACCACGTAGTAGAGAACCTTCCTGTACCGCTTTCTGGGGAGAGAAAAAAAAGAAACAAATTTGTAATGAAACATTTGTGAGAGATCTTGCCATGGTGACCTGCAATAGTGAGCTCATGATAGTTCTAGCTTTGTGATAGCTCCCCCACTGTTTGCATTCTTCTCCCTTTGAGAAGCAAGATTCTCTCATTTCTTGACAGCACTTGCGTGTGTCTTCGTTAAGGAAATGCACATGTTCTTGCATGTTCTTATGTCCCTGCCAAGGAGATGCTTAAAAAGACAGTTCTGTGTGTGTGCACACATGCAGAGAAAGAATATATACAGTCATCCCACAGCTCTGAAAAGAGAGACCATGCATAGCAGGATAGCTGGCATTAAAAAGGGGATATTGTTTTTAAGTAACACAGTGGTCAGAATATAAGAACAGGACTAATAAGCACATGAAAAGAAATTGCCTCGTTATGCAAACAAGCTTCCTTAAACTGTCCTCAACTGACTTGTAGAAAAAGCAGAGAAATAAATAGATGGCATGAACAACTCCACCTAACACATAATGAATGCATGAAGCCAGGTAAACAAGTCAAACATTAATCAGTAACATAATGTCTTGGTTCTCCAAGAACCAAGTGGATTAGTTTTATTTTCCTTCTGTTTTCTTACCATGAAGAAGCAAAGATGAAACAGGATCTCAGCTGGGAGATTGGGGCAGCCCCACTAGTTGCTACTAGTTGCCACTCAACTAGAGTTCCCAACATGGCTCCAATGCCATGATACAATCAGATGGATACTGGCTGACCTTCGAATTTCTGTACTGTCCTATTCATTATACTAAAACAATTCAAACTTGGGTATTTTCAGCTGCTATTTTCAAAAGCCACTTACAGGATTTGAATGCCTGGCCCCTAGGGAAATTTGAGAATTGTGCCAGAAGGATTTAACTTGAAAACTCATCCATTTATTTCAAATCCTTACTGCTAATGTTCTCATGTAGTCACTTACCGGGCTGCATAACCTAAGATGTGCGCTCGGATGATCATTGCTGCCTTGGTGACTTCCACTTCTCGCTGTTTCTCCAACTTGTGCTCTAAGGACTCCCGGAGAAACACCTACGTAAGAAAACTTCTGGCTTAAGAAATTTTGGTGAACATATTTAAGGGAGAGCCAGACCAGCCCAAGCAGCAAGCCTCAGCTTTGAATTCAGAGAAGAGTACTATTTCCTCAGCAGGAAAGAGAAAAACAAAATGTAGTCCCCTTAAAAGAAAACACCTGCAGATGATCCTCTAACTTTGGATTTCAGTGGGAAGGGTCAGATTACTCTATTGTATCTTTTAACTAGGAACAGGTTTTTTTTTCCAAATGTAATGTAATTACTGGATACATCCAATAGCCTTTCCTACAGGCCAAGAAGCTGCAGGACTTCGCATGAACTTTCTAATCAGAGGGGCAGAAATACCACCCCGATAATTTACTTTTTTCACAGGCACATCAGGCTCCACAACTCCTTACAAGGCTTGCTGCTTCCAAAGACATTGCTGCAGGACAGCAGAAGTAGGCACAAAATGAGAGGGCCTTCATGTTCACATCGACTCAACTGTGTTTTCCTGCTGTTACATGGAGAGAGCTGCTGGGGCCAGACAGCCCACCACAGCCAGCCACCCTCCCACACACAGAATGCTTCCCAGGCTCTCTTCCAAGCACTAACCTGGATCATTCACCTGTGTGCCTAGTGTCTCAGAGGCAGCTGACACATGGCTTTGACATAAACTGAGCTAACAGACTATTTTGCCTTAAATAAATAAAACTGCTTCTCCAGTCAAGCAGGGGCATGGGGGAGGCAGCTTCCCTCTTCCACCTGCCTTGACATCTGCTCTTTACCACACACTCACATAGTGGTGAGCTATCTGCTGTCAGCGCTTTTTCCAGCTCTTCTCAACTTTTCTTTTTTAAAGGTCAAGTATCCTGGTGTCAGCTATAGGTGACAACAGCCTGGCATGCTGCTGCCTAACACATGGGCAGCTGGAAATAGCAAGTTCAGTGACACTTTGATTATGTGGGATGAGAGCCAGGATGCACACCACAACGTGGGGATGAGGAAAGCTCCTGGACAGGGTGGACTCTTCTAAAGAAGGATGGCTGCAAAAACATCTAAAAGCAGGAATGCATCTTTGAAGTGCTGGGTGTTTTCTCTTGATGTGAAAAAAACCCCAAAAACCCAACCCAAAAATCTCTCACTCCCTCCCCCCAGAAAATCAAAACCCAAAACCCAAAGGATTTTTGGGGGCGTTCACGCGCAAAAGAAGCTGTTTTTATCTCTGCAGTTTTGTGAAAAAAGTCATCATCAAAGCCAAAGCAGGACTCTTAAGGAGAGGCACAGTTCTGAGTTTTGAACAAAGCTATAAAGGGACTTTCTAGCACAAATTACCCAAGAAACAGGAATGCAAACTCCCACAGAAAGTCTCGAAGTCCCAACATCAGAGCTGCACTGGACAGCTCTTTCTATATGAAGTTTTCCCTCACAGAAAAAGCCTTTTCTTTCACTCAGTGGGCAATCTTTCTTTGCTCTACACACAGCCTTTCAAAAACACAACAAAATTCTTCAGAAAAGCATTCAGCTACTTCTGGAAAAAAAATGGATGGTAAGCAGATGTTAAGCTCAGGCTAATGCCTTTTCCTGACCAGGTGCATTGCAGCTTGAGATGTAAATGACAAGGAAAAAAAAATCACACTGAAGCCAAATCATCACAATGTCATTATTATCCCTTTAAAATAATATAGGGGCAGGTTAGTGCCTCATGCCACGTTCAGTCTGAAAGCAGTGTCCTCTTGTGCTCTGCTCCTGTTTATGCAGTCTCACAAATGCACAGGCAGCTCCTGGGGGAGGATGAGCCCTAGCCACAGAAAGGGAACCTACAACAGAACTCTGGCTCCTGCCGAGGTCCTGATGAGCAGCTGATGAAAACAATTTCTGATAAACATGTGTCCCTAAGATGCCAAAGCACTCTCCAGGGTCCATGCATAAATACTGTTAACATCTGAAATAGGATGGGATGCACAGCCCAGATCTGCAGCCGAATGCTACCACTGTGCTATTTGTAAGCCATTGGCTACAAAAATAGGATGGAAGATGACATCAAGGGCCATCAGAGTATTTCAGATTACTTCTTCTTTCTTACAGTAACTGTAAGATGATTAAAACAACTCTCAGAATGCAAATCTAGGAGTCCTTAAGCATACAGAGGAAGAGAAGAAACCCTTCCAAACCATTCCAAACTAGCTGTGGGGAGAAGAGGGGGAAGGAAAGAGAATTTCCTACAGAAATCAATCAGATTTTACAAAATATATTTGCTACATTATGGCACTAAAAAGGGTTTTTAAAAAGTTTTTAATATTTAGGAGACCTCAAATCCTGAAATGGGGAATCTTCCCTTGAGTCTGCAATGCTTTCACATCATGTGCTGAAATCCATGAGCACAAATCACAAGCTGTTGTCTACAATCAAATTTGCAAAATGAGCACATACAAACACCTGGATTGTTACATTTCTCAAATTAAAATTGATTCATTAATTTATTCTAAAATAATTTGACATTTTTTCTTTAAAGAAACAGAATGTGGGCAAAGTTCAGGTTGTCTGGTAGAACACATATCAAGGTCTAATGTACTGCTAGAAAAGACTCAGACTAGGATGGCAAACACACTTGAAGGTCAATTCTGCCACGTGAACACTGGCTAAAATTCTTCTCCTGATTTCTGCCACTGAAGAGGTATTGGTCAGGTTGGTTAACTAGTATTAGTGGGGCTCCCTGCAGAACAAAAGTTCCCTACTTCTAAAAATTAAAAAATCTAAATTTTAAGTTCTGACCCTCACCAGTGCTACCACTTGTGAGAAGTGACAGAGAATTCAGGTGGACTCTTTCTCTGTGACTGAAATCACAGAGTTAAAAACGCAGTTCCTAAGTGTCTTAGCAAACTCCTCAGCACAACCATTAATGGTGGGTTTAAGAATTTCACGAGCACCAACAGGCATGTGCAGCTTCTTTAAAGGCCAGAAGTAATTACCATTAGATCTACATCTCTGCAGCTGTGCAGTCTGAATCCTGTCCCCTCAGTTTTGTACATGGACCAGCACCACAATATGCACAGTCAGCTTATTTTACCTTATTTTTTCCAAGCTGCCATTCAGTACTTGTGTTGTCATACAGACGAAGTAAGACGGCACATTTCTCATTTAAATCTTCAGGGAGAGTTAAGTTTCTCATGAGGACTTTATACCTGGCAACCAAAAAGTATTTATTGCTTCATTTAAGAGATAAAGTTCTATTTTGGCCATATGATTCTTTTTACTTTTGTTCCTCAACATGGTGCCCATGACTTACACTTGAAGGGCACCAGTCAGTGTGTTTACCTTTTATAAAAGTCTTGAAAGGGCCTCCGGACGGGGAAACCAGCCCTCCGAATCCTGACCGTCTCCAACATCCCAGAATAGCGCAGCTGGTTAAGCACCACTGTCTGATCAAACTGGTCTGGCATCTGAAATGAGCAGGTTCAAAACAAAAATTTTAATAGCAATGGTTAGATGTGGGGGAAATAAAGAAGGGCAAATTGTATGAATCTGAAATGCACAAAGCCTAATAACTGGCTACACAATGTCTTAAAGGATATTAGCAGTCCTGAGCATATAAAAATATCCACAGAATGGAAATCACAGGGTAATTACAGAATATCATTTCCATAGACAGAGCATTTACAGCCATTTGATCTAATCAACTGTCTCTTTCCATTTCATGTGTATTTGTAGGCTATTGCTGTGTAGGCAGAAACAAAAGAAAGAAGCACAGGCAGCTAACAGGTTAACAGCTATAAGCTTGACTATTTTGCTTCTTCAGCAATTGAATTTAAAGTCCCTGTAGAGGATCCCAAATGTTGAAGACACACAAATACAAGCCATATGGATTTAATAAAAAACAAAACCAGAAGGATGGAAAATATTCAATTTTTAGTGTATTGACAATTATCTGCTATGGATAGGAAGAAAAGTTTCCCAGTGGTCCCTCATGTCTTAAGTAAGATGTATTTGAAAGAGTTTCTATTTATTTCTATTCTGAATGGTAGAAATATTCTTTTATGTAAACAGACTATCCCCCACCCCTGCTTATCTGAAGTGAGCTTCCCCTTGGTTTGCCTGCAGTTCTTTCAGAATTGTTTTCCCGTCAGAAAACAGATAACCCCACAACCACTCAGTTATGAAAACCTGTGAATACTAATCAGTATGGTTCTGCCACTGGGAGTCTCAGGAATGTTTTCATCCCATCTGAGATGTCACCTGTGTTTTCACCATGGTTTGAGGTAACCCAGACAGAGCCATGCAAAGCTGCTCAAGACAGCACTAATTGCTGCCTTGCAAAATACGGCCAACCCCCATAAGGAAATGCCACCACACGTAAACACATCATTTAATTCATCAGCATGAATTATCACCATCCACTTTAATCTATCAGCTGACCCTCCTCCACAGCCACTTGCAGAGCTGGAGCACTGTGTTCAGTATTTTGCAAGTTCAGGAGGTGGGATCTCACAGATAGTCAATGGTTCACATAAAGATCTGAAGTTGTTCAGATCTGACATTTCTGACAGAAATGATAGCAAGATCAAGCCCTGGAAAACAGTCCATCAGAGAACTGTCTTGTTATTTATTGACTGGCTTTAATCATGTCTTTTGTCCAACCCAACAAACAAATCACTCCCACAGATATTAACTTGACAAATAAATTAAAATTAACAAATAAATTACACCCCCAAACTTTAACTTTTTATAAAAAGTACCTTCAGGAAAGCACAGGCTCAAAAGTTCATTTTAACTATCTAGTACAACCTTTTCCATCAGTGCCTTTATTCATGAACAAAATTCTGTGTGCTAGTGGGAGCACCAGAGGGAGAAAACTTCTCTGTGAAAGATGAGAACAAACTCATCTTCCTCAACAGTATATTTCATTTGGATTTTGCCACCGCGAGTAAAATCTCTGTATTTCAGTGAACACGCAGCATGAATGCTTTCAGTGAGGGTATTGATACTGTCGTGGCTGGTATTGCCAGCTTCCTGTATGTGCCCACTGTATGGCATCCAAGTGTCAGGGAACCAGCCTGGCACAGCTGCCCTCTGCATGTCCACGGCTGCCTCTTTCTGTGCAGGTGGCTGATGATGCCCGATGGGAAAGGCAGGGAATGGACACAGATGTACACACAGAAATCGTAAGGAAAAGCTTTCACTTTTCACCCTGTGTAACTCAAGGCTGATGCTTGACACAAACAGACACGGCTTTTTTTTTTTTTTTTCTTTAATGCTAGAACCACTTTTAGTCCTATTACACTACCCAAACTTGGTGGCTCAAAAGGTGACATTTTTCTCAAGACTTGCAAACACAACAGTATTTTCCGTGTGCTGAAGTGGGCAGGAAGATGCATGGATGGGAGTGGGGATACACCACAGCAAGGCAAAACGCTGATGACATGACAGATGTCTCTATCCCCGAGCAGCCTCTTCCTCTGCAAGGGAGCAGCTCCTGCTTGGAGAGACAGATGGCTGCTGTACAACCTAACCCTTTTGTTGCCACCTCCAGGCACTTAGCAAGCCAAAAGTCAGCACCACACCTGGCTTGAAAGCTCATGTTACTGTTTAAAAAAACAACTTGTGTCACAAAAGAAGAAAAAACATTGTGGCAACATTTTCCCTGCAACTGCAGAAGTTTGAAACAGTCCAGCTCTGTCACCAGAAGGTGGAAATGTCACACAGATACCTAACTTCAAACGCCTGCATTCTTTAAAAAAGGCATTAAACTGCAAGAGATGTTAGCATGCTATCAACACAGGACAACATGGAGACCATTGCAACTTTCATCAACCACTTTAAACGCCTAATCCATCATTTTACATTACTCGCTATTTTTAATTACTCACAGACACATGAGACATTAAATTTAAGGGTCAAATCCTCCTGGCATATCATTGGAATTGCATCTGCAGCAAGCTGCTTTGAGTAAACTGAGGGTTGGTGATAAGAGATACGTGTGACTCATCTCTTATGCTTTCCAATATGAAATACTAAAAGATTACCACCGTGCCCCCTCCCTCCCCCCCTCCCACTGCAAGGATAACCCTAAGCATAACTTCCAGCAGGACTCCTCACAATTAGAGAAATAAATTGTGTGTGCCTTTATTGAACCAGAGTGCAAGGACTGCACACATCCCACTACTGAACTGCAGACACTTCCCAGACAGAGTGAGCCATCTCCACTTGAACACGGCTTGGTGCAGCAATGAGTTAAACTTGCAATAGTATCAAATCTCCTGTGCAGCTGATGATCAGCTTTCCCTCTTCACTGCTGCTCCTTCAGACTTCCTGTTGTAGGTAAGCAAGATAACTTTCCAACTAATACCAAAGTAATACAGGACAGGACTCAGCTCTGGGATCTGCTGAATTTCTAGCAGTATTGCTGTTAAAAGTTTCACAAATGAAAACTTTGGAAGCAATTGTATTCTCTAGGAAAACTTCATAGAAACAACAGGGCCATGACTGACTTTAAAATAGTACATCTTCCACAGTAAAAATGTGAGGTCATTCCTAAAACTCAGACTCCAGCAAAGTAAGTTAAAATATACAAAAGAAAAAACAACAGAAAAGGAAGTCAGCAGATAGATTCCAAAATTGTCTCTGAGATGCAATCAACCAAATTTTCAATAGATATTTCGCTTTTATAATGGAATGACAGCGCTGAACCACTCCAGCACACAAAATCATCGGACAATAGCTAGAATCACATCAGTCAAGTCATGTTAAGGCACTGAGCAATATCAATGTGAAATTAATAACTACAAGCCAAGTCTGTTCCACATGATAAGGGTGCTTGTATTTTGTGGGGCAGACACAACTTGTAATTCACGATTTCTTGGATCCAAAAGTCTCCACTAAATTTGCACCAGACAGCACCAAAGCCAAGACTTGAATATGACCTGGAGTCTCAACTGGCGAGACTTTGGTTCCTTAAGCTGCTAAATGCTTGCTCTGATCTGTAGTGAATCTCCCAAAGGGCAAAGCTTCTGCCTGAAATCACAATTAGAAGCAGCCATTAGGACAGACATCTAACACCTACGCAGAATTTTAATTATAAATTCTTTCAGATTACAGCCTGACTGAGCTTTAAGGAAAAACACCAACCCCTTCCTTTGGACAGTACTCTTAGTGAAGACCCCAAGGTCTGAATAACAGAGAGAACACAACACTTTTGTTCTTTCTGTGCATCATTTGCACAGAAATCAATCATCTGCTGAAACACAGAGCATACCTGACTTCACCCTGTGGAAATCCTTCTTCCTCCCTGAACTCCTGGCTGGCTCACCAGAGCACAGACACAATAATGGCAAAGGACAGCAGCGTCATGGACTTTAGGTAGGCAGGAGGGAGTTCATGGAGAGACTGGCAAGAGGGATAGGGGTGAGAGGAGAGAGGGAAAAGATCCCACGCCCTTGGTTCTAGATTTCTCTGTAAGAACTCGAGCAGAATTATGTCAGCTTTGCTACTGTGTCTTAAAATGGTTGATTTTCCTGGTTTAAGGAAGTCTTTTGTGGAAGATACATGCAGAGAAAGAAAAGATGAAACAGGTAAGATGTAAAAAAGTAATTTTAAAAATTTAAACACCAGTAACTTTTTTCAATATCTTAGTTTCTTTAAATCTGCTCTTTTATTCTTAAAATGAAATCCTGGCAGTTTTACTCTAGAGAAAACCATCAGAAATTTAAAAGAGGTCACTCTTTCTCTGCTTTATAGGGGTTTTGGAACTAGTTTTCGCATACAAATGTGTATATTTTGTCAGAACTAGCAAGACTTACTAAGGTAGATGTTTCTGAAATGGTCCCCATCATCTTCTGGTTTCATTTAACAGCTCCATGAGTCAAAACAAACACCAGGCTTTCCTCACAAACAAGTTTGAAAAATATGACTGACTTAATTTCTAATATTTATAATCTAGCTGAACTGATATGAAGAATCCTGCATGCCCATTGCTTGCCTTTTTTAAACCAAATGATGCTCAGTGATTCTCATCCAAATGTACTGCTTGGCAGCCTTTATTGGTGTCAAGGATTAAAGCCAATAACCTGAAAGAAGTAAAATGGAAATGCCTTCCCCTGCAATAGGAAAATGCTCTGTGATGCCAGGACAGGCAGGGATAAAGCCTGTCAAACTTAGAGATTGCAGCTGCACTGCTGTGTGTTTCATCCTCCAACAAATCATTTCACCCCCTGCTTTTCTAGCCATCATTTCTTCAGTCATTTGTACCACTAGCTTTGATGACAACAGTTTATTCAACAGATTTTCAGCCTCAGAATTTATGTGTTTCCAGCACAAGGAGCAGTAAAACCTGAGCACGTCCTGCCCAAGGACCTGGAGCATCAGGCCCCCCTCATCTAAAAGCCTATTCCAAAGGAAGAAACCCTCCAAGTTTTTCTCTAGCATGCTATCAGCTCTAACTGGAACAGATTTGGGTTGAAACACAGAAAAGTCTGATGTCTGCTTTGTTTTGGAAGGCATTATCTTACTGTCCCAGAGTACTTGTGTCCAGAAAAACACCATAAAAATATAGGACAATAGAAACAAAGAACATGCCACAGCTATTATTTATTTAGGATTTCTACTGTACGGCACTGGCAAGTCAAGGAATATTTGAATAAACCTGACATAACAGTAAGTGTTTTACATGTCCAAAGTTCTTCTGACCTTTTTCCACTCACCCACTCCAAAAATCCATAAAAAGCCTTTTAAAATTACTAACACTGGTTAGTGTTAGTGCTGGTGGTAACTTGCTAGAAAAAGAACATGAGTATATTGCAACAATCCTTGTGCCTCATAAAAGTTCCGCTGCGAACTCCATGCCAGATTTCACTGTAAGCTCAGTAATGACATGCTGGCTCTTTTTACAGTCTCTACAGGTCTGAACGTGAAAGCACTGCATTTACCAGCAGCAATCATTTACACCATTAGCTGATCACTTCAACTCCTACTACTGCATCTGACCTGCATCACTCATCTTCCAGCCCTAAGTATTTCAGATAAGAGACAGACTGCAAAATTAGCCACTCTCATGCCACAGGTTAGAGTTTCCTGTGCTAAAAATAGTACTGCATAGAAGGAACACTGTAATTCTAGAGGTCTTCTACTCTACCAAAACAGTCAAAGCAGGAGACTCAATAAATGAATGTGAAAATGCCTTTGTATTTATATTCAGCCTGTCACTCAGCTTACTTTACAAGCAAGGGCATCCCAAGGACATTTTTAAGACTGCAGCCCATTTAAGAGCTATGAGGCTCTTAAATGCTACATTTGCTACATTGCTACACTGACTATTTGCACTGCTGTTTAAAGATTTCAGCTAGGTCAAGACACTATTGAATTAGATCCATCCACAAAGATGCTGTGGTCATTTTTCAGGTCCTTCCTGACTATATTCAGCGAAGAGAAGAGCTGGAAGTAGCTGCTTTGATGGGGAAAAGATGCTTAAGTGATTCTGATTGGCTTGCTGAGATTTCAATGCTTTCATCAACAACAATAAAATCACAATTGCAGGGCTATTTAATATACTTTTTATTAGTAATTGTCCCTGTACTCTTGCATTTCAATCTTTCTGCTTGGTTTGTATGGACTAAAAGCTACAGCCTCTTTGTGAACCTTCCTTTTTAAAGGTATCCATTATTTCTTCAAAGGAAGCCAGGATTTTCTACCTTTCTCATATAGGCCCAGAGGAATGCTAGCTGCTCAGAATGACTTATTTCTTACACACCAGCTACAATTTCATGGAATAGTAATGGATTGTTAAAGGCACAGGCTTAAACAATAGAGATACCAAAGTTTTCTAAGGGCATATTTAGAGCTCTGTAAGTGATTGCCTAAACTTTCAGCTGAAGGGAGCCCTTGTTGTTTGAATACATTATTCAGGGCCTCCATTGAAATGCACAGCATGTCCCATGTGCTGTTTGTCCCAGAACTGCAGGACCATCCATGTGAGACAGGCAATTAAAAGCATTTGGGAAACAGGGATTTAAGGTTTGAAGACTTGCTGGCAGGGTCTCAGCGCACTGACAGAAGGTGTGACTCGCAGCACGGACCCCCAGCTGGAACTTTTCATGGACCCTCCTTTCCACCTGTGTGCAATCCATTGCCATTTCATCTGAGGTCATCCTTACTAAAGCCTCCAGTCCCTACAGACTAAACCCCAATCTGGCCTCATTCTCCCCACATTGTGAGTAGTCAGCAGGCTGCCTTAGCCACAGACCAACCATGGGGAAACATGCTGTGAGGTACTAATTGCAGGGATAGCTATCCTTCCTTACCAACCCCATGTCAAGACAACCAGCACCAGCATCTCCACTGTTCATTACAGGTTAAGAACTCTTGCACACACCACTCCACATCTGCTGAGGCTGCATACAGACCAACTACAGGGAGAAACCTTGACCCTCTATATCACCAAATAACTTCTACAGACTGAGACCTCACCCTTTTTCTTTTGGGTGGATTTGTTTGGGGGTTTGTTTATTTGTGTTTATTTGTTTTTGTTTTAATTTTTTCCACTGTACTGTCACTCCTCCATGACAGACTTTTTATCAATACAAGGGGTTTTTTTTGTTATTTGACAATTTACTGGCATGTTGGGATCTAAATACATTACTAAATGCTTAAAAGCAGTAAAACACGTTTTACCACGGTCCCTTTAACATTATTTCTTCAGATAATGGTGCTTGGTATCAAGCATTTATTCCCAAAAGATACAAAGTTTCATAGCGGAATAGAACACTAGGATGAAAATGCTCGAGAGAACAGGCTCAAGATGAATTTCCTCTTGCACAGCCAAAGCCTGACATGGCTGTAAAACCTTGTAGCAATCTGTGTAAGAAACTAATCCAGTGTGTTTCTAGTACCTGGCATACTGGCTACAACAAGTCATCTTGAAACCCTCCAAAAAGCCAGTTCTCACTGATATGCTAACACAAGATCACTTCATCACTACATCCTCAAAAGGTATTGCAGATGACTTTGATCCACATTATCACAATTTTCTTTGCTCTCCCTAGTGACACAAAACTGAACAACCTCTTTGCAGACTACAGCTGCATGCAGGGGAAGAGAGGATAAAGCATCATCACCTCCTTTACTGCAGGTTAAAAGAAAAGGAGGAGGTGGAAGAACCTCACTTCCAGCTTGTGGGTGTAGGGCACTAACAATTCCATTCCGCAGAGGGACATAACTCACGCAGAGCACAAGAAAAGTAGAAGAGGATTCTGAATCCAAATCTGATTTTATTCCCAGCTTCAGTCCTGGGCACCCACCTTCTGCTTCTCTAGATCTCATCACACACTATTTTCTTTAGGATCCCATGCTCAAATGCCATTTACATCTTCATAGTCTTCTATTTTGAGGCATTGCTTTAAAGAGAATACTTAAAAATCGCAGCTATTTCAATTCAGTGATTTATGAGCAAACCTGTGCTGCTCGGCTGTGTGACACAATCATGAATCACACCTCTGTAAACTACAAGATTTAGAATAATGAAAGTGTTGGTTGGTTTTAGTTGATTTAAATGTGGAGTGTTCCTGCCTGTTGTAAGGCCCCAAGGACCAGCAACTTCATTGCTAAAAAAATTAAAATCAAATTCAAGAAACGTTAATCAGCACTTGATCATGTCTCTTTTCAATACTGAGGGCACCATCAGTTTCTCCAATGCATTTATCCCCTGTACACACTTCACTCTCTCCATATAAGATGCCTGCAAAGCACAAGGCTGACGTAATGCTCAGACTTTCAGAAAGCTGCTCCGTGCTTTCTCAAGCAAGGAAGCGTTTCAGAGCCATTCCTCTGCTGAAAAAAAAAAAGTCTGTAATTTTATAAAATTTTCTCTTAAGTAGCCCTTTCTCTTCCCCTTCCTATACCGAGCCTGTTGTTCGAAAGCCTGAATGGGAAATCAGCCAGGCAAACGAGGAGTGCCACGAAATATTCAGCCAAGCAGCTTTGTGTTGCTAGGACACCGGAGGTCGGGCAGCACTGAAAGGGCAGATTATTCCCACCCCAGCACAGGGCTCCATTCACAGTGGCTTCTGGACTCTGCTCTCCCGGAGCATCCCTGCCTCCCAGCTCCCTGCCCTGGGCCTCGCACACAAGTCCCTCTGCACCGAAAATGCCCCAGCGGGCTGCACGTGGCTCTGGCTGATTTGGATCATTTCCAAAGTCTCGTTTCAACCTGAAGGAGCACAGAGTACTGGGGCGGCTGCTCCAGAGCTGGGCTCCAGCAGACTTGCAGTGTAAACTACACTCCAGTGGTCTGGAGCTCTCCTTTAAGTATCAGGAGCCCTGTAACACTGCATTTAAGATAACTTTTAAGTCTACAGAGGGGAAACTCAAGTTTACAGAGGAGATGGAGACCCCTGTAATCAGCACAGATGCCTACCTAGCTGACAGCAAGTATTTTGTGATGGCCCACATGAATGGCCCAGCTCAATCCCATCTAACTGGTGTGTTAATTACTACTACATCTTATATCTCAGCACATCTCAGAAAGCGTCAGTCTAATTTTGGCATTTTCCTTATAATTTGGTCCTCTGAGCTGCTGTACTCATATTCCTATACATTTTTACATTATACACTCAGGACTTGCTTTGCAGATCTGCAACTGAATAGACAAGAGACAAGATTAGTGAAATGCTTGTGTGTGTGTGTGTGTGTATGTATTTGCAGGGCAGGGGCAGAAAAAGAAGGCAGTTCGTTCTTGTGTGCATTAATTTCACAGAAAAAGGCAATAAATATGTTCTCCTTGGAAAGCTTTGTTAAAACACAACAATCCTATCCCATGCCTCCCACTGAGAGCTGGAGAGTCTCCTCCTTCAGTTGTTTGATGTTTCTGAGAACTACATCAAAATCAAATTCGGTATTTCTGGTAATTCTGAAATTTCCAGTGCAAGCCAAACAAAAAGCCCCTTTACTGATTTCTTCATATTTTATATTAACATGAAATGGAGGAGCTCTCTGTGCTCCCCAGAGGCCACACACAGGTGTCAGTACCACCTTGGGCCAGAACAGCAAGAAGCTTCTCTGTCTTCTGCATTGACAGTAATTGCATTCAGTAGAGAAAAAAAACCCCACCACTGTCACCTCATTGCAACAGGTTATGCACTGACAAGCATTAATATGACTTTTTTGTTCCAATTCTTGTACAACTGTGAAGAGTTAACTATAGAGTGACTCTAAACTTTGCTTTATTACCATGGTGCAGGATTTTCCAAAATGAATGGTAATAAACCTCCTTTAACCTAATAACATCAATATGGTTATCAAAGTAACTATTAACTGATTTATCGACACATACATATCTAAAGAGTGAAAGAATGAATTATAATAAATGGTAACAGTACATCAATATCTAACTAATTTAACATTTAACTGCCTTCTGAGTGACTTAATTGTGATGCCACTGCTTATCTCCTCCAAGCCTGCAAAACTCACAGCCATAGATGCTGGTCAACAGCCCTTTGTTTCAGCAAGGTTTAGTTCCATCTTTATTTAGTTACAGGAACCACACATTTGGTTGACTCTATCCATTTTTAAGATGATTATGTGGAGAAAACTCCTGCCCTTATGGCCTTACAGTCTGTTGCGTCATGTTCAATATGCCTCTTCTTATCCTAGAAGTGAACTTTTCTCTATCCCTCTTCCGTATTTTCTTATGGTGAAAACAGACTCTTGAGACCCCACGACTGGTTAAGTGCATTTTCACTGCTGCCTTACCAGAACTCTTTCTCCAGAAACTGGCCAGCTGCATGGAACACACATGACTGGAAGCAAGGGATGTAGCAAGTCTTGTCTTCTCTGTGCAGGTGATTTGTGACTTTAGGCTGGGCATACATGTAAGGGAGCTGCACAAAAGTCTCTGCCCTTCACAGCTGTGTGACAAGAGGCATTGTGGCTCCAGGTGCTCTGTTACATGCTGGCCAAAGCAGCATCAAACCAGTAATAACTTAAGCAAATCATTTACATGCGTGCTTAGAGCTCATTGAGGCCAATGAGATGTACATGTCCTGTAAGGACCAGGCTGATTTGAGATGTGCTATGTTGTGCATGCCAGGAGTCACAGGGAAATGCAATTTTAGATGGCTGAACAGCCATTTCTTCCCTGAGAAATTCCTAGGCTGGCTTAAGTATACAACCCAACATAACCTTAATGTTTGACTCAGAAGGGGACACTTAAGATAAAATCAGCTTTCCTAAAAACAATTTTGCTTGACATGTGAGTAGTTTGCCTACATTAAAAACTTCCTTGAAGCTAATTTAAGTGTTACACCCCTTCTAATAAAAATCCTCATTTCTCCCTTTGAAATACTAATTTTAATTGATGAGGCTGGTCACTATTTCTTTTTGGCTAAATATGAAGTATGCACAAATGGTGTGTTTGGCAAGCTGCAGATGGACATACTCATCTTCATCATGCTGAATCTGGGACAGCCCTTCATTCGAGAAAGCCAGTATCACAGATGATTCGGCATTTATCTGTCTTTCTAAAAGTGGATGTCTATCCTCAACCCATCTACATTATCTCTGCTTCACTAATAAATGTTTGGAAACCCCTCCAAAGCACCTATTTGCCACACACTTAGGAGATTTCTAGACCTACAGAGAGTGAGTTTCAAAAATGCCACGATTGATTACATCATGTAAACAATGGAAATAGAACATAGCACTTTGAGTTTGGTGACAAACTTGCCTTCTCTACACTAGATACTGTATAATGCTCACGGGTGTGTGCCATAATTCAAGGTGGCTGCCAAAGCAAGAAACCTGCCAGTGTCCCAAATGATTTACATGGTGCAATGGGCTTCCTGCCAACCAGAAACTTCTCAGACCTGAACTGTGCGTGCTCACCTGGTGCTTGGGACCAAGCAACAAAACAAACACAGCCCACAAAGCCTGAGGAATCATGCTGCTATCAGCTCCCCAGCAAAGCTCCTGTAAGCAGAACCAGCTGCCCAGCTCTGTGTTGCCTGAATAGAGAATACACATCAGGAATGTGGAGAGGAGACAAACCAATGAGAGCAACCTCAAACCCCATCATGCGTCAGTCAAAAACTTCCTGTAGGTTAGATTGACCACCCTTGCAGCTCTGATGATGTCCTGAAACACAGACTTTACAGCTACTACATTCCACTTCACACAACTGAAACCACAACCTGACCTCTAACAACTCTTATGAATGAACCTGCCTTGCTACTGAGGTTTATAAGCTGCCTAAACCCACCAGAAATGGTAAATTCTGAGTGTAAGACAACAAAGGTAAAATGCTTTGATGTGCTTTCAGTAAGCATTTTGTGTTTAATGTTTCATCTGATGAGGTGGCACCAGATGTTCTGAAGTGTACTTAGTCCTTACAAATGCATCATAGTCAGCTCTCCCCCCAAAGTCTTTGCTGCATCCTGTGACTAAATTAAGAAAACTCAAATATATGTATGTACATAAACAGACAGATACAGTCAAAGCGAAAAAGTTTTAGTAACTGATCCAAATTCTACTCTTAAACAACATTAACTTCTGCTCTTCACACAGAATTTGTGTTCTGAGGGTAGCTTTGACAAAGATCCGTGAATAGCTGGAACAGCACTGTAACTTTCAGTAATCCTCTTGTTGTGTTAGAACTACTGTTGTTAAGCTTCCATTTATGTGACAGGTTGTAAATATATATTTTTTAATATATATTTGCCAACAAATGAGAAACCAAACAAATCTTATCTTTTTTGAAACTAAGATTTAGCAAAAGAAATTCTAAATACATATTATCAATGTGTATACAACAAAACCAGATACATTTTGATCTACCACCACTTGTGGTTTAAAAGGACATATTTTAACATCAGTGAGAGAAGAACAACTGCAAGTTATGGCAACACTGTTTCCTGGTCCCATAGGCACTTTATCAGATCATATACCCTCCATCTAGATTTGCAAGGCAAATCCAGGGCTGCACTTCTTGAGACCAGAATAAAACTCCCATAGACTTCAATGATGCAGGATCAAACCCATTCCCTTCATAACAGGTTCTCTCAAGCAATTTTATCCTAATTTTCTACCCTGTGGCTGAATTCTAATGTTTGCAGAGACAAGCACTTTAAATGGGAAAGCAAGGCACAAAGTGCAGATCCCAGAAGCAAAGGCAAGCAGTGGGGAACTATTTTACCTGCTGTGTTAGAGGGTTATTTCATTGGGGGTAGAAGGAAGAGCTGACACAGCAAAGAAGGTCAAAATATACCAACTTCTCTGCTGTCTTTTCCATTACTACAGCAAATTTATATTTTTTTTCCAGGTATATTCCCTTCCCTTTTTTCCTATGGCAAAAAATTACTGTTTCAAGTGTGCCCCATCAAAGTTTCTCCAGTAAAATTATAAAATTAAATTAGATTTCTGGGTTCTGAAGATACCTTGCTTGACTCCCCCCACCCCAAACACACTAGTTCCCAGTATTGCTTTCTTATTATGCAGTCAATGCAAAAATACATGCTTTATGCCTTAATATATGGCAAGAATACCATAATCCTTAACTTACAAAGCTGTTTTTCCTGAATCTACACTTATAGACTGATCAACAGAAAAGATCTTTCTCCAGAAAGTAGCCCATCACAACACAGGTCTTCCCCGTTCTGCACACACAGCTCTACTTCTGTCGACTTTTTCCCAGCTCTGCAAACAATCACCCCTTTAACTTCCAAACAAAGTGTGATTTATTAAAGCAGACTGCTTGGCAGCAAAGCTCTCCTGGTGTTTGAAAATATGATTAGACCAGTAAATTTAGTTCTTTCTTCATAAACTTGATTCTGCATGCATTTACCCTCTTTAAAAGAAAATACAAGCACAGAAACATTTCCAGTACAGCTTGCTCAGGCAAACTCCAGGCACTTTCTATTCTTTTTCTACAAGTTCACTGCAGCATCAAGTAGGCAAGATTAAAATAATTTCAAAACCTGCATGAATTAAACCCCTTACCTTTTAAGACGTTTTCCCCCTTCAGCGTTCGTCCATTGTGAAAAACTGAACCTTTAGCATTTGCAGCTATGCACACACACAGAACAGAGCTTTCTTCAGCTCACTGGTATTTCAAGTCTTTCATGTGATATCTTTGGCTGTACTTGCTTAATTCATTCCTGCTGCTACTCAAAGGAAGTCAAGCCTAGCGAGGGCTGGCTCTACAGCAATCACTGAAGATATTCCTGACTAACAGGACACGAGAGCTAATCTCACCTTATAGGCAGCAAGAATGTAAATATGTTTCACAGCCAACAAATTCCTAAACCTTAAGAGATAAAATGCACAATATGCCGTAAGACACAGCTTAGAAATGAAGAGACTTGTGAACTTTAATTTTTTTGCCTAAGAACAATGCTCTGTACCCCAGCGACGCTTTTGGAACTCTAGGGATGTCTATTTATCATGGACTGTGCATGCTCCCTTGGAGTAGTTACCATGAGAACATAGCAAACAGGATTTGAATGTAAATTGCCATTTAGAGATGGGGGGGACTTTTTTTTTTTTGTAGTAGTAGTTAAAGAAGAAAACTTCCAGAGCTTGATGAAGTACACAGTTTTTCAAGGCATACATTTGCATGACAATGTTTGCAATTCAAATGCCTGGGAGAGCGCACAAGAAGGAAGAAAAGCCAAGTTCTTTGCTGGTATTTATAAAAAGCGAACACTTCAGGCTTGGGATCAGTAGTTGCAGTTCCCCTATTGCCTATTTATGCCACATACAAAGGAATTCATACTCCACAAAAAAAGCCATCAGGTGGCACAACATGTAAGAATTATTGTAGTGCCTGAAGTAGGCAGTAAGATCCTATGCTGCTGGCAGATCAATGGCTGAAGCAGTCAAAATCTTTCTCACTTCTAGGTATTGCACTGAACTACACAGCAAGCACTGAACATTAAAAATACCCCATCCCTGGGCATTTGATTTTTCCACAGAACTGTTCTGGTACTTTGCCATCTGCGCCACCCCACCCAAGTCCCTCCGGAAGTAGCAATTGCTCCCCACGTGTCCCTCCATCCTGCTCACATACTGACATGGTTTCTATCCAAGATCCAGAAATTGCTTGTGGACAGAGTCCTACCAAATGGTACGTGCTGCAAAACATGCAAAACTCTTGTTTGCCTGCTCTGCCTGGAGTTGTGTGCAACCTTTACAGCAGAGTGTCTGCTCCCTTGCCTGCAGCAGCCCCATCTCAGCTCTCTGTCCCCAGCCTTAAACAGTTCAGTTTCAAACACCTTAACCACAGTCACTGAAAGACAAACCCTAATAGACTTAGAAAAGGAATACCTCATCAGTCCTGCTTAGCAAACAACAAACCTTGATGAAGAAGAAGAACAGTCTGGGTGACTGCCTGGAGAGTGTAATGACCTACTTCAGCCAAGCAAGCTGGGACACTCTGAGATGGGGACAAAGGAACAACCCAGTGGCTCGCAGGCAGCATAACCAGGAGGCTGCTCCACAGCAGTGATGGGAGTGACCTTTCAGAGAGGACACTGAAGAGAGGAAAGCCTTACATGCAGCATGAAACACCTTCTTCTTTCAGACAGGGTTTCAGCTTCACATGTAACATTACTGCCAGCACTCTTAGAGCAGGAGCGAGTGCTTTCCTCACACCCACTCTCCTTATCACTTTTACCTAAGGAATGAGTCTTCTAGCGCCTGACCTAATTACTCAAATGATGTGTCAGAAAATGATGCAGCTGGGACACACTCCACAAGTCTTGATTTGAAGCTATGTAATTCTGCAAATCCCAAGGCAACAAGATCCAGGTAGCTGAATTAAGTTGGCCAGGCATGACACCACATCTTCCGACTGCGCCTTCCTGGTTATGAATAATAAAGCCTTATGAACTAGTTGAATGGTAAGGAGGATAAACAGTTTGCAATCAGCCCCATGCACTTGTTGACCTGTGAGATCAGGCCAACATGCTGCATTTTTGGGAAACGGTTGCTCCCCCCCTCCCAGATGACGAGCCTGAGCAGCAGCTCCCCGAGTCTGACCCAAGCTGCCTGAGAAGAGCAGTATGTGCTCAGAGCCAGTGGCTCTGCTGCCTCCAGAAGCAATGAGAGCAGTAATTGGCAGCCAGAAAGCCTTCTTAAACCAAGTATTTATTGAGAACAACTGAGATTAAAGAGAGATTTTTGAAAAAGTCAGTAAGGATCTCTAATACATGAGCTGTTTATACAGCTCTAACATAAGAGCTGTAAATTAATACTGCTAGACCTTAACTTTCTGCAGATAGCCCCATACACATCCAGCAGTTCCACCTGGGCTATATTATCTATTTCCTCTACTTTCAAAGTATGACAGAGTAACTATTAATGTGGTCAGGCTATCTATTACCTTTTTCTTATGGACAGCAAGTCAAATTTACCCTGTAATCTGCTAAGCTCTCAGTACCAGACACCACTGCAGCTTTGCTGCAGAAGAGCTACCCCAGGGCTTGGCAAGTGACTAAACCATAGAGACACTTCCATTTAGGGGCTAATACTTTTTAGCTTTTAACTGCTGGGCTCAGCATCTTAAAAACCCACAAAGGCATCTGCTCCCCTGCAAGGAGACTCAGAGTCTGCTGAATGTTACTGTATAAAGCAAATGCTTGGTACACAACTCCAGTAGGATGGACATAGAAGTTTGGAACTAAACCACCTTATTAAGGATAATTCTTTTAAAATGAAAACTTCTGAAACTAAACTTATCCAGATGCTTAGAAATCCTGTGCTTCAGGTACAGTAGAATACCCTTGAAGCTCAGTTTCTCTCCCTGAATCTTTCAAGGTTATGTGTTCGTGCTCTTCCCAATGCAGTACCATTAGACTTGCACTCCTGTTATGCATATTTCTTAAATAAACCATCAAAAAACCCCCTAGAAGACAAACTGAGTAATTCATACAGTCATGTCTCAATATGACAATACTGCAATTCCAGCTTGACAACCAGCACACCTACTGCATTCCCTGCACTTGTACCCGCTCCACACCCTGCACATAATCACCTTTGCAGATGGGGTCAAGCTCTGCTATCACTGTTCCTTTCCACTGCATTCCTGAGCTGTACTTCTACCTGGTGTTTAGGCTGGTATCATGTTATACTTATATTTGTAATGATTCAGGGCTATTTTAAGAAGACAACTTTCATTCAGGCGGCAAGCAAAATAGGTTTGTATCTTATTTCATATTAGAGGACAAACTGCTTGCTGTTCCAGGGTGTCTCATGGCCATTAATGATCTATGCCTCAAAGTACACTGCAGGTGCCAACAGCCATACCTTGATCCCTTCAAATGGCTTTGTCCCAGAAGCAATGTTAACAAACTTATTGCCTTGATACTAATTTTCCCAGAATGTATATGGAGCATGATAGGAATCTAAGCAGCAGTAGATCTCACAGAATTTATTACAGACTTTTTTCTACCAGTCTTCCTTTGAACTGCTAAGGTATTACCAGTCTAATTTTTCCTGATGCTCCCTGTAACCCCTGCCCCCCAGTAGGTTTACAATACAGGTTTAATTTTGTCTCACTTATTTACCTGACCTAATTAAATTTTAAGATTAAAAGAAAGTTAATGTAGAAACCTGAAGAGGAACAGAATTGTCCCTTTAGAGACAACAAGGTCTGACAGAAGACGGCTTTTATCTTGATAGTGACAAGACCATCACTGCAACAGAGGAATGAGACAGACAATAAATGAGCAGACAAGGACAAGAGTAGAGACCCTGCAATTCTCTTGCCTTGTGGCACACACCAACACAAGTTTCCTGTAAAAACAATTTAAAAAGTGAATTTTTTGTGTACATCAAATACTTCATGTGAACTACAATTAAAGCGAGGATTTTGTCTATCAGGACCAAACTGGCCTTAGGTCTGTAACGAAAGAGAAGTACATGCAACTATCTATGTGAAGATAGAACAGCCAGTCTGAACCTGCTGAAGTCTCAAGAACAGGGGATAATAAAAACAAGGTGTAATAAGTGAAATTTTGAGAGACCAGCACAGCTGAGAGAGACAGCACATCTGCTCCTGCAGATGCTGGAGGTGGGGCCGCTCGCTATGATTGTACCAGCATAGTGCCACTGGAGATTATGCCAATATATTTTCAAGAAATAGCCTAAATGGAAAAGGGAAGCTGAGAAAGCACTTGAGCCAGGCTGCCCAAGGCTGGCTGCTTCTGGGCAACAGGAAAACTTCTGCCTCTGAAACAGCTTGAATAGGAAGTTTAGATCTTAAATTTACTCTGATCTGTCTCCTGAATAGCACCTAGGCTTAGCAACTTTATTAATAGCACCAAGCTGGAAGAAACATTCAGCTGATGATTGTAGCAATGGCTGCAGCTTCTCCTAAAAAGACAGTCCTTTTTTTGTTGTTGGTTTGGTTTTGTTGTTGGGGTTTTTTTGTAGTGATGTTTGTTTTTTAATTTGAGGTACACGAAGAATAGGAGACAGAGATCAGAAAAGGCAAGGTTACAGGGAGAAATCATTATCAAATAGAACAGGAGACAGAATAAGAAACATGAAACCAAGAAACAGAAAGATGTGCTAAAGTTCAAAGGGATGAAATGATACATAGTTCTGCCAGCTGCAGTGAAGATAAGGGGAACTGAGGAGAAAGACACTTCATTAGCAGAAAACACTCATTAAACATACCAAGTGGAAAAGTTTCCATGTTATGGATAGTTCAGAACAGATTGGAAATTGTGAAAACAGACACCCTGATTGTTCTGGGGTCTCCCAAAGATTAATGGGTCCTCTGTCCTTCTGTCTGAGGCCTGTCTGCCGAAATGTCTTGTGACAAAAGGTCATACTCCATGCGCTCCCTTTAGGAAATTGCACTAATGAGTGTAGAACCTGCTTTCATATGTAAATGTTCAGTGGTTTACTGCTTATGCTGGATTGTTTTTGCTTGCCACTGCAACATATTTAAAAATGGAACTTCTGAAAAATGAAACAATGAAATAATGACTGTAAATTATCACATCTGCTACCAATATGAATATGCTTCAATATCTAGAACAGCAGAGAAAGTAGTTTGCTATACATTCTGCTTTCCAAAGGCTTGAATTTGACTAGTATTTGCTTAACTTCATTCACCTACAGAATTCAACCACACTTCTTGAGTTCCCCCAGCCCCGCCCCTCCAGTTACAAAGGATGTTCATCAATAGGTGTGCCCCCTATTTGTACCCAGTCCAGAGAGGAGCAAGTAGATGGAGAGGCTTTGCTCCCAATAACACAATTTCAGCTCTCCTTGATGAATCTCTCTGGTCCAGCTCCCCTTTAATGCTGTGTATTTCAAAAAAGCAGTAAAACCCCCCTTTCTTCCACATAGGTATTTGGCAAGCACTGTTTAAGTACCTTCTGAGTGACATCATTCCATATCACTGTGACTGCAGATGGAAAACACAGAGGAAGATGATCAGTGAAGACCTTTACTTTCTTTTGATCCAAGTTTACTCCACTTCAGTAGCTCATCTGAATCTTTCAAGCAATTTTTTTCTAACCAGCCCTGCACTGTGAGTCATGACTGTGGTGATCCCTGGAAGTCCAAGCACAGCTCCTGTGTCTCTGAGCCATGCTGGTTCACAGCTGTGCAAACTGAGTCACCTTATTTTCCTCTGTCTAACTGAAAAGAAGCAACATGTTGTAAGAGAGGATAAACTACAAACCACTCAATGGGATGTGCACCTACAGAACCCAGCAAAGGTACACAGCAGGCAAACGCTGTTTTTGTCCCTGCTCCAGTACCTGCATTGATGCAGAAGGAGAGACGCCAACAATGTCACAAGGTCAGCACTAAAAATCACTGTGTTTGTTCAACATGGAGTGGGGGACAGAGAGCAGAGTACAGCAGGAAAAACTTCCTGCAGTGAATCCCAAAGTTGCATTTTGGTAACACTTGCCTGAATGAAGAATGCCATTGACAAACATTATATATGGCTTTCCTTCTCCTTTTCCTTCTTCTACTGAGTCAGCTACAATAGTGAAGCTCTGTGATATCAGACTCTCGTTCTTCAAACAGTGTTTCTTATTTAGTAAAGCCATTGATTCAAGTTAAACTTGCAATCAAAAAAAGGCAAGTGGAAAACAAGTACAACCATTTTTGCATAAGATTTCAGTAAGATTTTACATGTACATTGAAATGGATTGTCTATAAAAATTTCCCAATCTGTTCCTGCATGCAATCCTGCAGTTAGAGGTGGTCCCCAGAGGCTGTCTCAAGCTTCTTCTCCTTGCACAGCTGCTAATTCTGTGAGAACTGTGTTTCAGTTGTAGTAAAATATATGCACAGTAAAATATATAATGCACACCAAACTTGTCAGGGATGAAGCTTTTTAGTGTGAAAAGACTGGGAGAACAAGGAACATAGGAGTGGGAATTCAGTGTTTTCCTTGCTATGGAAATGCAACAAGTGCCTGGTTCTTGCATTAATCACAGCAAACCCTTGTAACTTTGCTGCTGTGGGGATGAGTCTTATTAGTCAGGTATGGAAGGACAGATAAGGAAAACCTGTGAGTTTGCTTCCAAAATCCTTCTATATAAGGATCATGGGACTTCTAGACAGAAACAGGATCAGGGAAGCAAACATGCTTTTCAAAACTGCCTTCCTTCTGTGATCAGGGATTTGGCTAAACCCACAAGCTCTGAAATCCCAGCTACTCTCCAGGGCTCTGTCATCCACATGGGCTCAGCTGCCTGGTGGCTTCACACCTCAGAGCACCAAACACCTCAGGACACAAAAAGTTGCTCTTATTTGCTTCCAGGCTGCTCCCTCTTGCTAAGGTGCCCAAAATCTGCATGTCATTTGGCACATCACAAATGGCAGCACAAAAGCAGAGCTAACAGTCAGCAGCTGAAAACATGTAAAGTCAAGGATATACTGTCCAGATAGCACTAAAACCTACAATGAAATCCACACATTTGTTTTCTTAGTATCCTGATTAATGAGACAGTCCAGAAAGCTGGAGCATGTAAATAAGGATTTATAGTAAAGTCAGCAATCTCTGAGTTGCCATGTGAAAACCATAAATCAGATTTACTGGCACCTCTGCCTGTTGTATTTTTGACAAAAGCAGACCATGCCTGAATAACAGTCTATCATGCCCAAAACAGAACTAGGCTAACAATATTAATTTCAATGACTACTGTACCATTACCACTTCATTTCTAGAGAGCCCTGCAACTTATTTAGGCAAATTTTGACACTACCTTTCATTATCCATAACTCAAAAGACAAATTAATATAATAAGTCTTAGTCTCCAAACTTGTTTTTAGGACAAAACTCTGAAACAAAACAAAACATGCAGCACGGAGAGGTTTAGGTATTTTCATAAACTGAAAGACTAAGAGTCTGCTAAGAGTCTGACAGCAGTCATTCACACCAGTTTTTCAATACACATTTCAATCACTGCCTCCAGTGACTTGAAACAAACTTTGTGATTTTGATATTTTCTCCCTAAAAAGGCTCTCTCGGAGTTGCAACCAAGTGTTGCAACACACAAGAAGTGAAACCTTCTACCTTCTGTTTATAACCTTCCTTAGAGCCAGTCATTTATCAGAGTTGTGAGCAATGACTATTAAATATGTGCATAGGCCATGTGCAAAAAAAAAAATTAAAAAAAATCAAAAGCCCTTCCCAGTGCCTTCCCCTTGCAGTGCCTTCTATAAAATCAGTGAAGAATTCTACCCTCTGCTTCACACAGTGGTAAATAACCAGGCAGGAAGCAAAAGATTAGGCCTGAGATGTACAGAAAAGATGGATACCGTTTAAAATCTTACCTTCTGCACGTTGGGTTTGATGCACCGAACAAAGAAAGGGTTTGAAGAACTCAGTGTTGCCATTAAAGAATGAAGGGATTCCTGGAACACAGGCAGAGAGACGACAGTACTTCACAAGCTGGATTTTTGTACAAGCAACATAACCCCGGACAAGAGTCCTGCAGCTCAGCACTGCAGACAGCATCTAACTGCAACACCTAGTGGTGCATATCAGAAGTTACTGCACCGTGGAAGCTCTTGCTTCCAAACAGACAGGGACAATAGGTGTGTGTGCATTTCTTCCACTGGCTCTTCTGATCACTGGCATCACCATTTTACAATGAACAAGATTCACAGATTGATAGGAAGAAAACTGTTCATAAGGAAACACCAAATTGTTGTTTCAGGGATCTTTCAAATGACTGCTTAAGACTTAGGATCCACATTCCCAAGCAGATAAACTTGAGCAAGTTAAAGGGAAGGATAAAGGGTCTTTGGCAAAATCCACCAACTCAGATTTCCTCTTTTTATTTCAACCACCCCAAATCCACTCATTTTCCATCTTCCCTGAAGAAAACAGGTTTTTTACTAGCTTTGGAACTCTGAATGATCCAGTGCACATTAGATTATCAGTTGTCTGAACCTCAGCCTGGAGATAAAAATCACAAATCCCTCAGTCCTTTTATGATTATTACTTTAATTACACATCCGCCCCTTTCCTGCCTGAGCCATCATTCCATATCTTATTCCAACTTGCCTCATTCTGTATCATTAAGTATGATGAACCTTTATAAACTGAAGTCTGGCATTTACTTTGCAGAGATACAAATGATTGTACAGGAGAGGCGCTCAGGCTCCGAAGAGCCCACAAAGTTAGCAATGGTAAAGTTCCACCCCTCAAAGGTGGCACTTTGTGCCAGGCAGCAGAGAGAATACAGAGCAGGCTGCCAAGGAGGCAGAAAGTGCACATTTTAAAGGAGCAACACTGTGTGTCATGCCATATGTCTTGGAGCAAAACTGTCAGTGTCAGTCTGTTAAAACAAATTCTTGCTTTAATCTGCAGACCAAGCACTTACTTGGTGATTGAACATGCAGTGATAAAGGCAGCAGGCAGAGTTATGGCTGTGCACGGGAGCTGGTCTAAGGCAAAGTGAGCAAACAGCAAAATAACTGGGAACATAAATGGTAGTTCTTGGTTTGCTTGCCTTTGCCAGCCTATGGACCAGGGAGTTGGGCAGCAAATATTAAACAGAACATACAAAGAAAAAAATCTTTGTGTAAAGACCAATATTTACAGCTTTGAAAAGTAAAGGCCACACTCATATTAAACCCGTGTGAACATTCCATCTGTGGACAATTCTCTCATCCTGGGAGATCTCCCACATAGAGATTGGAAAAGATGGTCAGTCTAAACAAAAATTATTTAAACTGTTTTCACTTTCACCTGTGGTTCAGCACAGTGCTGCAAGCCTCTAAGTTGCTGTTAGGTGATGAGCTAATCTAGAGCTTGCCCTGCTGTAGTCAAAGTCAACAGGCTGAAACAGATGGTATCTAAACTCTGCTATTCTGCATGCACCCCCAGGCCTGCATTAGGCAGGTCATCAAATGAAAAGAAGAGTCAACCAATTTATCATGAGAATAAAACTGTGAAGGCAAAATTCTTATCTTCAGCTGAAATAAGATGGAGTAATCCCTGTAAGGCTTTAAAACATGTGAAAAACACCTAATTCTAACCAACCTAATTCTATTCCAACCTAATTCTCTGGAGAAGGCATGGTGTGAAGGTCAACCTCTTTTAAAGTAGCCCAGCTGGTTAATGGTCAGTTACTGCAGAATTAGATAAGAGGCAATAATGTTTTGATTTCATGTTTTATCACCCTTATGTTCTCCAGGGCCCCTGGCGAATACTACACATTGTTCTGCCTTGTCAAATAGGTGAAAAAATATGGTCTGCTTTTGTAAGGTTAACATCTTAAAGGTCTACTTTGCACACATACAAATGACCAAGTGGAAACAGTACCTTCTGCTACCCCACAGAACCAGCAAGTAACACCATCTCATAACAAAAAATGGATACTTCTGAGATGAGTTATGGTAGCACAAAGCAAGCTGTCCCAAAAATACAACATCAGCTGTATTCAGTGTTTTTTAATAAAAGACACCGTGTGTGCCCCAGCATACACTCCTTGCTGTTCTGTCCAACACTTAGCAAAAGTTTATTAGGATAAAATCTGCCCTTAAGGGGTTTGAGTCTGCTCTTTTTTAAAAAAAAAAAAAGTGAATGAACTCTGCAAATGTATATTAATTCAAATAAAATGAAAGGCAACTAATCCAGACTTGTACTCACGCAATTTAGGAGATGTTTCATGCCAATCTTTCCCTTTTAAATAATTTGCAGATAGACTTTATGCTAGATTTCAATTTGGTGCCATTTTTGATGAGAGGCTATAAAGCCTCATAAAAAGGTGTTTAACAAAAATGCATTCCAAACTTTAGGTTAAAACAAGGCAACACCTTAATAAGGTATTTATTCAGCACTTATTTTTCTAAGCATATAGGCACTGCTGTAAGGCCTTGTGGAATTTTGTGGCTGGATTTAGATTATAAAGACAAACCAGGACAAGAGAGGCCAACTTCACAGATAAGCTTTAAAATAAGAATGAGCAAGTGGGGAATGCAACAGGAGTTTTGTGGGGATGGTGTGATGGGAAGGTCAGTGTCTACTTGAAGCTAGCCAGGACAGTCAATCGCTTAACTAGCAAGGGCAGTGTCATAGAAGAGGCAGCAATGTTTTCATCCTCAGGTTTTGCCTTTTTCAATCTGCACCTGTTCTTTATGGACCAGGGTCTGTCTATCACTGATTAGCTACAGAGCAGAGATGACACATTAACTAACCTTGAACTGGAGACTGACAGTGGGTTTTCTGTGCTTGCTTCCACATTTCAGAGTGTCTTGATTGTTGCGACTCGAAACATGTTCAAATAGGTCATAGATGAAATCAAGACTGAAATGGAAAAGGAAAATAGTATTTCTATAGTATATCTTAACAGATTGTGAGGTTCACCACTGTAGAATGCAAAGAAAGCATTGTGTCTTAGCAAGAAGCTCCTCCATCAAAAATACACTTATTGATTTTCTCCACAATCCTTAACAAACAATAGATTTTGCCTTTGCAGAATTTATCCAGGGGAGAAAAAAGCAAAACAAAAAAACAAAACAAGGAGGTTCTTTCTTCTCCACTCCAAACACATCATTATGGAAAGGAAGTGTGAAGTCTTAGAGGCTTTACTGCATTTGACTCCACTCACTCAACCAAAACTCCAGCTGACTGCAACCGGAATTGTACCTAACAAAGACTAAAAAACAAGACTTCCAGCTTGGTTAGGGATGTAATACAAAACAGCCATTCATGCATGCCTCACTTTCAGATAACAACTGTGCATGCTGTTTTCTACCCTATTGGCTGAGTACTCTCCTTTTAGCATTTCTACAGAAACACAGACATTTTAATTCAAGCTCCACACAAATGATGGTGCAAAACCAAAACCAGGCCCAGACAAGTTTATCTCATTTATTCTTTTCACCTAGATACTTTAACTGACAGATGTCATATCAGAAATGTCATTAAATCCAGAACAAATAACATAGAGGGGGAATTGCTTAATAACAGTTTCCCCAGCACAGAAGGGCTTATGGGATTCACGAACAAGCAACTTGCACAGCAAAGCAGGATGACTGGATGGGATAGGAGAGGGCTGCAGATAAGACAGCCAGGCTCAGCTCCCTCCTCTTGTGCTATTCCTCTGTGTGTCCTGGAGTCTCAACCAAACACTTAGGAAAAGGGATGTGGTACCACCACAGCTCACAGGGTACCACTATAAGGACTCTAAGACCTTACACAGCAGAATGACATGAGACATGCAGGTACCAGAGGCATCCAAGCTCAGACTTTCATTCAGATGAATCTTAACAGAATTTCTCCCTTTGAAGCAATTACTATACAGTAATTGCTTCAAAGGGAGAACTTCCATTGGATTTGCACTGTGGTAGTCTCTGACAGCAAGTTTCCAACCAATTAGGGAATGCCAGAAATACAAACATGAAGTAAAAAAACACATACGTGCTGCCTATAAAGCACTCTGAAACAGTCAAAAACTATGACCGCCTTCTAGCATCCTTACTCATTACAGAGCAGCAGGTTAGTTCTCTAGGAACCCCCTGGGCTGAACAGCAACAATAGTATAATGTAGGTAAAGCCAACTTTGTCAGAAGCGATTACAGGCAACTTACAGTCAGACCTGCTTACAGGCAACTCTGCTATGCTCATTTCTGTGATACGATACGCTCATTCATCTCTGTTTCATTCTATACTCATTTCAGGTCTGCTGCTATGCAACATCTAAATGCACTCAAACCCCAGCAGGATTAGCTGTTCAATCCTGGCAGAATTAGTTTATACTAATCAGTTAATAATTTTTTTTGTCCTTTAAAAAGATTGCAGAAACTTACCTGCTTTCACGCAACAAGTTCAGGAGATCATCTCTAAAAGTATCTCTGTTCTTCTCCAAGATCCCCCTGACATCATACTGGACCTAGAAGGAAACAGAGCTGGTTTAAACAACAATCCAAACAGGCACCTCTCACAAGAGTGGTGCTGTAAAAAGTGCTGAGGGAACAGAGCGCTTTAGTTAATTTTGAGCAGCCTTGGGGGAAAATTAAGCTAATGAAAGTTCTGCTTGGAATAATTTCAGCAAATAAAGAAATTACCTCCCCAGCGTAGTGCTTCACTCCAAAGTTGTGAACAGCAACCCTTGGTTTTACATAAAAAGGATTGTTCTAATTGAATGGGGAAAAAAAAAGAGAAAAATATTTGGAGGGGGTTGTCACATTATCCTCTCAACCCATACCTAAACAGACCATTGTCTTTCAGTAAACTCCCTGCAAGATTAGTGCTCCAAAAGCAAACAAGCAACTCATGGTAATAGGATTTGTTAGTCTGGGCTGCTTCAAATGCAGTAATAACAGATTTATAGCACATAAAAAGGCATTATACTAAACCTGAACCCCATCTGGCAGAATCATCTACAAAAGGCACTTTGAAAGAGAAGGCTCTGTCTCAAACTGGCAGTTATGAAGATTGGTGGATATGCTTGCATCCCAGAAATTGTGTAAAATAATTCCAGAATCAGAAATAAAGGTAACACTAATTTGGACAGAGGAAACAGCAAACTTTCAGTAAATGACATGAAGGTGAATGCTTTATTACATCAAGGGAAATGGAAGATCAGAATAATCTGAGATACTGAAGGTTGACAGAGCTCTCATTAAGAGTAGAATTTGACTTGTTCATCACAACAGAAACCTTTAAGTCAACAGCAACAAGGATATGTTCTTACAGTAACCAACTCAGCCTTGACAGCAAAGTATACAGATTGCCATGGAAGTAGGATCACATCCAAAAAAAAGCCTCTAGAATTATGCACCCATATGTTTGAACCATGAATTTCTACCAAAGAAAATAGATTCTACATAATTTGCACAGCAAATATCAGCAAAACATCACATACAGCATGCTGGGCATTCAACTTCTCCAGTAAAGTGGAGTCAGTAGCTTGAGGAAAGTGGCTCTCCTCATTGATGAGTGCCAATAGTCCCAGTTTCTAGAACAGCAAGAGGCAGAAGATGAGTTAGTGCATGGATAGACAGCTGTTGTCCCCAGTTTGGAAAAATCACAAAGTCATTTAAAATTTTCTCTGTGCAGAGAGGCACAAAACCACTCATATACTACCAAAACCCCACTCTTGAAGGTGACTGCAATCCTGTTTTTCTGACAGGACTCCTTTTGGAATATAGAGCATACACTATCCGTGTGCAAAATAAAGAAAAACAACCTACTGGAAGAATCAGTTCTTCTGATGTGGGCAGTTTTTAGATACATACAATGACATTGCCCCAGAATACAACCCCAGCCTCCAAGATGTCAAATGATCATGAGTCCAAGGAGTTTGTGTAAAACAGCCTTACAAAAAAGTTTCTTCCATATAATTATCCACCCCAGCTGTTGAACCAATGCAAACTTTCAGCACTCACAGTGCCCAGGGGCAGAGCAAAAGATAGAGTTTAACTTCACCCTGCATGAAGCACAACCTCCCTTTCCTTTACATATGGCTCTGTGTAATTTCCTTTGATGTTTCCTACTTCTCATGCTAGAAGAGGTGGTAAACAAAGCAAGCTACCCCTCAGCTAATTAATGTGTCCAGCAAGCTCCAGGTTGATACAGCCTCTCAGAAAAACATGGTTCTCCAGGTGCACATCTTAATAAGCCACTGTCCAAGGTCTCAGAGCAGCTCCTGAAAAGCCACAGTGCCCTGACTGCAGTCACGTCCTGCCGGCTGGATCCCCTGCCCGCTGCCACTCGCTTCTGTGCTCGTCTGAACTCTGGCAGGCACACACCCTCCTGCCCTGGAGATAAGCTCACACAGCCTGCCTGTACTGATGGCAAGAGTGAGCAAGGATCACATGTTTCTTATTAATCATCTCCAAATATTGCTTTCGTGTATAATCACACAAGGAGAAAAGTTGCTGCAAGGAAAAGAGCTCATAGTATAATCCTTAACATAGCCACACAAAAAAATAATCTGATTAAAAGTTTTCTATTTAGACATGCAAGATCCACCATGCTGTTCACCTGTTCTTTTTGTTGACAAATCTTTTAAAGACATATTACCTCAGAATAAAAAACTAAAAAATAGGTAACAGTATCAAATTCTTTCTTACCTTTTCAATAAGATCCAAGCACTCTCCATTGTCTGTCCAGTCAATGTCCTCCCAAATTAGTCCTTCCCTAAGGAAAATAAAGCAGGCCTTTTTACTGAAATTATTTTAGTTCTAGAAATAGGAGAAGCTGCTGTATTTATCTTGAAAATTACAGCAAAATCAGCTTGCTTTTATAAAATACACAGCTGCAGACAGAGACTTTCAAAGGAAAGTAAGTTAGCTGTGAACTGACTTCAAGTGAATACGATATTGTAAAATTATTTCAAATTTCTCCCCTCTCTCTTACCTGCTGTATTCCAATTGCTCCAAGGAAAAGATGTGCTTGTTGAAATACTCCTGAAGCTTTTCATTTGCATAGTTAATATTAAACTGCTCAAAACGGTTTACCTAAAGAGACAAGACATTTTCAAAAATGCAAACACTTGAAATATTTTACTTTGCAAACAAGGGAATGGGTTAGGTAACAACGTGCTTAAAAATCAAGTTTCAGAGAAGATGACAAAGACATGTAAAAGCAATAAAGCACAAATATAAGACAATCCATTTGAATAAGCCTTTGAAACCTACCTCAAAATTTTCAAATCCAAATATGTCCAAAATTCCAATAGTCTTGAAGTCTTCCTTGCTCCTGATTCTGCTATTGATTTTCTTAATGACCCATGCAAAACACTGAGAATAAAGTGCCATTGCCATAGAATCTCTGCTGTCTATTGCCTGTGTTGAAGAGGGAATACACAAGACATCAACCACCCCGTGACAGAACTGACCAAACACTTCTGATCAGTGTCCTTAGCACAGCACAAAACAATGTATAATGCATAAAATATGCACAATGTATAATGCAAGCAGCTTCATGCCTATGTAGCTTGGCAGCAATTGTATTAACACTTACAAGGCATCATGATTCAAGCTTTAACAGTTTAACTTAAAACAGCTATACACCTATATGGCTTTAAAATTACATTTCAGGGCTAAAGCATTCAAAAAACTAGGAAATTATAAACTTCAAGTGTGGAGGAAGGAAAGAAGTGTAGGAAACAATACCTTAATTCCCCCCATTTTCCAGAGGGAAACATAATGTTATGCATACCTATTTCTAATTCTTTTCTTGTAAATTATAAATATATTTCTCCTGAAAATTTTGAAAAAACACCCCCCTGACACAAGTGTCCATAGTGAAAAAAATATCAGCCTATATGTTTAGAATTTGAAAAAAATGGGAAGTAATCAGGCTTCATAAGAATAACAAGAGACAAGCTATAAGCCCTGGCCAGAATAATAGAATGGGATCTAAAGAGATTATACCCTTCCCAAAAAAACTAGGTAGTACTTTTGATTACAAAATTCTGATGCATAAGCTAATTCTGTTCTTGAGTGATCAGTGATTTCTCTGGACTTGAAGACTAAGACATCTTTCAAAGACCCTAAAAATATGTCAAAATTGAGGTGCCTTTACCTGTTGTATACTAAGAGGTGTTAGGATTTCTTCTCCCCTGAGTATCATCGACCTCTGAGTCAATGCTTCTGTTAGCTGTGTGGAGTCCAAGCCCAGTAACTCAGCAGATCTACCCAGGGCTGGCAAAAGAGAAAGACAAATACAAATATGTCCTTAAATATATGAAACCAGGAGACCAATTCAGTTTTCTACCATCATTATTATTATTTCTACTACTACTACCACCACAATTTAAGATGCTCCTAAAACGACAGGGATTAGAGATGAAAACACAACTAGAAATTCAAGGATACTGTTTTGCTGCTCATTAAATGGCATAATTATTACAACTGAAGGAAATTAGCAGTAGAAATACATCACAAGTAAGTCACAAATATTTATTTTCCTCTTAATATTCACATGTCAAGAATTCAATCTACTGCTTGCCCTAACACATTTTTCCAGATACAAACAGTAATTGACTCTTTGTCCACATGAATGTAGATGTGAATGTTTCTGCTTTGCTTGGGATGATGAGGATAAACCAGTGAAATTTTTCTTCCATGCATACTTTAATTTTCAGTTTTTCTATAATGTGGTATATAAAGCAGTATATAATGCTACTCTCTAATGCCACATTTAAACAAACATTTAAAATGCCCATCAGCTCAATCTTTAGCTACACCAGCACATTCTTTCAGATATGTAATTGAAACATTGAAAGCTCTAAAAAAAGATACTTTCAGTGGAGTTCTTGGTTAGGGAATGTATTTGAGCACTTATGTTTTATCAGCTTGAGAATTCTTTGAAGAAGGAACTGGATTCAAATAAATTTCACTACTGCTAGTGGAACAAATATGTGCCCAAGATTTTCCCATATTAAGACTAGCATCCAGCAGCAGACTACTTTGCTTTATCTGTCAAACCTCATCCTCCCAAAGTAACATTTTAATAAACATTTACAGATGTTAAAAAGCAGTAAAACCCTTTCATTGCTTGTCCTTGCTATGTTGAGATATACTAACAATGAATAAGGCTTTCAGAACCCCAAGAAAAATTCAGACTCGGAGGCAAAGCCTTCTCACCTGTTTTAAAGGACACCTGTGCCCCACCAGCAGTGATGAACTCAACATTTCCCAGATGCAAGATGCCAGCCAAAAGTCTCAGAACTTCTCGTACTTCCTCCCTGCTGAACTCCATCACTTCCATTGCAGTCTGGAATGACATGTGAGCTTCTTCCGTAACGTGCACACAGACTCAAAACTGGAAGGCCTTAGTAAAGCAACTCAGGACTAAAAGACTCGAGTCCATTCCTTTGGGTTTCATCCCAAACTGAATACACTCTAAGGCATCACTGGGACATCTTGAAACATGTAGCATCACTCTGCCCTTAAGAAATTTCATTTTGATACTGCAATGATGCCGTAATTTGCTTTCAAATTCATCATTAAAATTGTATAAATATTGGAACGACCCACTGAGTTGTGCACCAGATACAATTATTCTAATTTGAATTATTAATTGATTACCTCCTGCATGTTTTTACCAAAATTTTCCTATTGGCCTTGTAGGTAACAAGGCATGGGGGAGGAAACATAGCAGCATCTAAGATTTGATCATTTTTGTGCCCAAACATGCACCTTACCAGTGTGGTCTGACAACTTCCAGTAAAACTGAGTAAGAAAGGTATCTATATAAAAAGTGCTGAATTTATGAATAAACAATATGGCAACAATCAAGGCTCAACTACATAAACAAGGAGAAGACCAAATAGCAAATATTAAAAGAAACACTAAAACAAGAGGCACGTATGCTTCCCTTCAACACAGAAGGGGTAATTGTATACCTCTTGAAATGCTAGAACTTCCTAAATTCTGGTGTAATATGACCCTGTCTGATCTGAACCAGATCACAGTTTTGTATCCTTACAGTCAGACTCATCATGTTATAGTCACGGCAGGTGTTTGACAGAAGACACATTTTATCTTTCATAAGTCATCCCTTACAAATGGGAGAGCCTCAGACTCATCCCCCAATTCAAAGCAGGCTGGAAATAATGGTTGAAGGTTTAATTTGTAAAGAACTTTCACAGCAAAAGGCTGTAGGCAGCAGCACTACAAGTTCATCTCCATGCTCAATGTGCTGCCCCTCCCTGTCTCCTACAAATAAAGTTCCCCTTAAGTAACATTTCCAAGACTTACACTGCAGTAAAAGCAGGCAAAGGACATGACTTTGTCATGTAACGGGAAAAGACAGGTGAAGATGAGCTGAGGGGGTTTCTGCTCACTTCCTGCTCTGGGAATGCAGTCTGGCAGCCCCTTCTCCTAGCCTACCCATGCTGCAGGCAGCAGGCAAACATCCCTGCCCAGCTGATTTCATGGTCTGCCTATCCTGAGACAGCTAGCATAAATTAAATGTCATGCTAATCAGCTTCAGCATGTGGCTATAATACAGGTAAATTACCAACATTTCCAACGCTTCCTTCTGCCATGCAAAATGAGGGATTTTTACACAGCAAAAAATCTGCTGAATCCACTACACATTAGTTCATCAATTTGGAAAAAGATTAAGATAGCTAAGCAAGAACAGTTTGGTGAAGGGCATAAAGCCAAATGCTTTATCTGATTTTTAAAATCTAACACACATCACCTCAGTGCTACAATACTCAATTAGCGTGGTCAGTATGGACTAACTGCTGTGGATGTAAGATATAAAGCCATTCAGAGAGATTCCATCTGGACCCATTTTTTTAATCTCTGCTTATGTTTTCATAACTCTTTTGTGTAAGTTACTCCACACAACAAGTGGATTTCCCAGCTGCAACTTAAAGAGTCACAGGTGCTCTGCTCCCTGTGTGCTGTACTGCAGACTCCACCCAGTAGATGCCACATGTTTGGGCAAAGCTTTCAGACTGAAAAACAGTGATATATATATATATATATGTAATATAAAACAATGCAGGGAAAGGCAAAGGCATGTAAATATCTTACTGACTTCCAAACAGATATTCTTTTTATTTCAAAACATTAAGCATTTTGCTAAATTACAGAACACTTTGAAACAAAAGAGTAAAAATTAAATACTGAGAGAAAGATAAAGGCATGCTCAAAATGACAGTGGAGCATTTTGAGAAAATTTAATTCCCTGTAAGATTAATGCCAAAATGAGAGAGCTGCACATGGAGGAAAGCACAGGAAGGCTTTGTACCCTGCTCTGTCAATGGGCCCCACACACCTGAACTTCCAGCAATTTTTAAGGCAAAAGAACAAGGGAAGCAACTCACAATGACTTCCTTGAAAGAATCTTTGTCACTGATTGTCTTATCCACTATACATCCAGACTGGTTCAGGTAGTGGTAGTTCTCAGGTACAGACAAGTAAAAAGCATCTAATGAGAGAAAAGAGGGTAAGTGAAAAGAAATACCTAAACAAAAGTACTCCACAAGTTACTATGTTGGAGTTAAACTGTTCACAATTAATTTGCTCAGAAATTATGATAATGCACAAGACAAGGTTTTATATAAAAATCAGACTGGGGGTTATTTTGCTGGCTTTTGTTTTATTTAGCTGCATAATAGAGTTAACTCTAGTTTTTACCATGCAAAGACAGCAGGCCCACAGGGAGATGCTGAGGCAATTTTAGGCAATTTTGCACATATACAATTGTCATTTCTTTTGTTCAGTGGATTTACTCTTTATGAGAAAGGATTAGAACAACCAGAATTATTTATCTTTGTTGCTGTGGAGTTCTTTAGTACCAGAAAAAATATTCAGTTTGAACACAATGAGGCATGCTTGTCCCCAAGTAATTTTCCCATGGCCACAGCAGAAGCAGGGAGGAACACTACCGTCAGCTCAGTGACATACTTCAGCTAAGTGTGTTCCTTTATCAAGTTGAGCTCAAATTCACACTCCCTGAATCACTGAATGAATAACCTATTTCTCAGCTTGGGTTAGTGGGTTTCTGCAGTTAAATTCTCCACTGCTGTCACCACTGCTGACTGCTAGCAGAAAACCACTACAGTTGTGTTACTTGTTCTTTGCCACTTACCTTTCTCTCTCTCTTCTATCCCTGCCAGCAGAGCATAGAATATATGATAATTTCTTTCCCCAGGGTTTTGTCTTACTACACGATTCTGTCAAAGTAAAAAATAGTTTCCACTTAAGTGATCATTTTTAAAGACGATTTTTTTATCCACAGTTTCAGACAAAAGTTAAATCAAACACAATTAACTGAGCAAAAGCAAACATCAACTTACTTTTTCCAATAAATCTGCAGCCAGCAAGAAAAGCTTCAGTCAAGGAATAAAGTAAAAATCAATTAATGAATCAGCTTTTGATAATCTTTCTTTTGTTTGAGGCAATAGGAAGACGATCATGGTCTTTTCTTACAAGCTAAGCCTGTTTCATACAGTACACCTACAGTAACATAAACAAAGTAGCAATAATGATAATATTGTAGCAGTTCTAATATCATTGTATCAACACCTCTTCCATCCCATTAAAACTGGACTTGGCAGATTCTGCATTTTAAATGACGTCTGTTTTCCTTTGCTTTCTTTCCCCCAAAGCTTGGAAACAAGCTCAAGATTTTTTTTTTTTTTCCACTGAAAAAGCAGTTTATGTTTAAAACAGCAGGTAGGATCCCCTTGGAATATACCTCATCCCCACACCTCTGGTGGAGCTGGATTATAGTCTGATTTTGTCAAATGCAGGACAAATCTGAGGATTTAGCCCACCAAGACTCACACTACAGAAATTGAGTACCTCTGCTCTTTCAAGTACTTTTCCAGAGAAGTAAGCAGCTTATCTTTGGATACACTAATGGAGGAAATGGCTGACAACTCAAGATGTTCCTGAGGACTCCCGAGGCTGTTTTAGCTCATTACATGGGAAATGCACACAAGCCATGTCACGCTAGCGGAAGCAATACAAAGTGCTTCTCCTCCAAGAGTACATGCACCCCACACTGCCACACATGCATGTGTGCATAGATTTGGTGCTGCTGCTTCCCCTTCCCACCTACATCAGCCCAGTTTAACTGCATAAATTTCAGGAAGGGGTGAAAGGACAAACAAAGGCAAGCCAGTTCTCCCTCAGTCCTCCATCAAGGAGGTACATGGGTGCTTCCCACAAACAGGGGTCAAATCACCAAACGAGGATACAATCCATAATTCTTCCTCCCTGAATGTTTCCTTTCTGACAGATGTTCAGCTGAATAAACTTCCCAAAGCGACTTGAGTTGTTGTTGTAAACAGTCTTTGCATTGCCAAAAGCTTCCATAATTGGACTGTGAAGACAGAGAACGACAGGAGTGTTAACATGTGACTAGCATGCCAACAGCTTCACATGAGGCTGGTGGAAGGAACAGCACTCTGACAAGCTCCCCTCTGACACTCCCCTCAGCAGCAGCCTACATCCCAGCATTACCCTCCATTTAGAAATGGGCATCTTGGTTGCCTAGCAGAAGATGCAAGTATTCATGCAACAGGAAGATAAATTATACTGAACTGCTCTGCATCTGCAGAATAGTAACTGCTACTTGCTACTTCTTTTGTAATCACTCAAAAGATGCACACAATTCTCATGGCAGTACTCAAATGATAGAAATAAGAAATCTCAGCACATGCAAATTTCTAGACAGATGTAAAGAGTCCTTGTCCTACGGCAATTAAAAAAAAAACAAACTACATCAAGATACAGCACATACAGCAGAGATGAAGTTAGATAAACTACAGTAACAGCATCTCAAATTGCCTTTGTTTTTAAATAGTTTAGAACTGTGTCATTTCACATGAACACCAAGATTTATTTTTTGCTTGCGTAGATTGTGTCCAATTTATCTGATGCATTCACTCATCTGCCTTATCAGTTCTCCTCATCCTCACTTCCCCCAGCATGCTTTTACCACTTGAGTGCTTTATCCTCACCATGCTGTTTCTTGTTCTACTGTATCCTCAGGCTACACAAACTGAACCAAAGGTTTCTCCCTCCCATCACCCATTTCCCTTACTCTGATTATCTGAATTCAGCTGCAAACAAAAATGAAAGCTACCATCAAAGCTTCATCCATTTCAAACCTCTGCATATTTTTGCTTCACTAAGAGATACCACTGTGCTCACAACTCTCTAGAGCAGCCAGGTAATTTTGTTTAATGGAGTATTTCCCTTTGTACAGGATGCATTTTACTATTCAGTAAACATACACACATTTGATTACATTGCAGGCTCTTATTTCAATGTCAAGGCTTATGTCTTCTGAAAAAATTACCCATATATTGAAAGATCCAATACCTGCTCTCAAGAATAGCTTGCTCCACACAGGAGCTCTTCTCTCTGGAGGACATCTCCAGTGAATGTTGGCTCATTGCAGACAAGAACTTGAGAATCAGCTTAGTGCTCTCCGTCTTACCAGCACCACTTTCACCACTGAAAGAAGAGGAGGAAATGGTTTGCGCAGTCCCAGTGGCTGGCCACCCACCCAAACTCTACATTCCTGGAGGTCAGGAGGACTGGGGTGATTAGAAGTGATGGTCAAATGGAGCCAGAACACCCCATTAAACTTCCTGAATATGACATCTAAGGAAAAACACAAGCTGTCCTTAAGCTTCGTACCACTGCTCAGACAGCATTTCAAGGCACTGACTGCATATGTACATACACCTAGGAGGCAATGAAGAGCTCTCTGAAGGCAAACAATTATCCAGCACTTCCCACTATCATGTTAAAACAAAGTCACAACAAAGGCATGGCAATCGACAAGCATAAAGACCAAACTAAGAATTAAGATGGGAAAGTTTGGGACACATTGCAGCAATCTATTTAATGAAGGAGCCCTGCTGTGAGGAGAAGTTAGAGACACCAATGCACACTCTAACACATAAAGGCTACTCGTACAATTAATGCTGAAATTCTTAGCAAGCTACATACTCTTTAAACAAACTTTTTATATACCTATTGAAACAAACCAGAAGCATGGGAGTTCAAAATATACAAGTTCCACCTCTCATTACCATCAGAGGTATAAACCTCTCATCACCACCCACAGGAGAACAAAGCCATTTGATAATGCTAAATTGATATTTTAAAAACAAACTGTTAATAAGCAGCCCTGCTGATACAAACAAAAGGCAATATACTCAGTTTCTCTTCAAAACTAACACTCTAAAAATGGGAAAGTTTAGCTTTGGCTCATTTCCCCAGTACCTTTTCCCTTCAATTATATAGTCTAAATACACACTGTGAGCCATTTAAAAATGTAACTTGTGGGTAAAGTTTGTCTAGTTTGCTCACTCTTCATCTACAGTCATAGATGTATCCTAAGCTGTGGCCTAGCTCCTCATTAAACTGTACCTCATTCCAGTTTACTCCCAAAGAAAGAGGGTACATTTTGGTCTTACTTCACCTTTTCCATTGTAGCAAGCAGGAATTCTGTCACTGACTTTGATGGAGCACAACCGTGGAGCAAGCTTAGATAATTTGACAGTCTTTTGTTGTGCCATTGCAGAGTAATGACCCCACTGACTTTAGCTTACAACATAGTATAATGATGCTTTCTAGTAAAAAACAAAGAAGAAAGGTACCACCCAAAAAACCAGCACGACATTTTCCTGCAGATGAATATCAACAATAAAATTAGGGAAGAGACATTCAGAAAACATAATGAGACATCTTCATAACCGCCAATATGTTCCAGTAAGTGTGATTCATCCATTATATTTATACCACATCAAAGAAATTCTGTAGTGTTTTTAATGTAATTTTACCCTTGATGTCTGGCCTTTTCAGATTTTGTCCTGGGGTGACTTTACGATGTTCGTGCCCCAAATTGTCTGCTCTGTTTATGCTGAATATTGAGTTCTGCACCTTTAAGACTGGCTCTGAGAGCAAGGGAAGGAAAGAAGAAGCCGCAGTTTGTGTTCAGAAAGAGCCCTCACTGCCCCACATCCTGCTCCTGGACTGTGTCGTCTGCAGCATGGACAGACAGCAGGACAGAGCTCTCCTTTGCTTTAGTTTTTAGCTGGCTGAGGCAGAGAAGTTCCCTGGACTGTTTTTTTCCTTTTTTCTTGGAACTGGTCAGCCCTGCTCTGGACTGAAAACCCAGACAAACCCCGGGAGCTCACACCTGTGGCCCACTGGGGCCTGGGCCTCGGCACTTTCCAGCGCCGAAGGGACTGATAAGAGACCGAGTGAGCCGAGTTACACCATATGAAAAGGTCTTATCTGGATTTGCCATCTCTTCAGAACAGCAAGAAGTTTTATTTTTTAATATTATTCATTTTTATGCTTGTAAATACTTTGCTTGTTAGATGAACAGGTTTTTTCCATTTTTCTCCAAGGAAATCTTTTACCAAACTAGCTGGGGGAATGGCCACTTGAATCTCCTTTCTAGAGGGACCCCTTTGGAAGTTTCCTCCCAAATTTGCCCTAAACCAGGACAGTACTCCTTCCCTTTCTCTTTGCAGGTCCGCACTCACTCATCTCTCCTGCCCAAGAAGCAAATACTTGGTATTCCTGCATTCAATACTCACCATAAAAAACCATTTCTACTGGTAGTTTTGAGAGCTTCACAAACTCTTGCATTATTCTTGTCTAGTGCAATAAATCATCATCTGATACACACCTCTTCCTGCCTAATTCTCTCCCTCTGAGACATGCATATAGCTCAACAGCAGGCACAGAGTGACATTGAGGACATCACCTCTTTCACTGATACCATCCTTCCTCTGCCCCCACCCACTGTCCCTTGATCTGGAGAATCTGTAGTTCTATAGAAGCTGAAAGTTACCCCACTGTAACTGAGAGCCATTCTACAAGTGAGATAGTCAAAGTCGATGGAAAAATATCTCCTGCACCTCTCTCTGGTATAGCTGGTGTTATGCACAATTACATGCTCTTGTTTTTTTCTTGGAACAGGAGAGACTCAGAACTGGTTTGGTTCTGAACCTACCCTGATAGTTGCCAGTTAGAGATGCCCGTGGAAGATATATGATTATATCCCTTCTGTGTTCTTCCAGCTTCCAGTTATTTGCTGTTCAGAGGCTTCCTGATCTAAACCTGGCTTTTATGTCTTGTAACCCTCAGTATACTTAACTTCTTTGAGTTTCTAGCCATACACCCTTAAAAAGCAAATGGTCTTATTTTTTTCAGATTGACCTCCTAATACTTCATTTGATACCTCTCAGGTCTCATGGTGGAAGGAGAAACCAACAATTTATCCTGGTACTCTTTCTGCTGTGCATGACTTGATGGTTAGTGCCCCAAATTCAAGGTGCCTGTCTCCATTAGCAATTTCCCATGTTATACTTTTTTATTACTTTTTAAAATTTTCCTCTTGGAAACATCTTCAGCTCCACAAAATTTAAAGGATGCATTTACACAATGTTCTCTATGCATTTAGTAGTAACCACTCCATTCTATTCACTTTTACCATCACATGAGATCAGTCTTTCAGAGTCCTTAGAAAGTTTACACCTACAAGGTCAATAAAGGGTGAATTATTTAGAGCAACCTTCCAGAAACCTTTCCAGCCCATGAGTTTAAGTGCCCAGCTTGTTCCACATCACTACATTCAGGACTGTGAACATATTAAGTCTGACAGCAGGCCAGAAGGCCTCCACTCAGAAGATCTTTAGACTTTCTCCGTGTCTCTCACTTGTTCTATGCAGGGCTGATGGCAAAGCAGCCTGGACTCGTGACCGCCACAGTGTAACTGTGACTCCTCATTCTGAAGGACATAACACTAAATCATTTCCCTGTTCTGTCTGGGTAACAGATAGAACAGTCTGTAGTGGCTGATAATTTCCAGCACACCAAGGCACTGCTCCATGAGCACCTCTGGAACCCCTAACCCAGCTCCCGAGGGCCAAATGACCAGAAGCCCCACATGGGGAAAGAGTCCAGGAAGGTCAAAGGGTGAGACATGAACTGAGACATGTAGCCAGCATAAAATCAAACAGTGATTTCCCACTCACAGCACTGACTTGAATGTCATACAGAGCAATGGTTTGGGAGTGCTCTGATCAATTGCAATTTTCTTTGAGAAAAGAGCATGTGTTTGCTTCTGCACAGACTAGATCACCTTACACAGAGCAGCAAAAAAACCCCAAACCAAACCTAAAGATATCTTCCTATTCTTGTAATAAAGGCGTGGAGGTTTGAACTTGGTCTCAACTTGTGAACTTCTTTTAATCGTGAGGGAGCTCAGCCCCTTTCCTACACCAGAACAAGCTGTTGGGCTATTGCTCAAATTAGATGGACTTCCTTCACGTTCCTGAGGCACCCAGCTGAAAAACCAGAAGATAGAAGACATTTTTAACGAAGTGGACTTTTTTCCGTCCTGTTTTAAGTTAAACTGGGCCCTGCAGTAATGGTTCAGACCAACAACAAACTGAGAATTCATTGATGCAGATGTTTTTGTCTACAGAAAAACTCTAGCTTTTTAGCCTGGGAGAGTTAAAACACCATTTCACAACTACGTAAACGCACCAGTCATGTACAGCTTCTTCAGTGTGCCGTTCTGTTGACATTTTAGGCTGCAAAGTCCTTTTTATGCAGCATTATCATGAATTAATGACTGTTACACACACCAGTATATAAGCATTTTGGGTGATTCGATTTATCATCTCTTCTGTATTTCCTTCCTGTTCTCCTCTGACCTGGATGGTCATACTGGAAAAAATGGTCTCACATTTAAATTATATTCTGATTTTTTCTAATTTGTGTTCTGCAATTCACCCTCTCACCCTACCCCAGCAAGAAAAATATCCCTATATTAATATTTCAAACCACTATAAGCTTTTTCACAGGTTTTTGAACCCGAAGCATGAAGAAAGCAGCTCCAAACCAAAGCTGAGCTAATTCTGGGGGCCAGCAGAGGGCACTTCAAGTCCAGAGGATCATCAACATTCCCAGTGCATTCCTTTGTGGGGCTGTTACAATTTGCTGCTGAGGCCAGGAGCAGCTCAAACTGCCTATCAGAAATGTGAGACCTATCCGACTAATTCCCTCATTTTGACTACTGTGTTTTCAAGATACAACAGAATTTTCCTCTATCTCTCTATTCTAAAGAATTTTCCTTTATCATCTCTCACATTAAATGCAAGACCAGAATATTTGTCTGAATTCAAACACTAAAGAGCCTCACTTGGCTACTTTCTTTTTCAAATGCTAGTAGTAACCAAGAAAGTTACAGTGACAGTACAGTGACTTATTGCAACATCTAATTCTAAGCCAGTAAAAGATGCAGGAATGACCTGGATGCTCAATTTTCCAAGCACACTCTTCTACCTCCACTTCCTATGCCCTAAACTAGGTATGTGACAACAGGGACTTTCCTAAACTGTAGGAAGGCCATGGAAACCTTCAGTAATTTTATAAAATCCTATTCTGAGTCCTTCATAGATAAAGCAGATAATGCTCTTTTAGGAAAGCAGATTTGGCAAATTTTTTTTAATCTAAATTGCACGTTTCCTCAATTTCTGCAGTAACAAGATACTCTTATACTATCTGAAACACAGAACTTACACAAATCACTATTTCAATCCATGACCACAGTAAACAATTTTAAAAGGGATTCCTAATACAAAACTTTCTCCATATTATGGCTTATCTGTATCAAAGCACATGGTTTACAGAGCACAGAGTGCTGAAGACTCCCCTGGAACATCACAGACTTCTGCTTATGTCCATTTTAGGACATAACCTCCCTTCCTCTTGGCAGCTTGTGAGGAACTAGAATGAAAGGTAATATACTGAGGCTAGTACAAAATGGCAAAAATACCAAATGGCCACCAGAAATTGTTTTGGTCCCTAGATTTGTGTAAACGGGCTGTTCACAAGTAACTGGCTGGCAATAAAAAACAAACTCATGACTTGAGGCTAGCTATTGTCACATGACAAAGAGCTCTGTAAATTTAATTTTTGCTTGGACTCTTACCTGAACTCATCTTTATATGTACAGAAGTAAGTATTAAGCAATAAGAAGGAGAAATACAGTTAAAGAAAGCTAAAAAAACACGTTTCAGCTTTGTGTCATTGCAAAGCAGAACCTGCCTAGAGGCAAAGGCAGGCAGGCACTGTGACCTGAGAGCCTGCAGAAAGTTGCAAGCAGGCCTGGCTATGATGCAGCTTATCCACATTTCTAACAACAGCTTGGGTGCTGAACTACATACACCAAATCCCCCTCTTATCCATGAAGCCTTGCAACCTGGGCCATAATCTGAAATGTCAGTAGAAACTGCCTATTGCAAAAGGTACTGCTCTCACTCTGTCCCACCATCTGCCCCATGCTCTAGTCAGTTCCAGCACCACAAGGGTTCCTTGGGAGGTCAGGAGACAGCCAAAATCATGTCAGCATGCGCCTGAAGAGCTCTACACGTGTAACCTCATGGTGCAGGAAGGTGCCAGCAAGTAGGCCTAATCACACAAATGTTGTGTAGGCAAAGGAGGAGAGGGAGGGGAAACACAAGGTCTCTTACCCCTCTGAGCATCACCCCCTGCTTGGAGCCCGGTAGCTGGTGTGATGCTGCAGTGACCTGCTCCTCCCTGTCTGGTGGGCCAGACTCTGGTCTCCCTGCCTGTGTGTGAGCCAACACAGCTGAGCTGGCAGGCTGGGGAATGGGAAAAGAGCTGGCTGCATTTTCAGCTCTTCTGGAGCCAGAAGGAAGGAGGAGCTGAAAGCAGTGAAAAGCTATTGAAATGCCAACTGCTCCCTAACGCACACTCGGCCAGATACAGATCCTGAATACCAGTGACACAGTGGTTCAAATGGGAAGCTATTAAATCACCATTAAATTAAAGCACAACAAGATTAAGTAAGGAAGATTAATCAGGCAGAATTAAGTGGCTGAAATGTGGAGGGGTTTCTCTTTTGCTATTCTTATTTACTGCATATCTCAAGAACTGGTAGGTTAACATTTTCTTTTTCTCTCCATACAGAATCAGGGTCTAGTAGTGACAAATTACTGCACAGAGATGTTTAAACTGGTGGAAAAACACTTAGGGTAACATCTGATGTGTGAAGACCAAAAAACGCACAAAAATACAGCATATTCTTTTTACTAAATATAATTGTAAGATGCATTAAAAAAATTAATGTTTTGTTAGAGGTGCACAGAATGACACAAAACAATTTCAGAACTCTCTTGAAACTGCTGTTTTACAAGCCTGCTTTCTTTCGGAGTTCTCCTCACATGGCCAGCAGCCATGCTGCCACATCCCCTTGAAAGGCTCCCCATCAGGGGCACCCAAAGCAGCAGCAGCAGCAGCAGCAGCAGCAGCAGCCAGCACTCACCTGATGAGGATACACTGGTTGTCGTGGCGCTTCCAGAGGCAGCGGTAGCACTCGTTGGCCACGGCGAAGATGTGGGGCGCGATCTCTCCCATGTGGTGCTTGCTGTATCGCTCCATGGCGGCGCAGTCGTACAGTCCCGGGATGCTCTTGTAGGGGTTCACGGAGGCAACTATCGAACCAATGTAGGTCTGCAAGCACACAGCACCCCCCAGAGATGTTACCACGTGTGGGGTGGAACAGATTAACGCTCTTCTCAAATGATAGACAAAAGACACACGTTTGCAAAACTGTAACAATCCTTTGGATAAAAGTGGCCAGTAATTTTTCCTGATTTCTTCCTTTCAAGAAAAGCAACAAAAGGGTGAAAGTTCTTCTCACCTCTGTCATGTTCTCAGGCTTACTCCACCTATAACACTGAGCTTATTGACTGTACAAATCCCTGCCTTAATGCTGCTTACAGCTGCATGGTAATGCCTATCAGCACTGGCCTACAGCTGCTTCTCATGTGTCCTTAGGGACTCGCTGAAACCCAAGTAACTGAGCCCAAAGTAACGGTGGAAAAGTCTGTATTTCCATGTAGAGAATCCAAGTCCTTCTCTGCCACTCACTTTTAAAACAGAAGTATCAGGCATTATGGTAGACACTAGAACCATTATATTTAGAATAGCAGGCTCTAAGAAAAATGTGTGAAGCGGCAGATGCTCCAAAAACACTGACTTTCTGCCACATTTTTAATATTAGTTGGATGCAGAACAGCAGCTGGCAAGTCATTAATTTCTATCCCACTGCAATTAGAGAGCACATCAGTTAAAACCACCCAGGTAGCAGCTTATGTCCATTCCCATTGCCTTAACTCATTAGGCTGTGGTAACCTGATCATCTGCAACAGTCTGTTCACAATGCTGTTCAATTTCTCTCTCACCCTCTATCCACTTCAATATATTTTCCTAATAAAAATCACATTAAATGAGGTAGGAGATAACATTAAGCATGCTATCTCCAGAGTTTCTGGGGCATGCAAAATTAATTAATATACTGTATGGCATGTGCAGTGTTACTGCTGCAATACCAATTTCATTTTGTTAAACACCCTTCCTGCGGTTACAGGCAGGAAGCTGACACCTGGCTTCAACAGCCCAGCTCTGGACTGGTGAAGAGCCAGCCTGGGCAGCCTCCAGCCCTGTAACACAGCCCCATGTACAGATGCCTCACCAGCAGTCAACCCTCTCATTGCCGACAGGAACCAGCTGTGGAGCTGACAGCAGGACTGGGGCTCTCTTCATCTCCACAGCACCCTAACCAGAGGTGGATGGATAAGGGGAGCAGCATCTTGCAAACCACCGAAAGGCAGCCGCATGTGCTCCTCCTGCAGCCTCCTTCTCTAAGACAGGGCATTCACTAAGACAAAGGGACCATCAGTTCCCCCACACTTTCCCCTCTGTCTCTTTTGCAGCGTTTGCAGCCCGCAGCATCTACCTGCCTCCCTCTTTTTCTCCTTAATTAACATGCAATTAAGGCTGTGTATCAGCTCTCCTTTCTCACTGTTACGCTGCTGTTACAGTCCCCATTATCCACCTGTTCACCCTCCATCAGGCCCGACACACATTGCAGCTTTGAGCTCTTGCTAAGGGAACTGCAGTGGTGTCCTTGAAATCATGACAATTGTATCAGCAGTAAGGGGAATATCCCTCAGCACTGTATCTCTAGTACCTTTTACAGAGTGGTGAATTTTCAATGTGTTTTATAACACCACCCCTCCACCCCCACCCCACGTGCTCTGTGCAAGAGCTCAGAAGATTTCATCTAGAGGAGAGATACCATTTCAACATGAGATCGTATCACAGGGCAATTACAGCATAGAGACAACAGCTTAATTTCCTAGGATCATCCCCTCTTGGATTCTTAAATAAGTAATAAGTAACAAGGAACGCTCTGAAAACAAACTTCCTCTGTTTGATACATATTTTAGCACAAATTGCACATGGAAAAAATTTAAGAGACTTCTTTTTTTAATTACATGACTGCAGTACAAGTATGACCAATAAAAGAGGCTGCTACAGATCTTCCTCTTTCCCTTTAAAGTCTGGCTGAAGTCTTTGGAAAAGAGTAACTTGAGGCATGCCATCACAACAGATGCCATGGCAAAGATGAAAATATAAAAATCCCCATGAAACATGATACCATCTAACTTCACAAGTAAATAATCACTCTATAGCTTCTGCAAGATTCACTACCTGACAGAACAATATCCCCACAATAAAGCACTGGCAAAACTGCATCACCACAATCTACACATTGTGACTTTTCTTGCTTCTGTGCTAAACAGTAAATATCAGAAGAAGTGACAGCAGTCTACTTCTGCATACACTCATTTAAAATGGGGCAGTCTTTCACATGACTTAAGCACAGTTTTTTTAAAGTGACAGAAAGACTTCCAGAATATTAGTCATAACCGTGAATTTTAAAAGTTTATTAAATAAAGTGAGCTGGATTCATTGCCTAGTAATTCAATAAGCTATAATAGAAAAATGGGTGGTGTATTATGGCAATAAAAGAAACCCAGTGAACTGCAGAAACGATACTGATGAAAACAATTTCTGAATCACCTCATGGAGTAATGCTTAGGACATGTCACTGTTTAAAAAAATTCCTTCTCTCTTTTTCTTTCATCAAAAACGTGAGGAACCACAACCTCTACTGATAAAGGTGCAGCTTTGTGGTTCCATTCTTCTGGTGCTTTAAGTATGTACTACCTGCAAAGTCAGGACAAGTTAAATGAATGCACAAACTGCCACCAAATTATAATGGCATGTGACAGAACAAACTCAGGACTTCAAAGTACGATTTCCTCATCCCAAGGCACAATCATGAAAAAAGTATATTCTTCAAAGACACAGTTTATCACATTTATCACCTGCCAGATGTTACAGTTCAACCCAGGGGTAGCCACAACCAGCTTAGTCTGCACAGACTAAGGTGTTAGCTGGCACAAGCAAAACTTCTGTCTTTACCCAAGGTAGTTCAGCAAACTATCAATGGGCTGAAGCAGCACTGTTATTAAAAACTATTTGATTATTTTAAAAGTTCACATTAAAAGACAAATCTTCCAGAAGTCTTTGTAAATTGCCTCTGGGATACTCAACTGCAGCAAGATCTGCTGCTGCAAGCATCATTTCCTACATCACTTCCAGGCTTATTACTTATCCCATCCAGTACCTATCACAAGGTCTTACTAGTAGCAGTATTTTATAAGCAGTAGATTCTAGACTCAACCCTGGCAGCTCTAAGAGCCACAAAGTTAGGGATTTGGGGGAGGGGGATACATGTACTCCCATGAAGAATGCTCCCAATTTCACAGAATCACAGAATGGCATCGGTTGGAAGCAGAGCAAAGTTCATGTAGTTCCAACACCTCTGTCATGGGCAGGGACACCTTCCACTAGAACAGATTTCTCAATGCCCCATCCAATGTGGCCTTTAACACTTCCAGAGATGGGGCATCCACAGCTTCTCCAAGCAGACAGTTCTAGTGTCTTCACCCTCATAGCAACAACAAATTTCTTCCTAATATCTAACATAAACATACTCTCCTTCAGTGTGAAGCCATTCCCCCTTGTCCTGTCAGTACGTGCCCCAGTAAAAAGTCCCTCTCAATCTTTCTTGTAGGCTCCTCCACTTGCCCTTCCTTGGAGACCCTGAGCAGCCACACAACACAACCCCTTTCCTGCAGGGTAGACCTTCTGGTTTGGCAAATGCAAGCATCTTTGCAGCAGGTTAAATCAGTGCAAAAATACACAAAAAATGCAGGACTGCTCAGTGGATGTGTGTTTTCTCCTGAACACAACTTCTGCACCAGCCATCATCATATGGCAAATTAAATGGGTTAGCAATCGAAAGCAGGATCTCTAAATACTATATTATATGCCAACATCCCAAAGCAGGTGAAATTTCAGAAAAGGTATTTTCACACAAGAATTACACTTCCACTTTTCTTGTAAGACAGTTACCCAAATTTTTGTTTTGTTCTTTGTAGTTTCTAATCTTATTCTGGAAGTCAATAATTACTTATTTTAATGAAAGCATTCAAAATAAATTATGAATAGGATAAATACTGCCAGAGCACTACCAAGCAGACAGGAGAGTTCTGAAGATTTCCAGTTGAAATAGTTTGAGAGTTTTTTCGGAGATATACCGTGAGAACTTGCGTTAGAAGTGACTCCTTAAATCCATGGCAATGAACAGGGCAGTTTACCATTCCCTGTTATATGACTGACTCAATGCTCCAGACAGAACCACACACAAACTCCTGAACTACTTTGGTACAGACTAATCCAGCAACAACTTGTTATCAGATTACTGCTGATGTATTTATTTAAACCAGAGAATAAATGAAGGTTGGGTTACTCAGCCTGAATCCCAGTGCAGCACTTTGATTACTGTATTAGAGGTTGGGTTCCTTTTGCACTTTCAAACTTTTACTGGAATTGTTAATTCACCTCCTAAAACAACTTCACTCACAAGCCACAGACACTCCTGCTCGCCTTTTCAGCAAAAAAGAAAAACAAGATTGTTTGCTGATCCTCTACAAGGACTTTAAAAATTAGAAGTTCCAATCCTATCTTCTCAGCTAGACATTGAGTAAGGCTAGACAAAATGAAAGATGTACAGCTCACAAAGACTGCTGATACCCAGAGAAATACTCTAGCAAAACTATATTTAGTCAGAGCAGTCTTGTCCATCATGAGACGGTGTTTGTTTTTTTTTTAATAAAGATGCAATCAATTTATTATAGTTTGATGCCAAAAAATCTAAATGACATACAAGGTTTTATTGATCCAAATACACTTCAGTGTATTTTACACTTAGAATTACAAGAAAAAAGTTTGCAGTGTATGAAAGAAATACAGTTTGAAATGTCTTACTTTCCCATGTAGAAAAGGCTTTCAGACTAAAAGAGAAAAAAGTAGAGTAAGGAATTTCCCCCTCAATTATTTTTTCAGATTCTCTATGATGAAAAAGCAACGAAAAAGAAAACTGTCCTAACAGAAGACCATTATAAAACAAACTATAAAACAAACATACTGAATACACCAGAGCCACCCTGCTTTTCATCTTTTGCCCTTCACATATGCTTTTTAGAATTTTGGGGTATATCTTTTCAGGTTTGTTCCATGTCCAGCAACCATACACCTTCTGCTTCTTCCCTTTTATGTCAAAACTGCTCCAGAATAACATTTCTGTTTCTGAGGATCCTTGATGATATCTGTGTTCTACCCAAGTTTGTTTTTCCCATGTAAGGTCATTAAATTTATTCTGCACTGTTTCTCTCATGACCTTTCACCCTCTACACCAAGATGTCCCTCTGTACTTCACATCTGACACATCCCACATCTGTACTTCTAGCATCTGAGACATCCCGGTCTTCCTGCTTTCATAAATAAATAAATAAAAAGGAAGCAGGGAAGGACACACACTTCTTTTAGGCTTTCCATATCTCATGCTGCAGGGAAAGTGGGTAAGAGAAGGCAAAAGCAGACTGGAGGGGTCTGCTGAAGCACCTTATGCACTACTCCTGAATTAAATCTTTGATCAGCAATCTCAACAGAAACCAAAACTGCTTGTGCTATAAAAACAGGCATGAGAAGACTGCATTACTCTTATCTCTATCATTGTGTTTCTTTACTACCATCAAAAATCAAAATTCTTCACAGTTTGGAACTAGAGACGCTGGAATAGATCAAATACAGATGTTAAGATGTTTTGTTACAGATATATACATTAACACTGAGAAAAAGGACTTTGTACAACTCTCTTACGAGCACTTTCAAGACTCTGTTTTAGAACATGAAAAGTCTATATTATTACAGAAAGAACAGCATGTTTACTGATGCCTCAAAAAATATGTTTCTGAATAATTTTTGAACAACTCCTGACTTTCCTGGAGTCTCTTAAGGAACTGATTCTGTGTCTGAAAAGTAAATTTTTATTTTTTTTTTAAATGGGATATTGGTATCAACCTGCCAATTTTTTCCACAAGTATTACTTTCTGGGCTTACCCTTAATATACAGGAAACTTCAAATTAAACTGCAGTACAACTGGCTCACCACAAAGCTACTTCTATGTTACTTTTATAAAAGGCCTGGGAAAAGATTTTTATCACCATACAACCTCTGCATCTCACCTTTAAATCATCACAGCTACAAGAATATTACCAAATAACAAACCCAGTGCTTTCACAGGACATGCAGTGGCAGGCAACTTTTAAAAGACCACAAAATAGCCATCAAACTTCATTATGTTTTCAACACCAGATTTTAAGGTGTCAGGATGAAAAATCTGGGAACAGAAGAGTTTGCTTCATACTGCAGATATGGCCTTTGTGGTTCAGAGCTCTCTCAGGTGAAAGGATTGATGGTAATCAGGGCTGAGTTTATTCTGTGGCAAAGACACCCAAACATCTACCACATACACATCAGCAGAAAAAAGAGAAAGATGTCTGGGACACATTTTGGTGTGCTTTTTAGGGGAGGTAGAACAAGGGGTGAAGGTATGCCATAAAGAAGATGTAATTAACGCCCCCATTCATGGCAGGACCTCGATTTATCCTCACTGTGGTAAGTATACCCTGTTTTTAGCTAGTCCCATGCTAATTTCAGTGGGACAGAATCCAGTTGTCTCATATCTGAAGCAAAGCTTCTTTCTTAAAAACCATAATTAAAGTGAAGTACTAAACTACAATTTTAATTTTTTTTTAAAACTACATGTTTTAGATGTTTTTAACCAATCAAGCCATTTCTAAGATGGAAATGCCATACTCTATAATCATCTTTACATGTTGGGCTCCTGCAGTCCTCACCATGGTGACTCATGGTGAGCTTCGAACCGCCCAAATTCACATCAGCTTTGCTTTTCTCTGTATCCGTGTTCCTAGCCAATGAACTCAACATTATGACCCCTAAAATGTCCTCTTCTCTTCTTAAGGTCAGTTGTAGGACTGATTGCAAAATGAGCTGTTTATAAATACACAGACCACACTATAAATAAAAGAGTTAGCACCCATAGGAGAGGACCTTTAGAAGGGAACCAGAACATGACACGGAATGTCACTAGGAAGATCAGCTACCTATAGCCAAGATGCACCTTCTACATGTTCTCCTTGTAGCTGTTTTTGGAAAGTGTCTTCTCACATGGCTCAACAACACTTTCCAACCATGTCCTTCAGTCCATGGTGGAAACTGCAGCAGCCTCTCCTACCAACTGCTTCCCTGGTGGCCTTTTCTCCTTCTGTGCTGAGCACAGATTGCATCCAAGGCATAACAGACCAAGGCCTTTTCAAAGCCAGGCTTTATGCTTGATTCCACCAGAACAGTTCCCATGAAGATTTTGGAATAGTTTTGGATTATTATAAAATGTAATTTCAGATGATCACAGGCAACCTTTGTGCAACAGGACACCCTCTTAGATGATTGGATTGACCCTTCAATCCAGCTAATGTGACTTAAGCTTCCCTTGGTGCAACAGTATTAAATGATGTCCTGTTCCCAAGCCCCTCCAAGGGCAAAGGCTGTGCTATCTCTCCACAAAAAAAGTTGTACTTTGTAACCCAGATACCTTAACTTCTACACTAAAAAATCTTAACGCTCCCTCCAGCTTCAATCTCGCACATTCATTGTGCCTCTGTCCTAGGACAGTTAAATTTAACTGTCTAGGTCTGTTTCTTAAGGGTTAAAAACTGGGTTTTGGTTACCTTAGTTGCCAATGCAAATATCCAAAACCACCTGGAGGCAGACACCTGTCTGCTTCTCTGAAGGCTCAGAGATGGTGAAGACCTCTCCACCTGGTAAAAAGATACACTCAATGCTTAATCTCATCTTCTTTTTCTCTTAATTTTCTCCTACTGGAAAGATTACTCCATTACTCAAGGAAATACTACAAGTGTTATCCTCAATCCACACAAAACCCAATCCAGTTAGGGAGTATGAAACCAATATAAAGGAAGGTTGATAAAAGAACACTGTTACAGCCAAAGGTAAAATGCCCAACAGCAGATAATAACACAGGTATCAGATAGATATTTTTCCTTCTTTAAGATATTCACAGGTTTCTGGCAGGTTTTCTCCTATAGAAAAAGCACTGACTCTCCTTGTTTTTACTGTTCTTTTTTGCTGACTAATACAATGCAATCTCTGCCGTGCAGCAGTCCTATCTACTGGGTCAGAATAATGGTCTTTTGTACAGTTTTCATATAAACAATTACTGAAGAATTTATCTTTTCATCATTGCCAAGCAGATAGAGGCAGTGACCTCCTGAACACAAACACGATTGATCAGAACAAGACATTGATTTTTGTTATTTTCATGGGCTGCAATACATGTGAAGTTAAGTTTGCACACGAGACTGCAGCAATCTGTGTGCACAATTTTAACCAGGCGAGCTCCAGTTCAAATCAGAAAAGGCCTCACAAAAAGCAGAGAACCCATGGCTTATCACTCCATTTCAAATGGCCTGTGGTCACACACTAATTCTTCCTCCTGCTGTTATTGCACAACGCTCAAATGAGTCTTTCAAAACTGTCTGAAGGTCTAATTTACCCTCCAGCAAGGAAAAGAAAAAAATGGTCTTCTTCCTTCCTATACATTCATATTGGAAAGATAAAGGGGCTTTTCAGAGAAAATAGAGACAAAGGAAACCAAAATGCTGGTAAAATGATGAACCAAAGAGCAATGTCTCTAGAACATTGGTGAAATATTTTTATATAAAGCTTTGTAGATCTGTTTAATTCTGCCTGCAAGAATATCCAGATTCCCATAATTTCTGCAGATCTTTAATATTTGAAGGTATCTTCTATAGAAAGAGCTGTTTTAGAAGGAAAGCAGGAAGAGCAGGTATTACTCTTTAACAGAGGATGAAAAGAGAAAGCATAGCTGAAATCTAACTCTATGCCAGATAGTTAGCTGGATGGCACCGAACTGCTGCCAAATAGCCGTCAGTCGAGAAATCAGGACTGAGATGGCAAATGGAATTAACTGTCAAAAATCTGCTAAATGGAACTTTTGGATTCCATCTGCTTTTAAAAGGAGAGACTGACAAACATCAAAGGGAAAAAAACTGAAACTGTTTGTGAGAAAGGGACCACTTCTCTTCAAATAAAAATAACAGCCTGGCTATGAATCAATAATCCATTTACACAGATAAACAATAGCTATAAAAGTAAGTTAATTCACTCCCAACTTAAATGGGTTGTTTTCAGCCTTTCTAGTATCAAACTGCTGGAATATGTGTATGAGAGAGTTGGACAGTGCAGCACAAGCAGTAATTTCTGCGCAGCTCGCTATACAGTAAAAGCCCAACTCATGTAAAGAAAACATGCTGTGACAGGTAAGCACCCTAAGTTGTGGAACCCAAATTCCTGTCTTCCTTTCGATGACTTTGCTGGACTGGGAACAACAGACCTTACAGAAAGGAGCCAAAGCTTACCTCCAAGTGAGGCAACAGCATGTGCAGAAGCATTAACCAAAATTTTGCAAAAGCTCTGACTAAACAGCAGTACGCTGCTGTTGGCATTTGTGCAAATGGCAGATAATTTTTTCTTTTGATTCTGCATGTTGGTCTGCTTTCTGTTCTTGGCTCATAGAGTTAGCAGTGACATGCAATAAAGGTATGGAGAAAACAACATGAATATTAGATTTCAAATCTGGGAAGACATTAGCAACATATACCATCACCAATGACAAAATCTGCACATCATGACAGATTTCTACTTTGCTATATGTTTCCTATATGAAATTGCCAAATATATCAAATTATAGCATAGAAGTTTAGAAGTTATCAAATATAGCTTAGAGCTTTTGTATTACAAATAGAAAACTCATGGAAGTCAACAGACAGAAATTGACCTTGTTGCCAGTCCATCTATTATTTATTCCCTAATCAACCAACTAACCAACTGAGAAAAAAAATACTGCTACAGAGCAGAATAAAAAGAGCAAGCTTTCATGTTTTAATGAACCATTGACCTCTTCACCCTCTGCATCTCACTAAAGCAGCCCACTGAGGCTAGCAGGTAAGCTCCTTCTCACTGCAGTGTTTACACCCAGCAGGTTACCAGCAACACCTAGTGTGCTGCAAAACATAATATAAATTTATGTGTTGGCATAGGCACTGTGCACATGTAGCTACTGCACACACCACAAAGTGTTTGTGTAGCTGTGGCATACATGGCAGTGTACTCAGCGACACACACCTTTCATTTCTTTTAATGGTATCACATTGATCACACCACCTCAGGCTGAAACACTTCCTGAGATCTGAAAATATGCACCTTTAAAATCCCCAGTATTTTCAGTTGAGGACTTTGGAGGACAAAGTGTAGACAAGTACTCTTTATTGTTGTTGTTATTGTAACTACTAGCTGTTCCACAAGTCATGCAGAATGGAGAAAGTCAGAAGCAAGGTCGGTTAACCAACCGATGGCATTTGTTTACTTCTCGTATCATTACAGATATGTTTCTCCATTAACACATACCAAAAAAAAAACTCCAACAAATAAAAAATAATGATAATTTGCCTGTGGTAGACAATTGTTGATCTATATAACTGACCAGCCTTTAGAAATAACAATTGCCAGTAATAAATTTCACTAGATTTCCAATTAAAAGCCTGCTGTGTTTTTATAGATCTTTGTCTGCTGCTCTCTAGTAACAGATGTGAAGTGGAAGCTGTAATTAATGCTTGGAGACAGGAACTCACTTTGAACCGCATTTTGAAAACATTATCTGATGTGTGCAAGCATAACATTCTAATTATGGAGGTAAGCAGCTATGTATAGACATTTGTCATGCATTCTTATGGAAAGAGCTGGTGGCAAAAATTTTCCCCATCTTCTCAGTAGCATAGGAAGGCATGAAAAACACTGTGATTCATCAGCACGCTTCTAAGATTTCTTTACTGTAAAAGCAGAGCAATTAAATAAACAGCAGTTTCCTCAGTGACCACAGAGCAGATCCTGCAAACTGGTTACCTGGGACTGCTCTACAGCACTGGATGCCTCCGGAGAGGAACCGTGCAACCACAGCTGGATTGCCGACGACACCAGGATAAATGTAGTTCTAGCGGCTAGTGATACTGTTCTAGGGACATGTACTATATTTACATATACATCTTATGGTGCTACTTAATGACACAGTTTCTGTGTACCATTGTCTGGGTTTTTTTAAGCCTATGGCCCACATTTATAACAAGGCACACAACAGGCCAAAGACCAAGGCTGTTGAGCTGTCCAGGATGTTGTAGGGGTCCATGATATACATTCTTTTTAGGTTCATTTTCTGCATGGAGTGTGTCCAACTTTTTCCATTTAAGAAAACAGTCATGAGGTTTTGTCTTTATTAGTAAACACTTTAAGACTATGGTTTAGTGGTATTTATGATGGTATTCAAAGGCTGGCCTTGAAGACATTGGAGGTCCCTTCTAACCTCAGTGATTCTATGATTCTATTAGCATCTACTGATCTTCCTTTGTTCCTTTGCCTTCACCTACAACTTGTGTCCGTGTTAGAGGACATCTGAGCAGAAGTGCTATCAAAGTGCATGAATTATGTCTGTCTGCATTACATCAACCATGACTTTAGTATGCCCTGCTATTTTCTCACTGTTGCATGCAGCAATATCCATTTCCTGCTGACCATCATAGAACAGTACAGAGCAACTGCACTGGATCCAAAAGGAGTTTTACTGTACTTGGAAAAAAACACAAATATGCAAAAATCCCGAAAAACAAATCACAGAGAGCAACTGACCTAGATACTAGAGTGTCTGTGTCTGCAGACCGAATTTGAAAAAAGCCCTGTGGTGATTATTGATTAATACTGCACAAACATCAACTAGTTGCCTCTGGGAGCCCTGATGACTTCGAGGGAGATAAATTATCTAATTACTGCAAGCTTAACAAACTACAAGTGAACATGCTGCTTAAGTAAATAAACACTAATAGATATAAAAATCAATGCATAAATAACTGAAAATACCTTTTAAGAATGGACAGAACTGAGCACTCTGTACAACGCAGTGGCTAGGAGCTCTGCAACAACCTTGTCAGGGAAGAGACAATTTTTCTAAAAGAAAAAATTCTATTTTTTTTAGTTTTCTTCTTTTTTAGTTTTCTAAATAAGAAAGTTTAACACCTTTTTAAAAAATCAGATAAATGTTGCTTTTTCATCCAAGTTATTCTATGTTTGTTGCTTCTGCTGAAGAGAGAAGGAAAGCTAGCCATGAAAACTGAGCTCCTAATTACCATCATCCTCCCTCTGATGTGGATGTGGCTGGTACAGCACTACATGTCGACGTGGCTGGTACAGAACTTTTCATACATATGCACACAAACATAACAGATGGTTATAATTATATGGCGGGCGAGCTGCAGTCCTAATTTGAGAGTGAGTAAAAATAGGTTGTGTTGTCCCTCACCCTTCCTGGCCACCACACCCAACTGCTGGACAGCCTGGAGGTCACTCTCCCCACCACTGGGGGAGCGTGACCGAGGGACCGCCACACTGCAGCCCAAGCAGAATGCTGCTCAGGACATGGTGCACATCCTTCACCTAAACAAGACAGGCACACGCCAAATCATCACCACAAAAAGGAATGTGCCAACCCAGCATTTCTTAATTTATTTCTAAAGGAAAAAGTTAATCAAAAGTGTTTTGAAACTTGCTTATTTCTCGGACTCATGCAAATGAGGGTGGATATGACACTGAAAGCCTCTGCACTGACCTGCAAAATACATACTGCAGTTATTTCCAGCCTGCCTCTCACCTCAGGAAAAGCTGTCCTCTCATCCTCTGCTCTACTCTTCCAAAATTTGCTCACCTGCATCAGTAACCAACCACTGGCAGAGATAAGACAACTGCAACTCATCCCAGAGCCAGACCAAACACCATAATTTGTGCAACTCGTAGCATAATCCATGCCATGGAGTTTATGGCATTCTCTCCAAGGCTGAGCCAGTCTGCCCCGTAGCGTGTACTTAACTGAAAGTAAACCAGAATCAACAGCTTGGGAACAACTTGCCTTTGAATGTCCACAAGAGTGGCTGCCATGGCACTTTGGGCCTCTCCACTCCATGTGCCCTGTAATGGCCTTGCTTCAGAGGTGACCAAATCCCTCAAGTGCCTTCATAAAAGGCTCTGTTTTCAAACGTGGGTGCCTTCCATTTTTAGCACTAGTGTTTATCTTTTCATATTTTGCCACATACCAGTCTAGGATGCAAGCTAATCTAAGTATTCAAAGATGAGCATTAAACCTTGTAAGCTGATGTCCACAGCTGGATCACCTACTGTTGCTCCCAATAGGAACAAAATGGGATATGATGTAGCAATGAAAACCCATGCACTATATGATCACTTACATCCTAAATTTTGTCATTTCCTGGACAACAAACATGGTGATAGCACAGAACCAAACTTTCAGATAAATGCAGGATTAATAACAAAGCCTGAAAAAAAACTACCAGACAGTACCAGCCTGCCTGGAAGAATCAAGAAAGGACTTGTATATTCTATGTTTCTCACAGGCCAAAAAGGGAAAGCACACACTCTTTTATGGAAATTCACATGAAACTTATCACAAGATATTAACAGATTTGACACTGATACAAAAAGATGGTTGCACATAGACAAGAACATTTTGTCATTCCGCTTCTCGCAAACAGCACAGATTCAGCTGAGAGCCTCAACTCATTATGATCAGAGACAGGCATCATTCACACTGTGAACATGATCTGTAATCTAAGTCAATATTCTTCCCTCCCCAGGAGACACCAGGAAACATAGAAAATTCTCTGCTGACCCTTTATAGCTGCAGTTGTTGGCAGCAGTAAATAAAGTCACTGACATATTTGACAAAACTTGGCATCCATAGCAAATAACTTTGTAGTATGAATTAGGAAGCAGTGAAAAGTTAAGAAACATGGGTATGAGTATGTGAGACAAAAATGTTAAGAAGTAACGGAAGATTAAACTGAGCTCAAATACCTGAAGATATTTAAATGCTCATTGATGGAGAAACAGCTCTTCAAATACAGAAAAACACAGAAGTTATCAATGGAAGATCTGCATAAATGTCTTTCTGAGAAAGAAACTGTTTAATTTTCCCTTTAATTGTTTCTTCTGTACTTTAGAAATTATATATACTTTACACTACAATTAAGTATATTGCACTTGATATAATTTTTATGTGTGTGTGAACAAGCAAACCCCAAAACTTTAATCCCAACTAAGTGTATTCTTTGTTAAGGTATAAAGGTGCTTCCTGGTCTCAATACCATTGAGAAAACTAACAAAAAAGCTGGCATACTCAAGAACCACACTAATGTATTTGTAATACTACAAGCATAGAACTCTAAAAATGACAGCATACACCTTTGCATATCTCTTCCCCCTACTCGGGATGTGGACAAAGAGGTGCACGGAACTGAGGCAAAAAGGGATCTGTAAGCTAAAAACCAGAACACAGCGACTATATGGTGGTTTGTATCCAGGGATGGCAGGAAATCTTTCCATGGCATGTTCAGCCCCTAAAAGCCCCCAGTGGAGAATGGTACATGCCTTCTCAGTTTATCCCTAATCCACCAGGGGCAGATACAGCCAAGGTGATGAGGCAGACACAAGAGACAATGGGTGAACTACAACGATGAAGCAATTCCTGGTCAAGGAAGAAAGCAAATGTATAATCTGGAAAGTTTTGATTGCTCCTGGCATAAACTCTAATGGCTTTTACTGTCCTGTATTAGAACTAGTTTGGTCACAGCGCAGAATGACTGAGCAAGTTTGAATGAGCAGCTGCAAAGTAACCTTCAACAAAGATAAGCTTAATGCATCTTCAGGTTTTTTGTTTGTTTGTTTGTTTTAACATTAAATATTAAAATATCATTGAATTGCTCAATACAGTGAAGAAATTTTGCCTTAAAATGACAGACCTCCTTTTGCAATGACAACACCCCCTTCTAAAATACATGCTCCTTTGTTTATGAACTTTCATGAAAATATTCAAGATATTCGATCAGCTTTTTGGGATATTTTTGTTCCTGAAGCCCTTTCCTGCTAAAACACTACTACTGCTGCAGTGGGAGTGGGGTACCAATGAGGTTGGAGAAAAGAAGATGCCTCTGTAGTCAGGACCTGGTTACACATACACAGAGAGGCTTTCATATGCATTTCAAAACACTAGTTTTTTTTTCCAACCACCTTTTCAATCATTTCTCAGATGGATTCAAAAGAGTAAGCAGTTAAATTAGCAAAACTGAAGGAACAATGCACAGTCAGTAGCAACTGCAGATCTGTCATCATTAACAGCACACAAACCTGTTTGTCTGGAAACGTACACCACACTAAGCACTAAGGATCAGAACACACTAAACTTGCCTTGACAAGCTAAGAAAGAAGCTAGGACATGTCTCTTCAGAACAAGACTGTTCTATGCCTCATCCAAAGAATCACACTCATACCCTCATGGTTTTCTAAAAGGGGGCATATTTCATGATGTGTGAGTGCACATCATGAAACAATTTTTTCAAAATTTTGACTCAAACTGAGTACCATATGCTAACCTAACAACACTGAAGGAAAACTAAACTTTTATCAAGTACATGTTTTTTCCTCACAGATGCAGGACTGTTCATTTATGCTATTCAGTGTTTTTTTTCTGATTTTTCTGAAAGGTAAAACAGTTCATTTGTTTTGAGAAAAAAAATATACATAAAGACTTATGTAAAGAGAACTGTCTCAGTACTGAGGATTCCCCATGCTAGCCACTTTCAAGGTAATTTGTAAAGGAATATTATTTTATTGTGCCCTTTTTTGCTCTTTATCACACCTTAAGTGCAGGGAAACTTTATTTTTTCACTTAGATATGTTAATATTTAAAAATAAGAACCCAAACTCAGTAGGTGAAGTTCGAAATAAAGCATATATATGGTCAAATCAAGAGCCCAGACGTGGTTGTGATGAAACAAAAATTGTGTTCTGCAATTATTAGTAAAAAAACCCAAACCAAAATGGCCAACCACTGAAAAACCAAAAAGTGTGATTTTGCAACCTGTAGCAGCTGCTAATATTCCTTTTTATTTGCTAATATTTGCTAATATGCTAATATTCCTTTTCCTTTGTATCTTTTTCATGATTAGTGCAGTTCCAGACTCAGGAAAGATTTGTACCTAGTTAGTTCAAGAGTAATGAAAATATTGAAGTTGCAGGTAAATCTAATCATAAAAATCTTCATTACACAGTTAAGAAAAGGAATTCTGTGCGGACTAATTCCTAGTCTGAGAAACTGATAAACAGCTGTCTGTTCTCATAGACCCCAAACTCCAACTATCTTTATTTAACAGCTTGACAATAATGTGCTTCTTTCATAATAACCTTTCTACTACAATACAAGAGGGGAAGCTGATCAGAACAGGATCTCAAATGGCAGTGACAGAGTAAGTTCCACCACATCCTCTCTGGTGACATACACAGCATGTGTTGCTGGGGCAGAGAGTCTAAAGGAGAAGAGGAAAATGAGTCCTTTACACAACTCTGTCACTGAAAGTACAGAAGTGAAGATGTGGCATCCCGCTTTTCCAGATTTCCAAGGGATTGTGTGTCCAGCCTGAGCTACCTTGTCCTTCCATCATCGCGGGTGAGAAGTCACTGTATGAGGCATGCTTCATGCTATGTGAATGCACAAGGAACTGGAAAGCATTCGGAGAGGAGATAGCACAGAACAGCAAAACACACACAGAACTTAAACATTCAAAAACATTCCCTCTGGATATTTTTCTTAATTTTAGAAAAAACTTACATAGATTTTATCTTGCTGATATCGCTGGAATAAGTTGTGCATAATGGAGCCTTCATGGAGATCTACAAGTGCTGCCATGTCTTCCACACTCTCTGTACTTGTATGATGCATAGGCGTTACTTTTTGGTGTGTGATCGTGCTTTGTTTATAAGTGAATACCTGAAAGAGGGGAAACAAAAACAATGTTAATCAGAGCACGCATTCAGAAACTCTTGTCTGAGAATGGAGCTTTCATACCCATTCATATCTGCTATCCAGGTTATCAATGTGCAGACTTGCAAAATACAATAGCCTGGCAGGGATACCTTCCTCTAAAGCTTCTCTGACACTGACTGAAGCCCCAAGTACCTAGATGGGTCATTAGAAACTAGAACATAGTGACAGTGCACCGAGGGCTGTAAGGGCTTTTCCTGTTTAAGGGCAAATGCAATCTTTTTTCACACTGGATTACTTCTAGACTTTATCAAGAGAAAAATAAACCAAGCAATAACCATTCTCAAAAATACAAAACCAACCAAACAATAAACCACCTCTTACAGTAAACCCCATTTACACTCAAATTGCTCTGGGAGGAAACATTTGACTGTGCAAAACAGAAAATTAAAATTAATGATCTAATAGGCTTCAAGTGTTCGTATGTTTGATCTGAAATCCACTTAAATGTTTCCATTCAACTCTCCAGTCAGGAAACAGTCATTACTCCTAATGTGAGTAGCATTCTAAGTTCTGTGTGCAGCAGATATTTAGAAATGAATAAGCTCAACAGACTTCTTAATAGACTATTGGGACTAGTTTCTGAAGCCAGTTCTTAACAAACAGTAAAAGCTCTAAAAAGAATTTAAATACTCGGTTGGAAAACACCTCTATATATCTTCTGTAAAACTATCACAAATATGCAAGAAGATGTACACATCCTCAGTCTAGTTAAACTTTTATGAATGCTAATAACATCTATGAAGACTACAAAACAATTGATTTTGAAATCAGCATCCCATTTCCTGCAAATTTACATCTTGGCACCTCATCTTTATAGACATATACCCACACTCACATAGCCAACGCTCCTCAGGCAATACTTGTCCCTGCTAATGGTGCCATTTCAGTGTTAAAAAGTCAAAGCATGGACAAATGCAAATAGTTTGTGGAAATACTAATGTGGAACATTAGTAAAAATCCAAACCCTTCCTTTAAAATAATATTTATGATGCCAACAGAAGCAGAGCCCTAACTGCCAGCCAAGCACCAGCGAGCACTGCGGGAATGCTGCTGCAGGCTGGGGGTCATACTGTGCCTGAGAGGCCACCTGTGCAGGAGGAGGAAGCCCCTCAGAGGTTTTTCACCATAAAACCTTGTGTATGTTCCAGGCAATGAAAGACTGAACAAGTGACATTGTAGGAGGCCATCTAGACACACAGTGATGTCGTCTGTCCTGCTGAGACAAAGTGAGAAAGAGAGGCTGAAGAAGCAAAAGGCTGAAGGCAGATCAAACACCAAAGCTCTGTACTTGGATATCCTAACAGCTGACAGGGGAGTACAGCCTGAAGACATTTCTTCATTAAAGTTGTATCCTAAACACAACAAATACTGGCACAGGCCATCACACCATTACAGATGTCACTCACATCAGCACAAAGTATACTGAGAGAAGGTTGGGGAAGAAAGGAGATCCCAGAAAAAAATTTCTGACAGGAGCTGGGAGGCATCACAGACATCAACAGGATATGTGAGCAAACCTGTGAGCAAAATGTGAAAGTCCCAATAGGTTCAGAGCATCCTAGGTATAATCCTTGGCTGAGGGAAAAAGACAGACATGGAGATATCAGAGCCTTATTTTGCAGTGAAGAACCATAAAGATGACAGGACAAGGATTTGTACCAGGCAGAGGGACCCTGCGAAGATGGAGAAAGCAGCCACTTGTAGGTGCATGTGGTCCAGACAGAACATCTACAGATGAATGTGAAGAGCATCAACTGATAGCAAAACTTTTGGGGCTGAAAACTATGTTAGCAGTCCCAAGACTAAACACACAAACTGTAAGTGGAATTAGAGGTAATTACATCTCAAGAGTTATAAACTGCAGTTCCTAGTCAGAAGAACCATAAAGGAAAACTCAAAGGTCATAGTGTAGAACAAAAAATACCACAAGCTGAAGGATTTGGGAGTAAAATGGATCTAAGGAGAGAAAATCCTAGAAAAGCAAGCAACTTAACAGAGGCTATGTATCATCCCGGATACAGAAAAACAGATTCAGTGAGAGAATTAGGAAACCAAAAGGGGATGACACATATCCTGTGAGTGGATCTCATGTGAACATGGAAAGGAAGCAGAGTATCACTTCTAGGAAGATAACCTCCATATTTGTGACACCTATCCTTTGATGAGTATGCACAGTTTGTAGGGTAGGCAGAGCAACCCATACATCACTCAGCAGGTTAATTAATATGAAGAATTCACAGACAAACACCAAGAAAAACAACATGACAAATCAGTTGCACATGACAGCACCACAGAAGATGGTCTCTGCAGATTCATCCTTCCCACTCAAACTCACTGTTTTCTCTTCTTCAGTCTAGTTGTTCTAATACTTCTATGTCTGCCACACACTGCCTTCTTGTTTGGGTGAGGAAATTGTTCTGTGAGCTGATTCAGAAATAGGACTGTGCACCACTCAGCTAGAAAACACACCAACTTCTAATAACGGCTGCCACCCAAATAAGAGAGGAGGAGGAAGAGCTCTTCTTGAAAACTGGGTAGCTACTTTTCCTTTACTTTTAATTTTTTCCAGAGCCATGTATCCCTCAGATTTCTGAAACCCACTGTAACACTTGATCAAAATCATCTAAACAAGACTGAAGTCATGAGATAGGGCTGTAGGATCACATGTGTAGACCTCATCTCCTTAACATGGGCTTTTTGCAGCCCTGCTGCTCAAGCTCTGAAAGGTCTGCTTTGTTTTATTTCATCTTGAATCATGCCTTTATTAGGATAAGGATGTGGAAAACCTGCCTTGAACTTTATCATTACTAACTAGAAGACCATGTTATGAAACATCACAGCACTTGAAATCCTCAGGAAATAGGAACCCAGAGCCACTCTGCAGGGTCAGCAGAAAGAACAGGAAGATGACCAAGTTGGCTCCTGAACTTCCAGAGGACCCTGTTGGCAGCGTGCAGGAACATCCATCCTCTAAGACCCTCCCAGTCTGGGAGGTCAAGTGAAATATGCAGGAAACTAGAATGAGATTTAAGACAAGCCTAAATGAGAATTCAGCAAAAACTTCTTTCCTTTCTAGATATAAATGGTTCAAGATAAGAAACATGCTGAATACATGGAAAACCCTAAATTAAACCTTAAAGGGACAGCATGCAAAATAAGAACTCTCAATGTTATTCTGGAAATGAAAATTAGAGCTTGAGATAGGATGGACCAATGCAAAGAACAAAAACAAAAAGAACAAGCTTAAGAAATATAAAACAAAGCAGCAAACTCAACCTAACAACAGTCAAGTGCATTTCACTGAGAAAGGAGAACCCTTCAAAACTGCCCTGCTGTCCCTAATACAGTTTACTAGTGCTGTGATGAACATGCCAAAAAGGGACGCAAATGAAGAGGTGGTCTAAAAAGCCAGAGGACCAGTGCTATCCTGCACAATTAATCTGACATGTGGGGAAAAGAAAAAGGTGTCTCTCAAGCCTTCCATTTAAGAGAAATAACACAAAACAGTGCAAAAATAATTTTCTGCATTGAAAAAATACCCCTAAGCTCAAGATCTAATGGAAATTATGTTTTAACAAAAGACATAATTTGTAATACAATTATTATTATTATTATTATTTATTAAGTATGAGCAAAGTATGTCAAAGTAGGCTTTCAGCGACAGGAGTACACATGCTTTCTCTCTTGTGGTACCATTTTGTGACACAACGCCAAAATTAAAAAATCCCTGCTTGAATCAGATCATTAAATGGCATCGAGAGATTTCACAACAGCTGAGTCAAGTGAGTTTAAGAGAATGCTGAATTAAGCGCTTATGTGCATCAAAAACCCCCTACAACCTCCACTTCTTGCAAAAGCTGCAAGTCACACTCGGGATTTCCAGCCTGCATGGAGCCCATACACAACTGAATCTCTCAGGGCATTTTTCACAAGGAGGAGAGGTTTTGGCCTGGTGCTGATGATCCATATTGGATGGGAGGAAGGCACAAGGTACTCCAAAAGTTTTCTGATCAACAAGTCGGTATTTGAATTACAACCCTCATTGTTTTAGTGAGATTTGTGTGAGATTTTTCTTTAAAAGCAGAAGTAGGCTCATATGCTCTTCGGAAGCCCTGCCATAAGCTAGATCATTACTGAAACTGCTCTCTGAAAATGTCCAAGGTCACCTACTGAAGAGTTCCCATATTGCAAGCATTTTAACACAAGCCCTTCCACACAGTGACCCATTACCCACCACATGGGCAGCAACTGCGCCAGCTGGTCACCTGCCACAGCCTTGCCATTGACAACACATACTGAACGTGGTACTGCCTGACTGATGCCAAATACTGCCTGCTTGGGCATGGTCATGCAGCTTAACATGTCCCTGTTGTCAGTCTTGTTCCAATAAATCGAAAGGGATATGCACATGGAGCAACCAACCCTCTCTCAGTTGCTCTTTCCTGAACAACAATCTTTTTTATCAGCCTTATGTGTCCTCTATAAACTACAGGGCCTTACAGAAGATAATCCTGATAGCCAAACACATAAAACAGAAATATTAAAGTTTTGTCAAACACTCAATTTAAATTAAGTTTCTCAAACCCATATAACCAGAAGGATAATGTAAAATAGGGTAAACACAAAATTCAGTAGGACAGGAAAAGTGAAAACAAAGAGCTATTGTACAGAAATAATCTGAGAGACAGGTTTACAAAATAAAAATATACAAGCAAACAACCACAATTTTTTCAGTAGTTCCTGTGATACTAGAAAAGCAGCTGCTATAGCATCTGGGCAATCCACAAACACCAGAAAGCAAAACTAATTGACTCAAAAAGTAAAGCCCACAGCTTTCCTGCTGCTGTCCTGTGGATGGCCCTATGTGAACCCTTCACAGTGTTAATCCCAATGGCTACTGTGATGTCCAGGAAAATCCATGACTCAAGAGCAGCACCAGAGGACTTGGCTCATATGTTCATGGCATCAGTGCCCTCTGTTTTCCGAGGCATCTTTTTGCCTATTGTCACTGACCCCACAGCAGAGATGAACGTAGCCCAGCAAAACACACAGGACAGTACAGAGAAACATCCATTTAAAAATATGAATTCTTTTTTTCATTCTCTACTGTTGGTCTGAACCGAGGATCACCATTTGTGTTTCCCCCGTGTTTAGAAGTTAAAAGAATGCAATAAATCTTACAAAATGTCTTTATAGTTGAGTCCAAGCAGAAAAAGGAGGCCATTACAAGCTGTGGAATGCAGCGTTCCAGGGAGAAAAATAAATCATGACAAGGCCAAGGACCCAGAGATTAAAAACAAAAATATAAACACAGTATTTTATCCTTTTTTCCTGGAGAGATCTCCTGTCTAATTAGATACTTAAAATACAGGATAAGGATGCTCTCTTATAAATCTAAAGTAATCAAATCAAATCAAATGTAAACCAGAGGAACTATTGATAAAGTAAATTTCTACAGTTAAGCATTACATGACTGCAATCCAAGTAATGCTTTTGTCTAGTAATTTACTATTTTTCTGTAACAGTTGATCTTAGACACCCACTGTGCTGTTCCAAAAAAATCTTTCAGACAACAAGATGTACCAGGGCCCAAGGTTTGCTTTGATATAATGTAATTTAATCTCTATCAAAGTAACTAAAAAACTCCACAATGAAGTTTCTTACCTATGAAACTATGGAGAAAAATGAAATAATTTTTATGTAAAACATTTGTTGATGTCAGGAAAAAATTATTACCAATCTGCTATGTGTCATTTCTGGCCTTTTCTTCATGCAACTATCCCATAGACACATCAACTGAGAATCAGCCTATTTCCCACCTGTTTTATAAAATTCTTTCTCTTTTGTGCTGTGAAGCATTGTATTCCCTGGCCTGCCTTACCTGTTGGATGTTAAACTTTATCTCTAATGGAAAATGTCTAAATGGCTACTTTGCACATCACTGTACCTACCGAATCAGTTGAGTAACACACAGCCTGTAAATTGTGGTAATCCTACGTCTCATCCTTACCCTCTGCTCACTTTGGTTCCTGCCATTTTCAGTCTTTGTCCTACCAACCCCCTTCCAAACCCTTCCTCTCATTTCATATCACTTCTTAGAGTCCTTGGGGCCTGGGACATCTGTGTCAGTAGCTGTCCCAGCTGTCCCAGGCTGAAGTGCTGGGAGCCTGCCCTGAAGCCTTCCTCACCCTCTCCCCAGCCTCCAGCAGTGACTGCACCAGTGATGACTGGCAGCACCTCCCTGAATGGCTTTCCTACTACAACTTTCGGGTTCTCACACCCACACAGAATATCCCTTCCTGCTCCCAAGCTCCACAGTAAGGGAAGCATGCTGCCAGGATGACAACCCTGGTCTGTTCCATGGCAGAGCTCAGCAACCCACTAAACTGTGCCTCTTTGTTGTTCCTCTATGCGCTGACCACTGTCAACAATCTTGTCTGATCAACACTTCCCACGTAATGCCTATTCCACAAGAGGTATTTCATGTTTAGTTCCCTCTCTGAACCACTTCCATTCATAGACAAGCTCTGCCATCAAACTGGAACAAGCTTCTGATTACAGGTTCAGCACTTATGACCCTTCAATTGTGCTTCCCTACACAGACAATTAAGAAATTTAATTTGAACTAAACACATCCACTTTACCTAGATTACACTATTGTAAGCTAAGCCTTTAGGCAGTCCATATAATTCTTACAAGGAAAAAACAAAAAGGTGCATCTTTAACTTTCTTTCCAAGTGATTTTGCATAATTTACAGCACCTGCAGATACCACAAAGCTCAAAGTTTAAGAAGCCCACCAATAAATGCTGTGACTGCAGTACTACAGAAAATGTGCAACATCCCTCACATATCACTAGCACCTTCTTCATCAGGCAAAAGTGCTCCTTCCTGTTTGTGAACAAAGAAGTGAGCGAATTGCAGCTTCCTGAGGTTTCCCACACTGCTGGACCAAGTGAAGCAGTCCAAGGGCAGGACACAGGAGATGTATCCCAGCACGTGTCTCCAGCTCCCTGACAGGCAGCCAGTCAGCAGCAAGGTCTGACCAGCTCTGGCCACACAGAAGCCCAGGGAGAAGGCTCTGACCCACACATCACTGCAAGAGAAGGCAGAGAGCAGACCCTGTCTTGTAGCAGAGAAACAGAAGGGCTGGGCCCATGTTCCCCATGGGTTCAATCTCCATCTGTCTTGGGACACCCCACCAAGGGCACTCTCAAATCAGTGTTACTGGAAGGAGCAACCAGTAAACAGATGTAATGACAACCACTCCTTTTGCTTTTGGTGCACATCACCTCAGCTAGCTCAGAGGACAAGGGGGTGAAAACTGATGGCCTCCACAGGAGAAAGAGCAGAACACTAAAATCTCTCACCCTTTATCCATCATTTTCCACACAGTGGAAAAGCACTTCTATGGATAATGCCAGGCACTGAAAGCATTAGCTTTCCTCTCAACATTACTTACTATTCAAGTGAAACTTTCAGTTTCAAATTTGTATTTATTCTGTGATTCATAGGAATAAACAATGACTATTTGCAATTGAATGAACAAAGCCGAATTTGAATAATATGCCCCACTATCAAGAAGTGGAACAACTATGGTCAATAAGCAGCCTACAAATTATACCAGCTTTTTTGAGACGCAAAGCAATTAATCTCAATAGGTCTTTTTCCTAAGAACAAAATAAAAAATGAAAAAGCCCTGCAGATAGCTGACTGGACTGTCTCCAAGACTAAAACAGGAGCAGCCTGTGTGCACTCCACAGCAGTGAAATCAGAGGCACTACAGGAGCTGGAGCTCTAAAGGAACATTCCTGCAGAGCAAGCCTTGTCCCAAATGAAGGCTCACCAGAGTAAGGTGATACTCCAGTCATGCTCCCTGGGATTCCAAACAAAACCCAGGCAATGCCATTGTGATCCTTTTGGCCTCATCCCTCTACATTCTTCTCAACCCAACACTTTAAATGAACTGACCCTGCCTGGGCTGCCGGTGTAGCCCCCATTGGCCTCTGGATGCCATTGGTGCCCAGACCCTGTAGGAATTGTCCCACCTGCATGAAGTCATGCACAGGGGGACCAGGAGATACTTGGGGAGCTGCTGCCAGGCACAGCTGCCTGGTAGAATTTCCCATCAGGAAAGTTTCTGGCACTTATCACCACTGTATTATTGCCAAAATCAAGGAGGCTCTGCCACAACACCAGCTGAAATGGATGAAAGGTCCTTGCATCAATCCAGTGCAAGCTGGTCCCCCCACACAGGGGGACCACAGCCACTGGGCTGGGGTGCTCCTCCCCCTGCAAGGCTGCTGCTGCAGTGGGCTGGGAGGGAATGAAAAGAAAACAGACCCACAAGAGAGGTTTTTTGCATGGAAATGAGTGGTGTTCACAGCAAATTTCCATGTGCTCAGACAATTTAGGGCTTAGGTCTCCTTCATCCCTCCCACCAGGCAGCAACCAGCCACTCAGCTCTGGTCAGATGCCGCCAGACACCCAAGGTTTTGCTCCAGCTCATGGCTTGCTCACCTGGTGTTGGCTGGGTGCCAGGAGCTGGCAGACCTGCAGGAGCACCCCAGCAGGCTCCAGCGCCAGGGCCACCCTCATGCCAGCCATGAGACAACCAACATGGCCAGGAGCCAGGCTGGATAAGAGCCTGCACAGACTGCACTTGGCTGCTGGCAGCATGATCCAGTGCACTCCCACAGCAGTGCACCAGTTAGGGAGGACTGCAAGGTCTTACAACCCTCAACTACCTCCATCCTGAAAGACACCACCCACAGAGGCTCGAGAAGTAACCTTCCAGACCCAATGCACTCACACCTTCTTCTCCTGCAGGTCTTACACCCCTGGCAACAGAGCAAAGTATGCTTCTCCTCCAGGGCTTTCCAGCACAAGCTCCACCTCTGTGTTCCTCTTGCAAAACTTCCCCTGTTTCCAGTCATTTCTCCCCCTCCTCGACCACACCTCTGCCTCTTGCCATTACGGTACCTTCTCCTGCCCATCACCACCACACAGGGAGTTATGTCCCTTTGGAACCACCCTGCCCCACCTGTCAAGGCAAGAACTTGCTTTCCAACCCACAAATGAATTTCATTTTGAATTCAAAGTGTCCCAGTCCCCTGAAACACTGGCAGAGGTGCACCTCAGTCCAGCTGTCAGTCAACTGGTTCCCTGTCTGTTCTGCCCACTCCCAAGGGAGGACCCAAATGTCACGGGAAACACAAAAGGGCTGTCAGACAACAAATTAATGCTCTACTTGAAACCTGATTTACCTGAGGATGTAAATGTTATGTGAGACGCCCTAAATACATTGGGGCAATAAAATAATACAGAGCAAGAATAGGATACTGGCAGGCATTAGTCATGAACCTAGTGCTGAGGGCAAAAAAACCCTCTCTGCACTGACTATTTTTAAAGCTGTTAGTGAATTAAAGACACGACAACTTGCATATGTATAGAGAAAGTCCATAGATATGCAATCTCAGCCTTCAGATGTCTTGACAACTTTTAACTATAAAACTCTCCATTTATGTTTTCCTCAGTCATTTTTTTTTAATTTCTCCAAATCTTGGCTTGATTTTTGATAATGTAAGTACTGCATGCCTTACAGCAAAAATATTTGATTGCACTCAGCTTTTTAATCAAACAACCATTTGTTCACAATAGTAATGTGCCGGCTCCTATAGGACCTTCATGCCTTAATTTAAAGAAACACCTTTTAGTGACCTTTTAGTATTGACATGTTTCCAGGGAAGCAGAGTAGACAAGAGACATTGACATGAGAGTGAACTGGTGGAGCATGAAATTATCTTTGAGGGATTAATTTTCAAGTTCTTTTGAACACACTCCAGTGAAATTTAGATAAGGGTCTACTCTCATATTTGCTTGCTAAAGAAAAAAAAAAACAAACCACAACATAGTTTTAGGGTTATTTTTGCTTTCATATTACAAGAATAAAAAATCTAAATGAGAGATGATACAAAGCTCTGTATGAATTTGCAGAGATCATAGATCATAGACTATCTCAAATTGAGAGGGACCCTTAAACATCATGGAGTCCAGCCCCTGCTCCTTGCAGAACTACCTAAAATGAAACCATGTGACTAACAGCATTGCCCAAGATGCTCTTTGAACTCTGTCAGGCTTGCTGCCATGACCCTGAGGAGCCTGCTCAAGTGCCCAACCTTCTGGGTGAAGATTCTACCCCTAATATCTAGCCTAACCCCTCACACACATACTTCATGTAATTTCTGCTTGTAAAAGCCTAAGTCCAAATTGAAGTATAAATTATTTGTTTTAGAAGACAGAAAAACCCTTTTATATTTATTTTTAAAGTTAACTTTTAAAATTTTTTTCCATAATATTACAAAATGGCATTTCTGCAGTATCCCTAATTGCCTTCTAAAGACAAAACAACCGCTCCCCCTTACTGGCACACCACACTCCTGTCCACACCCAGGACACTACTTACTGCTGCTCAAGCCCAGAAAATAGGAACTGGGTACAACCAGGGCATGAACATCAGCCCCTCACTCACTTTTTTCTCATCTTTAAAGGATCAGAGGGGCTTTTCATTAAGCCAGCATTTACTACCTGCTGTTCTTTGAGAGGTTTTGACACAGCTGTAGTGCTAGGAAGACAGCCAAAGGCATATTTTATCTACAGCTCAAAGCAGTCCTTTAAACAAGGTAAGCATCTACTCAACTTCCCTTCCCCCAAAACTTGCAGGTGTACAATGGTAACTTACACTGTGGGGAGGAGAGAGAGGGCAAGAGGTGGAAAAGGGAAGCCCTGACTATAGTAAGCTCCTAAGAACGTCTATCCATGAAAACAAACATGACATGATGAGCCTAACACACAACGGAGAATGCTCAAAGCAGAATTATGGGCAGGTGACCATGAAACATTGTGCATTTTCCCCAAAACTAAGTGCACAGTACAGTTTCTGTAGCAGCCTAGTCAACAAAGTCGACTTTTCAAAGCCACCTCAAACCTTTACCAACCATGCTGATCTGAAAACAATTCATCAGGCTTTCAGGAAAATGCTGTCTAAGGAGAAAAAAACAAGGCCACTCCCTCTGTCACTACAGGCATTAATTCAGCTGAACAGCAACTGGGAATTTTTCCAGTTCTGACCTAAGATAATGGAAGGTGCCCTTAAACAACTGCAGGAGGAAGTGACCTCTTCTTACTTATGTGCCTGGTTCTGACATGCAGAGGTAATTGTAATTATACTGTAAGCAGTGACAGACCAGTTCTCAGCAGGTATCCAAAGCTGCCTTTTAACCTACCCAAGTTAGCGCTGGGTCCCACAACAGCATAGTTTCCCCTACATGAGAAGGGACCCTAAATATCAACAAATTATTTTTTGCTAGCATGGAAGCACTGCCAAATAAAAAAAAAAAATAAGTGGAGGTGGTTTATCCATACCCAGAATTGGCCAGTGCCATTCATAACCATTCCTGGGGCAGCACTGTCTTGGGAGAGAAGAGGCTTTAGCCCTGTTTCAGTCTAGGCTGGAACTGAATCTCAGCTGGCTTCACACAGCACAAGTACAGCTTCCTCCTACCCTTGTGTGTTAACCAGCATGTGTGGTCCAGAGGCACATGACAGTCCCTGTATCTAACAAGCCTGGGTCTAGGAAGGGATTGATCATTCACTCAGCTTTCCTGCTGATCTTCCTAGGCCCCGCAGTGAAGCTCCCCACAACCCTTGGCAGTGCCAAAAGGGCTAAGGGGTCATGGCAGAAAGCTTCATGCAGCAGGCACGGATTTCCTGGCTTTGCCAGAGATAAAGAGAAGATCAGCTTTAGCTCTGCACCCCAGTGAACACTTCTTCTCAGGTTCTCAGACACTGAACCTCAACAGCCTGGTCAACAGCACTGTTTCTGTGGCTAGCAACCTGCCAGTGTCTGATTACTGCAGGGATGGCTGCCCAAGTCTGCAACAATATGCAATAATCCCCCCTGAGAGGCAATGCTCTCACATGCCCTGCTAGCAGGACCGTGACAAAAGACTTTGTCTGCAGAGGGAAGGAGCAAGGGACCTTGCCTCCCTACCAGCAGATAACCACAGGTCACTGCAGAGGGCAGGGGGTCCCTCTGCTCCTACCGCTGCTCAGGCGACTTGGCAAAAATAGGAACTGACAGGTGGAAGGTGGGAGAAAGGAGGAGGAAGCTGGAATAATTCTGGATTTCTGTACAGTAGGCAACAACTTGGACTCTTCTTAATAATATATTCTGATGGGCTAACTAATCAAGGAGATGTCAGCATCAAAAATTATCATAAACATTATTTTCAGAAAAGCACAAAGTTTATTTTACAGTTCTATGGAGCATATTCTGCCCTTGGAGTCTTACTTTTCCCCAGGGCCAGCATGCTTAGACAACAGCAGCAGTCTCCAGCAGATGGCCACTGACAGCTCCTGGAGAAGCACTGTGGGTCAATGAGCATTGCTACTGGTCAGCCAGCATGTTGCAGTAGGATTTTGTTTCGCCCTCTTCAACCAGGAATCCCTCCTAAGAAGTTACCTTTGCTAGCTGTGCCACACAGCAAAGCTAAAGCTTCAAGGCTCTCAGGGCTCTCATGTTTGCATGTTATCCGCACAACAAGGTGCCCACAACGTGTTAGACTGAGCTGCCCTAGAGAGCCTCAACAGTGTTCAGCAAGGAAATCTGAAACTTCCCAAAGCCGCGTCATGGGGACTCGCTCTCCATCCCCCCCGCCCTTCCCAGCACTGTTATAGCTGCAGCAAGAGGAGAGTCTGCTGCCAGGAAGAACAAAACATGTTTGGACAAGCATGAAACCAAGCTGCACGCATCTTAAGACAGCAGCCAAGGCGCTTTAAGCCTTTTTCATTACAAATGTGAAACCCAGATCCACACCCCAAGAGCCCAACTGGCCCCTGTCATCCCGAGATCCCTTAGACCCACATGCAGCTGGAGCTGGAGGGTTCCTGCAGGCACATGCCAGCCTTTGCTGAGTCAGAGGGGTCAGAATGCCCCTGGCAGGTCATTTATGATATTTTCATCTACATTTAGGAGGGAACACCACCTCACCAAAGTTGCCCAGGCCTCCCCTGCACAACAAGTGCTCTGATTTAAGATCAACAAAACCAGCTGAATACTGCAAAATGGTTCAATCATGAAGCCACAGTGAAGAGAGATGAAAGTAGTAGAGTAAAAAAAATTTTAAAAAGGCAACACATTCATTTAAAAAAATATATAAACCCTACTGTATCTTGATTTGAAAAGGTGCAGAAATAAGGGAAAGGCCATAAATGCATATTTATCCTCTAGTTCAAAATCTTTAAAAAGAAGATGTAAAGAAGAGAAATTGCTTATTTACAAGCAGCACAGTCTCTTTCTAACTTGTACTGAAGTGGCACAGCGCACCTCTGGGCTGCTCCAGGAGCATTACTCAGACAGATTATACAGTCAGGTACCAATTACTTAGGCTCTCTCAAATGCATACTAGTAAATTTGATTATTACTCAAACAAAGCATATATTGTTGGGAATGCCAGAGTGGGCTCTTTCTTTGACTGAAACGTTTTTAGGAAAAGACCCTACCTCTTTGCTATAAAGTTTTACAGTGTCTAGTACAAAGACTGGAGATTTTTTTAAGTACAAAAATGAAAACACTTCTAAATTTTAATATGTCTAGTTTGGGGACAAACAATATTACATTATTTTGCTTAGTAATATTACAAGGAGCATGAACAAATATACCAGGCCCAGGAGCCCAAGAATTCACAGAACAGCTTAAAAGACCTTTTCTTCTTTCTGTCTTAAGAGTCTCTACAAGTTTCTTTTTCTTACATCCTTAGATGTAAGGATGTATTAGAGATAATATTGCATATAATACTGTTCATTTTCTGTTATTGTCCAGGTGAGAATCTCCTTTCATTGCACTTGGGAAAAGCTTGTGGATGTTAAATACAAAATCTTAATTTTTTTTTAAAAAAGGAATGATAGAAAGTTTGAATATAGGTTGTCTTGGTCACAGTCCTGTGTGACCTTTCCTTGAAGAAAAGGAGAAGTGGCACTGCTAGAACATTGCTAGGAGCACCAGTTGTTCATTGCAGGGCATGAATCCAGAGATACAGGCAGATGGAGTGGTTGAGAGATGCAATACTTTGCAAAACCATGTCATAAGTCTTATTGCATGGCACAGATATTGCTTTATGTCTGAGAACATGCACTATATACAGATAAGGGAAAGAAGTTGCTCTTGGCTGTAAAAATTTGAGAGATTGTTCTATATGTTACTCCCATAAAATCTGCATATAAACTGGATGGTTTGTGTTTGAACTATAAAACTCCTGCCCTGCAAGAAGCAAAAGGGCAATCTGAACACACATTAAGGTGGCTCTCCTTATTAAAAGGTGTGTACGATTTTATTTTCCATTTTATTTGCCTGTGCTTACATTTGAAAACCACAGCTGAAACAGGTACCAGATAGCATGTATGTGTATACTGGAGAAGCCAAATTGCAACTGGTTCCCAGGATACCACCAAAGAGCAATTCACACCACTGTTTTTTCCACCCCAAATAAGGACAGTACTACTTCAGTAGTTGTGTCAGAATTATGGAGACAGACAACAAAGATGCCTTATATTCAGAGAATTACTTGGTAGCTTTACACATAACCGTAATGTTTATAGCTCTGGAAAGAAAAACCCAAACTGTTGCTGCAAAGAAAAATAAACCAGTACTTTTCTGTCTTTGTAAGGATACTGTTGTTTGTTTTTGAATTTATTTTTACAAACCTCAAGCACATGAAGCTGTAAAAGCTGTAGTTTATATTCTTTAAAATTAGGATTAGCCAGAAGTCCAACATGAAATACTGTGAGATTACCTTAATATATTACAAAAAACTAATTAGAACAGACAGATTAAAATTGGACCATCTTTTCTGATTGCTTGCATTGGAAGAAAGGTCGTGAGAGAGATACATGGACATGGCAATCTCATATACTAGTGAATAGTGTTGCCCCCAACTTACCCTCCCAGGCTACTCTCAGTACCCAAAAATGTTTATTTTACTGTGTTTTCTGATAAATACACATCTTAGAATTCAGCTTTAGAATCCCTACTAGAGACAAAAGGCTGCCTTTTCAATGTTCTCTTCCCCTAAAGCTGTGACTCCTCTCAGCTCCCAAGACAGGTTCAGCTCATAGATACACAATCTCCCTGTAAGGACATGAAGCAGTTGTTTGTTTTGTAACAGACACTTTCAGTGCATAGGCCTGAATGTGAAACAGGCCTGGAGAACAGGGAATGAAGCTGCATGTCCAGCCAGGACAGAGCTAACCTGATGGCAGAGAAGCTCAGGCAGGTATGAGTCCTAATGCCCTACACTGACAGACACTGGGGATTGTACAGGTTGTCTGGCTTTTTACATCACAGTCCCTATCCCTCTAAATGCTACTTATTCACCACAAACTTCCAATAGTCTGTGAAGTTCCTTATGTTGTTCGTTATGATTTTTGGTGGCATGCAAGATGAGCAATTACTTTAGCTTTTCTCATTTTCTCATTTTTTTTCTCCTCATTAGAAAGAAGGCAAGTTCTGCTGCAAAGGGATACAGAAGGAAAAAAGGAAGTTGGTCTAAGTGGTTTTTTCCATGTAACTTACAGGCTGATGGGTATACTTGCCTGAACCTACTGTAGTACAGCATACAAGTTTAACACTGAAAAACCCTCCTACAGAACAAACAGCACCAGATTAGAAGACAAAGGATGCATTGAAGAACCATTTAATTTAGCTACCTGGAGCCTGAGCTAATGCCATTTCTCCCAGAGAGTACTGACCAAACATGATTCAAGCAATGGCAGTGCTGGGTTAACAGTTGCACTCAATGATCTTTGTGGTCTTTTCTAACCAAAATGATTCTATTATTTCATTATTTTTCTTGCCTATTCCATCTTACCTGTGTATGTTTCAGAACTGAGTCCTAGGCTTACGCTTTCTGGTTAAATCCAGTGACTTAGTTCCACAAATAAGCTCTCTCCTGTTTTGACAATGCCATGATTTTTTGCAAATAGCTTCATCCTGGCAGAGTAAATCAGAAGTTTCTAGAAACAAGAGCATGTTTCAATCCTGCAGCCAAAGATTATGAAGCTAAAGAGACCATTATGATCTTTTGATGTGAGCAGCTGTGTAACATAGAAAAACCTAGACATACCTAAATTCAGTTTCTATTTAGTAAAGTCTGAGCCCTGAAATACTGCAAATCTCTTTCCTTCCCCCTAACATATCTTGCATTCACTACCATCCATTTGGATATTGATTTTTGCTATCCACAATACTAACTTAAACTAGCAGAGGAAACTCCTCTACAGGCATTTGTGCAAGATTAATGGCTCCCAACTCCTGCCTGTCTAATTTTTAAAGCCCGAATTTAGTGTTGTTCTGTGTGATATCCAACTTAAATTGTCCACATCCAAGTGCCATGAAGCCCATGGCTCCAATCATGTGCCATCACATTTTACATCATGAAGGGAAATCCACTCTCAGTGGTGTGGAAAGTAAAGACCACAGGACAGACACATCTGGGCAGCTCCACAAAGGTGGGACAGAGGTACTACCTGACACCCAAGTTCAAGTGTGGTTGTAGTTCTGCTTAATATAAAGGCAATCATGGAAACACAGCCTCAGCAAGAAAGAAAGATATTTCACGAAGCAACAAATGAGCCAAGTGCATCTGTGGACACAGCAGGGCAAGACTGGTTTCCACTGCACCACCATATACAGCACAGCTGGACTCTAGAAAAGACACTCTGTCTTGTCAAAAGCCAAGTGCTCTGGACTGAAGGCCAGACTAGGGCCTTTGAGTACTGTTTATGCTTGCCACACTTAGAACACAGAGGTGAGGAAGGGGGGAAAAAGTGCATTCCATTAGTAAGACTTCAAGTAGAAATCTTTACACCAGAATTTACACACACTTTTTTGTTAGCATACGCTCTGACAAAAAAGACACAGCTAACAAGGCAAAGCCCACAGAGACCTCCAGCAATGAGTTACATCCACAAAGGCACCAGTGAGGAGTCACCCAACACTTCATTTAGTTTAAGATAGGTAGGTAAAATAATTTACTTTTTTTCCCCTAGCATGGTTTAAAAATTAAACTTAAATTAAAATTTAAAACTTAAGTCATTCTTACGAGATCCCTGTATTGTAAAGATTATAAAATTACTGCTATACTGGAAGTTCTCAATTTTGGGCTTCACTCATCTGAAAAAGTTAAGTCAAACCAACAAATTTGCTGATACTACCCTTACAAGGCCTTGGAAGCTTTGCAGATTCAACAGAAAATACACAATCTTGTACTTCTCTGCAAAAATACTGCTATGCTGTGGGAAGGAAAAACAACCCACAGGAGCGTACCTAGAGGATGACCATTTGCAAAAACTGCATAGGCATAAATGCAAGTTTTCAAAGCACCAAATTAAGTTTCTTTGTGGCTGAAATTTTCAAGGAAGGAAATGGCTTGAAAAGGCTCCAACTCAGGTGCTGGAAGTTGAGCACAAAATCTTAGTATCAAATTAGTATCAAATACTCAACAGCTGCTGGGAAGAAATTTATCATCCCTAAAAGCAAGCTATACAGGTTCCTACCACTATCTCAATTAGAGCGCCTGATTTCAATTATCATTTCTTATAGGGTCTGATTTAACTGATCTGACCGAGACCAAAATAGGTCCCCTTATCAGATGTTGCACAAAAAGACAAAACCTCCACCCTACCACGAGACTGTCCATAAACACTGCTTCACATTCCCAGGCAGGGAAGCAGTACTTGCAGCCCAGGGACTGGCAGAGGAAGACTGTTGGTGATGGGAAGGTTTAACCTGCACTATCAGGATGCACTTCTGGAGGGGACAAGCCAAAGACAGCACATGCCAGGCACACAACTCATCAGAGGGATTAAGTCAATAACAAAGTTGAAGCAGCACTCGTTTTGATCCCCTCCATCTGCTCCTGCAAGGTAACTCAAGTACCCAGATATGCAGGGCTGCCAACAGAGAGCAAGCAACCACTGGTCTCCACAGTCATTCACTTCTCGTCACCAGAGGCTTTTCCCGTTAAGACAGGTCTACACCAGATCCTGCTGATGTATCCCATGAGTCACAGATATGAGGTTTTCCCAGCAGAGGCCCTTGACCTCACCATGATTACCCTGGTGGGGCTTTTTCAGTGAATTTTCTTTTGCTCATGGGGCTAATGGGGTTACTTGTTCCAGGGTTAGCAGGCTGTCCACACAGTCAGGGAAGTGCTAGCACATCTGCCAAAATGTTTTTCCAGGCCCCTTGGGGCACAGTTCAATCCAATTAAAACATGCACAGAAGCAATAAAACTCAAAAATTATTCCCTTGGTGCTGTGGGTTCCAGCAGTCCAAAGGTCTTTCCCTCTACTATAGTGCCAGCAACTTGGAGTCAAACCCCTTCCAACAGAGCTGCATCAGATATTTCTGAAATCACTTGACCCTTTTCCATGTGCTTCTGAGACACAAACCATGTTGACTGGCCTGGGGTCCTCGGACATGAAGAAAATTTTTCTTCCCAGTTGTCAAGAAACTGAGAACAGCTTTGCCCCCAGAAAATCAGCACTTCATTGCATGCATGTCTTTCCTCTCATACAACTGCACCACTACAGTGGAAGCACTCTGCTACATCAGCTGAAATTACAGTGGTGGCAGTGCCCAAACAGAGGTTTTTATTTTAACTTTGCACAACCCACTTCTTAGAAAGAGAAAAAAGGAGAGGTGAAAGATAATCTCATTTCTAAACAGTGGTGTGAAATGTGAGTTGGCATGCAAGCCTTGTCAAGTCAGTTATCTTGGAAAGGTGCTTTCCTCTTCCAGTGGAGAGACATCCCCTTGGATCACAGCACTACAGGCAGATGCTTTGAATGGGATACTGACCACAGTAGACACAGATTTCAAGTTATAATTCAAGTTATCGAGCTTGACAAAATATGCCATGTAGGAAGGGCACAGGACATGCTCCCAAAACACAAAGGAGTTTTAAATGTTAGTAAGACACTACCATCTTGTCTAAAGATCTCAGAAGATGACACTGCTGAGACAAGTTCAGGCAAGCACTCCTGCTAGATCGCTGGGCAAAGAAGTGCATTCAGATCAGCAGCCAGTAAATGTTTACTTCCAGTGGGAAGAGGCTGCCAGGAGTGAAGATTCTGGTTACTCCATCGACCACACACTGTGCTCATATCAGATAGAGAGCTTTCACCCCGCTGGATGCTCACCTTGCCAACCTCAGGCTGCACCCACCCTGCAGGGATGGCAATAGGATGTATGGCTAAACCCAATGCACACATGTGCAAATCAGTGCAGGTACTGCCCAGAGAACTGCTGCACACATGGCTGCTAAACTTACAGGAAGCTGAAAAGTGTAATGGGTCGTATTTGTTAGTATTTTCTACTACGAAAAATGCTTATGTTTCCATGGTTACAGACCTATCTCAGACTATTTACAACAGAAAAGTTGCAATTCTTCTCAAATGAAATAGAAAAACAAAGAGCACTGTTTGAGGGTGGTTTGGGCTTGCTTTTCTTTTTGACCCACAGACCTATGTTCAGACACAAACCACAAAGTGAATAACAGGCCTTTTTATACTAAATTTATATGCCCAGAAACTAACTTTTCCATGAGCTCAGAGACCAAAACTCAGACACTTACCATTACCATGTAGCTCAATACACTTGTAACAGATGCAAGATCCTTTAAAAGAAAGTTCAAACTCCATTTGTATTCCAACAGCAAGAGCTGGCTTTTCTTCCAAGCCTCTTCACAAACCTCTTGTTCAATAATGAGCTTTCAAAACTATAGTAAAATTCATTGCTCCCTTTATACTCATCTCATTATCCTGGCCTCTTGCTGTGCTTGTTCCTTTTAACGGATGGAGCAAGTATTAGCTTGATTTCCTACCACACATCAAGTTTTCAGCTGAGGTTAGTAATATACATCTCTAACAAACGATAAGATCTCTATTAATTTACTATTAAATGCATAAAGCTGGAGATCTTTTTTTTTTTGCCTTGCATCTAACAGATAGTGAGAGCACATCTTACTTTCCTGACATGCTCTAACTTTTGCATGCAGACACAAGTGATAAGTGGAATTCAAATCAAGGCCAAAGCTCAGTTATCATAAAAGAACTGAATTGAATATATCCATTTGCATCCATATGTAGAAGACAAAATATAAAAGCACAAAGAAGTGCCCCAGGAATACTGCAGTCAGTATACAACAAAAGAAAGTTTTAAGACTTGGAGCTGGCCACAGCACATTTTGAAGAGAAAATTAAATAAAACCACATACCTGTTCAAAATACAGCTTACTGAGAAAGTAAAGAAAATAATCTAAACCAAAACAGTTTAAAAAATAATTGCATTGCTACATTTTCCAGATTTTATTCATGAGGCCTTGCACATTCAGACACAGATAGCCAAGAGTAAATTCAGATGAAGCGGCATAAAGGAAGGAAGTTGGAATTAATGCTGACAAATTATGGAAGTGCCACCATTCTGGGTGACTCCAAACTCAGCAGACATGTCAGGACACTGCAGCAAGATGCTCTACTGCTGAAAAACCTGTGCTGACACAGACACAAATTGTTTTTCCAGTGGTAGGCTCATAATTGTTTTTTGTCTAACAGAAATGCAGATCAGTTCTTAAGTTTCATAACTGGAAATTAGCAAATAGCATTCACAACTCAAATCAGTCACCAAACATTCTGTGGTGCCCTTGGCTAAAGGCAACAGCCAGAATCTGCCACCTATATAAATGCTGGAAAAAGTTAAAATCACAAGTACAAAAAACCTGGAGAGAGCTCTAAACCTAAGGAACCTCTGTCTTGCAAGTCCAGGACAGCAAGAGCCAGTCCCTCTGATGACATGAGTGGCCATGTTCCTGAAAAGGAAAATGCCAGGGAGGCACTTGCTCCTTACAAGTACAGCTGCTGCAGGGGCTGGCTGCAGGAGCCCCAGCCATCCTCACTGCTGCAGCTCACCCTACCTGACTGCAACACATGCCAACCTAAACCTTCTGATGAGTTTTCCAATGGCTTTGGCACAAGTTGGTCACTTTTGCTGTTATGCCCTACTTGGTACAGTGGTGTAACAAATGGATGAGGATCTTCACATGTTGCTGCTCTGCAACAAAGATAAAACAGCAGTAGCTGATGCACACATCTACTTGTATTAAATTTGTGGGTTTAAGCACTCAAACCTTTTCAAAGAGTGAAAAAGAATCACCACAATAATTTCCAGAATTCCCCGCTACTGCAAGGGCAAGTCTGAGCCTATCAGCACCGATCAAGTTCATTTTAAATAAGCATAATAGCCCCCACAAAATTTGTTTATTGAAATTTACTGAGGGGCTAAGTTTGGTTTATTTTCTGCATTAATTTGCAAAGCCAGAGCTGTGTGATGGAACTTTTAAATTAAGTGCTGGAGTCAGCAGGACCCGAGGTTCTACCCAACCACTGATTCATTGTCTGACCTTGAAGAAGTCCCTCACCTCATCATAAATCTGCCAGCCCAGCTGTGAAACTGGATGAAAGCAGGACTACCCCACAAAATGCATGCTGCAACTCGTTTGGCCTTCTGTTAAATAAACATAACGCCCCCTCAAAACAAACCCAACCAACTAAACAATGTGTTTTTTTCTGTATACAAAGCACTTTGTACTGTACAAAAATGGAGTGCTTTACCAAGTGGGAGGGAAATGGATGTAAATATTTACACATGTACTGCAAAGAGCTGTTACTCACTCTAGGGATGTGCATGCTGGTAGCTGTATAATTCAAGAGCTACATCAGAATAGTGGGGATGCCTTCACTTGACAGAAATAACATGCTGGTCGGTCTCCGGAAAGCATTCACTATGCCAAGGAGGGTAAGGAAAAAACTGACGTTAAGGGGACAGTTCCTGCCAGATTTGAAACCAAATTAGCTTAAAATAAAACAGATTAATCAAATCTACAAGTGCTCAGAGCTTAATTACAGGAGTAGATGAAGTAGCATTCAGATTTTGTTCCACTTTTCCATCATCTCACAAACTCTTCCAAAAGGCAAGAGTATTTTGGGCCAGTAAGTAAGTCTGGAAATACAGAGGCTATTTCTCCTTATGCAATTTGTGCTCAATTGCCCCTTATGCAATGAAGAAGAAAAGCTAATGGTAAGATTGTGAGGAGAAGGGTCACCTCAGACAGCAACTCACCTGCTTCCACTGTGTCCTGCTGCAAATGCAGGACCTGCTACTTAACATCCCTCCATACTTGAGCTACTATGGAGGTGAGAGGACACTGTCTTCAGAGTGACACCTCTATTAGTGTATTTAGGTCACTGACACATAATCCCAAATGCAAATCAAAAACAGAGGTAAAACCTGTGCTGTGTAAGGGGAAGAGACTGACTGGATTCCCTTCCACACGGCAAAGTCTGGTGCCATTAATTCATGGGTCCTAACAGCTCAAGACTGCACTTACTAGTGTTGAAAAAACCTGGAACCAAGTTCCAACAGCTTCCTTATATGTAAATTTCATCTTCCACTATAAAAGTTAGTCTGTCTCTTTAGAAATTTCTCAACAAAAGAAAATTGCCTACTGTTTCCCATTGCTATCACTTCAAAGGCGAGTTTGCTTTACAGACATCAGTGTGGTAATGCTTTTCCCTATTTTGCTATTCAATTGCACACTTCTAATAAGACATTTCTTTCCAAATTCATACATAATAGAGGAAGCATTGCTTGTAACTGCAGCCTTGAACCACATGTGATAGGGTGCTTAGTATTTACATAGCATCCACACTAAAACAGATAAGTGCATCACGTTGTACACAAGTTAGAAGTTATGCAAAAAATGCAAGACTCAAGAGCAGCTTCTGAATCTCTGTGGTGTCTGAATCTTTGTCAACTTCAAGCTGCCTAATCTGCTCTAAGGACATAATGTACAATACACTGTTTGTTCAGCTTGTGGAGAGTCAGATTTAAGGATTTCATATTCAAACAGCACTGACTCAAGTAGCAATGTTCTAGGACTTTTCAAAGTGCATCTGTGGAGCTTATCAATATCACAAGTTGAATACTGCTCTACCTGACTTTGTTTTCTTTAGCCAAGGCCTCAGGTTTTGCTTTAATCTAGCATCAGCGTGACGCTATAACTGAAAAATCAAGCCTTCACTTAGAAAACTTTTGTAGGCTACTGTTGTCCACTATTTTTTCTAGATATGGACCTCCATGTGATGCAGAGCAGACACATTCTAAGTCCATTGCTTTTAGGAAACAGCACATGTATGTATATATATATATATATATATCTATATATCTGTGTGAGCACCTACACACACATTTCCTCATTTCATCATCTACACAAAATATGTACACATAACAATACTTTCCAGAAGAGCTGTATCAGCCTGTTAGGGGCATTAAGACACTGCACTGCATTGCACTAGCTCTGCTCATTTCTGAAATGTTAACAAATGTGTTTGATACATACACTGTCAGCATGCTTGGGATTAACTGAGATCAGCAACCAATCTGGAGTAATTGAATATTCACAGCAGCGTCTGGTCTGATCTGGACTGCTAACACAGTCACACACAGGGAATGTAGGGAAAGCATTTTTAAAAATGCCCAGAAAAACAACCCAGAAGAAAATCAAGGTTACTGCTTAAGAAAAAATGGATCCCCAGCAGCCTTATGCTTCTTAGCCTCCTGTTCACCTTCTGCACAGTCTTTGGTGGCTGCAGCCTGTACCCACATCAAGGGTTTTGCTCATGCACAAACTCAGTGCAGCAATCACATTCTTCCTAGAAAAACATGCTCGTGTGCTGGACTTACCAAGCCTTTGTCACGCTCCCTTTGCTTTCCTGATCACGCAGTAACACTGCCCTCTCTTACCCCCGCACTGAGGACATGTGAAAAACATTAACATAGCTCAAATGCCTAGCAGACCTTGAAGTATCCTTGTCAGGACTTTACATTTCCTGATAGAAGCTCTCTGTAATTGCATTTAAGCCAGTAATGATGCACCAATGAAGTTTGACCATCAGATTTCAATGTATATTAAATGCCTGCCTGAAAGCTGCATTAATAATGGAACGGATTTATTATTTACTTCTAATTAGAACTCCTCGCTGATGCTAGTGAAAAAACACACTTTCAAGAGAGAAATAATCAGCAGTAAAATACATGCAATTATTTTCATTATAGGCTTGTGTCACTTTACCTATTAAGATTGCTCCCTTCCCAAATTTGTTTCCCAATTCTGCCACAAGTGGAAAGCTTTGGACAAAGTATTCAGCGGCAGGTACACATCTTACTAGGAATGCATGCTTTTTCAAAGTAGCTGATTTTATCATCGCAGGCAAAACAGTACTTTTGTGTCATTCAGGCCTACAAAAACTCCCGTGATTTGATACACGAACATTCCACCAGGCAGTTCTTTGGAGAGGCAATGGAACAATCGTTTCCAAGAGGCAAGATTTTATCTTTCCTGTAAAAGTCAACAGCGCTACAACGTTACAAACCACTGGAGAAAAATCACGGAGCAAGCCTTCAGTAAAGCCTCAGACATTTAGCAGCCAAACGCCTTGGGAAAGGCCTCCTGCTCTTGGCATGCTCCAGGTGCTGCTGAGAGACCTCCCGGAGCTTCCCTCGGCGGCTCCGACACGCTGCTGCCACCCGTGCTGTCCCTGCCTGGGCTGTCCCTGAGCCAAGCCTGAGAACCGAGACATCCCATCCTCCTGCTCCTCCAGAGCACAAGGAGGCTACCGGAGGCTTCAAGCTTGGCTGAGGTTTGCTGGGTTTACGGTGAGGTCCCCGTGCTGCTGGCCACCCCCAGCCGGACAGCCCCCGGGAGCTGCCAGCCTGTCCCTGTGCCCTGCTCCTGTGCCCTGGCCCTGTGCCCTGTGCCCCCGGTCCTGTCCCTGTGCCCTGTTGCCCTGTCCCTGTGCCCTGCTCCTGTGCCCCGGTCCTGTCCCTGTGCCCTGGCCCTGTGCCCTGCTCCTGTGCCCCGGTCCTGTCCCTGTGCCCTGTCCCTGTGCCCTGCTCCTGTGCCCCGGTCCTGTCCCTGTGCCCTGGCCCTGTGCCCCCGGTCCTGTCCCTGTGCCCTGTCCCTGTGCCCTGTCCCCTGCTCCTGTGCCCCCGGTCCTGTCCCTGTGCCCTGCTCCTGTGCCCTGCTCCTGTGCCCCGGTCCTGTCCCTGTGCCCTGCTCCTGTGCCCCGGTCCTGTCCCTGTGCCCTGCTCCTGTGCCCCGGTCCTGTCCCTGTGCCCTGTGTCCCCGGTCCTGTCCCTGTGCCCTGCTCCTGTGCCCCGGTCCTGTCCCTGTGCCCTGTGCCCCCGGTCCTGTCCCTGTGCCCTGCTCCTGTGCCCTGCTCCTGTGCCCCGGTCCTGTCCCTGTGCCCTGCTCCTGTGCCCCGGTCCTGTCCCTGTGCCCTGCTCCTGTGCCCCCGGTCCTGTCCCTGTGCCCTGCTCCTGTGCCCTGCTCCTGTGCCCCCGGTCCTGTCCCTGTGCCCTGGCCCTGTGCCCTGCTCCTGTGCCCCGGTCCTGTCCCTGTGCCCTGCTCCTGTGCCCCCGGTCCTGTCCCTGTGCCCTGCTCCTGTGCCCTGCTCCTGTGCCCCCGGTCCTGTCCCTGTGCCCTGCTCCTGTGCCCTGCTCCTGTGCCCCGGTCCTGTCCCTGTGCCCTGCTCCTGTGCCCCGGTCCTGTCCCTGTGCCCTGCTCCTGTGCCCCCATCCTGTGCCCTGGCCCTGTGCCCCGGTCCTGTCCCTGTGCCCTGTCCCTGTGCCCTGTCCCTGTGCCCTGCTCCTGTGCCCTGGCCCTGTGCCCCCGGTCCTGTCCCTGTGCCCTGCTCCTGTGCCCCGGTCCTGTGCCCTGCTCCTGTGCCCCGGTCCTGTCCCTGTGCCCTGCTCCTGTGCCCCGGTCATGTCCCTGTGCCCTGCTCCTGTGCCCCGGTCCTGTCCCTGTGCTCCGGGACCCCTGGGCCGGGCAGAAACACCGGGAACAAGGCTGCAGGCATCAATGGGCAGGATGAATGATGAACGGGAACTGAATCTGAAGCAGAATCTTGGACAGACCAAACGAGTAAAAGCACAGGAGCCCATGCATGGAAGACAGAACAAAGGGCAGGTAGGAGGTACGAAAAAATCCCCTCAAACAAATGGAAAAAAATTAACAAAGAAGACTACTGGGGTGTTTTGAGGAAGAACCCTTTACTTCTACCCTCATATATACTCATCCTTGTAACTCCAGAACATCCAGAAGCTGCTTAGAGACGACTGATACTGCTCCCTCTGGTACAGGTCGCTCTCCTTTTCTGTGTGCCACAACCATCTAACTGCAAAGGGGCAGCACACTGCTTTTTCTACAGTGCAAAAAGAGCATTTCTGAACTCTCCAGGGTATACAGGGGTTTTCTCCATGTACATTTTGTGACTGTCCTTGATTAAGCCAGCTTGGGTAGATAAATCTCCTTAAATCTCCTTAAATCGTCTCTCAGCTTCACCATGTGTATGCTAAACAGGACCTGGCTTGTTTTACAAAATAAAGAGTGCTGGATGAGGAGGAGGCACATGACCTACACTAACATTTTCTTCCCCTGGTTTAGCATAAATAAAAGCACCACTATGAAAGAGCGCTTAAAGTTCCTTTTGCAGCTAACATTGAAAGAGTTTATTATCATGCTGCAGAAATGCTTTAGGGGAAATCTTGCTCCGATAGTGTTCTCATGAGAACACTTGACGTTTTCAAACAAGTCACTTCGAAATGTTCAAGAATACAAATGTCATGAGGCTCCCCAAGGTGCAATGACACATCTTATCACAAAGGGAAGCTCCCGTGCTGCCTGCTAAAAGAACCTGAAGCTCTGCAAGAAGTACTTCATCTTTCAAACAGTATTTCAAACATCAAGCTTTGAAAGTGATCTGACATTGAAACACCAGTCTGGCTGCTCAAATTTAGTTTGTTTAAAGTTAGCTTGTGTAGTGAAGGATATCCGGAGCTGCAGAAGATTCCCCTTTGTTTCTGCATTTCTCTGGTACACAGAGGTAACATAGATTTCAGGAACTACTTGAGTGACCACAGGACAGAGCAAAGATCAAATGAGCTTTCCATCTACAAAACCAGCGCTATGCAGCCAGAGGCACTGCAGCCTTCCCCAGAGGAGCTGCCAGTGGATAAAGTCTTCTTTCCTACCAGATGCATCACCCCACCTCGCCACCCCTGCTGTCCAGCCCATGGGCTGGGATCACCAGCACACCTAATGCAGTACCCCACACACCTGCCCAATGGCTACACTTTTTTATATTTTTTATGACTTGAAACCGCAATGAGAAAAGAGATTTTTCACAGCTCACACCCTTAAGTACAGTTGTCAGTCCCTGATGGAGAAGTGAGGCGGGGATGGGACATGGCTCTGCCAAACAGTGGCTCCCAGCAGGCTGATTGTAAAGGAGAGAGAGATGGTGGCCTCTGCTCACCACTATCAACTTTTTTAAATGGTGCTTGCACATGAACTAGCATTTTCTCAGCAGCCATCATTGTGTAAAATTCTGTCCAGAATTATCCAGTCATTTGACTTTTAATTTTAAAAAAAATAAAATAATATGAAAATAAAGAAAAGTCTATATAATAAAAAATAGGGCACTCTAGGCCACTTGTGGCTCAAATCACCCTCTCCAAGTGAAAATGTCAGCATCCACCCACCATTTATCTGCAGTGTAAGGTACAAAGCCTCACCAGAGCAAAACTGAGCAATGCCCTGTTGCAAAGTATCCCTGCACGTAATTGTGCTTAACCTAAACCATATGTTCCTAAAAACATCAACAATGCCGAACAATGAGACCAGCCTCACATCCAAGGGAATTTAGGAACAGGGGAACAACCGAAGTGACAAGCTTGTTCATCACAGAGCTACAGATTCGTTGTTGTCGTTGTTTTTTGGCACGATGGTGCCTGAATTCCTTCCCATGTTTTGTGAACAGCTGAACTGTGTTCCCTTACAAAAGAAATTAATATGGTAGCCTGTGTACATCTGCTTTAATCTTAAAACAAAGCAGTTTTGCTATCTTTAGAACAAGCATAATAAAGGCACCAAAAAAAGACAGATGGTTTGGATTTTCTGTGCAGAAAGCAGGATGGAAGACTGACATCTCAACTGTTTACGTAGCCACAACCCATTACGTGGCCACAGCAAACCAGGGGGGATGCAGAAAGTACCTCTTTGTCAGCATCTCAGATGCCAACTGCTTTCAGTCAGGTCCTATAAAAACCATAAAACAACTCTGCTCTCAGATAAACGCTGTCGTTCATACAGATTTAATTTATATTGTTAGGAAAACACTTAACAACAGCCACACTAATGCCAAACAAATTAATTTCAGTGAAGCTAGAGCAAACACTACTGTCATGTTTAGGCAGCACAGAACAAAACCCTTGAAAATCCAACATTAAAGGAGTTATTTATGGTCATTGCTCAGCCCTCCTGCCCCCATCATTTGTGCATTAGAAGTCTCCTGACTGCTCACTTGCAAACTCCCTGACTTCTGACCAAAACTGGCCACGCACTGATAGACCGAAAGTTCAGTTTGCAGGGATAATACAATCTCCCTGGTCTGGCAGTTGGGATGGGTTTGGGGTGTAGTTTTTAGGTTTCTGTTTTGTTTTGCTTTGGTGTTTTCTTTACAATTCAGCCTTTCTTCTAAAATATCTCACTTTAGGATTAAAACTTTTCCTTTCCTGAAATCAATCAAATTGATAGTGGTTTTGGCAGAAAGGCAAGTAACAGGAAAAAAGTAAGAACAGAACATGTGCAACATATCCAAGAAGTAATTCATAACTTGCTCTGTTTTATGTAATAGATACATAGTTCAGGGGAAAGTACACAAAAAAGAGGCTTTTCCTTAATACTCTTTAACAAATATTCAGAGAATGGCAGTCATGTAAAAATATCACCCTTAATATAAAGGGATAAAAAGACAAGCTGAATTAGCTCCTGAATTAGGGGCAGAAAAACGTTCTCTGATACAGATATTGTGTAATTAAATGCCTTTTTAATATCTCCATGTTTGAGAATTTAAGAGACCCAAATTAAAGATTTTTCCAATTAGCAAGTACTTTAAAAGAAGATGGCACATGTGGAGAAAGCCCAAAACACTTGTTCAATTTCTGAGTGCTTCCACTTGAACCAGTGCTCAAACACTGTACTGAAAGGTAACGCTTAGGGTTTAGAAGCAGCATTTCCTTTAAGAAAAATGTTTGCTGCAGTTGCATTAAGTCCTTACCAGGCACGGGGAGGCTTTAGTGCATTGCAGTTACACTCCATTAAATGCTTCAGAGGAGAGCTGGGGTGGCACGGCTCAGTGGGCCTGTGGGACACGTGGGCTTGCAGGGCACGTAGAGCTGCGGCGCTGCTTCACTGGCCCCTTTCTGCAAAGAGCACGGGCGAGCGGGGCACAGCCAGCCCTCCTCACAGCTCCTTCTAGGAGATGCCCCATGGGCTGGGGTACCCCTGGGACAGCCAAGTGCACTCATGCAAGGCATGGAGGCCAGACTCCCCGGGGATGCTCCCGGAGGAAGCTGCCGGCTCACATCTGTCACAAACTCTGCTTGCAGGCGCGCCAACAGATGCTTGCAGCGAGAGTCGCTGAACTTTGACATCCAGCATAAAGATGTAAACACTTCTCCACAGAAGATAAATCCTGCGTACTAAAAGGCGCTCCGGCTGACTTCTGGCCCTTCCCAACCCCACGCCATCCGCCAAACCCAAAACTCCCACAAGTAACCCTTAAAAACAACAATAAAAAAGACCCACCCCCCCCCCAAAAAAAGACTCAACAAAAAAACCCTCAAGAAATTAAAATACTAATAGTCACAGCACCAAGATTTTTTAAGTATGCTAATCAGTAAAATTATTACAAGTAAGCCAAATATAACTAACTGGAGAATAAAATGAACTTTACAATGTTTAGACAGATGGAATCTGATTTCCTGCTGTAAAGCCGCTGAATTTGGCATTGACCTTGAGCCCCAAATTGAGGGGATCTGCTGCCCAAAACACACATGAGCTACCCAATGTCCAGAGTCAGTAGTCACTACCCCTCATATGCACCATTAAATTAAGTAGCATGGAAGTCTTCATAAAAAATGTTTGCAAAAAGAAATGGATTCATTTAACACTAAAAGCAGCCAAGATCAAAGCCCACTGCATATATTTGTGTATTTTCTTAAGAGGCTGTATATGCAAGGTAGCTCACAAAGGACTGCTTTAAAATGCTCCCCTGTAAACGTGCATTTGAAGGGTAAAAGATATTGAATTCAGGGAAATGCCCAGAAAAACACTGTTTGGAAATATTTTTGTGCCTTCATGCAGAAGAGCTAGAAGCAAGCATGACACTTTTCATTGCTAGCTAAAAAAATCCCTGTCCAGAAGGATTTACTTCTCTGATGCCTGATCCTATGAACTATGGATGCAGCCAAACACAGCATTTACTGATAAACAGTCCTACTGACTTCAGTAACTTAAGCCAAGTAACTTCAGTGGTGTTATTCATGCCTTGTGAATATGAACGGAAGACTCTTGTTTAAAAGGGCTCCTCACAACAGCAAAAGCTAGCACAAGAGAGTCCCAAGTAAGGGTGAGAAAGGACACAAGGCAAAGAAAAGAGTCCTTATGAGAAATGCTTAGCCATTACCTGCAGGTTTGGGGCTTTCTTCTTAATTTTAAACCAAAAGTGAGGAAAACATGAGCTCTCCCGGTATAACCACACAGTAACTTCAATGTAATCCTACTGCTAACTCAAAAGTCAAACAAAAGGATCCCCTTTGCTCCCCACCCCCACCAAACTAACCGAAACAGAAAGAACAAACCCCAAACCTCAGACAAAGCCCAGGTCTACAACTTCTGAATGAGGTCACGATAAGAAACTCTCCCAGCCTTCAACCCAGAAAGAAAAAAAAGTGAAAACCTCCATGGAAAACATACTTGAGCTGTGTTTAACAAGGAACATCTGTAGCCTTCCAATTCCTGAGATGCAGAAATGCCGCAGAAGAGACACAGTAAGTTGAACACACAGGAAAAAATACTTTTGTTGCTGCCCAAACCATTTACAGGTGCCTCTGATTTGAAACTAAGGATACCAAGCTCTACTCTGTTTGCTGACATAACACCATACTGTGAAGGACTTCTTTGTGAAGAAAATTCACTGAAAGCTGGTTTAACTGAAAAAGTCTTTACTGGTGAATATGACATCTGTTTTTAAAGAGCCTACATATTTTGGATATTATCACTCAGCTGCTTCTATTTATAACATTTGATGTAAAAGTTTCTCTCAGTCAGCTAAGTGAATAGGCAATTAAGTATTCTGAAATTTTAGTGTCACATGGAGGACAGTTTGCATCAATTGATACAACTTTTACTTCTCCCTCTATGAGTTTGTTCAGATAAGATTTCCCCTACACACGCACACACACATTAGTTATATCGTACATATACATTTCTTCCCTTGCAAGGGAATGGATGTTATCAAAAATGTGTGTTCTTAGGTGGTATTCTGGAAGTCCTCAATTCTCAAAGGTTTCAACATAGTGCTACTTGCACCAACAGCCATGAATGCATTAAAAGATAAAAGAAAGAAAAAGTCCTTTGATACTGACTGTATATATACTAACGCTTTGCATTACTTTTATATATATTTGGATGTACAAATAGAAGAAAAAGTAGAGAGTCCTATTTAGGAGACTAGGAAAATGTTCTTGAAATCAATGCCATGCAACACAACATGGCTCTTCTGAAAGATTTCACTCCTCCCCAGCTTTTTTTATTTACTATCTGTGCTTTCACTGCAGACAGTTTCACGTGTGTCTGTACAAGTCAGGAGCACAACACAGTCCTCTTTGATCTGAAATAAAGTTCACAGTATTCAGAAAAAAGAAAGAAAAAAGAGAAAAACTGGAAAGAGGTTTTTCCCCAATGGAACCACCGATTACTTAACATACACAAAAAAGTAATTTCAAACAAAACATAAAATGACAGCAGGACTTCTAGGATTTTATTTAAACATTCACTTGAGTACTTTGTAAGCTCACACAACTTCATTAAAAATCCAGTAAGACAATGAGGAAATGTCTGCCTTACTGTAAATAAAACCTTTAAGGAAGAAGTAATTTACACCCTAAAAATAGATGAAGTGAAAATATTCTCAAAGATGAAAAAAAAAAAAGCAGTAACTGTAATGTGATCTTATATATGAATATGTATACAAACACACAAAGAAAGATTAGGATGTACATTTTTTAATTCTAATTGTTCATAGACACTTCACTGACATACTTAATATATTCATACTAAGTATGAATATACTGTATCAATACAGTATAGTCATAGACATGGTGTTTCCAAAACATCCAGGACAGAGCCCTTCACCAGCTCACTGCACACCAGTGGAACAAAATACCAAACAACACAACCAACCCACCCACCAGCTAGCAAAACAGCATCTTCTCTTCTGGAAAGCACAAGGTTTGTGCTTATGAAGGTAAATATATTTACAATATGAATTTTCTGCACATCGTAGCTTTTCCAGTCCCTGCAGACTCTCTGTTTTGAAGGCCAGCCTGCAGAAAGCTTTGGAGAGCTACTCCAGAGCCACCTGCAGCTCAGCATCATAAGCACGTGCTAAGAGGGAGTTCACACCTTTCATCTCCCACTCCTTTATCTTGTCCCAGGGTGCTGAAATACACGCCTGAGGTACTCTTCCCCTCCTTTTATTTAATGAGGCTTTCATCTAGCCCCATACAATGCCACAAAATGCCACATTTTTCTTCTTCTCCTAAAGAATTTTTCATAGCTATTTGCCCAGGGAAATCCAAACTTACAATGTGATATTCTCCATTTTAGTACACCATATCACATGTATCAGATATTCCTCACAGACCATCAAATCAGCTAGTTTTACAACCATCTCACAGAGGATGACAACAGCAGATGACAGTATCACAGTATCACAGTTGTCTTAAACGATAATTAGCAAACAAACTATTTAACTGTAACACTCAATAAATACAAGAACACTAGAGGAGGAATTATAGCACCATGTGATAAACAAGAAATTGCTATGCAGCTTGTTAAAGTATCAATATAAAATGCTACCTTCACACTGAGTAGGATTCCCTACAACCACTCCTTCAGCACACAACTCTATGCTGCTACAGGTTTTTGTGGCAAATTAACTTCCACCACTCACAAAAGCACAGAAAGAAGAAACTAAGAAGTAATGTACTGTGCTACAAAATTTTAATAATTCTTCAAACTGACATTGGCAAAGACTTGAAGTCCAGACTTAAAAAAAAGTAAAATCCAAAACCAACTCCAGCAACACACCTCCCCAGTACCACTGCCCTGCTGCTGTCTTCAGAAGACATGCAAAATGCTCAGTGGAAAGGTGAGAAGTGCAAAGTCTAGTAGAAGCTACTGAATCGAGAAGATGAATAACAATGCTGTGCTTTGATAAGGTCCCAACGCTTTCATCAGTTTGTCATTAGACTTGAACATGAGCTCCAGCTGTCAAAATGATGTAGGAAGCAATACACCAACTATGCTTCAAAAAGCATCATCACCCCATATTTCTGCAACCTCACCCCTTGCTTCCCCTCTCTGGTTCTTCAAGGTGATATCAAGCATTATAGGAATTGCCAAAAAGTCAGAGGTAATAGTCAGGCATTATCTTGGTTTCATTTCACCTGCTTGTAACCTTCTGTAGCCCATAGGTAACCAAACAGCAAGGGCAGGATGGTCTAAAAGCACATCAGGAAAAGCAATGGAAGAAAAGGTATTAATTGACCAATGTCAGCTGGCACAGTTCTTTTACACATGAAGTCCACTCCTGAAACCACAAGCCCTGGAAATCATTAAGGTTATCAAATGCAGTGAGTTTCTACTATTTTAGCTGCCTTTGGCTGTGCAGCTGCCAGCTCAGACCCACTGAGGAGGTAGAATGCCACATGACAGGTCTGAAGGCAGACCCCTAGGTCTTTCCATTTTGCAACACCTGGTTTTAACACATGTACACCCAAAAAAAAGGAGGCTATTTTTTGCCCAGTCATGTTTATAACACCAGGGTTTTCTAAACAAATTTAATCAATTGGATGAGATCACAGTAAAGAGTTGAGACTTTTTCCATATTATTTGAAATTTCAACTTGCATTATGGACACCATGGAAAGTCAGCAACATCACACACAATATGTACACAGATCACCATTAACAAGCAACTTACCTGCTGGTGGATGTCAGCACTAGTTCTGCCATTCTTTTCTAAGGCACTGAAGCAAGCTGTCCCTTTTACAGGGGCATCTGCGGTTCCCTTAAGTATCCTTAGATTTTGCAGCTCAAAACAATTCTTTCTAAAAGTCAGGCTCTTTATGGTTACACATCCAATTACAAAATCCTGTGAAAACTACAGGTAATCTCCCATGTAAGCACGTGGGTCACTGGAAAGGGCTGGTGTTTAAGATGAAAGATATATTTAAGATAACACTTCCTGCGGGATGTGAGTGTAACACACACAGCAGCCTTTCTACACTGCAGTTCAAATGTAATGGTGATGCTTTAATGTGATGGAGTCTTCTTATTTCAGCTTGAAAAAGCCAACAGAGAAGACAGTTTCAGCCTTTCCACTTAACTGGAATTCAAATTTCAGTAAGAAAAGTCAAAATATGCAACATCCCAAATCTGAGAACTTTAAAGGTTTTACATGCAACCCACAATGAACACACCAGCACATAGGTGGCTTTCTTGTTTCTCTGAGAGGAGGCCTTCTATTCAGTGGTAGTTGTTCTTCTCAGTCCAATTTTGTGGATGTCCTCCCCTACACCATGTGTGTCTGGGTCACCAATAACCACAAGAGAAAAGGATGATGGAATTACAGAATGCTTTGGATTGGAGAGACCTGTAAAGGTCATCTAGTCCAACCCCCCTGCCGCAAGAGGGAATACCTTCCAATACACCAAGTTGCTCAAAACCCCATTTAACCTGACCTTGATGAATTTCAGGTATACACAGCTTCTCTGGGCAATATGTTCCAGTGTCTCACAACCCTCAAAATAAATAATTTATTCCTTAATCTCATCTAAATCTACCCTTTTAGTTTAAAACAACTACCCCTTGTCCTACTGCAACAGGGGTCCTACTAAAAGGTTTGTCCCCAGCTTTCTTGTAGGCCCCCTTTTGCTACTGGAAGGTGCTATAAGACCCCCCTGGGGCCTTCTCCATGCCTCAAGTTTCTCAGCCTGACCTGATAAGAGAGGCATTTCATCCCTTGATCATTTCCATGGCCTTCCTTCATGGTTCCAACAGGTTAATGACCTTTCTGTGCTGAGGGTCTCAAAGCTGGATACAGCACTCCAGGTGAGGTCTCACAAGAGTGGATGAGAGGGGCAGAATTCCCTCCCTTGACCTACTGGCAATGCTGCTTTTGATAGAACCCAATATACAGCTGGTTTCCTAGGCTGTCCACACATTGCCAGCTCATGTCCAGCTTTTCATCCACCAGCACCCTGAAATCCCTCTTGGCAGGGCTGTTCTCAATCAGTCTGTACGGATACCAGAGGATGCCCTAACCCAAATGCATGAAACTTGTACTTGACCTCATAGAACTTCATGAAGTATATGCATGTGCCCACTTCTCAAGCTTATCCAGGTCCCCTCTGGATGGCATTCCATCCTTCAGGCTTGTCAGCTGCAGCACTCAGCTTGGTGTCATCTGCAAACATGCTGAGGCTGTGCTCTATCCCACTGCCAGTGCCACTGATGAAGGCATTAAACAGTTCTGGTCCCAGTCCAGAACCCCAAGGGACATCCTTGTCACCAGTTCAGCTCTTGATCACCACTGTCTGGATGCAACCATCCAAACAATTCCTCATCCACCAAAGAGTTCATCCATCCAATTCATATCTCTCCAATTTAGGGGGAAGGATGTTGTGGGGTTCTGTGTCAAAGGCTTTAGAAAACTCCAGACAGATAACATGCACAGCTCTTCCCTTCCTCGCTGATGCAGTCGCTCCATCATTTTCATCCCACAGTGCCAGCACAGCAGCAATTTAATCACGAGTACATTACATCTTGCCCATCAAAAGCCACTCCACAATTCTGTCTGGTTCCTTTCCTGCCTGGAGAAAGGCATGTAAAGAAAGCAAGGGTTCCCTGCCTCTGAAAGACATGCTTTTACTTTTTTGGCCATGTGCCAGCCCCAAATTTCTGTTACTGTAAGGGAAGGATAGACCAGATGACCACTGTGGGCTCTTCCAACCTGACCCATTCTGTGGTTCTGTGAAAGCTTATTTTCTACTGAGTTGTGAAAAAGACAAAACATAGAGGAACAATGCCCATACCTGACCATAATCTGTCCTGAATACGACAACTCCTTCTGCACAGGAATGAACAGTGCTGGGATAATGCTGATTATTTTCTCGCAGCCAGACCCGAGACCCCTGCAATAAAAAAAAAACAGAGTTACGGTTGGCATAACAGAAAAACTGAAGAAAGAATTCTACTCACTATTTTTCTCTGGAAATACTTATCAAGGAATAGGAGAGAAAGAGAAAGCAAAACCCAAATAAGCAAGCAAAAGAAAATAAAATAATTTTTTAGCAAGTATTTGTTGGTATCTGCTCAATCAGTAAACACGAGAGAAATACACTAAAGTGCCTTTTTATTTATTTTTTTTTTTACAAGTTCCTAAATGCCGGCAATAGCAGCTGGAGCCAATCCTTTAAGTCATGTGCCTCATGCTAGCACACATAAAATTACAGAACAGTGTTTGAATTTACACACAGTTTAGAAGATCTGCCCCAAAGCCAGCTGGCTCCCTACCTGTTTATTTTCAACCTCAGTCAGACACTCCCAGCACTTCTATCTTTCACCTTTTTTCTAAACTACTTCTCTTTATATGGTTCTCCTCTCTTGGCTGCACAACAATGCAGAGGATTAAAAAAAAAAAAGAAAAAGACCAACTAGTAGCAAGTAAGGTTACAAAGAACTGATATTTGCTATGGAGGCATAGGAGACACCTAAGTCAGTCTAGTAGAGCAGGTAGTACCTGGCCAGTAGATGCAGCATTAAGGAAACAGAAATATCTAGCACTCAGAACAAGGGAGAAGGACCACAAGCCATCCCATAAGTGATAGCCACTTGAGTTGCTCCTGCACAGGAGAAGACTTTTGTATGAAAACACTGAGCACCAGCGACCCACGGCCTGACTTCCAACCCGAACTATACTCCCATTCTCTTCAAACATCTGGCGCCATATCAGGGCAACAGTATTTTAGTGGCTTTCAGAGAACAGAGATTTTTTTTCACCAGAACAATCAAATACCCTCCTAAAGAAAAAGTAAAGGAGTGGTAGAAAAGTGCTGGAATATATCCTAACAACCATAAGGTTTAACAGAAAAAGAACAATTAAAATAATTTTGCATGCTAGCATCCAAAGGCCGTCCTTGCCTGAATTTTGACACAGAGAAACCAGACATAAAGTCTTTCTAAGGTGGAGGGGGTGCAGTCCTGATTAATAATCAAGACAAATACAGATTTTTATTCTGTTGCCTATTTAAGGTGAGTGGCCCATGAGTTTACCATGGACTTTGGACACATTACAAGTTACATATGCTTTTAGATAATGTTGAATAAACATTATTCTTCTTTCTGTGATGCGACAATATCAGCATTGAGACAAAACAGTACTCATGGAGAATTAAAAAACTCTTGCTGTTTGGTTTCTGTAAATGGTAAGAGTTCACCTGGACGCTGAGGACAAGGTAAGAGAATCCCCCTTTTTATTTTTGCCACTGCATCTTTTCACAACCTGCTTTCCATTTTCAATGCCACAAATGCCTGTGGAGCATTTTCCCTTTTACTTCCAAAACCTGGAGACAGATAGTTTCTAGGTATACAGCAATTCTCAAGCAGTTCAAATGCAAGGTTTGTCAACTCAAAAGTGCAGGGTTGGGGCAGACGAAGCAGAAAGGAGAGCACCAGTACCTGAGGTGGGCAGCAGGGAGCAGGGGACTGGGAAACAATGGGGAGATGGTTCCCCAGAAGTGGTGAAAGCAATAGATCAGACTTGAACATGAAATTCAAAATCCAGTAACAGCACCTGGAACACTTCCACCCACTCTCCTGGGTCTACATCAGACTCTGGTCATCAGAAAACCCAGGGCACTGCTCTGTTTTTATTCACTTGAACACCACAAATATCCCCATGCTGATTGTTCCAAGGGTAGGTACCTCCCACCCTGCACTTCCCAGAGGAGGGCAGGCTGATGTGAGGACATTGCTCTTGGGCTTCCTCTGCTACCTCCACACCAGACCCAGCAAACAGAAATATTCTGTGTCCCTCAGGTACAGACACAGGAGTGATGACAACTTTGAAAGCTACATATTTCATACTAAGGAATATCTACCACAACTACCATGTAGACACAAAGGGTTAATGGAGGTGCTGCCATCAGCTCACTGTCCCCAAGAGTGCCCAAGTGTGAAAACCTGAGGCTTGCACCTTCCCATCAAGCCCTGTGGGGCTGGGTGATGCAGAGCCCACTTAGCTCACTGTGGAATGGGTCTAAAGCACATATGCATGAGTGCCGAGCAAGGGAGACGATGTGATGATGCACCCATGCTGCACCATGCCATACAATGAAGGCAAGGTGAGGCGAGCTGAGCTTTGCCTGGGATTTCTGCATGTCCTCGGCCACCTCACTATATTCCTGCATCACAGAAGGCTGAAATAGACCTGTGGAGAGCCTCCAGCCCAGGGGCTCGGTACAGCTCACATAGAGCTCTCTGTCACTCCCACAGTAGCAAGTGTTTCCTGATTTTCAGTGTGAGACTCCTGTGTTTCAGCCTGTGCCCACTGCCTCTGAACCTGTCACTGAGCATCACCAAGAAGAGCCTGGCTCCCTCCTCTTTTATCTTCCCTCCAGGTATTTACATATACTGGTGAAATTCCCCCTGAGCCTTATCCAGGCTTAAGAATTCTAGCTCTCTCAGCTTGCAGTCCTAGGAGAGAGACCCTTCATGATCTTTCTGGTCCTTTGTTAGACCCTATCCAGTGTATACATGTCTCTCCTGCACTGGGGAGCGCACAATTGGACACAGCACTCCAGCTCACAGCTCACCAGCATTGACCAGAGGGTAGGATCACCTCCATCAACATGCAGGCAACACTTTACTAACACGTTCAACAGTAATGTCTATAGAAACCTCACAAGATGAGATACCCCTAACGTAACACAGGCCACCAGAAGAAAGAATCCTCAGCTCATTAAACCATCCCACTCAATCAGACAACCACTGTTCCACATTTGAGTATTTTGCTGTTTTTAACGGGATTATTATGGCATAAAATGAAAGGACTATAAGGTTGTCCAGGTCCCAGAAATCTTTATTTCATTGGTCTTTTCTGCCTTGACCTAGTAACCCCACAGGAGAAAGGCACAACAAAGCTTCCTGTCACAGTCAGGCTCTGGAGACCTGATGGCTTGAGGGGCAGATGCATATACTACTGTCAACACAAGCAGCAAAGAGAATTTGGTTCCAGCCTACCCCCACCCCCCAGGAAATACTTTTGCCAGCCTGCTGCCAGGCACTAAAGGTCTGTCCTGGTCAGGTCCATCTCCTTCTACGTGAGCTCAATCCACCTAAATGCATACATAAAGAGCAAAAAAACCCTATCTGCCAAAATGCAGTCAGGTTCTTCAAGTGTTTCAGGACAACCAAACCCCTGTTATTCCACTGCTCAAGTAACATCTCAAAAGCTCAAGTAACGTGAAGTTTATGCTTTTAAGAGCAATAAGAAGCTTGTAAACATAAACTGCAACAAAATTTGCCAAAACCTCAGCATTCAAAATAGCCTCTCAGAAGGAGGAGAATGTTTTCCATCTTGAAACTAAATAATTAATGCTGCAAAGTTTTTTTTCTGGCTATGAAGGGGAAAAAAAGGGGCCTGCACAGAAGCCTTCACTTGGTTGGGCTGGTGCTATAATAAGCCTTTTAAAGCAGGGAAAGGGGTTGATTTAAACAAATGTACATTGTTAGGGGTCAATAGCTGCTATTCAATGGAGGCTGGAACAATGCAGCTCACAAAGCCAAAGGCATCTGGAATGCAAATACAACACGCTCCCTGGCAAGGTAGCTCTACAATGAGGTGTCTGTCCATGGGCCTTCCCCCCTGGGTGGGGGAAAACCAAGAAGGTCTTGGAAACAGATACCTTGTAAACTAAGCAAGCTACAGACATTGATGCAGCTGGCATTCCTCTGCAGTACATTAGCCATGCACTGGTGACAAAATCTTCACCAGTGCTTAATCTATGGACAAGACTTGGCATAGAGGACCCACCTAAGGAAGGACTGCACAATCCTCTCAATGCACATCATGGCTACAGTGGCACCAACCTCTTTCACAGGGAGAAGCCTGGTGTCTTGGGTTACTCCAGAGCTCCCTGACAAGTCAGCCTTCTGTGGTAAGAGGGCAAAGAAAGACATGGAGCACTAACTACAGCCTAGTGCTTTTTATTTCCATGACGTAAGGTTGTAAAAATACTTGGAATAGCGTTTGTAGAAGAACAGCCATATGCCATCATTTCCGTAGCAAATAAATTTCTTTGGACTGCAAAACTGAAAGGAAATAGCTTTGCAAATCTCACAGCTGCACGACCACCTGGAGAAGTCCTGAGTCCTTCCACCTCAAAGATTTTGGTGCTGAAAATACAAACACTACTTCTTGTCTTTCTCGGTATTCTGTTCTTGGAGATGACAAAAACCTGGTTTTTTTTTACATTCCATTGGATACATATGCTGAAAATCACAAAATTAATGAAGCCCTTTATCGCAATTAAGTAAAATGGTGGAGCATTCATTGCAAAACTCTAATTATAAGTTAGATTTTATATGCATCAATGCTGTATGGTGAATAAAATAACTGCACATTCATTACATTTTATATATATATCGTATATATGTCTATATATAGAAAAGCAGATAATGTATAACAACTGTGTTCTCATCTCAGTCAAAATGCTGCTCTGTCACACCTTATAATGTGAAATCCAGCCAACGTATCAATGCAGTTGATTCAAAACAGTTAAAACTGTTTTAAATTAAGAGCTATGACTGTAGGTTATGCTGCATCTGCATTCAAAAAACACATCAACTATTGAGGCTTGGCAAAGTGAAAGGAACAATAGTCAATATGCATTTAGAGAACCTTTTCTTTATGTACATCAGTAGCTTGGCTCCACATACAAAGACTGAAAGACAGGAAGAGATGTTATTAACTAGGTCAAGCAGGACCTAGCTTTTTAATGCAAAAGATAACCAAAACCATATTTATCTTCATTCCTTCTCTTTCCTGAGTCACAAACTGATGACAGTTAAGGGGGAGCCATAAAAACAGAGAAGTCATTAAGAAAAAGACCACAACTTTGCTAATTTCATATTAATAGTCAGTTCTTGTTCTGAAAACTCACCCTTCCCTATTGCCTTTGGCTACTGAAAACAGTTAAATAAAGGTACCCAAAAGCACATTAAGTGCCTGGCCAGATTACTCAGTGGAAAGTTCACTGGAAGCTGAATATCCCTCACTGACTTCAATTCACATATGAACCATTCAGCCTCTTGAACAGAAAACCAGACCTGTTCTTCCATATTTAACTCCAGGGAAACAATCAGTAATGACCATTTGTCTGATGTATTGCACTTTAATTCAGAATGTTGGTCTCCTTTGCACTGCCTGGCTTTCCTAGTGCTGCTTTCCATCAACAAAAGGTTTCCAGAAAAGCTGGTCATCAGTGGTGGCTGAATGTGGGAACCACTGTAAAGGTCTGTGCTTACTACTTTCACATGATGCACAGAAGAGAAATAAATGAACACTCCAGAAATTGCTCCAAGACAGTGCCACCAATAGGCTCCATTTCTTCACAGACAGGCTTCCCCTCTCTGCCAACAGTCAGGAATCAGCAGTGTTTATTCAGGGATGATAGGGTGGAAAGGAATGGGCAGAGTTACAGAGAAGGAGTAGTTGAACCCTGTACATAGTGAGAGAAAGCACAACTTTGTAAGTTTATTTGAAAATGCAAACTCAACTTCATGAATTGATTATCTATGTAAATCAAGGCATAAATTTAATCCAGCTTAATGGGTAAAATTACTTTTCAAACCGTTACAGTAGTACTCACAGTTTCCTCAGAAAACACTTGGGTAAGATACTAACACCTTCCTCTCAACAAATTTAGTTCTGTCTCTTAAACAATACCATTTTCTTTCCTGTCTTAAAGCAGAACAAAGCCATGAAGAAATTTCCATGGGATATAAGACCAGTTCAGGGGGAGTTAGTTTCCTGCAGAGGAAAATGTCCTTGAAAATAAGATGTTTCTGTCATCTGTCAATCCCCCACATCAGATCAAAGCACCAGCACTCCTGCTCCTGAGGTCTGCGCAACAGCTGCTGATTAACCTTGAACAGGCTCCATCTCCTGTTTCAGTAACTGGAGATAGCACAGAGGTAGTGATGGTATACTCCTTTAAAAACATGAAACTGGATTAAAACATATATTATTACTGACTTGAAAGGGAACCAGAATAAATTTGTACCTTCCTCAGCCCTTTGAAGGCACCAGCACTTCTTATAAGACCACTGCTTCATATAAGATAGTATGTTCCACGTAAACTTCAAAAAAACCCAACAAATAACAGCACAAGAATTTTTATCTTCCAATTTTGCCCAACACAAACAGCACACAGACAATACTGCCAATATATGCAGGCAGGACAAGCGTGTTCCTCCTCATCTTCTGCTGTTGAGAGTGAAGACACTCATCACTACTAGACCTCATTCAAAAGCCAAAAGGCAATTCCATCAAAAAGCAATTGCACTTCCCTGCTAGAGCTTCTGAAGATGTGGTTGTCAGCTCTTGAGGACAACAGATATCCGCATGACTAGGACGCAGCAACTTTATCACACACTCAAAAGCAAACCCAGCAAGAAGACACCATCAAGTCTTTTTGGAAGAGTTACTGGTATTGGTACAGTCTGAGTTATGACTTTCATGAGAGATTTCAGCAAACCTGTTTTGACAAGTTTTGCAAAATACCTTTTTTCACTTTCAGGACTGCCTAACCCATACCTCAGCATCATGGCTGCGAAAACATGACAGTGCAGGAGCCATTACTGATTGTGGTCAAGTTAGGCAGACAACAGCTTGTGCTCATGCCTGCAAATGTAAGGTAAAGAAATAACAGTTTCTGTGCAGTCAAGACAATGGCACTTCTAATTAATTCTGAAATTAAAAATCATTGCTCCAAGTACTACTTGGCAACTGACCACAAACAAAACTGGAAAAATGAAGAAGGGAAACATACAGAAACTTTTATCTATCTACTGGATCTACAGTTTCAAGTCCCACTTTACATCATCGAGTATCACAGACTTGCCTGACTTATTGCACTGCCTCCACCACTCTCACCTTAGTTTGGAAGGACGAGGCAGGATTTTAATGTGTTGAAACTCAGTAAGGAAGATAAGTAATTCAAAAAGAAAACACGTGAGTGAGGAGAATGAAGAGGAGATAGCTACTGATGATAACAGTGAGATGTAGGGAGCACATGGGCAAAAGAGCTTGGGGCCACTGTACATCTTTCCTGCAGGGTCTACATCGGGGCAGGGGGTAGCAATGGCCAGGCAAATGACAGACATTCTGGTGTATTCACGGTCATCTTAAAATGGCACGTAATTCTCTCCCCTTATTTGAGTTCTTGAAGAGGAATATACAATATACTCAAATCCTCCCTTAAAATTCATCCTGAGAATCAAACAAGCCCTAACTCTGCATCCACATAATTCAATAGGAGTTGCAGTTCTGTCTTTGATGACAGCACAGTTTTGTCAAGCACTCATATTTTTTCAGAAACTCATTTTTTAATTAATTGCAGTCATGACCACAAATGTGAAAACACATGAACAAAACAACAGCAATAAGAAAACCCTAGCAACAAAGCCAAACACAAAAACTCCAAGAGGTGTTTTAAGGAACACAGAACCAAGGAAGGCCAGTGCGCAGGAAAGCACCGGGGGAAGAGAGACCCCACTAAGAATTGCTCACCAAAGCCTACAGCAATGCAGCCAGCAGGAGTTGTCCCAGCATGACTGCCCAAACAAGACAATTTCAATCACCACTAGCTTTGCTTACATCCTTTTTGCCACATCATCTAAGTCAGGTCTTACACTGCTGTGAAGCTCTACCAGTAACTCAGGGAAAAGGAGAACAGCCTGCCAAAACGCCTGGGCTCAGTCCTCAGTCCAAAAGCTGCCAGCTTGGCAATGTTTTCCTTATGCCACATGACATATAAACACACATCAAGTGGGGAGAGGGATTTTTAAACCCACACGTGTGAGAAGTCATACTAGCACTCTCTTGTCATTGCCTGCTTAAGCTGCCCTCATGGGACTGGGGTTTCAAAGACCAATGAGGAAAAGCAATGGTATAAATTTCTTCACTACCCTCTTTGTTGGAGCTCAGCCTCACTGCTTTGCTCTTCTTCAGAAACTTTGCCCTTAAAAACTTAAAAGTCATCTGCCGCAGGTGGTTAATGGTCTCAAAACCACTTTTCACAAGTTTTGCAAAACACCCAAGCAATTTTTTCACCTTTCTCTTGTCCCTCCTGTCTGGACACAAAGCAAAGCCCAGGCAAGACAACTCACGAGCAGCAGCCATAGGGCATGGGAGAGACCAACCATTCTGAATCAAGGTTTAGTTTGAGACTGAACTTGAGAGATGTTTCTCATTGACTGTCTGTAATGCCCAAGGAGAGTCATGTTCCCAAAATGTGAACTGCTTGCATATGTACACATTCAGTCTCATTTCAAATCATTTTGTTGAGGAGGAACATCTTAATTGAGTACTTCAAAGCTGATTAAGTGGAAAAAAGACATTAATTTTGGCACATTTGGTCTGGAGAGAAGCATTTACCATTTTCTTTCATGAGACATTAGACTTTTCATTAGGTTCATTAGTTAAGCACTGTTCAGTTCTTAAGGTTGTTCTCTATGTACCTGGATATGGAAATTTTTGAAGACAATCCAGTACAAAACAACTATATAGTAGTACTAGTTTTCTACAGAAGCTAGTTGTGCTACACAAGCATGGATATGCCTTGTCTAGAGAGGCATTATAACGATTCAGCCTGATTTGAATTTGCAAAGCAGATGAAATTTCTGATCAATATACATCTTCTACCTTTGAATAGTCTTTGTCAGCTATCTGATTTTATTCTGGTAATATTAGTCAAAGCCTTCTTGAATCAAGTAGCATCACTGATACAATGCCAGTGTTGCACCTAAAAGCAAGCAGGAGGAATTGCATTTAGCAAGGCAGGGACTATTCCTGCCTTCTAGGAAGCTCAGCATTGCCTTTTTCCTTTTTTTCCCAGCCAAAGAAACAGGCAATTCCAGGAAAGCATAACTTTACTCAAGTGGGATTCTGGTGTGAGAAAACTAATCCATATTAACCACTAGACTGTGCAAGGTAACAAGCATATTTAAAAATTATTCCCAAGAATAATTCTACAGCTTTCACTTTTCAATTTATTGGCACTGAAATACAAAAGGTTCCACTTTAGTTTTATATACCATATTGTCAGTTTTCATGACCCTTTTACAGGTCTGAAAACATTAGAGTTATTTTTTGTATTTTGTTTATGTCTCCCTAAGTCAAAAATATCAGTTTACACATGAACAATTTTTGTGTGTTGAAGTAGGGATGGGCAAGCAAGCACAGTATTTCCAGACTTAATTGTTACAAAAAACAGCTATAAGATCAGAGACATAAGACAAAAACAAACTGACCCACCCAGCTCACGTTCTTTGTAATTAGTTTGGGGCATTTTCCCCCCTCTGTTCTTCCAAGCTCCATATTTGCTTGAAATGAAAACTCAGGATTTTGTAGAGGCACAGGTCACACTTTGGTGCCATAAGACTTAGCAAGACTTTATTCCAAGACTAAGCAAGTAAGTGTGAAAAGGAGTGAGAAAATAGAATAATGCACTACAGTTCTTCCATTGTTTTACAAATAGAAATGCTGATTATTGAAAATAGAAGAATTTTAGATGTCAGGTCATAACTTCTTTTGCTAAGTTGTATTGATCCCCTCACATTGAATTTACAATTGGTGATTCAGTATGCTTCATTTCACTTGACAGCTTTGCTTTAACAATATGATTGCTATGTACCTCTCCTGCCACAGGGACACAAATACTAGAAGTATGTATTTTACACTGAATTATTTCTTTACTTGGCTAGTTCATGTTTCAGTTTGGGTGTGGTTTTTTGTGGGTTTTTTTGGTGGGGTTTTCTTGTGTGTATTTTGGTTTGGTTTGTTTTTTGGGGGGTTTGGTGGGGGGGGGGGGCGGTTTTTTCTTTGATTTCTTTTTCCTTAAATCAAATTTTGGCAAGCTGTATGGGGTTTGCCCTACAAACACCAGAAATCTTTGCTAACTTTGCCTACCTATGATGTCCTTTAGATATCCATAAGACCCTGCATATAGGTAAACTTCTATAGAATAAGGATACAGATGAAAAACAGTTGGTAAATTAGGATATGCTGTTGCACCTGTGCAGTAGTCTTTTCAACTAGCATTTCAGTCTTGCCTTTCTGAAGCCCATCTGACCAGTCTGACCCCTTGCTGAGGAACAAATTCCAGCTACCCTTTGACCACAAGCAGTTGAAAGATTTGGGCTGCTGAGACCTTATCATTTGGCGCTCAGGTCCTCCATTCCCACAAGCCACAGTGACTCACTGAACAGCTTCTACCAGCAGCCCCTGTTCCTTCCTGTTTATATGCTCTGCTAAAACTCAGGGGCAATATCCTGGATTTGGGACAAGCACCTCTTCAAAACACCAGAAGGGGACACTTGGGGAGCCCAGAGCCTACCCCACACACGTGTGGTGCCTCAGGGTGGGCACAAGGCAGTGCACCATAGCTCAAAGGCAGGAATGGGAGCCCAGGGAATCCTGCTGTGGATTAAACACATCATGTCTACACCCAGTCAGAAAAACTTGGATTTCTGGCCAGCAGCAAGTGGGTAGCAGCACCGAAGAGCATTTGGGAAGTTTGGGCAGATGTTATCAAGCCTTGGGCAGATGTTATCAGGCTCGCAGGATCATACAGAATGGGTCCAACATAGATTATGAAACCACTTGATGGTGGGAAACCACTACTACATTTCTACAACCTAATCATCCTTAAAAATTAAATAAATAAAAATACTAAAAATCCAGATGGTAAGAAGCAGGGTAATCATACTCCTCTATGTCTGAAGCCCACCTGTGCTGTCTGGCTTCTAGAAGCAGGTTTGGAAAACAGGATCATACCTCTTACAGAGCATAGATGTCCCAGCAAATGGCAGGCAACACAGTGTCCTTCCATGATCTCCCTGCTTCCGTTTTGCAATTCAGATGAACGCTGAATGAGCCGACACTGCCACTAAAGTCCCGAGTTGGAAGGCTAATGTTAACAACTTCCCACACTAATTTGTACACTGCAAACCACAATAATCACTGAGCAACTCCAAATTGCCTGTCTGGAGATCACCTGATGAAAACACAACCAATTAAGCAAAACATAATGGCACACTTTATCATTAGAGGGCAGAGCACTGGCTTACTCCCATGCTCCCGAGGCAGAAAGGCTGGCAAACACAAGGGATGCTTACGGGGAGAATCGGGGATGCAGAGGTACATTGATGTGCTTGCTGAGCACTGCCTGAGCTCAGCCTGGCTCCTCACACAGAACATGCCTGACCAGCCTCACTCTGGGAAAGGTTCTGTAACTCAGGACATGTGCTCTTTTTATGGTGCTTAATATCTGATGCCTTTTTCCCTCTGATTTTTCTGAAGCTCACTGCCTCCCATGCAGCCATGAAATGCACATCTTAAAAAACAAAAGCAAGCAGGCAACAGTACCTTAATTAAATCCCAGCAGTGTATGAAAGCATTCATAACATACTAACTAATGGGTACTGCACTTCTACACAGAAAAGATTCTTTGCTGGAGAGTTATGGGAGCTTCAGTCAACAGAACAGAACTAACTACCTAAGTAAACGAGTAATCTGGTCTGTTTTTATAAGAGAGGGAGTGGTGGGAAAAGAGTTGAAAGGTGATCATCAGTTTTACTCCCCAGCACACCTGTGAAGAAACAGAGGGGAAAAAAAAATAAATTCCACTTTCCATTTATTCTAGAATTAATTCACATTTCCAGGTTCTAAAATAAAGGATAGTAAGAGGAGTCTCCAAAATTATTGCACCTGTCTACAGTCCTGAGGAGTGTCTTTTCTTCCATTTGCCTATATCTTTTTTGGGGTTTTTTTGGGTTTGTTTTGTTTTGTTTTGTTTGTTTGTTTGTTTGTTTGTTTTTGTCCTACAGACCCTGATAAATATTTTGGGATGCCTGTGAGGAAACACTCCCTGAGATTTGGTGGATACTTCTCTTGGGCCTGAGCAGACAGGAGAATTGCTAGCTCTTCCCATTCCCTCCTCTCCAATGATTACCTTCTTCTCCTCCTTTTCAGGTCAGGAACTCAGAAAAGACCCCCAACAAATTTTAGAACTCAGCCACAAAGAAAGATGTAAAACACATATGATTTGATCACTGTTGTCATTCAATGTTTTTCAATTTTCTCTTGAAATATGAAGAAAATGTGTCAAACCACAAAGGATAGAAGCCTATAATCTATGTAACTCGTCATTCAATTCAAAATTCATTGTTCATATATAATTTATAAACAGGATCTAACCTACCAACCATAAAACAAACACAAAGGTGTCAGTAAACATGAAACAGCTTATTATGAGTTACTTCTCAAACCTGTGATCATATGTTTCCAAAGAAAACTAAATTGCAACAGGCGGTTGAAAACACCTAATTCACTTTGCAAACACACAGGACAAGGAAAATTAGGTGGCAGTAGAGGAAGAGAAATTTAATCCCAGCCTGGTCTCCTTCTCAGCTGTTGCACAGTATGAGCAGAAGACTGTCAATCAGGGCTAACTAACCTCTGCTTTCCCAGAGGCAATGTGACACCAAAGCAGCTGCACAGGTGGCATTTCACACCACTGTAATACAGGCAGAAGGCACAATTTAGTATAGAAAAGAGTTTGGGATCAATATTGAAGGAAGATATAGCAGTAAAGTTTATATAGTGGATATAGTTAGAAATCCATTAAGTTCAGTTTACTGCATGCACTTTGAACACTTCTGCATTTTATCAACTTTAAACTTCTCTCAGAAACAAGGTGATGCTTTGCAATGCTCCCCCCACTGCAAAGCCTGGTCACTGCTGATGAATACCAATGGTATGCAGCACTTGCAAGGTAAAAAGGCAGCCTGAAACACTGCATTCATTATATTCAGCTGCCCAAGGTCACAACCCTCTGAAAAGCAATCTCCTGCTTTTTGCTTATTCCACTTCACCCTGATCAGATACGTTTCCTAGCAGTAATGCTACCCTTTTTAGGCTATCTGTTTAGATTCTTTTGCACTTGTGCAACTATAAAATGAAACATCTACAGGGCAAGTCAGTGGAGTCATTATGGCAAGTCATTATTCCTTTTACTGACATTTTTCCTACATATTACGTTAAAAAAAATTACTCCTTTGAAGTTCATTCACTACTGAACTGTCAGAAGGGAACACCTTTAGAAGGAAACACAGAAACAGAGTATGTGTCTTATACGAGCAAACCTTCTCTCCTGTCACAGAAACTTGTACATCATAAGCTGGACAGAACCCTGGAACTGCATATTGTTCCATCCCAGATCTCTAGACAAACCCCCAAGGCAGTCAGACAAAGCAGCTCACAGGTTCCTTGGATGTGCAGTGACACACCTTTCCTCATGGCTTCCAGCACCTTTCCAAAGAAGCTTAAAATCTGCACTCCACCTTTCAACAGAAAGGTGTGTCACGTTTCCTCATTTGCAGGCACACCTAGAGAGTTGACACATTCCCACTCTGCATCCTTCTTTCCATGACAAGGACAGACATCTACTGTATGACTCTGGTATTCATTTTTGGTTTTTTTTCTTTCTTCAATGTATGTTTACACGAGCTGGTAATTGTCAAAAGGAAAAATGACTACCTCAACCTAGTACTTAAGCAGGACCAGGAAAAGCAAAAACACAGAGAAGTTGCCTCTGTAATTTTTTTTTGCACACATGCATGTTTTACTGTACAACAGGTTGTTGAAGATTTAATCCAAAACTAAACCACAAAGCAATTAGAAGAGCTTAACCAAACAGAAATGATTTAAAGCATTACTCCCTGACAAAATAGGCATTTAACTCAGAGATAACCAGGAGTAAAGAAATACATCTGGGTTCAGACTCTCTTCTAGTTTACCATGTCCAGTGTGCAAGAGCATTATTAAACCAGGGCTGAAGAGCTACATGCATGTCAGCAGGCAAAGGACCTCCTCAGCCAAATGATTTTGACCATACACTGTACATACATACATACATACTTACATACACACTGTAATCTTCCAGAGATGCACCATTCATATATCAAGGTGGGAACCCCTTGCACCCCTTCCCATTAGCCAAGGGGGTTAGCTCAAGCAAGCAGTGAAGCACTGCTGCATCAGAGAGGCAGAATTTTTTCCCCCCATTTCTCCAGGATCAGGTCTGAAATAGGATGATACTCTTTACTAAATGATGTGACCTACTTGGGTCGAGATCCCAAGCTCAGCCAGGGAGGAGATCCCGTTTCCTTCACACAAACACCTGCCAGCTGTGACTGACAGTCACGTTTTCCCCAGCCTGGAAGAGTCTGCAAGTGCCAGCTGTGGAGAGCTGTGCTTCCCCATACTAGAAAAACTGATGTGAGACCAGAGGAAGGACTGGCAAGAACACAGCTGCTTTGAGACAGAGAGATATGGGACAAAGGAAGGCCATGAAGATGACTGGAGGTACGGAGCAACACTCCTATGAAGACAGAGACTTGGAGTTGTTTAGGCTAGAGAAGAGAAGGCTCCAGGAAGACCTTTTTATGGTCTTCCAGTACCTCAAGTGGGCCTACAAGAAAGCTGGAGAAAGACTTTTTGAAAGAGCATGTATTGTAAGCACAAGGAGGAATGGCTTTAAACTGAGAGAGGGCATGTTTACATTAAATATAATGAAAAAATTCTTTACTGTGAGGTTGCCCAGAGACCCTGGGGTGTTCAAAGTACAGCTTGGATGGGACTTCAAGCAACCTGGTCTAGTGGAAGGTGTCCCTGCTCAGGGAAAGCGAGGGCACATGCAGAGGAGGGTTGGAACTAAATGTTTCTTAAGGTCCATTCCAACCTAGACAATTCTATGACACTATGATATTCAAAACTGAAAATCAGCAGACTTTTAGGCTGGTGAAAGTAATGAAAGGACAGAAGAGATGTAGGGAGTGTGACACATTATTCGCATATGAAGCAGAAGTATCTTTGTGATGAGATCAGCATGTACCAACAGGCAGGGGGATCAAGCTGCTAGCAAGAGCTAGCAAGACCATATAGCCAAGAGCAAGCTCCTCTTTCCATTCTACACATCTTGTCTTCAAGAAGTAGTCATATTTCAGTACACATCATCCAATACCTCAGACTACCCACAGACTAACATAAAATCACTGAATCATTTAGGTTGGGAAAGATGTCTAAGATCATTGATCACTCAAACACATCTCATAAGTGTCATGTCTACACATATTTTAAGTACCTCCAGGTATGGTGATTCCATCACTTCCTTGGCATCCTGATCCAAAGCTTGACAACACTCTTGGCAAAAAAATTTTTGCTCATATCCAATCTAGACAGTCCCTGGTGCAACAATTCTTGTCTCACCATTTGTTACTTGTGCGGAGAGACAACCCCACCCAGCTAACACCTCCTTACAGGTATTTGTAGAGAGACACTGCTGTTAACAGATAGACAACACAGACAGATCATAGAGCAACTTTAAGTGTGACAAAAGCATAGTTTTCTCCTACAAGGTAGCTGTTCCAGTAGATTTACACATCCCTGCTCTGCATCTCCCAGCTTCCTCCCTTACCCTGCCACCCAAAAGGTATGCTGGAAGCTATGAGTCAACACACTGGACAGCAGGTTCTCACAGGCAACCCTCATTGATCCTAAAACCCAGGGAACCATGACTTTTCCCTTCAGTTACCTCTGAAAGTGTGTCTACTCAGCAGCATGAATGCTTACATGGAAATTCATTTTACTTTGCAATGAATTACATCAACCAACTCCTCTGTAAATGTCAGCCCAGACAATTCTATAAACATCTACTCCCGACAGAGTGGTGCAGTTCCCCAGTCTGTCAGACATGGGAAGGCTTTGCAAGCCTTCCATCACAAGGATGATGCTTTAAATTGTCTATAAAGAAGATGACTGCACAATAACTTCAAGTCAAACCATCAGTATGCCTACATTAAAAAGCAAATGCAGCACTCAAAATGCAGCATTACTGATTCTTCCCTTCCCAGAGAGGTGCTTATTCTTAAATTAAAAACAAAAATTAAAAAAGAAAACAAAACAGAAAACCCCACAAACAAACAAACCCAAAGCCCTAAAAGCAGAAGTAAACAAAAAACAAAGCAAATGGGCTTCATAGCAGGCCTGCAGAAGCTCAAACTAGGAATTTTCCATGGCTGCTTCACACAGTGCTATAAAAACATATTTAATTGTACGTGCTCATAATCAGATTTTTATGGTACAAAAGAATGCAAGTATAAACAAATATAAATGCCTTCCTCTTCCTATACCCAGCCAGTATCTTTTATTACTTTTCATGCTAATAATAAAGTCACTCCTTATATATCACTGTGCTGTCAATAAAAAAATAAAAAATAAAAAACCCCAATCACAAAACCAATAAAAAACCCCCAAAAAACAACAGCTATTAGTTCTGTTCGGGTGGTAGTTTTTGCCTTGTTTTGTTGGGATTTTTTAAGAACACTTAGGTAAAATAAAATGACCTAAAGACAAACTTTCCCACAAATGCTGAAGCGTGGAATTGTGCAAAGAGAAGCATTTTTGGCTAATTGGTGTAGAACAGAAGAGGATTCAGGAAAACCTCCTTAGTCAGAAAGAGCACGTGCTTGATTTCAGCTAATATGAATGTGACACAAACCGAAGAATGAATGATTGCTTCTTCAGCCCAGACCTCCTCTGGGAAAAATGCTCCAACTTGGTCACCCAGAGGGGTACTCATACCCACTGAATTACTTTCACAAATGCAATTTCAAGAAAAAGTGAATGTTTTCAAGCATGTTACTAATTATTCATACTGCTTTAGCCAAAATTGTCTTTTTAGTCTTCAAAAAACAAATACAGTAGTCTGCTGTTACTAATCTCAGTGGCAAAACAACTGAGAAGCATCTTGCTCGTGATTACCGAAACACCCAGCCTCACAAGACTGTTTTGCTCAAGCTGGTCAAGCTGGTCACTCTTCAGCACTCCTGAGCTCTAGGAAGAAGGAAACACGAAAAGCTGCTTAGGCTTTACTCCAAAGAGATGTTGCAGTAGCAATGCGTTCTTACACTGCCACCTCTGTATTAGCTTCCTGCAAGCTTTTACTTGGCTGGTCAAAAAGACTTGGCTTTAAAAATAACCAGTTTTCTTTTCAAAGAAGTCATAAATCATCATCTCAAAGTGGAGCAATAACTTTCTGCTTACCGCACAGTCCACCTCTAATCCACCATGCAGCATATGAAGTACTTCATTCTGCAGGCAGGAACAGAGATTTCCTCACCTCTAAGGAAATGAATTCTGATTCTTCAGAGCTCCATGCCATTTTCATGTGTGCAGTGGAAAATATTGCAAGCCGCAGGGACTATGTGCTTGCTGCTTCCTCCTCCAAGCAAGTTACCCAGAACTTGGCCCCATGCTTAGCACAGGCAGCAGATCTGGTTTTATTTGCATGGGTGCAAACTCCCAGAGAGGGCAAGAGCCTTATTTATACACTACACCTCTCCACCCAGGGAAAGGGAAAAACATATTAGAAAGGGAAAATGCTGTGGTAACTGGACAACCATGACAAAAGCAGAGCGAAGCTTTTGTTGAGGGCTGCAGCACTTTGGCACGTGCAGCAACGCAGTTTAAATCATTCAAATCCCATGACAGTCACTTCCCCCCATTGCCCGTGAGCCACTCTTCCTGCAATTTCACTGTTGTTCCAAGTACCAACTTGTCTTTATTTTGAAGAAATTACTATAATTTCATCATAATTCTAGCTGCTTACTCGTAAGATGAGCACAGCTCAATTCTGGCAGTGTGTTTATCACTGAACATAGATCTTTTGAAGAGAGCACTGACAAGACATTGTTTTGGTCATGTTTTCAGCTCCCTTTCATCTTCAGAGAGACACAAGAGTATTTTTTTATACACAAATGTGACCTTCAGAACTTCTGTGTATATTTTCAGATACACACATGGTTTCATGATGTTATGGAGGTTAAATCCACACCTCATGCTCACATAAGGAAGATCCCATTTGTACAGGAGAACTACAGAATGAATCTATGCCCATAGCTACTATGAACAGATACTTGCTCCATTTTTATTCCTCCAGATGACATTAAGACCCACCTCAAACATATCCAACTTCCAAAGGTAATACACAATTTCAGTCAACTTGCAAGAAGCTTGTTTGGGGTTTTTTAGCCTAGTATGCTGTACAAGTCTTTCCCTCAGATAAAACTGTATCCATTTATTTTGTGTTGAAAAATTATTTAGGGACATGTTTACAGAAATAAATGGTGTGAATCATGCCGTGGTTCTTCTCTTGCAAAATGAAAAGCTTCCAGCAGAAATTTTCCCCAGCAAGTTGATTCTTGAATACTCAAGACTGAGCATGGGCTGGTGATGGATCACCCCGAGTGCACACACACACATCCACACCCGCTGTTCCTGAGGCAGCTGCATGAGTAACACGGGCCCTGATGTGCCACAGGTGTGGAGCACTGCTTGCCCTGTAAAATACAGTTACTGCTTTTCACAATGATGCATAATGTCACATGCAACTTCTTCCTGCTCATTTAGAGGACAGAGCAATGTGCAATTCTTCTTTAAGTCTGTTTCCTACACCACCAGCTTGGGACTTTTTGCTCCTAACAGCAGCTCTCATGACACCATCTGGTGCCTGAAAGACAAAGGCTAATGTGTAATTACCCCTCTCCAGCCCTGAGGCAATTCTGTTGCATTGGCAGAGGTAGAAAGAACAGGGCACCTGCTCCTTTAGTCTCAACTTCATACACTGCTCTCCCTCCTTTCCGATAATTTAAAGGAACCGTCACTGATCTTTGTCTACTGTGTGCCAACATAGCAGCAGTCTTTCAAATACAGTAGTCTCTTAAGGACAGTTTCCTAAAAACCAAAACAAATCTTCCGTGGATCTTGTGGGTCAGTTTTGAACACCTTCCCTACAAAAGGCACCAATACATGCCATGCCCTGTATAGGTAAGGAGACAACTTGGTGGCTTCATTAAAATAAATTAAGTAGAAATGAAAAATGGATTTCTGTCTTTCCAAGGACATGTCTGCAATAAAAGTAGCTCTACGGTCAATGTACAAATCAATGTAACAATGATTCTGAGATGGGTTAAAAAGCAGTGGTAAGTTAGAGAAGTAATCTGCTAACAAAGCCACATCTGTGTGAAGAGCACAGAGACATGATTGTGGCAGAGGCTTCCCTGCCCTTGTCCCTGACAGGATGGACACGGCTGCGGAGGCCACGCCAGGCTGTGCCTCCCGCTGCTGCCCACCTGGGAGCTACGGCAGCCATGCAGAGGGGCCCTGCAGCGTGCACTGCAGTGACAGCAGATTTGCAGAAGCTGTGCTCGCACCATGGTCACTGCTACTTCAGTATAACTTGTACCAAGATCAGCAGTAGTTACCTCCTAGATTTTGATCATTTTTTCCTGGTTACTGTTAAGTGGACTTTTGGGAATTTCCCGAGTCCCAATAGATGCAGTGTTCACAGTCATAGACTGGTTTATGCTGGAAGAGACCTTTAAAGATCATCTAGTTCAACCTTCCCTGTCACACTTAGGGACATGTTTCCTCACAGCAGGCTTGGATGGTGACGTGTAAGAAGCCAAGCTGACTTGCACTCCGCTAGAAATGAAAAATAGGAGGTATTTCAGAAAATGCTTAATTTTAAACATATTATAACTCTGATGTTACTCAGGTGGAACTGTGTCCAATATTCATCCTGGGATTACCATGTCTTTACTTATTTTAAGTAGAGAAACATCAGGAGCTAAATTTCCATGGAAAAAATTACACAACCTGGTACAACGCAGGTCAAGGCGCCAAATTTTAGAAACCCAAGCCTCAACACTAACTCCCACTGCTTGTTTTGGGTTTATTCTATAGACATGATCACATAGCTTAGCTATAGATCACCAAAACCCTAAAACTCTTCTGTGCTTTAAACCTACCCACCAACAAGCCTTTGCTTATCCAGCAACTTCCTGCTCCTGCCCGGTCAGAAACCACTATTGCAGCCACTTGTTTGGGAACTGCCAACATCTGCTGATAAGAGAAGCCAAACTCACTGACTGGGAACAGTTTGCTCACCTGCATTCCCCATGGCTCAGGAGAGACCTTTATAACAGCCCCATCAGCCTTGCAAGAGCTGCTGGGCAAAATGCACACAGGGAGCTGGGAGTCACAACAATTAGGACGCTCAGTGCTAAGCTATGGACTCAGGAAAAGCCCTAGAGCACTGCATCTTTATTATTACTTTCCAGAGAAGCCCAACAAATGTAACATGTCCACAAACACACTTGGCATTAAAGGGGAAAGAGACACGTGTCACTGCTCAGTCAGCAAGGCAGAAGAAATCTAGCTCTGAAGATGAACGTTCTAGTTCTGCACCACTAAGTCAAAGAGAGGTTAATTATTACTCAGCTATTCAGGCAAACCCCAGAACCCGTCACTTAATTGGGCGAAAACACAGCTAAGCATAGAAGGGACTTGCTTCTTAAACAAAGACTTTTAAACTGAAAGTGTAATTTGTGGTTTCAGCACTGTACACAGTGCAATAAAGACACAGAAAGACCCAGACTGCACTTGGTGCCCTTCTAAATAAGGTTAATCCCAACACCTGGAGCCTAGGAAAACCAGCCGTCTGTCTGAAGTGGTTCCCAAACCCAGCAGGGAGCCCCTGAAGTCTTCAAGACAATGCCAGGGTCCCCAGGGCAGTCTCAGTGCATTGCTACTTCAGGCTGATTTGTTGCATCCTCCTCACTCGCTGGTGTCTCCAAGAAAATCAGTCTGCTCCTTCATGAGGTTGCAAACCATGTTTTATTTTTCAAGAGACAAGGCAAATTTACCCATGGCTACACATTAGCTACTCCCTACATCATTTCCATATTGCTCACATGATCACAGAGATGGGTTAAAAACAAAATTCAGAGTTTTATCAGAACTGTAAACGTACCGACTGAACAGACACTGCCCTGCAGGGAACAAAACTTATCAGAAGTGAAATGATTCATAAATACATGTATTTATTTCATACTGGGGCCAAACAACTTTCGTCACTTATCCAAGTACACTTGAAAAGCTCCCTTTGAGCAGAAAACAGCCCAAGTGGAGCTATTTTTAAAGCCATCTAAAAGACGGCAGGGCATGACATACCTTACTTTTTACCACACAGTAAAGATGAAAAACTGGAACAACTTCTCCCTTTTATCTGTCTGAGGGCCTAAATGAGTATTTATAGCTACTAATGGCTACTATTTCAGACCTTATTTTTTCTCCTCAACAAACCACCTTTCCATCAGGGAATTTAAGCTTTCAGCAATTCAGACATTTATGTTATTCTTGCTCAGTATGGCTTTTGAGCTGTGAACAAGCTTCCCAGGTCACTGGGAAAAAAAACCAAACAAACACCATTTTTTTTTTTACTGCTTCGGTTAATTCCAACTACAAAGGTCAGAAAGAGGGAGAAGATACACAAACTAGTCAATTTTTTTTGCTTCTAAATAACCTTGAAGCAATTCTTTGCCGTACATTTCCTCCTGTGCAGTCACAGCAGCTGTGCAAATAATTTACTTAAATTTAAGAAATGGAAAAAAATACATGTAATATACAATAATCATAGGTAACATCAGCATTACCAAGAAACAACAAGTTAACAGAAGGCACAAATATCCTGTTTAGATTCTCTTCCCCCACGCCTTTCCTCTTAATTAGTACACAGGGAAAGGAAGGAACAGCACAGCATCGTGGCTGGAGTACAATAAAATATCAGCAACTTAAATAAATATACACACCCACAAAGGAACCAGCACCTCATACCTTTGAGCTTACTTGACACAACCTTTTCTTTTTCAAAGCACACACAAGGAGTATCCTTACTTGCCGGTGGTCTCAGACTCTTCCACAAGTGAAGATGTAAAGAGCAAACATCCCAATGGTCTCAGGTCCAGACTACCTCCAGCAGCCTCAGCAGCAAAGCACTTGCCAAGTGATAGAGAACTCTTGAAATTTTTCCCTTTTCTAACATTTACAAAGATCTGATAAAAATCCAGCTCTTCCCTGAAAAACAAGTGGTAATACCACAACGGGACTTCTGGAGAGAAAGAGGCACTTGCTGACTATTAGTTCCACTGGCAGTGTGTCTGGAACAAAATGAGTGGAAAAGATGATCACACAGAAACAAAAAGTAGGAACTTCAGCATCAATAAAACTGCAAAGAGAAGATTTTATTACAATAATTTTTGCCACCCATGAAGGACTACTAACAAATGCCAAAGTACTATTTTTTGCAACATATGTTACAGCAGCTTTCTTTAGGAAAAAACCCCAGATTTCTCCAATATGCCTATACCAAACTATCTAGAAGCACATCATTCATTCCCAAATATAACTAACAAAAAAAGATATTAAAAAAGACTACTATAAAATGCAAGACTTTCCAAAAGTTTGGCATTACAATGGAAGGAGCTGTTGACTCCCTCACAGGAAGAGAGGCCCTGCAGAGAGACCTAGACAAATCAGAGGGCAGGGCTGGGCAATCACCAACCATATGAAGTTCAACAAGGGACAGCGGTGGGTTCTGCACCTGGGATGGGACAGCCCTGAATGTATGTGCAGACTGGGGAATGAGATGCTGGAGAGCAGCACTGTGGCAAGAGACATGGGGGCCTTGGTTGATGGAAAGCTGGATATGAGTCAGCAGTGCCCTGACAGCCAGGAGGAACAACCCTGTCCTGGGGGGCATCAGGCACAGCATGGCCATCTGGGCAAGGGAGGGGATTGTCCTGATCTGCTCTGAGCTGGGGCAGCCTGAATCTTGAGTGCTGGGGGCAGTTTTGAGTGCCACGATATAAGAAATCCATCTTAAATAAAGCCATCAAGAAGCATCCAAAGGAGGGCCACAAAGATGGTGAATAATCTGGAGGGGAAGCCATACGAGGGAAGCTGTACCAGGAGCAGCTGAGGTAACTTGGTCTTGTTCAGCCTGGAGAAGAGGAGAGTAAAGGGAGACCTCATCACTGTCTACAACTTTCTTCTGAGGGAAAGCAGAGGGACAGACTCTTCTCTCTGGTGCCCGGTGACAGGATCCAAGGGAATGACATGGAACTGTGCCAGGGGAATTCTAGGTTGAATATCAGGAAGAAGTTCTTCACCCAGAGAGTTACTGGGCACTAGAACAAGCTCCCCAGGGAAATGTTCACAGCACCAAGCTTGACACAGATCAAGAAGCATTTGGACAATGCTTTCAGGCACATGGTGTGATTCTTGGGATGTCTTGTGCAGGGCCAGGAGCTGGACTTCAATGATTCTTGCAGATCTCTTCCAGCTTAAGACATTCAATGATTCTATAATGCCGAAGACCCAACCAGCAAACACACACACAAAACCTACAGCTAGGAAAACTCCTGGTTAAGAGGACAGTAACAGAAGATTATTCTACAAATTTGAAAGGGACTACAAAGCAAAAAAAAAAAAAAAAAAGCTTAATTCATGCATTTTAAAGTGGTAGCTATCAGATACTATATCCAACAAGAAGCCCCCTTTGAGGAGCCATCCTACAAAAGCATTTGCTCCTGCTCAGAGCCTTATGCTAGCTCCTCTCCTTCAACCCCCAGGAGTCCCTGGGGCCATCCCAGCAGCAGTGTGACCCATGATCTGCTGCTGAAGCTGTCTGGGCCTTTGCTGCCTTTCTTGTCCCTTCAACTTAGCCACTGATTTATGTGCAGCCACTCTTCTTGCCTAATGTCTACCTGCAGAGTGGGAGGAACATCCCTGTGCTCTTGGACAGTCACAGCTCATATTGCTTATCGAAACTGCTGATGCTACCTTCCAGCAGGAAAAGAAAAAAATCCCAGGAAAACAGAAAAGCTTTTGTGGCCCCTCTGACTGCATAAAGCAACTGCGCACTTTTCAAATCAAATATTTCCAAGCAACATAAAGAAGTGGTTTTTTAAGTGGCACACAAGTTCAAGAAATCAAAATTCAGAATTACAGCCTATATTTGCTTGAGTCCAGAAGCACCTGGAATACAGTAACTGCTGAATCACTGTCTGAAGGAAAAGGATTCTAAGACTCAGAAAAGATTCCCTTTTTCACTCAGTTAGGACAGCTGAGAACAAGCCACCAGCAAAGGACCACTGGATGTTCATAAGAAAATGCACAGATTTCCATACCACTTTCTGTCCTCCACCAAGTACAAGTAAGGTGGCATCTCCACTTTAACTGCATAGCACAAAGGTACCCTACTGACAAAGGTGTAACTACACAGTAAAAGTTTAATACAAATATTTCATCACATTGCAATTAAGTTTATTCATGGGCTTCTGTACAAAAGAAATCTGGGGTACTAACAACTGCACCAGATCTCTAGGAATTTAAGGTATTGGATCACCAAGGCAAAATGATGGCAGAAATGGTGTGATAGGAACAGAAATTGGGAGTAGAGACTCTTAAAACTAACACAAAACAGAGAATCCGCCTTTTGCCTTAAGTGCTGTGAAAATGCCAAAATCCCATCTACCACCTGTTAAAACTTATCAAATTTGATGTGCAAATTCTTAGAAATGTTATCACAAAGAGGAAAAAAAGGGGCTGCTGCACAAATTACATTTTCTACCATAGATTTGCTGTGTATATTTATACCTTGAAATAGCTTATCAAGTACCACATGGCAGAATCTGACTGGAGTTTCAAGAACAAAGGGCGCACTTCATGGGACGCTCCTCCTGGTACACGGTCTGAAAGGCAGCAGGAAATGCCACCCTTCAAAGCCCTGCTGTAAATGCTGCTCTTATTTTCTTCTGGGGAATATACTAATTGATTGGACACACCAAACAAACCTATTCATTGTACCCATCACCAGAAAGCTGTAATGAGGGGATAAACCCTAATCACAAACCCAGTCTATATTTAATAAGGGGAAGAGATGCAAGAAGATGACCAGCAAAGCAAGAAGTCTGACCTACAGAATGAGCATGTACTCCTCGTCCTGACGTGAACTCCAGGAGAGCTCCAGTGTGACTCCTGACGTGATTCGTGTCCCGCCAGCTTGGCTCCTTTCTGAAGCAAATAAAAATATAACCTAACCAAGACACAAAGCTGGGTTTGATCCACTAAAATGGTCAAATAGATATGATGTCCACTCACTCTGTAATCAGAGGCGTACATTAAACAAAAGGATTTGACTTCTCCTCAAGATAAACAACTTCATAAGAAAAACATTCTCATTCTCTTAACAAAAATGTTTAAGTTAATCTGAGAAAACATTTTAATGTCACTCTAAACAACAGCAACTAAAATAAGAACAAATAATCCATTTCCGATTATGCTATAAACATCAATATTTTTTTATAAAACAAGGAATAAACTTCTTTTATCTCCCATCCCCAAACTCAGGGCCAGTTTGGCTGAATCCAAAAGAGAAGGCATGAGAACCTTTCAGAGAAATCCTGCACTCCTCTCAGCAAGATCAACAGGCACATGCAGCACACAACACCAAAACCACACAAGGCTTTGCCAGTAGCACCACTTCCACGGTTCACAATCATTTCAAGAACTACAGAAATATTTTCTCCAGATGCTGGAAAGTTAATCAAAAGTAGTTTTCTAAAGCCTTCTGGAAGTCTATAAGAGAAAGAGTGCCAAGGGATTTGGGGTGTTAACTCTGATGACAACTTTCAGTAGTACTCTGCTTTGTAATTCCAGCTGACAGCTGGTATTCAGCAACCCTTGAGCCTCAGGTCTCTACTTGAGGTTGTGCTACAGGCACCACAATCAATCCTGACTTTGAACCCATGATAGCAGACTTAGGCAGCAAGGTGCCACTCTGCCAGCATTTACTATGCCAAGAAGTTAAGAACAGAGAACACAACCCAGAAGACCCTCAATACTTTTAATGACAACCCCAGTATAAAGCCAGATGTGCCATGAAAAAATGCCCTCAGGTAAGCCTGCTCAGAATGTGAATATAGTTTTTGCCCCCCAGGGGAAACAGCAACAACCAAACACTTTCCTCTGCTAAGGTGTCCTTACAGCAACCCCCTTAAGGGCATTCTCCAAAACAAAAAACACTTGTATTAACACACTCTTGTATCACTGACCTATAATAAAGGATTATGAATAGTTTCCCAAGAATATATAGGAAAAGGCAATACTAATACATCAAAGGGCAGTTAATATTTTATTTCCTGAGTCCCCCAACACAGCCCTTTACCCTGTGCATGCCACCAGCCAGGATCCCATGTGAAGGCACAGCTTGGTCCCTGAAATCTGCTGCTGAGCTACCCTCTCCTTCTTCCTCCTTCCCTAATTTGGAACAAATCGGAACCAAACCCACCAAAAATATCACAGAAACATTTAATTTATCTAAGAGATGGATTAAAAAGAACATTGATTTCTTGAACATTCATCTTAGCTTAATATTAAGTCAAAAACCTAGCAAGGCTTGCTGCAAGATGAAGACAACATACTCTCAAAGAAAAGGAAGTCTGATACCATATATCTGGTCTATAATGAGAAAGTATCCATCCAGTCACAATGTCCATGGAACAAGACATTGCATAATATTTGCCAGACATCCCTACATTGGCTGACCTGGCTGAGGATATCAGGACCAAGCACAAATGATATTTGAACCTGCCTTAGATGACAGTATTTATCACTGGTTTTGCAGAAATGTGTCTAGAAGTGGACAGTATATTCTCTCCCACCATCGTTCTTCTTCTTGCAGGAAGATTTAGAAATACAAGCAATTTTTACTCATTCCTTCTCTCTTAATGAATATTTCCCAGCATATTTTCCCAACATAATGTTCATATTTTCCACATAGCAAAGCTGTAGTTTATTCTTCAGCATGGATATAGTTTACTTCACAAGACAGATCTGGAGCATAGTCAATATCAGTTCCCATTCTGAACCAAACTCTGAAAAGTTCTGCTTTTGTAAGAATGGAGTGTTTGAGCTACTTAACAGACTTAAGAAAAGGATAATCCACTTAGCCTTTCTTAATCAGGGGCTGTCCAGAACAAAGTTGCATTACAGTAAATACGGCCAATGGGTAATGCTCACATTTCAAATATGGGACATCTTGGAAAATCCTAAATAATTAGAGAAAAGAAAAAGCCACCATATAAAATTTGTACCAATAATACCTAAACCCAGTAATTTACCATTAGGTATGGTCCCAACACCAAATCATAGTCACTTATGTCTCACTAATGGTTTAAAACGTCACATAATGATAAATATCAGGAAAAACCAAGAGAAACAAGAACGCCTATGCCATGACCCTCTGATACAAGCCTGAAGTCATAATCAATCTAGGAAGTTTTGAGGTCACATCCCAAAATTTGTAAAGTTGTCACAATTAGTGGCTTAAGGCTGATAACTCTTTTTTTTCCCCCTCAGCAGAAGTCTTAATACAGAGTGATTTTTACCTCCTGCCCTTCTACCCCTGCTCCACCCAAAACTATGTTCCTGACTCTCCCCACATGTGAAGATTGTGATTCACTAAGGAAAAACACTGACCCTGCAGCCAAAAAGGTTGGTGAGATCAAACTACCCAGAGGACATGCTTCCCTTCAGAACTGCCACTGCACTACAGTCAACCCTCTGGATGCTGTAGGGGTGGAGCTGCTGCTCCTGCTCCTGGCTGAAGGCTGCTGCACCTTCCATTGGGTCTGCAGCCATCCAAGAGACACAAAAAGAAGTTTTGGGGGTGTTTTTTTTTGCTAGAAGTTTTTTTTAAAAGTATCACAAATATTAACAATCCATATTGAAAGAAAAAAAAGGAGACACATTATTCACTTGCTAGTGGCTGGTTAGCACAGTGTATATAGATATTCACACATATGCTCCAGCACATCGAGCCAGGGACCTATCAGCTTTTCTTCAGCTATTTTCTACTATTTTCTAAAGTCAAGAAACAGATTCATGAGACTATATTGGTCTTACTATGATGAAGACAAAGATTAAGCTGAAATCACCAAAGTGGGAGCCTACCGTAGTACAACCATGCATAATATTGATAAGGGCCCCAAAGTTTTCCTTCTATCTTTTGAGGCACACTGAGGCAACAAGAGCACTGAAAGGTTGCAAGGTTTCTCAGATTACTCATGGAACCAGTGCACTGAACTCCCCACAAGTCACTGAAAGCTCAAGCTACCCTTCCTTTTTACTTCCCTCTCTCCCCCAAAGTTGTCCTCTCCTGCCATCACAGAATCATGGAAAAAACAAAGTGGAATATTTCTGATAAAAGCCCATGCCACTTGGCCTCAAAAATAAGTTGAGACTAGCCATGCTTTCAAACACTATTGCCTTTTACCAGCCAGCAGGCTGTGTGACAGCTCTGAAACAAAACAAAACAAACAAAACTAAAGAGGTTCACAACCATCAATATCACCCATACACAGTACTCACCAAATGAAAACATGTATAAAGAAGAATTTCTTATTAGAGCAAAATAGCTTACACACAAAATGCTAACACAAACCTACAATTAGGGAAAAGACAAAAAAAAAAGTTAACATTTCAGTGAGGTATCACCATTATGTAAAAAACCCCCAGACTCAGAAGCAGCCAAGTCTTCTGTAATAGTGGGTTTCACAGCTTTTCTTTGGTTGGACACTGACGGAACATACCAAAAAACCCACAGGCAGACCCCGCAGAACGTAGAGTCTCTATTGCCAACTTCAAAACCTATGTATTTTGCAGCTTTAAGAGAATTCTTGTGTGATTTTACAATGTGTTCAGTGCCAGGAGGGTTTCTAGGTTTCAGCCCAGTGATGACAATATTTCAGTTGTACAAATTTGTCTTATGAAAGGCACATGTGAAGTATCTGTAGTGGGCAGTAACCCTTACATGATACTGATGAGCTGAATGTGATTCCCAGCTTGGAGAAAAAAAAAAAACTGAAAAAAACTTTATCTTTCTGACTTGATCGGGTAGTGCTAAGCCCCCTTTCAATCTTCTATTCAAAACATGGTGCTCTCTAATTAACCTAAAAATAACTGTAGATAAAACAATCATCAGTTTCCAAAAAAACCTAAATATGAGAAGTCACAGCTCAGAAACTTCAGAGAACACAGCCAATGTCAACAGCCAAAAGAGCCACTATTTCTGCTTGGCATGCCATTGGTGCTCAGAAGGTCTCCAGAAACACCTTTATGCCATCACTCATGGGATGATGGTTTTGCCCCACCAGTTTAAAGGACGACTTTGCTGGTGTAGGCTACACAGCTTATACCAATGCCAAAAGCCAGAACATCAGACCCATGTGTTATCAAAACACTTACAAATGAAAATTGGGGAGACTTTAAACGTCATCCCAAATGCATACACTGTGCTGCACAGCACAGCCAGAATCCATGTATATAGATCCAAGTATTTATTTGCATCACCAGGTTTTCTCTTTAGGTGAATAACCTTGGTGGTGCCAAAGCCACCTGTCTGCAGGAGGTGATGAACCCTCAAAGGACTCAGTGCTGTGAGGCTGCAATCTGCCAAATGCTGTAACAAGGGAACATCAAGGAAAAACTTGCTGCAGGCTGCATAACTGAATTAAGAGCTTCCACATTCAAACAGATACCTCCACTGACACCTTCCTGAAGCTAAATTTTTGTCCCCTATCCTTCCCACACAGGGTGGTTCAACTCTTCCTCCCTCAGAATACAAGCTGGGAGCCTTCTCCTTAAAACAGGGTACACAGGCAAGTATGTGCAACTGTGGAGAGCAGAAATGAAGGAAACCATTCTGAACTTGAGGCACCAGTGGTGGTGCTACAAATAAAAGCATGGTAGACACAGAGTATCTGCTGTGCCTCCAAGGACACAGGGAGGGTACCCCACAGTTCCAAATAAACTCCTGCGCTGTGTTGGAGAAACATCAGCAGGACCTCTATGATAGTGATGCTTTTATAGTGATCTCCCTCAATATCATCTACCCAGACATGCTACACAGAAGGCAGGAGACACAGTTGTGGCCTGTCTCCCTTCTCCTCAATTTCCACAGTTGCAAGGGTGGGGGGAATCCTTTAAGGTTCGCAACAGCTAAATCCAAACAATCCCTGCAGCCACCCCTATGCACACCATGCTGCAAGTTAGCTCCCCAGGAGCTGAGCACCAGCTTGGAGGGCAGGTTTGGACAAGATGACCTACAGAAGTTTCTCCCAACCTCTGCCTTTTCTGACCGGGCAATGTGACACACAAATACCACACTTTTTCTGCGACAAGGACATCAACCACTGTTAAGTGCAACATCCTGTATGCATTGGTCAAAGCAACTACCACGTAAGGGGAAGAAGATAAACCTGACTTCTGAATCCTCTTCCCTTGCTGCTCTGATAAGCCCTGCTTGGGAACTTTAGATGCTGAAGGAGCAGTTTGAGCTCCCCTCTCCTTGTCTTCTGCCTCATTTGGAAATTACTTTCTTCCTTCCCTCATGGCATACATCCCCTTTTAGCAGGGATGCATTCTCTCTGGAAAAAAGTCTGACCTCAGCTACCACAGGAGCCCGTTCCCTTGAGAGTACTGTGGTTGTTGGTAAAACATATGGGAACAATTTTTTCAGGCTCTTTTAAGCAATGCAGCCAAATGGCTCTATTGCATATAACCATACAGGATTTCTATAGGTTTTAATACTTTAGATGAACAAATATGACTCCAAAAACAAACAAACAAAAAAAAATTCTACCCCCAACTTTCCTTCAAAGACTGTAAGACAGCATAGACCAATCAATAGCCTTTAAAACAGCCTCAGAAAACACTTCATCTCTGTATTTAGAATGCAACTTTGTTATTACATTAATATCTTTCAGCAATCAAAGCATGTTGGGGAGTAAGTTACAGGACAAACTTTTCTAACCTAATTCTTTACTTAGAGTCACGTGGGGTTTTTTTTTTTAATTTGTTGAGCTAGAAAATTGTGACAGGGATGGAAATCAAGGCTTCCCAAGAGACAAGTACAACCACTTGTTGTCCTTTAACAGTAAGAGCTAAGAATACTAAGAAAGAGTAAACTGGGCAAAAAGATGGAGAAGTCAAAGAACTGCTAAGTCACAAATGATGGCAACATCAGATGATCCAGGCATTATCCTACACCCCACTTAAGGCAGCAAGTCCCAACAGGAGTACCTCCCATGCGATGTACCTCCTGCTCTCTGGACGCGTCTCACTCAGCTGCCTCCTTCGGTTCCAGTAAGCATCACCCTACTCTGAGGTATGTCATATTTAGCATCTAACTACGGAAAAATATGGGAGAAATAATAAGGCAGGGTTTTGACTTTTTCCTATTAACACCTTTAAGCTGTACGATATTTTCTGCAACAGCCAGACTGAAGAAACTTCTGCCTCCAGTGTGGTGAATAGGAGCTTCTTGGTAATGCTGAGAAACTACTCCTCTGAAGTACCAGAATTTACCCTTCCCCCTATCAGCTTTTCTCCCAAAATACAATCATATCAGCAGGCTTACATGGCTGACAAGGGAGAGCACAGCTCATTGGGCTTTTTACCTGTGCCTTTCATCCAGCTTCCTCCTTCTTCCTCACACTATAACTTATAATAAGGAGAACATTAATTCCCTTAGATAAGTCAGCAAATATTTTTGTAGAGAGCAGCTGCAGGATGTCTGCCTCGTGCAAATTAAATTACCTAGTGGCTCAATCCAGTGCCTTCAACAGACATTCTTCTGTGGTAGTTGGGTCAGAGTCAGTGCATTTCTGCTATTGTGCCTCATGCTCCCTTATTTTCCATTTACATATGCTCTGCTCCAGAGTGAGGGAAGGAAAATGTTTATACTTGTGGGTGGGACTTTGGATGCAGATTAAAGTCAAGGTGCTATATTTACTGATCTTTTAAAGTAATATCAACATGTTGAAAGGGAGTCAAAGTTCTTAAGAAAGATCAAAGTCCACATGAAGCAACCACAGATTAACATAAATATATGCTGAAATACTAACACAGACTGGCAAAATTTACTTGTATTTTCCCTGCAGCAAATAATTTTGCCTAATAGGGGAGCCAAAACCATGAAAACTCTTCTTCACCTTTATGTAGGGCACACTGCAGTACTTTGTGTTGGGGTGAATGACTCTTCAGACTAATTTTGCAAGGCTAGGTTAATACTACCATATTGCTCATGGCTTACAAGCTTTTGAAAAGTGAGGGCTACATCCTCTAAAGAAAAAAAAAAAAAGCGCAGTATTACTACTTAACTCAGACTTCATCAAAGCTAATCCTGCATTTCTTCCTTCTTATTGCACTTGACAGAACTTTTGTTGTCTGACAAATGAAAAGCCAACAAGCAATAAAGTGTATGACCTTCTTTTATTTGACTAATTACTATTTCGGTAAACAGATCACCTATTTTTCTTGTGGAAGCATCAACAGCAGCACCGAGAACACGAGGGACGTTGTTTCATGAGGGCAAAGGACAGTTTTGCAGATTAATCACAGCCCTGTAAAACAGATGCCTAGCCTGTATTTACAACCCTGACGGTGCAACTGCTTCGGCTAGGGGTGCAATTAAAGCGAGTGTGCAGGCAGTCACCAGAAGTCAGAACCCAGTCACGGGCTTTGCCAGCAAACTACAGGCACAACACACACAGAGAAGACACTGGTCCTGCACACTCTACGTTCATAAAGCTGTGTCGACACCAGGAGGGATAAACCGATCCACTAAAATATCGTGGTACAAAAATCAGCTAGCTTGGACCAGAAGAGGACCCAGGTTCTGAGTTTCATCAAATATCGTGAGTCAGTAGCAAAGCACCTTTGATTTGGTTTCCTCACCCGACATACTGAAGTTGTCAAGTTCCACAAAACCACGATAAAGCTCAAACGACTTTCAGGACTTCAGCCTTTGTATTTCGTATAAAAGATTTCGTCTGTACTTAACAACACACACTCAACAAACAAACCTTTAAAAAAGGGAGCCCATCGGCAGCCCTGCCTCTGAAACCTCCATCGTCTGAAGCCTCTCGTGCTGCCCGTGCAGGGCGGACAAAGCGCGCTCCCCGGCTTCCACACAGGGAGCCCCCCAAGGAGGGACTCCCCCTTCCCTCCCGCCCCGGCACGGTTTCGGAGGCAGCGGAAAGCGGGGCAAGGTCCGCCGGTGGGCGCGGGGCTGGGGGCAGAGCCGGGCACCGCAGCCTCCATCCCCCGCAGCTCTAATGAGCCCCGGTTAGCGCCGAGCGGTGCCCGCCGCAGCACCGCTCCAGCCCGGCGGCTCCGCGTTCCGCCCCGAACACAGCCACAGAGGCCGGGAACTCGGGGGGCGCAGCTCCTTCCCTCCCTCCCTCCCTCCCTCCCTCCCCGCCTGCCTCCCGCTCCCCGGGCGCTGCTCCCGTGAGCACCCTGCAAACCCAACTACTCGAGGGATCCAACACTTTCCGTCAGCCTGCCGCCGCTTTCCTGCCGGTATCCTGCCCCACAAAAGCGACTCCACGTTGGAGAGGGAGGAGGATCCCACCGGCCCGCGCTCACCTCCGCCAAGAAGTTGTCCATGGTGGCCCCTCGGCCCGCCCGCGGGTGCGCAGCGCCGGCCACCAGCCGCGCACCATGTGCCGCTCTCCTCCGGCCCGGCCCGGCCCGGCCCGGCACGGCTCGCCACACCGAGCCGCCTCAGCCGCCGCGCCGCTCCATCGCGCCCCAGCGCCGGCACCAGCCCGCAGCCTTTGTCCGCCCGCCCCCTCAGCGCCGCTCGGCCGGGCGGTCCCGGCAGCGCATAGCCGCCGCGGGGACCCGCAGCGGGGCTGACGCGCAGGAGGAGGAGGAGGAGGAGGAGGAGGAGAAGGAAAGCTCCCGCCGCCGCACACTCCTGCCCGGGGCCGCCCCGTCCCGTCCAGGAGGGGCAGGAGCAGAGGCGGAGCCGGGGCCGCGCCGCTCCCTGCGCCGAGCTCAGCCGCGCCCCCGGCCCGCCCCGGCCCGGCCCGAGCGCGGGCAGCGCCCCCCGGCTCCCCGCTCCTCCCGCGCCGCCGCTGCCCCGGCTCGCCCTCCCCGGGGTCCTGGGGACGCGCCGACGGCTGCTCGGGGCGCGGAAAGCCGCGCTGGAATGCGGAGTGAAAGGAGCGTGGGCGCTGCTGGAAGGGGAGCGGAGGCTCGACCCGGTTTGGGGGCAGCTCCGCTCCTTTGCTCGGCAGTACAGAGCCGTGCAAAGCTCCGCCATCCGGCCAGAGGCGCTGCCCGAGGTGGTTAAAGAATGCCTACCTGCAGGGTTCTGCTGAGAACGGGCAGCCCTTAGGTAAATGTGTAGCAAACTTATGTACGAGCTCTCCTCAGGTTCGTGTTCCTTTGCTGAACGCTGATCTTGCAGCAGCCGCTCGCTGAGACCGCTGCAAATGAAAATAGCCCTCTCCTTTATATAGTTTTCCAGTCCTTTACGTTTCTGCAAAGCAGATTTATAATGTTCAGGGTTTGGAGACATACCTTGTTCATAATTTTGCACTGATCCTGTAGTAACTAACAGCCCAAGAAACGCAGCAAAGGAGAATCCAATCTTGCAGATACTGGGCTATTTCTTTCACACTGCAGGAAGAAATGTTCTAAAAAATAAATCACAGCCACAAAGAAAGAAAATACAGTATTCTGCTTTTCTGTCACAGGCAGAACCCTAGTATTGGCTTGGGAGCTTGAGCATGTGAGCAGAGTTATGGGAGACCTGGGAACCAGCCTTTGACAGCAGGAATAATCATGAGTCTGCAACTCTCATTTTTCAAGGTGTCATGGCCAACACATAGAGCATAAGTGCCACTAAAAAAGGCAAGTTTAAGAATACATACATTACACAAGGAAAAACTTTCTAGTTTCACCTTTGTGTCAAAAAAAAAAAAAAAAAAATGAAAAAGGAGGTGAGCAGGTAAAAGATGTTTGGTTCTGAGATAGGTCACATCCAAAATAGTGTTGTGTTGGTCTTGGAGATTCACACAGTGACATCCATGAAAACTAATGTGCCATCAAGGTTAGCACTGGGAGAAACCAACACCAGAGGGACTTCCTGCCGAACAAGTGCCTCTTAGAGCCTACATGGGGGCTTGTGGCTACCTGTCCCATCACACAAAAACAAGGTGGGGGGAAGTTTTCAGGCAGAGAGCAACTGCTTTGGACATAGCCAGCTCCTAGAGACCTGCAGCTCTCTCCAGCTCACCTTCCCATGGCCAGTGGCTTCTGGCAGAAAAAGCAGAAACATTTCCCAGCTTGCTGGTAGCACAGCACAAAATCCCTTGGGCAGCATCCCTGTTGCAGCTTGCCAAGGCCAGCTGGGAGACATCCTGCTGGACACCCTGCAGAATCCTGGGAGCTGCTGGGGAATCACTTCTCTTGTCATCCCCCTAATCTCTACTCCTGGGTAAACAGGTTTTACCTTCCTACAGTTGCTCTGAAACTCAAGATTTGCAAAGGATTTCATCTGAATTCACCTGTATACGTGGTATCAGCTCACACAGAAGTTAGACTAAATCATTATTTTGCTGTAGATTCTAAGGTATAAATTCCAGTGTGGGAGCTCTGTAACTCTATTCCAAACTACTGCACCTCCAAAGTTACTCTGGGGAAACAGGTTTTTTTTCCACAATCACTATGCCAGAAAGCTTCCCGTCTCATACAAGCCTTAGTTTGGCGAGGGTTGAGTCAGATTGAAGGTATTTGTTAAATTATTTTGACTTCTGATTGAACACTTTGTTTGACACCGTATTACTGGAATGTAGCACGCATGTCTGACTACTGCATGTACTCAGGTCTGTGAAACACAACTGGTGTAGGAATTCATGAAGACTTTGAACCAGTTATCCAATAAAAGCAGCCTGTGTTTTTTTAAATGAGAATTCAGTAAATTACAAGAACATGTTACCAATAGAACAGGACCAGTTTTATGCAGCCTAAAAATACATTGCAGAAAGAATGAGTATTCTCTTGTGGTGGGGAAGCATTACAAAAGAGTTGTTAAGCTCCTAAGACTTTGTTAAGATTTAGAACAGCTGTAAAGTTGCATAAAGGATCTAGGAAAAGAGGTTTGGGGAGCAGAGGGGAACAGTCACTCCAGCAAGCTTCTTCCTTTTCTCCTTCTATGTCTTTTTGTGTCTGTTCTGCTCACAGTTTGTAAGCACTAGCATCTGTGTTTCATAGGAAAGGGGGTTTGAAACATGGCGTTTCCTTTTCCCGCTCTGAAAATGACCCCAAACTAGTCTCTAACTCATTTTATGCAATTGTTTTGGAATTTGGAAAACCCCACAGACACAGTGTACAAAGCTCCATGAACATCTGGAGACTTGGCCAGTTCTGCACAGCTCCGATTTTCTTTTAATCGAGAAATTCCTTCACTGATTGTGTGCCTAAGGTAAATTACTTCCTTTTGAAGCTGCTCCCATGCATGCTGGCTCAGCTTTCAGCTCAAGTGAGGACCAGGAATGGACCAAAAGCTCAGTTCCACCTCCCTGATGACACATCTCACAGGCTGTGAAGATTTTAGCCACCCTTGTGTGGGTGGTTGGTGGTGAGGTATCTGGTCCTTGGATCCCTTTCCTGGCTTCAGCCTCTCTCTTACTCCATGCAGCACAGCTTTGGCATGTGCTAGGTTGCTCTCAGATGGTCTGTTAGGCCATATTAGTATCCCTCAGTTACATTTGCTGCATCACATGGGCCAGGACCCATCTTTACCCAGTCTTTCTGACCTTTTTTCCCTTTTTTCCAGTAGCTGCTAAAGTCCACACCTGACCAAAGTGTCTGACAAAATCAGACATCCCTTCCTTAGATCCCAGAGTATTCCTAGCAGCTGGAGCTTTTGTGAAACACTGGGCTTTTAAAACAGATTTAAATTACTCCTGTCTCTATCACCAGCTCTATCCCATTGCAGATTTCCATTTCTGCTCCAGAGGCAAAACCAACTTAGTGACTAAAGCCCAGTTATCTCAAAATCATTTGCTTCACCTGAGCTGTATTTCTTCACAGGGAATTTCCACACACCAGATTTGTGGGGCCTTTTTTAATGATTTATTGCATGTATTATAAAGTTTGTAGACATGATTGCATCCCAAGAAACTGTTAACTCATTCAGTACTTTGAGCACACTTGGTCAAATTCTATATGCCCCTTTTTAAAAGTGACTTTTCCCCCAGTTTTTGTCTATGAAAGCCATCAGGGCCACATGAGGTTTGGTGGGTCCCAGGGCTGGGAGAGTTGGGGGCACACTGGGTGGGTGATGGCAGAGCCATCAGGGCCCATCCCACCACCCCAGCCAAGGGCACTGGGCCATGGGGAGGTAGGGGGAGCCCTTGGGAGCGGGCGGGGATGATCAGGACTGTCAGTGCCCTCAGGGTTGTAAAACTAAATGTATTTGAAACCAAACAGATTGGGCTGTAGCAAGTCCTTGTCTTCACTCCATCTGATTGTCCATGGTGCTGGTTTCTATGCAATTCAGAAATCCTGCTTTCTTTTCAATAGGCAAAGACTTGTTCTGTTGCCCCAACCTTAACACAAGATCTGTGGGGGGCATCTTTATGCTAAAAGCTTTATATTCAATGATTTTTTGGAAAGGCTGCTGAATTTTCATTGCATGCATATGATGCTTTTCTCTTTCTTACCTTATCTTATTTTTAGTTGCCTTTTTCCACAAAAAAGATCGTTGGTATTGTTGAACTGAGTGATTTTACCTTTTGCATGCCTGACAGGTATATTGCACAAAAGCTTTTTACACCCTCTGGAGGAGTTTTCTTTACCTTACTGGCAGCACTGAAGTAGGTTATCTGCCTTACCCAAAGCACTACTGTCCCTTCTGTAAGGCATGTGGATTGATTTCAGTCAAATAATTAAACGATATATTCAGTTAATTCAATCTTATTGATTAAAAGGAGCCTAAATTAACATTCTCTACTCACCAAAATGAGGCAGTGTGTTTCTTTGTTCACAACTCAAGGCCTCATTTCATCCAGTGTTATCTGTAAAATCTGCTCTCAGATTGTTCCCCCTGGTGTCACTGTCCACAGCACACATCATTTTTGAGTGGGCAATTTCTGTTTCATTAAACTTACTCCAAAAGAGGGGTTTTATCCCAACCCTGGGGCTGCTGTTGCTCTTTTCAGCTCCTGTCAGGTCTTAGCTAACCAACTTTTTGTTGACAAGATGTTGGGCATTGACAAATGTTTCTGTAATGAGTGACGGTGTACAGGGAGGCTGTTGGCACAGACCACAGTTTTCTACCACTCTAGTTTTGAGGAATGTCCATTTCTTATTTGGGATGTACAGATCCAAAACTGTTACCATGGAGCTGGATTGTCATATGACAGCACATTTAGGACTACCAGCTTAGGGTCTGGTGAAGGCCACTAAGTATGTATGGTTATACTCAGTTTCTGAGCAGAACCTCCACCTGGGAGATTCTAAGTTTTAATTTCCACATAAGAAAATGTTCTCTATTACAAGACTTCAATATATGATTTCACAGACTCTAGATTTTTTTCCCAATGTCACAGAGCCCCCTCCTCATTCAACATCTGTCAGTACACATATGAACAGAGAGCTGTCTAACTCTTCATGTTCTTACCCATTTCCTGAATTCTACTCATCCCCTTTGCAGAGCCTTTCTCTTCAGTGCTTATAACCCTTTGTCTGCCCCTTCCCTCCATCCTTCATATCATGAAGTGACCTGCTTCTTTCTGGGCCTCTCAGGCAGCACCACTTCTCGTGGTGGCAACCTATTCCCTGTGTGCAGCTCAGTCCTGCTGTTCTGAACTTCACTGACTCTTCATCTCATTTAAGATTGCTGCTGCACTTAGTTGTCACCAGCACCTTTTAATCCAATTGCTCTCCTCTTACAATCTTACTTGCAACCTATTCATTTAAATTCTGTTTGTCAGCTTGGAATATAGTCTCTGCAGAAGATACCAACAGAGAGAGCTGTGTTGCACAAGAGCATTGGTTTATCATATAAAGATACCCACTGGAAGAAAAATAGTGGAGTGAAAGACAGAGGACTATCAAAAAAGCTTAGAATCAGTTAAGGGATAAAGGTAGAAGTAAAACATAAGAAAAAAACAAAAAGAAATGAAAGCTTTTCATCTTTCTCATCTTCTGCATTAGGTTGTGAACACACTTTCCTTGCTTTCACCCAGGAAGCCTGTATGGAGATGAGTGTGTGAAGGCAACTTGTAGTTGCAAACCCTGTAGTCACAGTTTATGACATGTTCATTTATCAGGTAGTCAGACCTGCACAAAACATCTCAGCACCTCTCTGAAGGTCACTGCCCACAGAGCAGGGCCCAGAAGGGAGCTCACGAGGGCACCTTTTGCTGCCTCAGTGCCATGTAAGCCAGATTAGTTCAAAACACTTCCCCTAGCAGTTTAAACTAGGTCATCCTTGTTCTGCTGAGGCAAACAAGCAACACCCACACTTTCCTTGCCACTGGCAGTGCTATGGAAGGAAAAACCTCCAGTAAAAGGGCATCAAAGCCCAGTAAGGGCCAGTCGTACCTTGAGCAATTGGCACTGTTCAACCAGCAAATATAAGTCAAAGGCTGCCTTCTCACTTATGGTGTTTGGCCAGTTTAAACCATGCCCATGGTCTCTCCCCACCTTTTATTGCTTCCCCAGCTGTGACGTGAAGGGTAAGTCTGCCTGAGTACTGTGGCCTGGCACCTTATGAATTATTTTACAGGTATCTTCCATTTCTCATGCTTGGATTCCTGTTGGGGAGCAGTTCCAGAGTGTGACCTCTGTGGAAAATTAAGCTAAAAGATGTGTTCTATAAACAGTCTGGGTAAATAAGAATCAGGATACAAGACCAGATTAGTGCTTGTCTGAAATGCAGCCCCTGAAGTGCACCTAGGATGGGCAATGGGCCCCCAGCGTGATATTTCACTCTACAGATGTGCTCCTATTTTCCTGCACTCCTTACTTGTGTTGCATAACTGTTTTATCTCTGTGGATTGACTCAGCAAATGGGGGATGGAAAACTGATCCAAACTTTTCTTTTGGTTTGGGTTCTCTTCTTGTGTTGGTTTTCTTAAAACAAAAACTTGTCAAAGTTTTGATTCTAATTAATTACCTGAGAAGGTTCAGATAAATACCTTGCAAACAAATATTGTTGCAACATGGAGAAGTACAGGAACGAGGGTGTTCTGCATTGCTGCTAGCATTTGTTCCTTGGACCAGGTCACAGCTTCAAAGAGCCAGGAGGAACAACCTTCACAGTCTCTTGTGCTTCAGAGAAAGTTTATCCATTTTGCATATTTAAGGCTTTATCAGCCTGAGGTACAATTGATATTTTCCACCAGTGCTATTCTGTTAAAAGTTTCTTCCCATGATCTGCTATGGAAGAAACACTTTTCCCCTTTGCCCCTAGATTCCTTCCTGTGTTTGAAATCAAGAAACCCCATCATAGCACAGGAGAGCTAAATATTCATTTCAAAGTGGACAGAGTTTCACACAAAGTCTGTGAAGGCCTAAATGACACCACACAGTCCTTGAGAGACACTCAGAATACTGAGAACCTATACATTATAAAGGAGAATATTCTTTAGAAATTTGTTAAAAACAGTATTTAGTAATACAAAAATGAAATATGATGATTGTATCTTTTCATAATTACATTTAAAACTTAACAAATTTTGTCTGAAATGATCTCAAAACCTTCTCTGGTATTGCACTGATGTGATAGGTTCAATTTTGGTAGTTAAATTTTTGCCCAAATACATTGTTTTGCTTTAATATATTATTGTGCATAATTTTAGGATGTATTTAGGTCTCAATCAAACTACAACTATATAGGTTTACCTATTTACTGAATGCATTCAAGTGAATAAACATGCCATTTCTTTGTTATAATCAAAAGCAAAGTTCCTGGCTTACATCAGTCTGTTGTCCCAGAATAGAATCAAAGGCTGCTGAGGTAGCTTAGGTCCCTATTTAGAAATAGGAAAACCTTTGTTTTGTGTACACAGACACTGAGCATCCCAATGTGAGATGTTAGAGGAAGCTGGGGGTTAGAAAGCCCAGTGCCAGCTACATTCTTGGCATGCAGTCTGCCTGTAGCAGTATTTGGTGTTTCTGTTTACTTGCCACATATGCGAATTAGTAGACTGGAAAGACATGGTAGGCATGTTTAGTACCAGGCTGGGTAAAGGATATATGAGACTTCATCTTCTGTTTCCCTTGATTCTTATCCCAGCTGTATTACCATTTACCAGTCCCCTAACACCCATAAAGCTGTAGCAAAACAATTCTTTTCTTAGTCAATGAATTACAGGATTTGCACAGGATGCAGCAGCAAGCTGTAAACAAAAAATGAAGTAGAAAACAATTCCATAAATACAGTTGTTAACAATTGAATAACAAACACAGTAGCAAACATGGTATTTTTCAACAACCTGACAGTATCAAGCCTTCTAATTCCAATGGGCATTCAGCTGGAAACTGGGAAATAACTTACATTTGGATCTTTGCAAATTCTTTCTTGCAACAGCAAACACCTGTGTGTATGCACTACCAGAACTTTGCTCCTTTTTGTCTTTTCTTCCCAGTTGCTGCAAATAGGATACGGTAGAATATATTGACCAGTGAACCCTTTTCCCCTGCTTCACTCCCACAACTGGTTCAGAATTCCACAACTGGAAAGATTTCTTGTCTTTGTGGGCAGAAGTTTGAGTACAACAGCGTGGTGTATGTGGGATCTGCCCTTAATTTATATTGGTAAATTTTTCCATTGGAAAACTACTGAATCTTTGCTAGAGGTTTGGGGTTTTTTTGCTCAAAAGCATTCTAAGCCCTTTTAGAAGCTCTGCAACACAGCTTACCCCTTCTGCATCTAGCACAAATTCTCCTTCAAGTTTAAAGACATCAAAAGCAAGCGTTAATCTCTTCAGAGAGGAAAACTAAACCAATGTATATGTGGGACAATCCCAGCAAAATCAAATCAGATGGAGGGAAATCATTTGGAGGGTGAGCAGAGTAGTCCAGTCATTATATTGATGATTTAACATGAGATTCCTCCCAGTCATTAAAAACTGAAGAAGATCAAGCCCTTGCTCTGTGCCCTGGTAAAACTCTGCAGACAATGTTCATCTACTGAAGACTAATCTGGCAGAAGGACTCTGCCTAGGCTGGGATAATCTTTAAATTCCAATCTAGACTAAATTTCTCGGTGGCAACAAAACTGAAGGATATTTTGTCCTGACTAAAAATAAAAATGCCTGGCTAAATTCAGGGCAGCCTTTGGTACTGACTGATTTGAATAAGCTTTGCTAGTTGAAAGAGACAAGTGGATCAACTTTGTAGGTACATTTAGTGAATCAACTTTTCCCTAGAAGCACTGGGAGAAGGTTTCCTCTTATCTTCAGAAAAATAGGTGAATCTCTACTCAGGGAAGAAGTCAACATTAAAAAATAAACATCAGAAGATAGAGCTGAGTTTTGTTAAGAACCAAATGTGTGCTAAATTAGGGTTGTATGTTCTGCCTTTTATTAATGGCATCCTCAAAGGATACTGACTCACTGGATGACTGAAGTGCTTGTGGCTTGGGACCCATCCTGAGCCTCTCATCCTAGAGCTAGGGAAGCTCTTCCCTTCTCTTAATGTAAGGAAGCTTCCAGATTCAATAGTCATGTGCTTCAATACCAAGAAATAGGAGCAGAAAAGCACTCAAGTAAGGCTCTCTAAAATGAAACAAGTTACCATCTTGTGAGGTGATCCAGCTACCGGTAAGATTTTCTAACAGGGAACAATCAGGATTTCATCAGCCTTTGAGTACTGTTCTTTTACCACTCAGTCAGAGCAGTGATTGGTTTTGCAAGTCACCCATTCACCCTGTCCCAGCAAGGAGGGCTTTGCCAGCTATGGACATAGAGAGACCACAGCTGTGGTCTGAGGAGAAGAGTTAAAGGAACCAGCCAGGTTGATTTGTTCTTATCCATTTTGGCTGCCTTCAGAACATCTCTGTGATGAAAATTCCTGTGTCTTCTCTTTGCACAACTCTACACACTTTCAGTGGTTTTTCTGTTGTTCCTGGTAAGTGATAGGTGAGAGGGCTGCACATGTCTGAATCAGCACTGGTTTTATTCTTAGGTGTTTTAGCCTGATTAGAAATTCCTCTCTTCCTGTTACTCAGGTGTCAGGATTACTGCTGTAGAAAACATCTGCTTTTAGGGAAAAGAGATAAATAATTCAAATATCATACTGGAAGTGACACTCTTCTACCACCGTAGAGATGTTTTCCAGGGCCTTCTAGCAGTCATAATCATTGTGACGTCTCTACTCTGTGATGCTGGCACTGTTGAAGGGAGTAGCAATTGTAAGGCCTGTTTTACCTTCATGCTGCACTAAACCCATGGCATGTAAGAAATGGACCTTCCCAGTGGTAAGATGATAAAGGATTATCATTGTCAGTATATTTTAGTCAGAATAGAAGAATTGTCATTGTATATTTTCCTAACACTTGGCCTGACTGCAGAAAGGTAGCAACCCATAACTATTCCTACAGAAAAAGTATATATATTTAATTTTACAGTTAATTATTTTTAGTAGTCTATGTGTTTTATGGAAGCACCCAAGCTGAGGAAGTTTTAAAACCAACGAAGTTTCCATACTTAAATGTAAAGTGCTAATGCAGTTTGAAAAGTCTGGGCAGGGTTCTGTTGAGCAAGTTAGTTATGCATGCAGTGAAAAGACGCCTTCAAGGTGCTCACAAAGCTAGGAACCTGCTGAAGCATCCCTAGGGTTTTCTCATTCCTCTTTTATTCACCTCTGCCTGTTTCTGTTGCTACCAGGTACCTTTTGTTTCCAAATCATTGCCACGCGAGTGGACTTTTGGAATGCCGGGAGCTCTGGCTAAGGCACAGGGTCCCGTGCATGAGTGGCAGCAGTCACATGTCAGGGTTGCCGTGATGTCTCTGCTGTCTGAAGATGAGCTTGTGCTTCAGCTGTCACTGAACTGCACCAAGGGACAGCACTCTTCGTAAAGTGGTCTTTAAAACACACAGCTCTCCTGTTCAGCCATAAAACCCGGGAACATGAAGTGATGTGTGAGCTATTTTAAATGTTGATTTTCAAATCCTTCCTGTTTTAAACATTGAAAGTTGATAACAATGCTGATGAAATACACCCAATGTTATTTTTATCTAATTGCAAGTCACTCCCATGGTCTATTGGAAATGTGCTGGGATTTACAGACAACATTCAAGTAGCTGGACTGTGCTCTGAACAGTGATGCAGTGAGAAAGCAGCTCCAGATTCAGTGGAGTAAATGCTGCTCAGGCCTCAATCTGCAGCTGCCCATTACCACAGGCTGTTGCATGGACAGGGCAAATCTGTAAATCTTCCGCCTGTGACTAAGCCATGCCAGAACTCTGTGCTGCAAACTGTGAAGAGGAAGGATCTGTGCTACACACTGGGGACCTGTGGATATTCTGGTGTTCTTCTGCACTTGTCTGAACTCTGAGAGCTGCACCTCACCTATGCAATTTGGCAGTGTGGTGCTACTGCAAAGCACGATGCAGTGTTGGCACAGCAAGGGATTGGATCAGTCTGTAAGAACAGAAATTTGATGTGAGACTTCCCAGTTCATACACATCAAGATTTCTAATTAAGATGTCTCTACTGCTTTAAAACTGTCACTCAAAATGGGTTTCTTTTTGGCTTTGGGGGAGTGGGAGATTTTTTTTCTGAGTGACCTTAACTTACCCAGGCTATACAATGGATGGCATGATCAGGACAGTCACAGTGACCATTTCTTGCTCTGTAGTCCTCCCCCAACATCTTTTGTCCAAAATACATCGGATCCATTCATGAGGTTTTCTTCTTCCAGTCTTACACTATTCCTAAAAAATTCACAAAGGCAGAATTGAAATTCCAAAAAATAATGCCAGCAGGAAACAGAATGGAGACTGAAGCGTTCCTATCTAGAGAAAGAGCCAACAAAGAGAATATTGTTTTCATTTTGTAGAAGTTTATTGTCAAATTACTTTGACCTAAGCTTTAGACTTATCTATATGTTTCTCAGTAGGAAAATTTGAAATGCTGACTGAATGGCATCAGTGCTCCTGGTACAGTAATCTCATGACATCTTTTGCGGTCAGTCTTTATGCTCACCATGACAAAACAGCAGCCAAAATGCTGGCACATTATGTCTAATTGCCCTCACTCAAACTTGGATGCTATGTAATGGACAAATAAAAATCAGCAAACGTTTTCTTGACTCAGCTGCTGGCAGTTTCCAGCTTTTGAAATATTTCAAAATAAAAGTATTTATGAAGCTTTTTCAGTTAAACAAATGCAATCCAGCTTCTAAATATAATCCTATTTTTGCCTGGAAGCCTGCCACAAAGGGTCAGCACCAGTACTGAATCTTCCTGATAGCAGCACATAAGCACATAGGTAGCTTGTGAAACAGCTGGTGTCTCTTCAGCTGTGCTAAAGCTGTGCTTGGCTGGGAACATCACAGTCTACAGGGATGGCAATGAGAGTGAGGTCTGCAGGCATGAATAGGTCATTTATATGTCAATTAGTGACAGTTGAATAACATCAGATATTTAAAGTCTGCAAGTGAAGACTTCATATAAAACCAGCAAACAATCTCTGTTTCTGCAGAAGTAGTGTGTAATGAAGAAAACACTACCAATATGTGAATTCTGAAACAGCCCTTAAACATTCACATCTCAAAACTGCTACCACCATACTCTTACCTAGTGGTTTGGAATCCAAATAATTCTGAAGGTCAACTATGTTTTGAAAGATCTTCAAAAATCACTAGTTTTAGGAAGTTTAGTTATACAGTGATGGAAAATCTGCACTTCAGAGCTGGTTCCTGGGCTGCAAGTTATGCAATGAGAATGGGGGGTTTAGTCTCTGAATACATATAATCATCTAATTTTATTGAAACAGAATGGTGATGAGGTACATTATGGGTCTAGTTTTCTTTCATTTCTCTCCTTTTCCCTGATGAAAAATCCATTCAGTTAAAGAAGTTAAAGAAGTCATAAGAATAAAAGACAGAAAGAAACAGGATTCGATTTATTGAAGATAAAGCTGAGATTGGGAGAATTACCCCTGTATAGAGAACTTTCAAGATGAGCTTCTTATAAAATTCTGTGGGAGTTCATAGTCATGTGGCATATCTAATGGGAATTTCCTGAGGGATGGGGCAGAATGGACATAGCTCTTTGCATAGGACAGCTTGACAGATTAGCTATCAGATTTTCATTACAGAGAAGAGGTTTATTTTTCATGTCTTCTGGATGTATTATAGTACTTATTGGGGTCAATAAAGTACACCATCAAGTCCAGGGAAGATGACAAGAGATACAGCAAACAAGCTATTATTGATCTGTCTCAAGGACAATGAAATACCCACTGACCCATTCCCAGATCAGATATTTACTGCTTTCCTTATTGCTAGATGACAGCTAGCTTTATGTTTGTTGTATGTGAATATTCTAGTTTGCTGGAATACATATGCTGTGGTTCAGAATCTTATGGTGCACAGATGAAGTGCAACAATATGATCCCAATGTGGGATCCCAGCAATGGGATGAACAGAGAGAGATCTGAAAAAAAATTGAAGATTGTCTTTTCTAACACAAATGGTATTTGTAAAAGATACTCGCCATCAAAGGAATACACTGGGCATGGATGTTTACATGTGCATCTAACATCTAAATACAAGTTTTCATCTTCCTCATATATTATTGAAATTAATGGATGCCAGTGTCTTGTCCAATTATAAGCAATGTAAAGATTTTTACTTTAAATTTTTAATTTATGTTCTCATTGTTTATGGTATCATTGAAAGCCTTTGACAGATTTATATAATGCATGAATTACAACCAGTTGTTAATTACCAGACTGCAGTTCTATCAAAAGCTTCAAGTAATGTCATAAACCACAGGAGAGAAGCCTGATTCACTAAAATCCCGTGGAAATACAGATCTGTAACTTCATCTTATTTTCAATTTTACATACAAACTCTACGTGAGGAAATACTCATGTGTATACACCTCCTTGCCTAGATACGCTTCTCTCATCTCCTCCTGCTTCATCATTCCCTTGCTTCTGTGACTCCTCACATCCATGGGCATGTTGCTTTGTGTGGCACCTACAGTCACTGTCTCAGCTGCAATTTTAAGGCTCATGAGTCCTAATCTCTTCTATTCTTCTTTGCATTAACACTGGACTTTCCTCTGAAGACAAGTCAGCAAAAGCAAATATGGGACAATTCATGTTGCACACAAGTCTACAGCCAGTGAATGGGCTTAATCCGTCAGTGAAAGTGTCTGTGCTAACCTCCTGGTGGAAAAATGGTGTATCTGAGGTGTGGTATAATCCCCATCCTGATGCAAATTCTTGGGATGCACCATGAGTCTGTGCCACTTTGGTCATCACAACCCAGGGAGAAAGGATTTTCACCTTCTTTAAAGGAGCAGGCAAACAAGGTGTTCATAACTGTAGCTCTTTTGCTGATCTACTGTCCATTTTCCTGCCCAGTTTGTACTGCATGGCACAGCACAGAAGGGAATTTTACCTCTCTGTGAGGATATATCAGTCTGGCAGGTCACCTGCATTATGGCTGTGACATTCACATCCAGTCTGTCCGCAGTTCTATTGCTTGTGTTTGACAAGTGCAGACATGTGGTTCATTCCAGCTCTAAGACTGAATTAAAAGATATTTAATAGTAAAGTCAGGGGACCTGGAAACCAGAGGAAGAACCTCTTCCATCCACTGGTAGGTGCAGCCAAGTGCCAGCGAGTCACCAGGGCTCCAGGACGCACACTGCCAGCCACTCAAATGGTTTCAGAGCACAATGCACCAAACCCTTGTCACTGGGACTCAGTCATGTCACTTAATGCCTGCCCACACTTTATTGAAATGTTATCAAATAAAAATATATGGTTTACATAATTTACACCTGGATGAACTACACCTCACCTTATCTTCCCCAGTGCTCACATTTCAAGTTTTGTAGCTTTCTGAAAACGCTGCAGATCAGGTAATACTGAAAAAGTTAAATAAATCTAATAGGTAGCAAGGGTTAAATAAACCTAATAGCTAGCAAATAAACCCCAGAATTCAGAGCTGCAAAAAGCCAGGACTTGCAGAATTTGGCACTAGAAAACAAATTGTACAGGTGCAGAAATATGACAGCTGTGTGTGATCATAGCCAAGGATCAAATTAAAATTGTTCTTGAAATTCCCTTGTAATTAGTGCAGGGACACAGCACATCATCAAAGTCTGTGCTTGTGAGTCTAGGATTTCACAGTGAAATAATGCTCATGACACTGGCTAAGTGTGGTGTCATTAGCAGTAATCAGGCAGTGGGGAAAGTCCCTGCAGACCAGAAGGACCCCATTTGGAGGTTTGATGCAGAAAAGTATTTTAAAAAAACCTGCAGACTTCCATTTTAAAATGGAAGCTGCATCTACTTGGTTTTCACCTTCCATAGTAAGCACTTATGGAAACTATAAACATTCATAAAACAAGTGGCTTGTTGGATGTATCACCTTAGTCAAAGTGGATTAACCAGGCTTAGATCATTTCCTCATACTGATAGTGCACCACCTTCACCACCAGCTTATCTGCAGATGATTTTTTGGAAGAAAGAACATAAACTGGCAGGAGGGTACAACCTGATTTCAGTCTATTAGTTCCTTTGAAGTGTAATTGGTCAGGAGAAAACAAATCAATACAAAAAAATCCATATTCATTTTTAATCTTTGATTTTTTCAGAGTAAACATAGATTTGGTGTTGAACACATGAATAATCACATTTATGTAAATAGAAAATTTTAAAATTAATCATGGTGAAATTTTTGTTGAACATTTGCAACAATGAAAACATTTTTATTTTTTAAGATTCAGGGGTTTTGAAGATTTAAATTTTTTGAAAGGATGTTGTTGATGTCTGATATACAAAACCAAGATTTCTTATTAAAATAACTACCTAAATTCAAATCAGAAAATGCAATAAAAAAAACTCCTACCAAAATGGTCGTTATAGGGACTTTATTTTTTCTTTAATACAATGCTAATCCTATTAATTCAAGAGAAAAATATTGGGAAAAAATGTGGAAACTGCATCTGCCAAGAAGGATCATGCACTGACACAGACAAGGCAAACCCCCTTGAGAGTGGCCAGTGTGCCAGGACACTGTGCTAAATGCAAATTTTGGTAACATTTTAAAATGTGCATGTTGGGAAAATAATCTGTAAGCTTTCCTCTAATTTACTGACTTCAAGAACTGCAAAGTTGTCTAAAATATACATGAATGGCAAAAATGATCTTCAGGTCATCATAAAAATTTGTGTTGAAAGTGATTTAAAATGCTCATTGTGTACAGCTGTAATCTTCAATTTGCATGACACTGAAGGGATTTATGCCCATGTTAAATGTCACATGTCGTTCTAATATAATTTACAACATGCCTAATTGAGTATAATGCATGCATTTTTATCAAGATCAGAGACCTACTATGCTTTTTGAACTGCCTAACAGTGTATCCACACCACTAAAACGAAACATGCCTATGTGACATGGGATACATACACCTGAGTTCTGAATGCAAGTTTGTCAGTGATTTTCCTCTTGACCTTGGGCAACTCACTAAAAAGTCTACTGGCCCCCTGCCAGGCACACTTGACTCCTTAGTAAACTTGTGAAAGGATTAGGCCTTCAATGCTGTGTCACTGAATTCGTTTACATATTTGGATCCTCAAAGGAAAGATTACCTTGTATGCAAAGGTGTCTCTGACCGACCTGTAAGACCTAAAATTTTAGCAGATACTCTTTTCCTTCAACTCATCCTAAGCACCAAAAGACTGAGAAAAACAACTTCCTTCACTGACAGGCCCTAATTCTTTATTGAATCATCTTGACAGACCAAGTTTCCCCAGGCAGCTGTTTTCTGCGGCACCAGCCCCTCATCCGTGCTGAGAACAGCTGTGGAACTGTTGCATGGAAAAAGAGCAGAATTATCTTTGGGACCTTTCACTTTAGGACATAGTTCTGTTTGCAATTTTGAAGTCCTGGAGCTTATGTACATACAGATGCCATATCAAAATGAACAAACAACCATTCTGCAGGGCAAAGCACTGAGCAGACAGGAAATGCCTTGAGGTAACCTCAGCAACCTCAATTTTCTCCATTTGTGCAGGCTTTAATTTTGTCATCACACGGTAACGATTCTCCTTCGGCAGACTTCTCTGCCAGATGTTTAGAGCAGCACTAGCAACCATCAAATTTAGGGTATTTAGGTGGTCTCTGCTGTAAAAATAACAAAAAGCAATGGTAAAAGCTACATGGAAATTTTCTAATCTTTCAGCTTGAACAAAACCCCTGAAGTTCCTATGTGTTCAGTTTTCTTTTGTACAAAAAGTGGGGAAAACAGAGGGAAAGGAAGTACAAAAAACTGCATGTAAAGTATATTTTACGTAGAAATTATACTTCTCAGATACTGATGAGAGTTTATCCAATTCTTCAGTACATGTAAAACCAGATATGTTGCTAGAAGTTCAATTCAGACCACTACCAAGTTTGGTTTCTCAAGGTTTCCTAGCCATCAAATTTATTTCTCAAACAAACTTTTTTTTAACATAAATGGGAAAAAATCATTATATTAAAATTTTATTTTCAGTACACCATAAAATATTTTTCAGTACAAAAAATTTTCAAAGATCAAATTTCTTATAAAGTCCTTTTTAGGAGACGCTTTACCTGGAACTCTCACAAATGTGAAGACAAAAGAGTAACAGTAACTGCTACACTGCTTAGATAGTGGCTGTTTATAGCAAAGACAGTGGCTGATTTTGTAATTTTATAGAGAGACCCCAGTTACCCAACTGCAGTAAGATTGTTATCCCCACCCCCACTGGATTAGTTATGCTAGGATTTTGTGCTGAGCAGACTGGCAAATGTGGTTTTCCCCTGTACTAAAACCATAAAAAATATTCCTCTCCTCTCTAGCAAGTGGAACTAGTAATCAGACTAAAAAGAGCTTCTAGGACAATTGAGGAGAAGCTGCATTAACATTTATGAAATATTAGGTAGGAAAGGTCAAATTAACTATCAATTTACCCACTATAAGTATTTCCACATGAAATTACAGCAGTGAAGATGGTACAGAGTTAAAAAACAGATTACCCATACTGCTTTAATTGCAGCATTTACTGCGTGCTGACTAAGTAATCAAACACCCTATTATTTATTCGTGAACACAAGGGCTCTACATGTGTCATATTCACTATTTTTCAGTTTTAGGTGGACCAAAGTTCTAAAGCAGAAAACAGGGTTTATCTCAAAAGGCGGATGGAGACTGTCATCTGTTACTGTTGAAGAAAGTGAAAGGATTGCATTTGAAAAATGTGTCTATGGTTTCCTCTGTAGAAAGTAAGTATAAAAGTACACAAGTAACAGTAATAAGCAAAAATGAAAAGATGAAGTAATAATAAATCAGCATGAAACCAATTTAATAACCTTGCAAGCTGATGTGAGGCTACTGCAACATCTGGAAAATTCCTCTGAAAAACGAGGCAAGCCGATCATGGGTATCCATTAATAATCTCTCATATTTCTTCTGGTGTCACTTGTCTCTTACAACTGCCAATACTTCTGGTACTTCTTGTTAAGAGGAAAGAGGATGCTAGAGGATTGGCATTAAACAGAAAAAATCAACCAGCCATCAGATTGTACCCAAAGTCACCTGAGAGCTCAGCTACCCTACTTCTGAGGTCTGCTCAGGAAGATGTAGAGTGTTGGATCCAGCTGAGTTGATCCATGTCCAGGAACAGGATGAGGTTGGGGGAAGCTGAGCATCTTCTGCTCCCCCCTCCACCCCAGCTCTTCTCCCAGGCACTGGTGAGCAGCAGAGGTCCTCCTCTGGCAATGTGAAAAACAATGCACATTTGGGACAAAGGCACAACCAAGGCATGGTGTAACCAAAAGGTTTAAAATAGAGATTCACTTCAATCATTCTGTTCAGCAAATTAGAAACTTAAAAGAAGTTTTAAAATTTTTATTTTGACAAATCATTTTTTCTAAAATATTCACTAAGGAAAAAAAAAAGTAAGGTATTTAATTATATTTTCAGTACAGAATAAAGTATTGTTGGAAATGAGGAAGGCATGCCAGAAGAACAAACAGTTTGGTGGTTAAGGCAACTCATCTGCTGTGTGGGATAATAAAGTTCAGATCCCACTTGAAATTAGGGAATGTGATTTTCTTCCTATTAATTTAATTGTTTTCTTATTCATGCCAGGAGCAAATTTAAATTCAATCTTGGGAGGTCAAAATTCACTTCATGTTCTTGCAAATTCTCTGAATTATTTATAGTCCATAATTTTAGTAAAAAACACTAAGAAAAAAAGCTGGTTTGGGGGGGTGGGGATAATCTACATTTATATTAGCTAACCAACTCTGGACTTGACCTGCTTGGAAATAGATAAATTCAAAATCATGAGAGATTATTTCCTAACAATTAATAATTCTGCCTACATTTTTCTAGGGCTATAAGGGCTTGAATAATATTCACCAGATACCAAATGGCAAAGAAGAACATGGGAAAGTGAGTTACACTCACCATCAAATTTACATCCATATGCATAACCAGCCATTTGTGTTTCTGCATTCTTCTCATTTCCCCATGAGAATGCAGTAATCCTACTATTCCCATTCAGGTAAACACATTTTTTTCTTTCTTTATTGTGAAAATAGCAACAGGATTTGGCTCATGGGGAAATATAACTGCAGCAATAAAACTATAACAACGATATTTTATGCATGATATCATTAATGTTTTAATATTTTGATAAACGGTTTTGGCAGAACTTCCATCTCCCCTGCTCTTTCAGCTTCTTGATCTGAGCTTGTTCTCTAGGTCAGCAGCTGAAGTCATCAACATTTTGCAGTCTCCATTATCCTTGGTGTTACAGTTGCTTGTTGTTGGTGTCATACCCCTTGCATTTCCTAAATCATTGTCCAAATTTAAATTAAAGCTTAATGGTAATATAAGGCACATTTATTGGTTTACAGCTAACATACTGGAGTACTGCTTGTAAAAATAAGGTGATTTTCAGTGGTATATGTATCTCATCATTTTTCAGAGCAGCTTTGCTACAAATCCTCCCTAAAATCAGCTAGGATTTTAAATTAAGTGTAACACAATGGCTTGCAGGCAGGAATTGAAAGAGCCAGCACTCATCCCCATTTCCACAAGCCCTGCTGGCAACACCAGGAGTTAAATGCCAGTGGTGACCCATCGAGCTCATCTCTGTGAGCAGCTCACTAAATACCTGCCTGTGCACACTGCAGGAATGCACTCTGAACTGTGGGAAACTGTGAGAGCTCATCCCTGGGGCTCTTTGTCTGGGATAATTTACATGGACTTCCCTGGTGCCTAGCATCAGTTCACTTATCTCAACATCTCTAGCCATATATCTGGAAAAAAAAAAATCCCTTTTATTCAAAATAATTTTAATTCAAAACCCTTTTAATCCAAAACCAAGTTTGGCATAAGCTTGGCTTGTGAGAGCCGATGCATTCAAAGAGATTTAGAATTTTTATTTTCAGTTTGTAGAACATACTGAAACCCATTCATATGCACAGTTAAATGGAACTTTATAGCAATTTTGAAAATAAAGTCCTCATGGATAAGAACCTACAGAGTCCAATGTTTATGATTTTCCATGGTATCTTTTATGCAAGCATTTCAAGGCCCTTTCTAATACTAAATGTACTTTAACACTCCACATGTTATTTCCTTTTTAAGGAAAAAGTGACACACAAAGAGGTTTAGTAGTTTGGCAAAAAGGGACATGTAACCCAGGCATCCTGGACTCATGCCTTAGTCAGAGAACAATTCTATTTGGATTAGGTATTCAGCCTGCCCTGTTAAAATGATCTAATTAAAAGGATTATAAAATGAGAGACTTAATATTCCAGCAAGACCTGTAAAATGGGTTAAAATGGGTATACTTTCTAATACTTGGAAAAGTGTCTGGATTGTGATACCGTATGAAAGAGAGTACATTCATCACCCACCAATACTTTACCATTCATTAAAAAAAATGTTTTTTTGTAAATAGTGAACAGATGAATAATAACTAAAAAGAAAAAGCACAAATGTTAGTCAACAAGGAACCAAAAGAGTTCAGTGAATCCATGTCCTGAAATTAGAGCTGTCATAACAATGTATTTTTTAAACAGATAAAGTGAATTTTCAAATATGCACATGCCAGATAAATAAATATTGATACAAATTTGAGATTTATAATAATAGAGATTTACAGCAATGATGCACATGTAAGTTCAGTGATTGAGTGAACAGAAAGTTCACTCAAAAATTAGAATATTATTTAAAAAAACAAGTAGCAGATCCATTCTATATAATAGGAAAGGCTTTCTTATGTAAATTCAGAGTCTAATTTTCAAAGAAGATTTGAAGGCAGCAGCAAGTCAAAATATAGCTTAGCAATGTCTAGGAAGGTATCTCTTCTTTTACTGGTTTATTAATAATGTAAATCTATCCTGAGCTACACAAAATATTATTATTCTGATAAGGTAAATAAACATCACTGATAATACTGATTATTCTGTCTTGCATAAAGTAATTTATTAATAGATTAATAACTGAACTAGCTCTGACTTCTCCCTCTGGAAAACCTTTCTATTTCTTAGTTTTCTTTGGCAGTGACTTTCTAGACATTTTATTATCTTTTGGCATAAGTGAAATTATTCTGAACACAGCCTTCCTACAATTAGTTTTCACATATACCAAGTTGTTATCATATTGTTTTCTGATTTCCATACCATCATATCCTTCTCATAAGGTTATACTGTGCTATTTCCTGTATTTCCTTGTGCTGGATACACCTTACAGGAAAGTGATACAGTAAAAGGTGGAAAGCTACCGGTGTGATCCTCTGATGGTTCTCCCTCTCAGCAGGTCTAGGACTAGCACATCTCTTCCTCTTAAGATCTTCCTATTCTCAGCTGGTCCTGTGAGTCTGGCTATTTTCACACCACACCATTGTTGATACACAATATAGATGATGGGGAATTCTCCAACCAAACTGACAGAAGACACCAATGATTAAGAAAAGGTTGTGGGAATATGTTAATATCGACGGAAATTTAATTTGGAGGGACTTCTGATCCAAATTCTATACATTAAAATAGCTGAAAAGGCAGGCTGAGGTTTAAATTACTCCTTGGTCTGACTGAGCTCCACAACACAGACACCAGACTACAGGTGAAGGCTGAGCAGATTTCCCAGTCTCTGCCATTGGAATGGTCCACTTCTCATGGTTTTCATCATGCTCTGTGGAGCAAGGACCTGAACCTTAGTTTCCACTGCCCCAAGTTACAGACCTCATGGCTGAGCTTTCCAAAATATTTAATGATTAACACAGAAAAGATTCAAAGGGAGAAATAGAAATATCCTACCCAATCCACCCTTTCCAAGAACAGTCACCCTGCGGGGTAACATATTCTGGCATAAATGAGGACACCGGAACAAAGGGTTACCCTAAGTGGCCTAGAGGATCACCCGGACACATTAGGGATTCTGAGACAACTTCCTTCATCATCTTGGTGGATTTCAAACAGTTTTTAACACACAAATTAGTGTGGTATAGGTAAAGCATTCCCACCCAGTTCTAGCCCTGCGGCTATATGGAGTCACACCAAAACCTCATCTGGCTCCCAGGCCTCTGAACCTGGGCAAATATAAAGATAGCTTAAAATCTTTTCCTGCACTGAGACTACTATGAATTGGTTCTGAACTTTTATAGGTTCTCTTCTGCATCTGTAGAAGAAACTGTTCAGGTAATATTTAAACTGTATGTTTAACTTGATGCTGGTTTTTTTCGCCCACCTCTGCATTTGTGTAGGAATAATTCCCAGGAGTTCTAATGTCAGATACAATCCTGCTGTCCTAGACAATGATGCCATGAAAAGATGGTCCCAGCCTGAAGAACTTCCTCCCTCACACACATCTTCTGATACTTAGGACATCATTTAAGTTTTGGAGTTTGGTTTTGGCTTGTTTTTTCGGGAATTTTTTTTAACTGGATAAGCTAGGAGACAGTGGAAAATCAGCTACTGGCCAAAACACACCCTTTCTGCAGATTTGGAAGACTTATGTGTGGAAATCTGGGCAGGAAGTAACTTATTTGGGAACAGTAATAGCTCTGCAGGTTTCCTATTCAGCTGTTGCACAGGTGGACCTTGAAGGAATTTCCTTTTAGAAATTAAATAAAACCATATGGTAGTATCTACATGCACTAAAGAACTTGAATATAAACACAGCATCCTGACTTACTTTTTATTTAGAACAGATGGTCTTTATAAAGGGAACACAAAGGAAGCACTTAAGATGGGAGATACGCAGTACAAAACAGGTGAGTCAGAAGAAGTTTCAGTCCAGTCTTGTTTTGCAAATTAAATTTCTTACTGGATAAAAAGGCTACTCTCATTCTCAACAGAACAGTTTTAAAAATAATATTAGGGGACTTGTTTCCAGCCCTATGTACATGTGTCAAACAATGATTGTTTTTATTCAGGAAACATGAAAGACAGGACTTACAATGAGGATGCAAATCATAATTGAAGTGCACTTGGCAAAGAGCTGCAGAGGTTGAAGGAAATATGCATCATGTCCATTGAGGCTGGATCTGCTCCATACTGTTAGTCACACAATTCTGCATGAACTGCTGTTGTAAATCATCAAAGGATAGGGGATGTTAACCTCCTGCAACAGTAGCTGAGGATGGGAGGATGGTTAAATCTACATCATTAACCAACACATTACAAATTCACTGCTTAACAGAGCTGTGGCAATAAATCAGTGATTTTTTTTTTTAGATCATCATCTCTTCTAACATTAGCATTCTAAATGTCAAAGCACTCTCCTTTTTTTTTTTTTTTTTTTTTTTTAAGCAACCCAGAAGGGATGACTGTATTTCTGGTACAGAACAACAGGTCCAGTGGTCTATCTTCTACTTCGTGTAATACTGTTGAATTAATGTCTGACCTTGCCTTGGGACACAGTGCCATGAAACAGTTATTTTGTATTTAAAAGGAACTAAAGCTTCCATGCATCTCCCAGTAATTGTCAGTTCTACCTCATTATGAGGAAAAAGTTATACTTTTTTGTTGAAGTACATGCAGATATTTTATACTTCATTATGTTGAAGTCAAAACCACAAACACATATTGCCCAATGCTAAAAGGAAATCAGAAAACATTTCAACAGAACAGTTTTTAATGGTGCCTTAGCAAAGATACTTTTACTTTGTAATTTTCCTTCTGCAGCAGATGTTGCAACAACTAATGAAAGCTTGTTCATTGATATAATCCAGCTTTGTATCAGGCAAATCAAACTATTAATCAAAAATATTCATTTGATCCTCAAAATCCAGGTGATGAGCTTATCTTTCAAGAACTGAATAATAATTCAGACTCTTCTTTTAGCTTCCTACTCGTCACACTTTTTTTTGAAGTTTTCCAGGTATTTTTTCTGTAGCACAAAGACATGCAATACTTAATTTTAAAATATATTATATTCTTTCATTTCTAGTGTTTTCTTTAAAAAACACCTATCACTTTGCCTATCCTTGCTATTAAAACAGGGTTAACCAAATGTTAGTACTATAAGCTGTATGACCCTAAGAATTTAAGTTTCAGTCAGGAAAGAGTCATGTGCTAAAAACTTGTGTGCCATATGCCAGCAAGTGAACATATAGTTATCCAGTCCTAAAGGACTTCTTCATCTATGTATATTATTGATATTTAAAGGGTTAAGGTTTGTTTTTATAATTAAGAATATAGAAGCAACTTGTTAATTTTCTATCTTTGCGGCCATGAAATCAATAGCAGTGAGCCCACATCTTGTTTGGCCTTTTTTTCCTCATGTGGAGGCTAAAGCTCTTTCTCAGGCCTTTGATGGTCTTACCAGTTCCAGCTGAGCTTTGGCTTTCTTAACCCCATCTCTGCATGCCTGGGCAATATTTCTAAAGCCCTGTTTTGTAGCTTGGCCCCATTTCTGATTCCTGTATGTGGCCATTTTGCAGTAGGGCTGTGTCATGAATCATAGAATTGTTTCATTTGGAAAATACCTTTAAGATCAGCCAGTGCAACTGTTAACCCAGCACTGCCAAGCCCACCACTAAACCATGTCCCCAAGTGCAACACCTACATCTTTTAAATGGTGACCTTCACATACGGTGACTCCAAAATTTCCCTAGGCACTCTGCTCCAATGCTTGGTATCACTGTGTAAGCAGAGAGGAGAAAACAAGGAAAGGATAGCAGCATTTTTCAAGTAAGGTGAATGTCATGAAAAGAGATGTGAGAAAATTTGGGTCGGCACCAGTAAGTGAAAGGACAACAATCTGAGAAGTGAATTTCAGTACTGACTGGTAGCAAAGCTTACACTACTCATATCTGCCTCATGGCTCTGCAAGGGTGAGATACACAAGAATAATCATTCCAGCACGCCATAAGACATACTTTGCTTTCTTATGCTCCACTTCCACAGCTCCTCTTCCTCCAGAAACCACCTCCTGAGCTAGTTTTGGAAAACAAGAACATTTCCCCTCTAATGTTCAAGCTGAAACCCATCTATCTCTGTCCTACAGGGCAGAAGACTACCCTGGTCCCTATCCTATGCAGCTTCCACAGCCAGACTCCTGCCTACAGCTTTCTTAAACTTTCTTTTTCTACAGTAAATCATGGCAGGAAGGGCAGCTGGCTGCCACTTGTGCTTCAAGGACACCGTGATGACAGTGTCTGATGACAGACTAGTGGTGCAAAGCTATTGGCAGAGCAGTCAGATGGGCAAGGGACAGGGCAAATAGAGCCAGAGAGACACAACTCTCTTTAAACTGGGTGGGTGGGGGGGGATAACACCTGGTTATCCTCTCTCAAAAAGAGCACTACACAACTGGAAGGCTTAAAAATATTTCAAGGAGTGAATGTTAAGACTATATAAGACTATTAGGGCAACATGACCAAAAAATATTTATAATGAAGTTTTGCAGAAGGTAGATAAAAGGTTCATATTGTATCTGATTTCCTTTACTATGGGAAATGAGAAATGTCTGACAAGATGTTCTTCTATTATACTTGACCAGGATCTGCAGGAAATTCATATTTGTGATTTTTATGCCTTTAAACAAATGCAAGACATGGACTGAGGAAACTGGAATTTTGTACAAAAGCTCTCCTAAGGCATGGAAGTGCATGATGGAGTTTGGCATGCATATCCTAGAAGCAGTCTCCATAAAAAGAAGCAGTGCTTATGGGTCAGAGCATTTCTGTGCTTGAGGTCCAAGAAGCTTCATGTGCAAGAGATAGGCTTGCTTTGCTTCCTGTCAGTGCCACTCCAGAGGACTTGCATTGCTCCCACAGCTGCTTCACTGCATTGTGTGGATACATCCATCTGCTCAAGCTTTTTTATGGCTCTTTACACCATAGCTCAGTACCTGGTGGTGGTATTGACCCTGTGTTCAGTATCAGTGGACTTGACACACACCATTTTTACACTTGGAATTGCTCAGCTCAAAAATCACAGAGGATATCTTCACTGGGAGTACTGCTACAGCCTCCTATGATAGCCTGGGTAAGAGGAGCTACAAGGTGTGACCTGTGTTGAAACACACACTTGAACAGCCATCCAAGTGATGGAACAGCTGATGCACTCTCTGCCTGGTGCGGCCCTACACTGCTGTGCTGCTCACGCCACGCCAACCAGCGTATACTAGTTCAGTCAGACCTACTTCACACTGCCTTCACAGAAGTGGCTTCAACAGAGACAGCCTGTCACAAAGGAGCCCTGAGAAGGCATAAATGATTTGTGCTTTTCCTTCTGTCATTCAAGTTTTGAATGAGAACTTTACCTGAGCAGGGCTGATGGAACAAAATACTTTTTTTTGTAAAATCAACTTTTACAGGCTGAGAGGCACACGCTCAGCATCTGGAGTTAGTGGCTTATGGTCTTTCCGATAATTGTCTGATATAAATGACATTTGAGTAAACTTTCCTATCAAAAAGGCAACTCACTGACTTACCAGCTCAACAGCTGGCAAATGATTTATAGGATCTGTAACCAGTAACTAGGGGATAAAAAATGCTGGAGAATATTCTGCTGTTAATAGTGTCAAAAGTAATACAATATCTAAAATACTTCTTATCAGTTTTAGTAAAACAAATGCTCTAGTGAGTAATTTTAACCTTAACTTCCTAATGCAAGCACAAATTACAGTTTATAGGAGCTTCACAAAATGTTACTGTTTTACAAAGTACATGGCTAAGAACACACTTCCCTTACCCTCAGGTGATGATGTGCTTTGGCTTCTAAAAGGCTTCACTAGAAAAACTAAAAAAAATTGCCATCATTAGTTCCAATATGAAACTTTACTAAATATGATTTATCAGTGTTGGAAAGGCCGAAGTCATACAGAGACATAACTATAGGGAAGCACTGGTTCTTCTTTTATTTCCTGGTTATTTTGTAAATAAATGTCTTCCTTGACCTCACTTTCTTCAGGTTTGGAGGTAAAGTTCATATACATATTTAATTTAGCATTATGAAAGTCCTTAGAAAAGACCTGTACTTCATAACTAAAAATCATATAAGACTACTGCTAAAAAAAAAGCCTAAACTGTTGTGGAAAGTTTGTAAAAACCACTCAGAATATTTATTTAAAGCTAATAACAAAACACTGGTATTAGAATTATTGTTGGGCTATGCAACAGAATTTATTCTAATAGTGAAAATTTGAATTTAGAGAGCAGTGTTAATATATGACAACAGTTAAAAAAAGTTCCTGGTTGGAATTTATGAACTAAATTAAGACTGATGACACAAAAATCATAAGCACTGGAAGAAGCTGCTAAGGGTGAAAAAAAAGGGGTCAAACAAACAAGTAGAAGTCAGAGGGATAAAAAAGATGAACTCTGTGTTTGCTTATTTGCAGCAAGGTTAAGAGCCACAAACTCTGTGATGAAGATTTGATGGAGAGCTCACCAAAGAAAAGACTTCCAAGATGCAGTGGCCAGAGATGAAGTTCTCAGAGGTGAAGTTCACACCGCAGATTAGGTACAAGCTTGAAAGTAAGTTTGGCTCTTTATACAGAGCCAAACTTACACAGAGAGATCGTTTTCCTTTCAAAATGCAATGTATTATGTTACAGTTTACATAAATTACCATAGTGGATGGAAATTGCTTGGTGATAAAGTTGCATGGCCTCTGCTGAACAGATAATACAGAAAACAATGAATCCTGACTAGGTAAAGTCCAGTCTTGCTTACCAGGTTTAATCCATACAGGCCTGCTTGAGTCTCTTCCCATTCTTTACATCCACCTCTTTAAAACTACATATGGCAAAGGAGAAATTTTCAGATACCAGTTCAAGAGGCTACAAAGACTGTTTGGGGGAGAGACAATTTCTGTCATCTTATTTTGCACCTATCAGATGGGCAGCAGCTCTATTCAAAATGTCTGGTACAGTGGCACCCCCACTGTGAACTGTGTAAATAGAAACATTCCTGTGATGTAGAATTTATTCCTTTATCATAAGAAAATGAAAATATTTAATTTCTTCTAGAATTATATAGGTAATAAGTCCCAAGATTTATTCACTCTCACATGGCAAAAGAGAACCAAAATGCATTTCTTTTTAGCAAGCAATATTGCTTTTATGTATGTGAGTTTTAGGAGGGAAAACTTACCACTTTTGAAAAATAAAGTTTTAAAAAAGTATATGTCGACAGACTTCTATTAATGTTTTCCTTCCTCAAGCTTTGTAACTGATAGAAAATGGGGTCCCCAAGGAGAGAAGCTGAGGCTGACCCTCCTGCCAGCTGGACAGCTGCAAGCAGGAGAGCAGACTCAGCTCCAGGCTGCCTGGTGCACTGTAGGGATCTCTGGGCAGAAAACCAGGATACGTTATCTGTGAGATGTAGGGAACTCCTTTAGAAATGACTGCTCTTTATGGAAAACCTTTCTTAGACAGGTCAGTGAAACACAACTTGCCTCAGGTATGTTTTGCTCATCAACAGGTACATTCCACTACTTAACAAACGAGTTCAACACAAGAACCTCCTGTTGTGGGTCAAAGCATGGTGGGCAGCCCTGAGGGAGTGCTGCTGAACCCAAACTGGGAGTCTGGGGCAGTGTTGCTTGGGGAATGGAAAGCATGAGGACAAGGACAAGGAACCAGAGATACTTTCCAAAGCAAGACACCAAGTATAGTAACACAAAGAAAAATGGAGCAACAAGTGAAAAGAATGAGGGTGAAGAAACAGATGAGACTTAGACTATCCAGGCTGGATGGGGCTTTGAGCAATTTGGTATAGCAAAAGACGTGCTAGTCCATGGCAGTGGGGTTGTAACTAAATGATCTTTAGGGTCCTGATCAACACAAAACATTGTGTTTTCATTTAAAACAGAATTTTATCATTTTATCATTGTCATTTTATCATTTATCATTTTATCATTTATCACTACCATGTAAAACTTCTTTATAAAGTGAGCCATTCATCCAATGTGATACCAAAAAAAAATTGGCAGAAGTAGAAGACAAATAGAAATTCCAGTTCCTCCACTGATTGTGAAAACTATACTTTCTTTAGTTTTCCTTTTTAATATCAAGCCTATAATTATTTTTTTTTTAACAGGGACTACATTTCTCTTCCATGGAAGCCAGTCTTTACTATTCTTGCTATCAGAATTTCTGCACAAATCTTATTTAATTTATTTTAAAAATCTCATTTAATCTTACTTAATTGCTCATGACACAACAGTTAAACAGTCACCTTTATGACTGTTATTAATGAAAATCTTCTGGTTTACAGTTTCACAGTGCCTGTATCTCAGGATTTAAGGCCAGGTGGAAAGTACAGAGAAGAAAAGTTCTATAGCCCTGGAAAAAAAAGAGGTTAAAGAGTGTGACCATTTAATGAATCATCTAAATTAATTTTTGCCTATGCTCTTTGCAGTTATTTATGACAAATTCCAAAAGTTCAACACAAGAAGAATGAAACAAGCAGATGGCATTGTGTTTTACCTCTGACCAGAGTTAAACTGGGCTTTTAACTGTGGTAACCTGATCTTTTATTTCTTATATATCATCACAGGTCTGAGGATGCAGTTTCACAAGTGAAATTTCTCTCCGATTACTTGCAAGTGATACCTTTGCAGTGCAGAACCACCAAAATGGGACTGCTACCCCCTGGTAATTACTATTCTCTAAATAGTATTCTCTATTCTCTTAATATTATATGTTTCTTACAGAAAACGAGTAGCAAAACGGAAAATATGTCACAGCTAATGAAGTTCTTCAACTTTTACAGGTGAAAAAGTACAGTATTTTCCCCTCATTTATACACAAATTTGGAAAAATACTTTGTCAGAAGAATGAATTTAGTAGACTTAGTGTTGTTATCTATCCACAAAATAAGAAATTATCTCCTGCTGATTTCAAATTAATGGCAGAAGGAAGAAAAGTACCAAAGTAAGAACACTTCGTAATCATGCAGTGTAAGTCGAGTATGTTGAGAAAAGAAGGCATATATATAAAGAGAGAGAGAACTTACAGAATGTCAGCTGCTGTGGGTGCCCCCTTTATCTCCAGCCACATGTTCCCAGTCCCCTTCCTGCATGAGCCTATGCCAGTTTGGTCTGTCAGTAAGAAAGTCTGCTGTAAAATGAGAATAAATTTTTACCAGTTGGTATTTGAAAGGCTTCACATCCTAGAGCCCCTTTTACCAAGAATTCACCTAATCAATATTGTCAGTGGGTGGGACTGTAGGTAATTTCAATAAATTGGGGCTGCCTTGGGGCTGTGGCTAATATGCCAACCATATGGGACAGTACTTCAACTGTATACTGTTCTCCACTTTATTCTGTGTTGGGTTTTGCTTTGCACCAGCATTTATTTTCCTCTGATGGTGTCAAATGCTGTTTATCATACAAGTTTATGGAGGAGAGTAACAAACGTGTTAAATACTGTTTTCTTCTCACAGCTCAATACAATGGCATGTTATCATGCAGCAAGAAACACAGTATTGAGCAGCACCCAGTTCATTTTGATTGTATTGTGATCCTGAAGCAGTTTAGCCAACAATGCTGTTATAAAATGTATTTAACTTTTGTAGAAAAAGCCTCAGGCTTCCATTGAAGCTTTTCCTTCCTTAATACAGCAGTCACAATCCTAATAACTCTGAGTAACATAGCCCTTGAGTTCCCACAAAGAAACTGTTTCAGAGCATTTGCTGATCTGCTGTAGAAAAGCATAACATGAAACCAATGATAAATGGAATTGTTTTACATTACATGTGTGCTTATTGTTTCATAGCATAATGTCCGGAGAGGAAATAACTCTGGCAGAATCCACTGTGAGATATTTTTCGTTGCAGGTCACTGTGAAAGGACACACAAAGGATAAGAAAATTGCATTACAAGGCAATTTGTTGAGGACAATGAAGAGAAATGTCTAGCTGAAAGATGTTATGAGGTTTACTAAGTCATAAAATAGCAGATGAAATTCAGATAAATTTAGAGTAATCCTAAGTTTATACACCCATTACTATAGGATCTGAAATCAATGTTTCCATGCAGTAACAAGGTCTAGGAGTTATACTTCCCCAAAATCTTTGACTCAGTGTCCAATAGCAAACACAAAACCAACCACATTTTAGGAAATTCTAAGTAAGGAATGGAGAACAAGGCAGAAAATGTCATGTCACTATATAAAATCCTATGTTGAAATACTCCTGCTAATTGTACCCCAACATGTAAAATACTTCAAACAGATCAATTATCATTCAAAACATTGGCAGGAGAACTGGAAGAGATGTAGAGAAAGGAAAAGACAGGGAGCAGTTTCCATATAAGAAATTGCCTAAGGGCAGATCTAGATAATCTAAGGAAGGCATCCCTTATGCCTTATTATCTTCTTTCTCTGTTGGCTTCTGTCATAGGCAAGATATTAGATGGACTTCTATGTCTAGTATGAAGCAGTGTTGTTTCTCCTTATGTTCTTAATCAAATCCTGAATCAAATACAGCTGTCTGTCACCATGCTGTTGATCCAATTTCACCTGTGATTGGAGAATGATGGTGATTTTGGCAGCAGTAAGCATTGTGCAAGGGTTAAATAATGAGTACCATTTCTATTTTGGACTACTAAGCACATTTAACTCTTTCAAACCCTAAGCAGCCTTGACCACAATAAATCATCTTGCCTGAATGATTCTCTAGTTTTAAGACTATCCTTCATAAAACACAGATTACATTTGTTTTAGGGCAGATCATTCATTCATGTCTCCCAACAGGTGAGGTTTATCACAACGATATATTTTATCCTTCTAGAGTAATCCCAGTGGAAAGCCTACATGCTCATTGAGAACCTTATACAGACCAATTTCCTTTCTCATAACCTCTCTTCAACAATGGTAGTAAACAGATGCCAATGAAGAGTAAGTACAGGGCACGAGACTTATCTCAAGTACTCTCCTAACCACCACATAGTTTTAGATTGACACAGTCTAGGTCTAACATGATTTGTCAGCTTAAAAACCTAAACAGCTTTTTTTTTTCCAAGTTGTTCTTTTCATCGTACACAAAATTTAAGTATCCACAACATTCTTTGGAAAGGGGTTCTTCAAGTCTGCCACCAACTGTGCCAAAACCCACCTTCTTCCATTTGTTTGGGATTCAACTCCTGCTAGAAGCCTGCCATACACTGCAAAATACAGCAAGCTCACAATCTTTACCATTATGTCTATACAATGCATGATTCTGAAGACATCTATCACATCACGTTATAAACCCTTTATTTTTCAAATTGGGAAACTATACTGGCTATAGTTCTGGCATGTACTCAATCCTCCTCGCTTATCTTCTTTGAAAAGATTTTCCAGTTTTAGTTAATTACTTATTTTTATTTTTTTTCTGCAGCCTACCTTGAATACAATATAAAGTTTCAAGCACCACAATATAAAAAAGACATTCACTTCTTAAGAGAATGTCTAAAGGAGGGCAATGAAGGTAGTGAAGGGCAAGCCATAAGAGGAATGGCTGAGGTCACTTGGTCTGTTCAACCTGGAGGAGACTGAGGGAGCATCTCATTGTTGCCTGCAACTTCCTAATGTGGGGAAGAGAAGGGGCCGGCACCAATTTCTTCACTCACATAACCAGTGACAGACAGGAGGAAAAAACATGAAGCTGAGTCAAGGGAGGAATTAGGTTGGATATTAGGAAGAGATTTTCACCCAGAGGGTGGTTGGGCACTGGAGCAGGCTCCCCAGGGAAGTGTTCACAGCACCAGCCTGACAGAGCTCAAGAAGTGTTTGGACAACACTCTCAGACCCATGGTATGACTCTTGGGGTGTCCTCAGAGCCAGGACTTAAGACTTAATTATCCTGATGAGTCCCTTGCAACTCAGCATATTCTGTAATTTTATGTGTTTTTTTGGTTTTCTTTGGTTTTGTGGGGTTTTTCTGTTTGTTTGTTGGTTTTCTTTTTTAATTTTTATCTTTTTCAGGTTTTTTTTTGTTTTTTTTGGTTTTTTTATAATAAGGGAGGCAGAACTGCATTGAGTATTAATGCTGAGAGTGAACAATGCATTTATGCATGCAAAATAATGCAATTGATTTTCCCTTCATTCCTTTCTAAATAATTTTTTGAACTCTATTGAATAGACATTGAATTGTATATTTTCCATTTAATTGCTATTCATAATCCAAAGGCTTCACTCCTGAATGTCACTGGTCAGTGCAGAATCCATTGTACAAGAAGGAACTCTTCCACCTTACCTTTACCTGCATCGAGTTTCATCTAACATTCTATTGTCCAGTCACTAGTTTCAGAAAGTTCTGCTCTTCTTCTTCATTGTTGTCTTCATCCTTGTTATCAGAAAGAACACAAATCCTCTGTAAATCCTTTCACTTCCTACTCAATGTCTTCCTTGTCTTCTCCTTCCCCTGTCATTTATTTAGCACATATTTGAGCATGGACACCCACAGACTTTGGTGAAGGCTGTAATTAACATTTTCCTTCATCCCTTGCATCCTGTCTCATAGCTGATCATGTCTTACCCCATGGTTCTTTAGATTCCCAAGAGCTTTTGAAGGAAACTGACTTGACTAACTATGAATCAGCCATCTTCCCCACACAAATCAGACATATGCACTTGTCCATCAATTAAATTATTTCTCAGAGTTTTACTAACTTGTTTGGTTTAAATCTTGTACTACAGATGTATGGTTTCCTTCCTTCTCCCTGGAACCTGTTTTAAAGACTGATATAATATCTGCCATCATTCCAGTCATCATGTACCAAAATAGTTTTAAATGAAGTGGCTACACATTACCACTGTCAATTCAACAATTTCATCCCTGACTTCTCTTAAAGCCCAGGCATAAACACTGTCCATCATTAGCTAGGATTTCATCATCAATGTGTCCTTGACCTCTCCAGGCACCTAAATGAGACATACTCTCTGAGGAACACCTTCTCTCTCCAAAGGGATCTAACAGGGATCTCCAATTTAGTTCACAATGAAAGCTTATGTAAGGAATGTATTTGGCTTCTCAGCAGTGTTCTTGCCCTCTCAGTGCTTCAATGCCATGAGCACTCTTTGGCTCTGAGGTCTCTCTAGTATGCTTCCTGCTCTTCATATGTCTGCAAGAAAATTTAATATTCATTTGATCCTTTTAGCTCATTGTTCCTTTAGCTGTGTTCTGACATGCACTATTGCATTTGTACAATTAATCTGTCAGTGTTTGAAATCCTTTGTCTTTTCCTCGTTTGGATACAATTCCATCTTTTTTGAAAGATGCCTTCTTATTCTAATAATCTACTTATTGTTTTGATTAGACATGCTTGCTTCCTTTTCACCCTTATTTAAGCCTTCTTAACAAGTGGTGCACTGCTGGGTTTCCAGAGTGCGGTTCTACACTAACGTCATTTTCCCTCAAAGCTTTACTTACTTGAGGTTAAATTTAACAAATTCCTAATTTTTACATATTTACCCTTTTGGAAGTTGTGTACCTCTGGGGTAGTGATGGTGGGGGTTGAATCCATTCTCTGTAGGGATGCTGAATTTGAATTTAGAACTTACATGCACACCCATTAAACATTACACACTGGTTTTGTCTAAGGAGGGATAGGTTAAGAATGACAGGTCAGGACTTACTGGGTTTAAAAGGAGTAATTTCTTGTGGTGTCTCAAAGCTGCTTAAAAATTGGTAAAGTGATTAAGAACCACTCAAGGATTTTGTACTAATGAAAGTCAGAGGTACCAAAAACTTTGTAGCAGGCATTCAACAGTGGTAATATTAGCAATATTAACAGGCTTCAAGAATAATTTAAATAGCTAAGAGTAGTGATCCTTTTGTCATTTTTAAACTATTAATCAGCAATTACCCTTTTATTAACTTTAATATGTTACACATTTTATTTGGTGTATGTCAACCATACACAGCTTTAATACACTGTTTTAATTAGTTAAAAGAAAGGGAGCCACTAAAAATACACAATAATCAGTGAGAAAGCTGAGGCATTAAGCATTCTTTAGCTCATTTTTAAGCTGGTACTTTACTAAATCCCTACAAGCTCTTTAGATCTTTTGATATGCCTACAGAATGTAGTAGTTTGAAAACATCAAATTAACTTTTGAAAGAGACATTTAATGAGATAAATTTACTTTTATTTTTGAATGACTTTCCTTTTTTAAAGCTGAATCATCTCAGGAAAACACAGCACTTCCAGTTTATTTCAAGCAGATAATGTCTTCTTGTGGTTCAATTCAAGATATTGTTCAGTAAAGAAATTTGGCTCAGATTTGTGTTACAGAGTAAGAAGTCAGTAGTCCTCTAAAAATACTTGTAGTGCCTCCAAAATGTATTATTAATACTTCTCAATATATTGAACAAACCCCTGAGAGTCATGGAAGGTGATATAATGTAAGCCAAAACCATGAAGACAGTGGGGTGGGAAAGAAAGTCATACTATGCTCTATTTAGACACTATGATAATGCAAATTACGTACAGTCAACTTAAACAGTTCAGATAACTATTTCTGGCACAGTTGACGAGAGTTTGATTTTAAATTCTTAATATTTTCACAGGCAGAATTTTTCAAGCCCTTTTCCAGATCTTATAAAAGACAATTGTATCAATGCCTATCAACAGAGCTGGATTTTTAATATCATGGCACAGACCTCTATCACTTGAGGCAATCATAGTAATAATTGCAGTAATCACAGTAGACTGCTCCTCTTAGGCAGATAACTGGAGGAGACACATGTGACTTTTGCTGAGCATTTTCAGATAGTTGAGTCCAATCCCTTCTAGTTCCTCACAGTCCCTATTGCCTACTTTCTTTTATCCTACTTCTCCAGACCTTTTCTGTTGCTGTCTGTCCACATCCTCACCACTCCTTGTCCTTTTCTTTACTATCCTCTCTGATCCCTGTTGATACCCCATATTATCTTCTTTACTCCTCTCCCTTTAATCTTCTCCAATTTACTGAATTTCTATAAAAAAAGCTATGTCTTTTTCTGTGGTATTGGCCATAGAAACAACTTCAATATCTAAGCTGATGCTCAAAACCCACTTCTCCTTAGGCAAATATCCCAAGGAAGTTCAAACTCAATTGCATTTGACAAATAGAAGCATTTGCCAAACAGGAGCTTACATAAAACCCCAGCTACCAAGCTGTCTGCAGCAGTTAACTGATTCTTTGATGGAGTCAGAAGAGCCTGTAATAAACAACATGCTCTAAATTTAGCTTGGGATTCAATCATTAAAAATGAAATCTAGGGGTTAACCCTCCCCTTCATTTCCATATCTGCAGCCTGGCTCTGCCTTCACCCAGTGATGTCTGTGCAACGCATCAGATTCAGTGGAAAAAGTGTTAATTTCATACTTTTTTCTTAAAATCTCAAAAGGCAAGGACAAACTGGGGCACCCTGCAGGCACACATCCACTTGTATATGCTTCTATTTTCATGCAAACCCCTTCCCAAACCCAAAGCTGATGAATGGTAATTGGACACATGGATAAGAAACCCCATAATTCCTGATTATTTCTTAGTCTGAATCGATGGCTGCATGATATTGTACATTGGGCAGTCGAAACCATCATGGGCACCCTCTACTCTGTGCAGCATGAATGACCCAGGCTAGCGCTTTCTTGGGAAAAAATAGTTTGAGAACAAACATGTGACCAATCACATTATCACCCCTTGTAAATTTCTTTCACAACCTCTGTCAACCTGAGCATTTTAAATTCTTTTCTAGTGACATCTGTATTCATGCATCTAACTCAGATTAAAACCCACAGCAACAACATTACCCCTGTGTAGGGAAGCATCACTGTCAGCCTGTTCCTGTACTCACCAAAACTCACTGCCTTTTGCAGTCCTGCTATCAGCTCTTTCCTATTGATCCAATTTGCATGACCAGTTAACAAAGGATATCCCACAGCCACCTGTAAACCCTGCAGCTTCTAGTTTCCAGCTGAAAACAGCCCTGCTCACTCATTATTTCTCTGCTCTTTCCATACAAACTCCTAATGCCTGTCAAACATCCCATTTCTGTCATTTGGGAGTTGGCTTAAAGCTGCAGGACAAAAAAAACCCACAAACAAATGGGAGAGGTTTCCTTGGAGTTATGCATACTCTGCCTAGGCTGAACAGCACAGCCAGCTTAAAGCATTTTACACAACATGGAGAGGAAAATTAACATACAACATTGATCAACATGCTTAATTTAGAAGTTTTAATTAGGTCAGGATTTTAAACTGTCAGCTGTTTTTTAGTTGAAACATATTTTTCAGACTCACTCTAATTAATATTTAAGTGAAGTGTTTTCTTCAGCACTTGCCATGAATATCAGCTGTAAACTAAGACAACTTATTTGGAACAAAAATGCAGACTGTGCAAATCCACAAATTTTACCAATATTTGCAAGATCAAAATAACTATGCTGAAGACCAAAGGAACTGTTCAGATCAGAAGGGGGTATTTATACTGGTTTAAATTCACACTTAACTTCAGATGTTGAACTTCTCTGGGTAGCCTTTGGATTTTGGAAGTACTGCAGATAAGAACATCAAAGCTAACAAACCTGAATGGGAAAAGACGTTTCATAGACTGGTCTGAGGTACATGTCAGCAAACTTAATTTAGCATAATATTCAACTGTGCCCCAGATAGAAGCACTTGAAGTATGTTACAGCTCCATTCCCCAACTGTTACAGACATGCCTACATGCCTACTTCATCAGTCATACACCAGAAACTATAGCTCTTTTGTCTTCTATGGGGCACTTCTCTGAAGCTGACAGAGGTCATAAAAGTAACAATGATAGGCAAACAAAAGGAAAAGATGTTTTTCCTTTAGGGAAAGGCAGATTCAGGGCTTTAGTTCTGAGCCAGGAGTTTGCTGGGAAAAGGGAAAAGAAATGTGGAAACAACACTTATTACAGTACAGTCAGTTTGACTAAGCAGATTTAGTGACATTCCCTATTCTCGGTAAAGGCATGGACATATGCAACCCTACGAAAATATTCCAGATTGTGCTATGAATCATGGCTTTTTATTATGAGTTCAAAGTTCTCCATGACAGATCTACACCTGACTCCCTATGTTTGGAATAATGATTATCCTGCATAACACACAACAGCTTTCCTCTTGGGGTACAATGGAAGACTTTCTCCAGTGATTTACTACCACACTTATCACTTAATGATTTACAAAACTGGTTAATGGGACTTTTTGAAAGCACCCAAATTCTTATCTATGCCTGGAATAAAAGTTTCCTTAAATATAGATGTGGGGATGCTCTTTAAACACTTAAATACCTCACTCAAATAAATACTTAAATTTAGCAATTTTTCCACTGCTCTGTTCAAGGAAAGGAGAGTATTCAAGCAACTGGCCAAACCAGACACTGAAAACATAGAGGGTATTCTGCCTCAGCAGCTGACTACCTTTTGCTGCTGTTTTTGACCCCAGTTCCTGTCTGTCTTCCTTTGCTCCTTTCATAAAGCCCATTTCCATATGGGTTCATCATTCTTCAGTCCTAGTCACCATTATTCCATTATGTTTCACTGTCTTTGGGCTATGTTAGCATTGGAAGGGCCAGAGGTTCTTTCACAGTAATGAGGTACAGATGTGCCTCTGCTTTTCAGGCTGTCCTGTGTCCCTCCTCTGTCCTGAGGTAGTAAGACAGAAATTTATGCTCTTTACTTGACACGCTGTGAAATATACTTTAGGACAACAGTCCTAATTCCCATTCAGATCTGGAATTGGAAAACCTTTCTACTGCTGGGAAGATTTGAAAAATACATCATCTCCCAGCAAACTTTAGATACTTTTTTTCCTATAAAGATGGTTATGTGTCACTTTGTGGATGTTGATTCCTTGCATAATTCCTTGCATAAATGTCATCATCTAAACAAGATAAACTGTATCTGGAGAAGCAGAACACACACTGCTTATCTCAGAGAAACAGGGGCAGCTTTGTATTCATGAAAGTGACCATCAGAAAGGGTGCTTTTCGCTTATTATTTCGTCTAACAACTGAAGGAAGCAAACGACCAGGCTATTTTAATTTTTATTTTTAAAGTACCTCTTACACAGATTGTGACGGGAGCATTTTGTGAAAGACACTCTCACATCTTTGTTGAAATCAGGTCTAGTCAGGGAAGGAAGCTTTTGCTTCCTTTTGCTGCTGATTAAGAGTCTAGGGCTTAAAGGGCAATTCCAGACAAGGAAGGAGATCTTTATCACTGCCCTTGGAACAGTTCCCCTTGTTGTGCTCATTTTCTCCCACTTTTAACCACAATTTACAGCTGTAAAACGTATCTCAGAGAACGGTACCAGCATATCAGCTGTTCCATGAAGATGCTAGATAATTCAGCATTGTTATGTTTTCAATACTTATAAATGTTTCTAATAATATTACTTGGTTTCAATCAGTAAACAGTCCTTAAGAACTACCACAGCTGTTTTCTGAGCAGCTAAAGTAGATCAGCTTGTAAGAAAGCAGCACAGGTCAGTACTCTAAAAAATACCATGTGGGCAGAAGCCATCTGGTGACTATTACATGTCACCTTCTTCTCTTAGATTATTCACCTAGGGTCCGGTCGATTCAGGATAGATCTTTTACATTGCAAACCAGGAGAAGAGCTTAGGATCAACTGTAAGCATTCAGATATAACACATCTCTTTGAAAAATCAGTAAAGCTGATGCCAGACTGACACGTACCAACCATGTGCTCCCATCATGATCAAAGCAGACCACTGAGGGCTACCTTAGGGAAAACACGTCGGATCAAGGGAGGTTATTCTGTGCTTAATCTGTTGCTGGAGGAGCAGGGCATAGTTAGTCTACTGTGTACACTTTTGGAAACCCACATACACTTCAAGAGAGTTGTTAAAATTTTGAGAGGGTCTATGAAGTGTCTATCAAAGATGGCCAGGGACATCAGTCACATGAGCTTCAAGGATAACCTGAGGGAGATGTGCTTTATTGTCTGGCAAAGGGGAATTGAATAGCAGACTATAACTACACAAAGAGATCAACCACAGAATTACAGAATCGATTAGGTTGGAAAAGACCTTTGAGATCATTGAATCCAACCTATGACCTAACACCACCATGTTAATGAGACCATGGCTTTAAGTGCCCTATTCAGTCTTTCCTTAAACGCCTCCAGGGACTCCACCACCTCTCTGGGAAGCCCATTCAATATCTAATCACACTTTCTGTGAAGAATTGCTTCCTGATGTCCAACCTAAACCTCCCCTGGTGCAGCTTAAGACTGTGTCCTCTCATCCTGTCAGTTGTTGCCTAGGAGAAGATGCCAACCCTCACATTGCTAGAGCCTCCTTTTAGGGAGTTGTAGAGAGTTATAAGGTCTCCCCGAGCCTCTTATTTGCTAGGCTAAACAAACACTGCTCCTCACTGGACATGTGCTCCAGACTCTTCACCAGCTCTGTTGCCCTTCTCTGCTCTAGCACTTCAATGTCCTTCCAAATTGAGGGGCCCATACTGGACACAGAACTCAAGGTGTGACCTCACCAGTGCCAAGTACAGGGGGACAGTCACTGCCCTGCTCCTGCTGGCCACACCATTGCTGATACAGGCCAGGATGCCCTTGGCCTTCTTGGCCAAATGGGCATAACTGGACCATGTTCAGCTGCTGTCAACCAGTACACCCAGGTCCTTTACAACTGGGAAGATTTCCAGCCATCCTGTCCCCAGCCTGTATCATTGCATGGGGTTGTTGTGGCCAAAATGTAGGATTTGGCACTTTGCCTTGTTAGACAGTTAGACAGTTCCAAGTCTTCCATAGCTTCGAAGTTTCCCCACAGTATAGTAGTGTAGTATAAATGCTAGTTGATACATCTTAAACTGTCTGCACTATATTTTAAAGCTTTGAAGAAAAGATTCCTTCCAGCTACTTTTTTTTTTTGACTTGTACAGTTTGAGAGTGATTGCCATGATTGTCATGCCAGAACATAGGCATTTGAGATTCTTATTGAAGCAATGTGTTTGGCAGAGCTCCAATATTTAAATTTGTTTGTCCTACAGTGACTGACAGGCTGCAGTATGACGCTTGGTGTCTCACCAATTTGCCACAAATACTACTGAGGGACTTGTAGCAGTGCCAATGATTCTGGCCATAAATATTTTTGTTGGTGTGTGATACAAAAGAACCTAATTTAGACCAAAAAACATTGGACAGGGCTTGTTCTTCATTGAAAAGTTTTCTAAGTCATAGAAGCACATGAACAAAACATTGCTGGGAGGATGAGTGTATCTCAGTGTAGAAGGAAGAAACAACTCAGGAAAAACCACGGTCCATGTTCAGTCTGCTGCCTGTACTAATGAGGTCAAGAATTAAAACTTTTGCTTTTGGGCTACTATGTGAAATTATCAAAGCCAGTACATATGTAATTACCAAAGCTGAAAACTTCATAACCCTTGCATTTTTTATAATTCATCTTATTCTAACCTTGCCAACAGTTCACAATATTGCCTAAGTTCACCTGCCACATCAAAACAGAAGAGCCCTCTGCATTGTGGTTTGGAAGCATGAAACCAGACATAGAGAATTAAGACCTTGCCACATCTCATTGTTGACCATTTTCCCAGAAACACACAAAAATGCAGATGTTACAAAACCAAATTCATTTAGACTCTGACACTCTGAGACTGGTTTCTAGTCCACAATATTGAATTTAGTTGAACTCCCTAGAGTGCAGCATGCTTGACTTCCTGGTGCAAATAAGTGTTCATCCAAGGTTAAAATATAGCCATCTTTAACAGAAATGTCCTGAATATAATAGAGCACCAGTGAAAATGAAGTCTGCCTCATCTTGTGGAACTTAGTAGCTTGTAGTTACTTTCCTTTATTTTCTAAAGTTTCTGACAAGTCGCTCTTTCAAATGTAGGTTTGGAACCCATGCTAATATAAGGTTCTTGTTGGTTCAAGTGTTTGGAGGACAGTGCTTGTCTCTGCTGGCCATCAGCTAAAACTGTGATCATCAGGTTTGCACAACTGCCAGTTCTAGGGTAGTCAAAAAAACTCTCAGATATCCCCAGAACTAGACACCAACATATTGATGTTAGTTCTTCTACTAACCCCTAGTGCATATCAGAGAAAAAAAGTTCTTTATGTTACAGAAGGGCTTAGAACAACTGACAGCAAGCCTGGCTAGCTGGGAATATGACAACTGAAAACACCAATGCCTGTTCTTAATATTTCGTCAGGTGAAACATTGGTTGTTAAATTGAGGACAGGTGACAGACTCTAGAATTTAAACATACCTTACAGCAACATGACAGCAAGTGTAATGGGAGCTGAGTAGCAGCTATCTGTCTCAGCCACCACTCCAACTGGTGTTCAGGAGGAGATTTATTTCCCCAGTATAACTCCACATTGACTGAGTTTTCTAAATCCTCCCAGCACTAACACCAAATTTGGTATGAAATACTTTGCTAATAAGCTATCAGCATTTCTTAGCACAGCACCCAAGAGATAGTATGTATTAAAAGCTCATCCTCTTCTTCCAGGTTACAACTAATTTTCAGATTTGGCATCACCATTTTTACCTCTGATGTCTTCTAGCTGGTTTTGTGTTAAAACATAGTTTGCTTCCAAGGAAATTTGCTTCAACATCTTTGTCCAAATCCTCTAATGTAATTATATAAAATAATAGTATTTAGCATTCACTTTTTAGGCATGAACAGTTGGGGGATTTTTTCTCTTCAGCATAAGATAAGAAATGAATGAGTGTGTTATGGCTCTTTTTCTCAATGACATAATTCAGCACTTCATTTTATTATGTGCTATTTTTATATCTTTCTAAGGACTTTAAAAAAAAAATTACTAAATTACAGACAACTTAAATCACAACTTCCAGCTTGCATTTTATGAAAGAGAAAGGCAATTGATTAGTTCATGACTGCAAAAGTTAATTTAGTTTAAGAGCTATGAAACTTACTTACTTCAGATTCTCTTACCAGTATTTATTTCCCTTTTATCAACTGCCATTAGGGCTACAACACTGCAAAAAGCATAATGAGAAAGATGGAAAAAAAGAAAACATCACTCTTTACAAGGTAACATAGACAAAGCTTATACAAAGCACTCTAATGATCCATGAGCTTGGTGCCTAGCCAATTTTAACTTTATTCCTGAAAACTGGATTATTGTCTAAGATTTTGGTTTCATTCAAAACCAAAACTTAGGTATAAATTCCAACTCAGTTCAAGAATTCTTGGATCTATGCTTAGCCTGGGACTATAATATCAGTGAAAGGTATGTTAATTTAGGAGACCTAAAAGGAAAAGAAAAATCTAGGATACCCTAGGTAAAAATTGCATGGCACTGGAAGAAAGAAGGGGAGTGAAAAGCATGCTTAAGTAATGTTTAGACCACTAATTTCATTTTGCAGTAGGACTAATACAGCTTACAGTGATGAAGGTACAATTGCCAAATTCAAGCAAGTAAGTGATAGATTCATAGGTTCTCTTTATCCCTACTGCAGGCAAACAGTTATCCAAAGAGGATATCAAGTGGCTGCTGGAAGCCTGGAAGGTGTTTTCTAGGGCTGTTTATATTGGACTGCGCAGCGATGAAAACTATTTCTGTGTTAGTTTTGTAGGGGAAGCTATCCTGCTAAAGCCAAAATTAGAGATCTTGCATACTTTGGGAAAAAAAAAAAAAAGATAAAGGTTAAGGCAGAGTCCTCTGCCCTGACAATCCTGCTGCTGTGTGAATTAACACATCAAGTAACCTCTTACAAAATGCAAATAGTTTTGGTGAGAGGAAAAATATTTTACAGCCTTGAGGAGTGTACAATTCACCTCTTTGCTCACATTATTTTGAAGTGGTAAATTTCTGAAAATCCAAACCTTTTTACCCATTATGTATAGATTTAAGAGGGCACAGGATGATGACTGTAGTTCTCCTGGACAGGACAAGAAACTCCCCTCAGTTGTATTGCTTGCTCCTTGCTAGCTCTGATCTTACTCTAGAAGTGAACGGGTATTGCCCCCTGGCTTCATTGCTTGTTTCTTGGTTTTCTTGTCTTATGAGAGTAATGAGGTATTAGGACCCAGAAAAGGAAGAGGACACCTACTGCTAGCTGTCGCAGAGGGCCTTAGGGATCAGTGGAGCTGTGAGCACTAATGGAGTCTGATTGCCTACAGGTGAGCTCCAAGTCCTGTCAGCTCTGAGAATTTCTTCTGGGTGAGACTCCCGATATTTAGTAAGGAAACAACAACAACAAAAAATTGTAGTAGTTATCCGAATACAAACTTCTGAGACACGCTTTTTAATGAAGCTTACAGTAATTAGTGTAGATGTTTTCATCTGTGGTAAATTTGATTGGCATATTTCAAAGACTTGGATGGTGAATAGGGCCACAATAAACTGAAGACAGTGTAATCAACTGTGGCTTAGTCTCTCAGGGAATTAAACAGGACACACTTTCAGGAGGTGAGGAAATAAATTATCACTGTTGAGTTGGACAGTCTTGGTAGGCTTGAGTTGATAGAATGACAAAAAGCACAGGGTGATAGTTTGTGACTTGTCATGTTGGCAATCTTTTGGTTTCATCTACCTACCTTTATCTGATTTCCAGAACTTCAGAAAGACTCCTGAAAATGAGGAAACACAAAAAAAGAGCTCTCCCTCCCAGAAGAACTTTGAAACACAAAATATTTTCATAAAAGAAGCCAAAACCTGTCTGGTTTTGCCAAAGTTATCTGGTTATCTGGTAAAATTATCTGGTGTCAGTCGATAACAGAAGGAGTTGAAAACTATTTGGCCTTGTAAAAGCATACATACCATCTGCCCAGTGCTTTAAACAACTGACCATGGCTGATATTCTGTAATACTGTCCTAAACCAGATTTTTTTCCCCCCACTGATTCAGTTTTGATGTAATTGATATTTTATAATTTTTTTCCTATACTGAATAGGTTGGATGGAAATATATCTCATCTTGCTGTTAGAAGTACTGTCTTTTCCTTAGTAGATCAGTATATCCAGAGGAGCAGAGTGTATGTATGTATATAATCTAAGAGAAGCAAATTATGCTCCTTAGTTCAACACCATAGTTCAAAATAAAGTTAATTGATACAGATTATAATTAAAATATTTTCAGGCTAGATGTTTTTTCCAAGAAAATTTTGAACTACTCTAAATTCCAGTTGTCCTCATTTAGCCAAAGTAATAAATAACACTTTACACAGATTTTCATGCCTATATTTATGACAGAGACAAAAGGTGTTTGTTTGAAAATAACGTTGTTTTCAAGATAATTTTCAACCTGTTTCTGAAGTTCTATGGCTTTGCATTCTCAGATCTCTCAGCCAAATGGACTGAACTAGATAAATGACTTGACTTCCATGTACCATTATTTCTGTTGACCTAATTTAGTCACTTCATACTGTTGATCAGCAGTAAGCTCTGGGAAGCAATATTTTATTTTGCCCATTACATCCTATATCAAGCAGCAGACTTCTAATAAGCAAGAATAATAGTATAAAAGGTATAAAAGACCATCTGAGGTCTTGTTAGAAGCTCAGGGAAATTTCACTATGATATGCCACAACACATCTCCATCCTACAAAGAATTATGGGTTCCCTTCAAAAACCGTCATTATAAACTAAGATGGAGGTCCATGATATTTTCTGTCAGAATGGTGCAGCTAAGCCCAAAGAAAGCCTGGTAATGGTTTTAAAGATATGGCTGTGCTCATGAGTAAGTGATCAGATAATCAAGAAAGCCCTACAGAAAGTAAGCATGAGGAGGGAATGAAGATGTAAATGTGCTATGGAAGAAAAGCAGGGGCTGAATATATTTTTCCTCTACATTTTCACTGGAAGTATAATAAACAACTGTACTGGAGCTAAGCTAATGCTAAAGATACAATTCAAAGCACAACAAAGACAGCAGGAACCTTGCCATCACCTTAAGAGGAAAGGAAACCTACTTAAGTAATACACAAACCAGTTTGAATTTTCCCTGATGCTTACATTTCATCACTATTTTTCTGCCTAAAATGTTTGAAGTTTTAAAACTTTTCCAATTCCCTCTTGGCAAACACTTTGTCATGTTCTGTGTGGTTGGCTCCAACCAAAGTTTACAACTTTAATGTCCATGAAAAGACTGTTCTCATGGTATTTCCTCCCAAGCCAAAAAACACATATTACTGAAAATCTTGCAAGAAACCCAAATCTTTCAGGATTCCTAACCTAATTAGACTTGGATAAAGTCAACAGACCAACTTCTAATGGTCTTCACTCCCACAGTTTGTCAGCATCCTACAGCTACCCCAACCCAACAGCTGGGATTTATTTTCTTCACTGTTTTTGCTAAGCAGAGAATTTATTGAGTTTTTTTAATATCCAACTGCAACCATGGCTGCAGACATTTTTGTGTTCTCTGCCATGTCATTATCCCAAGTTTATGGCTATGAGCTGAGATTATGTGCTTAGAGGCATGGGCTATCATGGTTAGGCCACATTAATGATTTTTTTATCCTTAGATAAACTAGCAGCAAGTTAGTGCTATGAAGAAAATTCTCCAGATTGCAAGAAACAATTCAATTTTTATTTTTAAAACTAATCTTCTGTGTCTCCATAGAAGAATCAGTTTTTAGCTAGTTGTCTTTTAGGTGGATGCTAGAGGTAAGTAAATTTGTGGGACACAAACCAGTAGACCAAACCATGGTTCTCTACACTCGCATCCTGCTAGAAAAGCCCAACCACATCTCCTTAGGGCTACTCTGAAAATGTATTATAATATTTATTCTTGTAGCAGAAGTCCTTGGAAAACATTGCTAAAGGTCAGCCTGAGGCTGCTCTTCTCCCTGAGCTGTTTCACAGTTTGGTGAAAAAGTTCCCTTGGCAGCATGATTAGTAGATACAGCTGAAATAATCATCTGCAGGAAAACCGTTCAAGTTGACACAAACTTTCTAAACATGCATTGACTGTCAGATTTTTATTTCTCACTTGATGTAAAGAGCAGTCATAGCACCCAAATATGAAATCTTTCATTGTCAAACATGCCTTTGACCTTTTGAAAAATATCAGACAACACACCTGGCTTTTGAAACTCTGAAAGCAGCAGAAAATTTTTAATTATTAATGTCTCTCCCTTATCCTTGCCTAAAAACTCAATAGGAACAATTTATTCTGTTAAGAAGCCACACCTGAGAATTTTAATGCTGAGTTTCAAGAGACAGGAAAAATGGGACAATGCATATGCACACACCAACACCTGAGCTATTTGCTTGGCCCAGTGACAGTAGGAAATTTCAAGTCTGGGTTGAACAGAGACAGCTTAATCAGACATGATTTTGTTGTGCCAGGATGTCATATACAATCTTTGGACATTATTGTTGCATGTGCACAAATTTACTGGGAAAATCCCATAGGATAAATAACTAAAAATGAAACAATCTTCAGATGAGTTTTTTTATGAAAGAACACAACACAGTGCTTTTAAAAAGTAGGAAATTTTCTGTTTAGCAAAAAGGTCTTAGTGCTGTGAGGCTCACTTTTACGTCTTACTGCTATTTTACATAGCTGAGGGGCTGTTCTATAGAAACACAGAGATGTTTAATCTCAAAACATGATCCAAGAACTCCAGGCAGCCGAGAAAGTGGGGCTGCTCCACAAGAGAGGAGAAGCTGGGGTTCTGCTTGGTGCCTTTCTCACAGAGTCTGAACACATCAGGCTGAAGCAAAGCAACTGATGAGCCAACTCAGGGTCCATCCAGGAGGGGCATTCTGGACCAAAAAGGGACAGAGCCAGGGGTGGACATGAGGCAGCAGCATAGGTCGTCCATCCATGAAGCAGGGCTGGAGACTCCTCTGGCATAGCTCAAACAAGGTCTGTGTGCCTCAGGAAGGGTTAAGATGAGGTCCTGAGCAATGGGTAGTGTGGCTGTAACCACACAAGAGGCTGGGCAGGGATGCTCAGGACTTGTAGTGCCTTTCAGGCCAAAGCACTGGCCTGATTCTGCCTAAGGACACCTTTTACATGTCTGAGGGTTTGAGACCTAGTAACCAAAGGGTAAAACATTTTCACCCCTTTCATTTAAGGCTTTGGAACCTGTTTTTATACATTAGTCTTGATGAATGAATATATACTAGAAGGCTGGCTTTCCTGATGTAACCTTAAAGCTGTTCAGTTTTGGGCTGTATATATCCAAACACTTCCCAACATTTCCTAGTGCAAATTTCAGGTTAACAATCAGTTCAGGGTCATTGGCTATTCCTTGCCCAGCCCAATTACCCAAAGGAACTGGTGGACAAACACTAGGATTTATTCAGCACAAAATGCTACTGAAAAATAAATTACTTTCTACCCCTTGCCCAGAGCTACAGTAGGTACTCAAAACATTCAATTTATGACCTGCTTGAACTCTCCATTTTCCACGTACTGGAATGAGGTCAAATTCTGCCTCAAACATGATTTACTGCTTTGATAACAAGAGCTTGTCTACATTTCTCCTATGACTTTCTTCTCACACGAGCATGACTATGCAATAGTCCTTGGCTCGTTTAGCTCTGTTCATACCTGTTAAACTTGTATTGTTCTCTTGGAGGAATGGTATGGCTGGAGCACACATTCCCAAGTGTTAGAAAAGGTATCAGACATTGTGGTATGACCTCACTTCCACCCAGATCAGCAGATGAAAATCAGATGTCTCCCATTCCACTGAAGAAAACCAGGTAACAAGGAAAATACAGTGTGGAAATGTCCAGTGAAACTCACTTTTTTTACTCTTCTTTCTAACTATTAAGTGTGGTCTGGAAAACAGAGTTCTTATGCAGCTCCCTGATATTTAAGTCCAACACCTGAACCACCCTGAACGTGATATTTTACAATATTTTACTACTTTTTTTTTTTTAAATTTGAGTTTGATTTCAACAACACCTTTGCACTCCATGTAAATAGGTCCATCAGCCTTTAGCTGTGTGCAGGTGCTGCACACAGCACTCCAGTGTGTAACATCTCATCTCCCAGGGATGTACAAAGGGAGGCAGCCCTGCCCCCCCTGAGGCTCAGTAAGGAGCCATCCTGTCAAGCAGAAGTTACTCTACCTTTGAACTTCTGTTGCTTGGCAACTTTTTCCTGACAGTTGCATCCTCAGAGACCTTGGAAGTCTCCAGATCACACATTTTCAGACTAAACAGTTTATCCATTCTTTAATCTCCATTATTGCATTTCTGGTTAGTAACTATTTTCACAGTCTGTATTAAGATAAATCCTACCTACTCTGATGTCATAGAATCACAGAATATTTTGAGTTGGAGGGGACCCGTAAGGATCATCAAGTCCAACCCTCAAGTGAATAGGGATTGAACCCAGAGCCTTTGCATTATTAGCTCAATTCTCTAAAGAGCTGAGTTACCTGAGGGTCTTTTGTAAAGCCTGCTCACCTGCCTTATTGACAGTCTTGTTTGTCAAGAAAAACATGATACATTCCTTGTGCTGTTGGGTGACAGATAAATGGTAAAAATAAACTAAAATTGCTGTGTTTGGTGAGGTAAGGATTGCTTGAAGAACTTGTGCCATAGGAACTGTTGTTGCCTTCTACTCTCCTGTGCCCTCTCATTCTCTGCAGCACCACAGGAGAAAGGCTACAGAACAGCACTGCAGGCTTCCCTGCAGCAGCTAAACTAACAGAGAAAGGATGAGAAATCTCTCCTGACCTGAAAGCAGCAAGGCAGATAGGGAACTTGCTCACAAAACGAGAAGAAATCCATTACTCCATCTCACTTTCCTCATTTTGGTGCACCCAAAATCAGTTTTCTTTTCTACAACGTCATGCAGAGTCTTTACACCTGGAACAACAGGATCATCTGTATGCGGCAAGTGACGCTGTGCTCCTGGGATTTTCTCTGCTTTACTACTTTATTTCATTCTCTAGGAAAATATTCATCTCCTCTCTGTGTGGATGAGCAGTGATGAAAATGGGTGTTAGCTTCCATTACAGTGGCTAGGAACTCATTTCATGTGCTTGCTGGTGCAGTCAGACCAAAATATAAGTACATAGAAGCAAAGTAAGAAAATGTAAACCAGAGCCATCTATAGCTATTTTAGCATCTGTTCTGCTTCGCATGCAGGTATCCTGTCAAATTCAAAGTCAGTTTAATCACTTCCCCCATTATTTCAGAGGAATTCCTAATTTGTGATATTAGTACTTCCTGGGGTAGAAGAGAGACAAGACACTTCAGTTTATCATCACAGTGGTTCAGTGCATCTGCCTAATCTTGCTCTGAGCAGTGGATTTTTATCGTGGCGCTCGGGGATAACAATTTAGATAGATCTGGAAGTTGCAAGAATTCCTCCAAAAGAGAGGTTTCAGATTGAAGAAAACATTTTGTTTAACTTGAAAAGGGAATGTTTTAATTTTAAGAATTCCTGCATCATTTATGTTAGATATTTACACCTCTTGGGGCTCTTTTCCCTCAATTATTTGTGTGCTATAGCTTCAGGAAAGTGGATTACTGGTGACTAAGAGTACAGAAGCCACCGTAGGGAGAAAATTTCCTTCTATAACAGGGTAACCCACCTAGCTGATCAAGGGAAACCGCTAGATGCAATCTTTTGGATCTCAGCAAACCTTTTGATAGCACCTCTCTCAGTATCCTTCTGGACCAAATACCCAGCACCCAGCTCGATAAACACCACATCATGTGATGGGTGAGCAACAGGCTCATGGGACGGGTACAAAGGGTTATAGTGAATGGGGTGACATCAGCTGGCATCCGGTCTCACAGGGGATGTGGCAGAAAGTGGGGTTTCACGGGGCTCCATTCTTGGCTCAGTTCTCTTCAACATTTTCAACAACTCAGAAACAGGACTTGAAGGATCACTAAGTTTGCCAATGACACTAAACTGGGAGGAGCTATCAACTACCTCAGGGGCAGAGAGGCCCTGCAGAGAGACCTAGACAAATCAGAGGGCTGGCAACCACCAACAATATGAAATTAAAGAAGGAAAAATGATGGATTCTGCAACCAGGATGTGGCAAGCCTTGTTGTGTGTACAGACTGGGGGATGAGATGCTGGACAGCAGCACTGTGGAAAGGGTTCTGGGAGTCTGGTCTGTGGCAAGTTGAACACGAGCCAGCAGTGCCCTGGCAGCCAGGAGGAACAACCCTGTCCTGGGGGGCATCAGGCACAGCATGGCCAGCCAGGCAAGAGAGGGGATTGTCCTGATCTGATCTGAGCTGGGGCAGCCTGAATCTTGAGTCCTGTGTGCAGTTTTGAGTGCCACAATATTAAAAAAAACACATTAAGCTATTAGACAGCATCCAGAGGACAACGAGGATGGTGAAGGGCATTGAGGGGAAGCCACGTGAGCAGTGGCTGAGGTCACTTGGTCTGTTCAGCACAGGGAAGAGGAGACTAAGGGGAGGAGAGGTCATTTCAGTCTGCAACTTCCTCATGAGGGGAAGCAGAGGGGCAGGAACTGATCTCTGTGATGACCAATGACAGGACTCAGGGAAAAGCATGAAGCTGAGTCAGGGGAGGTTTAGGTTGGATATCAGGAAAAAACATTTTACCCAGAGGGTATTTGGCACTGGAACAAGCTCACGGGGGAAGTGTTCACAGCATCAAGCCTGTCTGAGTCCAGGATATGTTTGGACAATGCTTTCAGGCAGATACTGTGATTCTTGGTTTGACAACTTTTGACCCTTGCATGAGGTCAAGAGTTGGACTCAATGATCCTGAGGGTCCCTTCCAACTCAGCATATTCTGCAATTCTGTGATTCTATGCAGCACTATAAACTAAAAAGCAATTGAACAAAATTAGATGTTCTTTCCTTGCACCCCAGAGGAAAAAGGGACATTCCTTGTCCTGCACAGGAGTAAGAAAAACCAGACTTAATTTCCAGAGGTTTCTGCTGAGCACTCAGTTGCCAGCTCACAGCCAGCTGGCCCTTTGGGAAGGTATGTCAGACCTGGACATGAACATAGCCTTACTGAGCAAAGAGCCACAGTGAAAACCAGAAATATCCAAATACACTGCCTCTGGGCACCCCAGTAACCCTTCTTTTGAGTTTTTGTGAGGCTAACGCTCTTGATAAGCTGTATATTATATGCTGCTCTTCAGCCATGCTCAGTAGTAATTCTCCAACAATTCTCTTCCTGCAGGAGGAGTTTCTTGGCACTGCTTCTCCTGACCTCTGGGGTCTAAGAATGGAACAGGAAAATCCTCTGCAAAGGTGCCATGCCAGCCGTGACAGAACTGTTAGTGCTCAGCTGTGCCAAGTAGTGGAGGGGAGGGGGAATTACAACTTTGACTCTTCTGTACTTCTATAAACTGATCTAGACTCACTCACTCTGTAAATTTTAACCCTACAGGGAAAAGTAATTCATTCCCTGTTTCAAACATGAATAGCAGAGGGTCCAATTTTAAGGCTTTTCAGTTGTAGCACAAACATTTCTGCAAACTAGGTCTGGCTGACCAAGCCAAACCCATGTGTACACCAGCAGGGACTCGTGCCTATCCCAAATGCCTCTTTAGTCACTGCTTGTCCTGAGAGTATCCACTGAGCTTTCAGCCCCAGGCATGACAGCAAACTCTTACTTCTTTAAATACACAGTGAATACAGTTACAGTAGACAATTTGACGTAATTTTAATTAGTTTCTTGTAATTCTCACACACTGACTATCATGGACTTCCAACTTTAAAAAATGACAAGTTGAATATTAATTATTACATCCTCAGTGAGAAGGCATTATAAAATAGGTAGATGCTACAATATACTGGAGTAGAATTAAATAAAAAAAAAATTTTACATTTTGATCTTTATATAATTAATAATTGATTTTGGCCTTAACTTTTCGGGTATGTAATTACAGTCCTACTGGGAATACTTGCTAAGAAATGGTTCCCTATACATATATTATAAGAAAATATTATATAATGTGTCTTTTCTTTTTCACATATGTGAAAATACAAAGTTTGGAGGAAGTAGGGATCTATCACTGCTGCAGTACAGGAACATTTGTGATGGTACCTCCAGGAGCCAGGAACAGAATGTGCACCATGCTGGAAAGAGCACGCCAGTGCCATCAGTGTTAATGTCCATTTTTGCCATTCATAAAACAGGCATGGTACATAGCTAGTTTAGACAAAAAGGTAGAAACTTCCAAATCATATTTTTGTAACTTCACACATAATGTGATGTTAAGTCCACTGGCTATGCCAAATGTAAAAGTTAAAAAGCCATCATATGTTATATTTATTATTAAAGAAAGGCAATTAGGAGCTGGTTGCAGCAGTATACTGAGGTAGCAATCTGGCTGCTTCAGAAAATAAAGGAAGCTGCCTTCAGGGAAGGTAATGATGCAGTATCCTGTTGTTTCTAAACTAATTCACAAAGAAATACAGATTCTAATCAAAAAGGAAAGGATGGGGAACCTGGCGCCACTATAAACCTTCTGGACAAAGGTTTGCCTTATTGTTAAAACTCTATAATTTGTAAATATACCAGAAGTGTATGAAGAAAAAGACATGTTCTAAGAGGCAAAGACAGACCTCCTGTAAACCACATTTGTTTTCACTTCAATGTATCATCAGTTAATATTCCCAACTAAGAATAATTTTAGAAAGAAAAAAAAATATAATGTAAACACTAATGCCTCTTATATCATTAAAGTTCAGTTACTTGTTACAGCTTTCATCAAAGGGAAAGAGTTTGTCATTTTTTCAGTGCCTTTTTGTTCTCAAAACTTTCTATCATCTATCCTTCTCTGTTCACTCAGTTTTAATGAAATAATCCCCAAGAGGAACTGAAATACCTATCTGTAATCCACAGTATCAAGACATTTGCTAAAAAGGAATAAAACATATGTATAAAAGATTCTCTAATTCTTCTTAAGGCTTATAAACTTAGAACTTATTTGATTAAGATAGTCCATGCAAACTCTGTGCAACAGAAGTTTTCTATAAATTTCTCATTTAAAGACAAGTTCTAGGTACTTCTTCTCAGAGGATCCAAATCTGGGTGGAACCATCATGCAGCCGTGCAGTGGAAGTCAGTGGTGAAATGCAACTGCACTTGGAACTGAAAAACAGGAAAAATGAACCAGGGATTTGGGTTAGGATATCCAAGCTGCTCTCAAACTAATGTGTACCCTGACTTTAATTTCTGTAGTGAAAAATGACTGACAGTGTTGCCATCTTTAGAAAGTCAGCCTCCAAAGCCTCTGTCAAAGGATTGTTATAAAAAATTTCATTAGCCTAAAATCTCCCAAGTTTCTGCCTTAAAATGACTTCAGACTGTACAGTCTTGTCCTACCCACATGTGACAGCCCATATCAAATATTTTGCAAGGCTTTTGCACTTAGGGATGATTGGTAACAGTCCCTACTTCCAGCTAGGATCATGTACTTTGGTAATATATTTTCTTTTAACAGAAGCTGCTACTTGCTAACACACAAGTGCATCCTTGGGAAGAGAAGCACTCCCTGCTCTTTGGCATGGGACATCTCCTCACCATTCAACACATGCAGTTGGCAATGCTTGCTCCTGTCAGCACAGGCAGCTCTTGCCATCCAGTGTGGAAACTCTTCAAGGCCTGAGAATGATCAATTATTTTTTTTTTCCCCACTAAGTTTTAGTGCAAAGTGCAAACTTTACAGTTTGCTATAACCCTTGGAAAAGCAGACTGAACTGTTTACAAAATCAATTAAGCGCTGTGTTTGCACAGAGAAAAGAAGGAGCAGTGTTTGAAAAGGGCTTCTCTCTCTTGGCAACAGCAGCACGTGTCAGACACTGGCCAGAAAGGGAGATTTTAATTCTCTGTCTTAGCAAAGAGAAATGGAGGTGAGTCTAGGCTACAAAAGATAGATGTGAAGGCAGAGCAATGTGGCTGGCAGAGAAAAGCAGCAGGATGACAGAGTCTGGAGGAGGAAGGCTGTCTGTGGATGTTGGGCTCTTTTCCAGTTGGTTTTTGGTTTTTTTCCTACCGATTAGGTCCCTACAGAGCAGACAGGTACATTTGGGCTCCATTCCATGGTCTTCTGCTTTGAAAGAAAATTCTCACTAGTCTTCCTGGTCTGCAGCAGTGGGTGGTTGTGTGGTGCAAACCAGGGTGCAGGCTGATTGGAGCCACACAGCTTTTTTGGCACTGGCTTCTCCTCCTGCCAAGTTTCTGCAGTCCCACTATACCATGGGAACTGCCTGCATGTAGTCTTTGATTCTGCAGTACAAACAAAGCACTCTTTATTCACGTGGAGAAGGAAAGTGAGCTCATATGAGCCACTAGCTGGGAATGTTCATATGGTCTAATGCCTGTACAGCTCCTATCTCACACATCTGCTCCTCTGCACCCTGGATATAGGGAACACAGGGGCCAGGCTTCCAAGTGAGAAACACACCACAGCTGTGTTAACACGTACACCAGGATTCACATTTGAAGGCAGAGGAAATGGGCACTAAGTCTTGGTTTGGTAAAAGGAGAAATATGAGAGTTGATCTGCAGATTGATGTGGTTCTCCAGTGGATTTATCCTAACTCATACATTCAAGGTCAGAGGTAACAGATGATGCTGAATTTGGATTCTGAGCTCCCAACACCTGCAATTTTTGTACCTACTCAGTTTTAATTTTAATTCATCTCCATTTTATGTAATTTCCTGAAAATTACACCTTTGGTAATGCTGAAGAGGCAATATTATTTTAGCCGTTCTTTTCAGCCTATCAGAAAAGTTATGTTAAATTTAAATGTAGTGGCCTAAATTAAGGCTGAGCTTCAGCCACCAACCAGCTGAAAGCTTTTCTCACTGATATACTGAAGAAATAGTTTATTCTACCATGTGCATCCAAGGGCACAGCTAAAATGTCATCCATATATGGCAGAGTTCCCAAGATGCAACTTTTTATTGTTTTTTATAGTGTTGCCATGTAAATGCAGACACATCCTTACCAAAATGGGAAGAATTGTGGAGACAGTGTTGTCAGAACAAAGGAGACTAAGCAGACAAAACTTAAACAAATGCAGTCTTATTTCTAAAAATAATTTCTAAAGTGTGGTAGTATTGCCACTTTCAAATAAGAAAGAGAAAGCTCTATAGTGCAGTAAAAAGTATTTAGATCTTGTGGTATTACAGAAACGTTCAATAGCAATAGAATAGTACCTACCATTTCAATTTTTTGGTCCAGATATCCAGATGTGCTCTAAAAATAGTAATTAAACAACTGTCACCACTCCTGAGAGACATATGGAACACAGACCATTACAGGAAGAATTTCAATTTAAATAATTTCAACTGGGTGACCAGCCACAGAGACTCTCAGTTAGCTTCACAGCTGGCACAAATATCTCAAATGACACATCTTACACACCAGTTATATACCCTCTGCATTTCTTAATGTGCTGTAACTAAGCTTTCAGAACAGCTTCCTTCTCTTTTCTGTGCCTGAAAACCCCACTGTATCGTAGAGAACATAACATTTTTTCAAAGTTATAACCCTGGATTTGTGATTTGGAGTTAGAATATGACTTCAGTTTGATGTTTTCCTATGGATCAGAGGAGTTGAAAACTCAGCTGTAGAGTGATTGGCATGGCTGTGCTTCCAATTAATGGGAAAGGGAAGTATACTGAATGTATAAAATGCCCCAGGCTGTAGCCTTTCCTCTGAATCTAAACCCTGTTGCCGAGGTTCTGGCTGCAGTTGCCCACTTAATTTTTCTACCTGACATCCTTATTCATGTTCTCCTTGTCCAAACTGAACTGACCACCCACTGCTGTCATAAAAAGCAGCATGACAAGGGGACACCTCAGCAACATTAGATCCTGTTTCTGTTCTCTTTTTCTGTTGTGTCTCTGAGTACCCTGGCAGAATCCACTGCTTCCTCATGCATTTTGTGCAGCATTGGGCACTGTTGGAGGTCCCAGCTAAGCACCTCCTGTGGCTACTTTGCATTTTTGATTCTTTAATCCTTCACCCTATTCTTTTAAGACTTATCTTCTGTAGCTTCACTTGGGTTTTTCTTCAGCTTGCTGCCTCTACCTCTCCCTTTTGGTGTTTCTCTACACTCCCTTGTATTTGGGGGACACTTTTTACAGTGATTATGGGAAAAGCAATAACCCACAGAAGATGTAGGAGAAATACAAGTGGGGCCATTATGAAATAACACATCTTCTAAATTCTCTCCCAGCCACTACCATTTTGTGGCTGAGACTCACAGGGAAGGAAGACATGTCTTTTTACTTAATAGAATTTGATGGATTTTTTTTTTTTTTATTTGCTTGTTCAAAGAGATGCCTTATCAGAATTAATCAAACTGTGGCCAAAGACAAAGAGAAGGTTTTGAACATATGTAGTGTAAACCCTGTGTATATATCATCCAGTTCTCTTTGGCAGTAACTCCATAGATGCTTTCAGATTTTTCAGGAGGATTTTAAACCTGTTTTAGAAAATCACTGCTATTAAAGAATTATTTTTCTTCTTGTTTCTGACATTTTCACTGAAATTTGCAAGATGAATATGCACAGCTTTGTTTCAGTAAGGAACTTAAGAAGCCAGTGGGTAATTTAGATTGCCTGGAAATTTTTTTTACATTTGGCAGTTTGTCCCTAACCTTATTAATTCCCAGAACAACCATGACAGATATTCATTGTTCCAGCATTCCAGAGGAACACAGTAAAGACCTTACCAATATTAAAGCTTCCACTGCCCACTGTAATCCCTACTGAAAGGTGAAAGTTAGTTATGCATTAGCTACACACCACAGTTTATGTAGTTACACCCCATTGATCAACTGCCCCTGCAGCACTGAAGTCACCTGAAATTAATTTCTTGCAGCAATATTCTGATTAATGCAAATTTCAAAATGTATGGCTCTCTTTTCAGATTGTAATCACGCTTACGGGTTTGCAGTGAGTCTGAGATAACATGAAGTGTCATTTTATACTGTGGTATTTCCAGTTGTCAGTGACAACAATTAATGCTCTAATTGAAATATTTAAGTAATAAGGAGAATTTCCAAATCACTGTGCTTATGAAAAGTGTAGACACACAATAATTCTGTCTTCAAAAACAGGGTGACCGGGAAAGACCTTATAGTCTTTGGTCAGCATTTTTGCTAATGCTCACAAAGCCCAGTTCACAGGGTACTGAAGCATCTGAAATACCACCTGATCAGAAGTGGTAGGGCCTTATGACCTCTGAAAATACATCCTCAATGCTTTGTTTTCTAATATTAAACTTGTAATATGAGATAAAACATATCTGCTTTATCACTCAGTTACTAGTTTCTGGTGTCTTTCATCCCCTCTTGGGGCATCACAGGATACCCATGTGGCTCAAGCATAAATGATTTTTTTTTCTCACAGTGAGAAAGTGAGGTAAAATAGGAGTTATCATCTCCAGCTGAAGAAAATACTGATCTGGAGGAATATACATATCTACATTACATATGTGTCTGTAATCATTGCTATAGACAAAGACAGGCTCCCTTGAACCTGAGCTTGGGCTCTGAGGGTCTTTTATCCCCTTTCTATCAGCTTTTTCTTAATTCTTCCTTTCTGCTTAACTACTGCTCTGAATTAATGCAGCACAATGCAGAAGACTTTCCATGCTACATCCTGATACAATCTGTAGAGTATTTCAACAAGAAACCTATAAATATCTTTGTGTTTGGGCTAGCATGCAGATTCTTCCTAACAGGTTAAAATTATCTGGATAAACTTCCTTGATGCTTTCACAAAAATAAATTCCAGGGGAGGTTCAGGAAACTTGATCAGTGAGTTGGCTGTTGCTGCAGAGCTACTTTATATAACAAACGTGTGGACAAATGACACACTTCAGAGGATCAATGTTTTTGTAAAGGAAGTCACGTCTCAGAAATCTCTTGTAACTTTTGAAGGTGCAGTCTGATGTAGTCTTCCTGGATTTCCAGAAAGCTCTTAAGGAAAGGAGGCGGCCTTTGCATACTAGGGAAGAGAACCCCATAGATAACTAAATAGTTAATATACAAGGATAGGAGAAAAAGGTTGGTTTTAGTTATGGAGAGGTACATGAGTAGAATATTATGGTGAAATGTGTGGTAAGGCTGATGTGATGAGATGGGCTGTTCAGCACAGTCATAAAGAAATTGGAAGGGCACAAACACCAAGGTGAGAAAATCCTCCAATTATGTCAGTTTCTAGAAGATAGGAAGAATGAATTGCATGTAGCAATTGGATTGAGTGACTGAAATTTCAAAGGAAGGTTGAAATTCAATTTTAGCTCAGTATTAGGTGTTGTTCTTGAAAATACACACTCCCAATTTAAATATTAGCTGATGGATTCTGAACAAACTACTATAACTCACAAGTAAGAATTTACTCATTAATGTGTGGATACATCAGTAGCTTTCAGAAAGCAAGGATGGTGTTGAAAGTTAAAAGCAGAGATGCAGAAGACATTACATAAGTGTGTCCCTGAATACTTCCATGGCACGCCCCCACTATGGATGTGGTGTGCAGCTCTGCATCTTCAACTCAATAAGGATGAAACAAAATTAGAAGAGGTCTGGTGAAAGCTATCAAGGTGTGGAAGATCTACCCTACTAAGACTCTTCGGTTTGGGAAAGGGATAACTGGAGAGAGACTGAGTCCTGAAAATCTAACGCCCTGGAGATGGTGATGTTGTATTGGTTTGACTGTCCTCCCAAGAGAAGAATTGGTCAGCATGCCAGATTAGAAAGTAGGGAGGGCTTCAAATAAAAGGAAAAGGAAGTGTCTTCTCATCCAATGTAAAGCTATATGGCTGCAAGAAGTCACTTGCCAAGGAGAGGTGTGGACACTGCAGGTGTACACACATTCAAAAAGCATCCAAGCATTCCTGGAAGAGTATCCATCGAAGGTCATCGCATACAAAGCCTGCAACATCTGCCTCTGGAAGCCGATAAACTGCAAATTGTTAAAGGATGGAAAAGTATTCTGGAAATGTATCACAACACGAGTGCACTGCTGCACTCTCTCCCAGATATTAGCTGTTAGCCTCGCCATACCACTGGTATAACCATGAAGAACTGTTACAGAGGCCAGGCCCCTTACAAGTGTTTGTTTAAGGATATCACAGAAGTTTATCCCTCTGATTCCTTTGTTTCAGTTTTGTATCACAATGTAAAGCAGTACACAAATCAAAAAGAAAGCTATTGCTTTATGCTTTTAGCATAAAATAAATAATCTGAAAACCTTCACTTTCCTCAGTATATATGAAATGTCAAAATCTTTGTTGCTTTGCAGCTGTAGTCACTCATTAGCCACATGTTGACTTTCTCCAGCAGGCAATTCAGCACTGTTTGTGTGTGCAGCACACAAACTATGCACAGCAGGTCGTGTTCGGCTCTTTCCTAATATGTTTGGATGAGATGCTTCTAATTAGTTATCCTTGCAAACAGAGTAAGAAAATGTGATAAATATGGTCATGTGGGCTGACTACCTCATAGCCCAATTAAGTCATTGCTCTGTGGGGTCTGGCTGGAAGTTGCTGCCCTGTGTGAAATAGAAATAGTTTATATATACTTTTTTAAGGGCAGTCCATTGTGGCTTTTGCAAAGAAATATAATGATATATAGATAGATAGATAAATAGATAGATAGATAGATAGATAGATAGATAGATAGATAGATAGATAGATAGATAGATATTTGTGCAGACTGCTGTGCTGTGTATTCTGTGTATACAGTTAACCTTTAATGGCTGCATAAAATATTTGGTACCACTAATTAATGTCAGAGCTGCAGCTGGATGTATTTAAGAGTGTTCTAAAGATCATAATAAGAGCTGAAGGTCTGAGCTTTTGAGTATCAACAACCTCACCTAAAGGGTTCAGCCAATAATCTATCAATCTGAAACATCAACAGTGGGCTTATTTAAATAAGATAGCAGCTCATTTGAAGCTTTTCAGTCCGTAATTAAGACAGATGCAGGTGAACAGAGAACAAATATCTGAACTTCATCTAATGCAAGCCTCAATGTCACGTGTCAGGTACCTGTGATCTGCTCTAGTGTTAGTCCTGCAGAGGCTGTGCTGTAGCTCCAGTTGAACTTGCACCTGCTTGGAACTGTGCTAAGCTCTGCTGGTGTCACAGAGAGACACCCTTTGGAACCTTGGGGGGTTGTGCTGGGGCACTTGTGCCAGATGGTGGCTATGTATAGCATGGAGAAAGTTGACATGGAATCTGGCTTGAGCTACTAAAACCCTAAATATGCCTCACTTTAAAATAAACATCTGATATGAATAACATCTAAATTGAGGGTCTTATCCAAACACAGTATCAAATGGTGGTCTAATCCTATGGCTATTCTCAATTACTGAAAAGTCAGGATACATCCTTTTCTGGGGTGCTATATCGGAAAGTCTAGGATTCCTTTTGTAACCCTTGAGACTAGATAGCTCCAGGCAAAGAAGCTTTAAAATAGCAACTTCAAAATTGAAAAAAGCATAGCTAGCTAGCTTTACTTGACTCTATATAAGCAGTGATGACCTAGCTTGTGGCTTGGCATAATTTTAGAGAACATGGCAGACAATAGAGGAAACTCTGCCAACACTAATATCATATTTCTAAGAACTGTCTAAGCATTATTAGTTCAAGTTAATTGTACGGGGTAAATGAAATTTTACCTAATAAGTACCATTTCTGGAAAAGAAGCAGTGAATTAAAAATGGTAGAAGACATGTGGAATTTTAAAAAGTTCTTGCTGCTAAATTCTCCCTCTCCCTTCAGCTGGACTTGATAGGATCTCCCCAGAGTAAAACAAAATAGATGTGGCTTGGTGGCAAAGGTACGACTCTCATTCATGTTTGCAGAAATTTCACTTCAGACTAAATGGGTGCAGGAGTTTCTAATTCCTTCAGTTAAGGTATATTAGATGCCACTCAAAATGCCTGTGTGAATAAATATCTTTGTTAACCAAGACCTGCTGTTGGGTCACTCGTATATGTCTCTCCTTAACTGGATTCACTTGAGCTGCACTGCATTTTGAAAGGCTTAGCTTGATTTCCCTTTGAATTCTAAGCTCTTTGTGGAAAAGTATCTTGGTGTGGCATGTTTGACTTCAGAGGCTTCATGGCACTCTGTGATGCAGTGGCTAAAGGTTTTAAGATTATATCTTAACAATCAGACAAAATTGATGCCTTTATCCTCATGAACCTGAAGAAAAATTTTGTGCTACTAACTGGGGGAATGACAAGATTTAACAGAATTGAAGGAAAAAAACAAACCAAAATGAAAACATACTGCAAATGCCATTTGAAAGTAGGGAATTAAGTGCATGCTTGTTCTCAAAAGTGTGAAACCAGACAGTTCATGCAGTGTGAGCTCTGTTCCTCTAGTTTATGAATTCTCTTGCACAAGCAGCTATTTAAAATACACAAGGCAGAGGAATACTCAGATGAAAATTTGAAACTGAGGAACTTAACTGATCTTTAAATATTCTTCCTTTGTGGAGATTTAGTGCAATGCATGGACTTTTCATTATAAATCTGAGAAGACAAATTTTGCTTCCTTGTCTGTAGCTAATGGCTTCCTGCCAGCACTCATGGTATTTCTGACATATTTAAAATACCAATTATTTGAAGTAATGGTGACCCTCTGCCCTTCTAAAACTTTTAGCTTAGCACATAGGGAGTGGAGTTGAAAAGCAGATGGTGAAGCTAGGAAACTGAATGCTGCTACTTGCCTGACTATACTGTCCTCTAACTCTAGAATTATGAATTTTGTGTGGGTTAATTTATTTTGTGCTTCTCTTTTTTTTTTTTTTTTTCTTTTCCTTCTATGGAATTCATCTGCAGTCTGTATTTTTTGCTTAAAGGAGAAACCTACAGAGCTGTAAATCAACATAGCCCTGTTTTCTGTTTTCTTAAAATATAAACAATATACAGCATGCTCCAGTTCCTGCTAGAAGACTCTTAAACTAACAAGACATTTGAGTCAATCATTGTAATAGCTTAAGGGAAGTGCATGGCCTGCACAGTCCTTCCGCTTTCCTGCAGAGTCATTTGTCTTTTAAAAATGAGATTTTGGCACCCACAACACTTCTAGACAAGTAAACTTATTTTCTAAGAAAACACTTATTCAGTATAAATTATCCTTTAATTTGATGGCCTTCAAAATTATATACCCACTTGCAGTAAAGTTTACATTATTTTTTTCTTTACTGAAAGGAACTGCTCGTGTAAATCAACAAGTGAATAAGGACGTAGATAAGCATTCCCTCACACCTAAAATGGCTTTAGCCTTTAGACCACTCCACATTTACCTGGCTGAGCATCCTTGTGCTTCTGTCTCTGCATCTGGAAACAAATTGGTGTAAGAGGATGTGAGGAGCACAGGAATAGGATGAGCTTAATGCCACCAACTCTGATCATACACTTAGTTCACTGTGGCTCTCACTGGCAGATCACTTAACAGAAGAACCTGTGGGCAGCTGAAAGCTGATATTCTGATCTGAAACCACTTTCTGCACAGACTGTACTATAGGCCACCCATTCCAGTCAGAACTGTGAGCTACTTTTCCTTCCTAGTGAACAAGGCACTTCTGTATTAGGGGCAAAACCAACTTCACCATGTAGAAAAAAACAGGGAGAACAAAGGGATATAAGCAATTTAAAGAGGAGTATTTCAGCTTTTGGGGGATGCTGCATCCATCCAGATGACATGAACTGTCATCCTGCCTCTTACAGTATTTGTACAAGGAATTCTGTTCATCAGCCATACCTTTTTATGCACTGGGTCTATGAATACCTACTCTATTAGCCTTAACATAAACTGGATAGAGTGTCATGCCTTCCAGTAATGTCCACAAAGTCCTTCCTTCCTTCCTTCCTTCCTTCCTTCCTTCCTTCCTTCCTTCCTTCCTTCCTTCCTTCCTTCCTTCCTTCCTTCCTTCCTTCCTTCCTTCCTTCCTTCCTTCCTTCCTTCCTTCCTTCCTTCCTTCCTTCCTTCCTTCCTTCCTTCCTTCCTTCCTTCCTTCCTTCCTTCCTTCCTTCCTTCCTTCCTTCCTGCCTTCCTGCCTGCCTTCCTGCCTTCCTTCCTGCCTTCCTGCCTTCCTGCCTTCCTGCCTTCCTGCCTGCCTTCCTGCCTTCCTGCCTTCCTGCCTTCCTGCCTTCCTTCCTGCCTTCCTGCCTTCCTGCCTTCCTGCCTTCCTGCCTGCCTTCCTGCCTTCCTTCCTGCCTGCCTTCCTGCCTTCCTTCCTTCCTTCCTGCCTTCCTGCCTGCCTTCCTGCCTGCCTGCCTTCCTTCCTGCCTTCCTGCCTTCCTTCCTGCCTTCCTTCCTGCCTGCCTGCCTGCCTTCCTGCCTGCCTTCCTGCCTGCCTTCCTTCCTGCCTTCCTGCCTTCCTTCCTGCCTTCCTTCCTGCCTTCCTGCCTTCCTGCTTTCCTTCCTGCCTGCCTTCCTTCCTGCCTGCCTTCCTGCCTGCCTTCCTGCCTGCCTTCCTTCCTGCCTTCCTGCCTTCCTTCCTGCCTTCCTTCCTGCCTTCCTGCCTTCCTGCCTTCCTTCCTGCCTGCCTTCCTGCCTTCCTGCCTTCCTGCCTTCCTTCCTTCCTTCCTGCCTGCCTGCCTTCCTGCCTTCCTTCCTTCCTGCCTTCCTTCCTGCCTTCCTTCCTGCCTTCCTGCCTTCCTTATTTCCTTCCTTATTTCCTGCCTTCCTGCCTTCCTGTCTTATTTCCTGCCTTCCTTCCTGCCTTCCTTCCTGCCTTCCTGCCTGCCTTCCTGCCTGCCTTCCTGCCTGCCTTCCTGCCTGCCTGCCTTCCTGCCTTCCTTCCTGCCTTCCTTCCTGCCTTCCTGCCTTCCTTCCTTATTTCCTTCCTTATTTCCCGCCTTCCTGCCTTCCTGCCTTCCTTCCTGCCTTCCTTCCTGCCTGCCTGCCTGCCTTCCTGCCTGCCTTCCTGCCTTCCTGCCTTCCTGCCTTCCTGCCTGCCTTCCTGCCTTCCTTCCTGCCTGCCTTCCTGCCTTCCTTCCTGCCTTCCTGCCTGCCTTCCTGCCTGCCTTCCTGCCTTCCTGCCTGCCTTCCTGCCTGCCTTCCTTCCTTCCTGCCTTCCTGCCTTCCTGCCTTCCTGCCTTCCTTCCTGCCTTCCTTCCTGCCTTCCTGCCTTCCTTCCTGCCTTCCTGCCTTCCTGCCTTCCTGCCTTCCTTCCTGCCTTCCTTCCTGCCTTCCTGCCTTCCTGCCTTCCTTCCTGCCTTCCTGCCTTCCTGCCTTCCTGCCTTCCTTCCTGCCTTCCTGCCTTCCTTCCTGCCTTCCTTCCTGCCTGCCTGCCTGCCTTCCTGCCTGCCTTCCTGCCTGCCTTCCTGCCTTCCTGCCTGCCTGCCTTCCTGCCTTCCTTCCTGCCTTCCTTCCTGCCTGCCTTCCTTCCTGCCTTCCTGCCTTCCTTCCTGCCTTCCTTCCTGCCTTCCTGCCTTCCTGCCTTCCTGCCTTCCTTCCTGCCTGCCTTCCTTCCTGCCTGCCTTCCTGCCTTCCTTCCTGCCTTCCTGCCTTCCTGCCTTCCTGCCTGCCTTCCTTATTTCCTTCCTTATTTCCTGCCTTCCTGCCTTCCTGTCTTATTTCCTGCCTTCCTTCCTGCCTTCCTTCCTTATTTCCTTCCTTATTTCCCGCCTTCCTGCCTTCCTGCCTTCCTGCCTTCCTGCCTTCCTGCCTGCCTTCTCCTTTAAAAAATCTAAGCTTAGCTCTTGCTAAAGAGCTAAAATCTAAGCTAAGCTTTCTTGCCAGTAAGATGCCTTAAGGCTTTATGCCCAGGAGGAAACATTTTTCTTTTAATATCACATTTACATGAGTGATAAGTAAATTCTTTAAATGAAGTTAAGCAATAAAGGACAGAAGCTCTGCAGTATTAATTCCCTTCTTGTTCCCTCTTGGGGTACCTCAAACCATATATATTGACAAGTAGAGTGACTGGTTTTGATTATTTCAGGTGAAACTGATTTTCTGTTGAGCTGTTCCTAGCTCAGCCTCATTCCAGTGCTATAAAACTGAAGAAAACATAACAAAACCAGGGTCAGGAGCAGCATCAGAAAATGATCAGTATGTATTCTGACACTAAGCAAAATATATCCAATTACTCTTGCAACTTTGTTTACAAGTCCTGTTACACTGGAATTCATTTATATTTCACAGGAGAGTGATTCAGTTCTGTTGCCTTAAATTCACTGAATAGACTGACTCTACTCTTCTCATTCCTAACCATGGTTTTCAGACTTCAAATCATGCATGTAGGTGACACTTTCCAAGTCAAAATTCCTTTTAAAGAAGTATTTAAACAGGTCTGGCAAGAGCACACTCCAAAGCAATATAAAAACTTGTTAGGGTTTTGTTCTAACAGCTGAATTATTTTGTAGTGTCTTTGTGTTCACTGTTAATACACCATGGCTTTACTGATAATGAGGAGGACCTCTAGGACAAAGGAAGTTTATTTAAGGGTAAGCCTCTTTTAATAGTCAGACGCAAATATAAATCATATTTTCACTTGCTGGTGTATTCAGAGAATTTGTTTTTTTTTCATTTTTCTTGTTGTTTTTTTAAAAAAAAGTCTTATGATTAAATGCAGGATAACTCAAAAAGAACTAAGAGAAAATAAATTGCTATCACAGCTACAGAGATTTTTTTCACCCTGTTAATTGTCCTGTTATGTGCTTGGGTTGTGGAAAAGTAGGTAAGATTAATACCACTTAATCATTACATCACATACCACTACTATGAGTCAATAATGTTTTGAACTTTATGAAACTGGTAAAACTTACTGCATGCTGTATATGGCTTTCTGCTAAGTGTGTTTTGTTACTTCTACATGCAAATATACCTCTTGCTGAAATAATCTTTTGCAGACCTCATTTTGAAGATTAGATCATTGATTCAACACTATTCTTCACTTCTTACATGCTTAGTCTTCCTGGTAAGCCACCTAAAATTTTACTTAGTCTCCAGTTTGGGACTCAAGTTTTTGGAAAAGATTTTGTCCTGCTACCTTTTGATCATAGCTTTTCCTTACATTGTTGTTTCCAGATACTCATCCACATTAAGTTCCAGCTACCTTTGATATGACATTCACTTATTCATCCAGCAACTTTGGTTTCCTTTTACTCTCTCACAACCCTTCATTATTACAGTCTTTCATTATCCATTTCCACTTTACATGCCTTGGAATTAACCTTCTTTACAACCCTGTCCACTGTTTCTCTAATACAAGCTGATCTATTGTCATGACTGAAATATGACTCATACCTGCCAACCTTACTTCCACTACAACACATTAAGTCTAATTCAGTGACAGCTGGCAGTGGATGGGAAAACCCAATTACTTAACTCAGCTTCTGAATTAGTCTGGAAAATGATAATTTGTTCACATATCAATTTTTTTTTATATTCAAATAAGAATAATGGTAGCCCTCAAATTTTATGATAGTTTGTGTTTCATATACTATAAGTCCCATTTTGATTCTTAGACTAAAATGGTTATCTGCTGAATTTAGGGGAAAAAGAGAGAGCTGTATCACTGAATTTGACTGAAACTGCTTTAGGCCTTCTTATCTTGAGGGGGAGATGATTTAGAAATAATAATAGACTGGCTTAAATTATTCTTCTTGAAAAAATATCAATATGTATACCCTAAGTTCCAAGTAGCTGGACCTTACTCTTACACATGGAATTAGCAGGGCTTGTTAGCAGATTACAAAATTATTTTCTGTAATGATTTTCAGACATAAAATGGAAAAATGCTCCAAATCCTGCATGTAGGACTGTAGGAAGTACTAAAGGTAAAGGCAGATGCTGTGCACACACCACTCTGCAGACAATGTGTTCTTGGGCATTCTTTCTCTGCCTCCTGACACAATATTGGCCACAGCACTGGTACCCTCAGGCTGCAGAACAGATTTGTATCATCAGACTTAGGAGAACAGATTACATTTACTCTTTAATACAACACAGGATCACAGGATAATTCAGGCTGGGAGGATCTCAGGAGATCTCTATTTCCATCTTCCATTACAAGCAGGGTCATCTGTGAGATCAAACCAAATTTTATAAGGCTTTATTCAGTGTGGTCCTGAAATTCTCCAAGGATGGAGAGAGACACTATATCTTCCCTGGGCAATCTGTTTCAGTGCTTAACTGTCTTTAGAGTTATAAAAAAAAATATTTTGGTCATTTTTCCAGTCTTTTTTTCCACTTTCCAGCCTGAACATCTCTTGTTTCACATTATGCTCATTGCACATGTCATTTCACACTCCACTTTGAAGAGACTGGATCCATTTGCTTGATTCCCTCCATGCAGGTACAGGCAGGCTACTGTTAGATCCCTTCAAAGCCATCTCTTCTCCAGGCTGAACAACCCCTGGACCCTCAGTTTCCCCCACAAGGCAAGGCCCTGGGCAGCTTGGTGTCCTCCACTGAACTTGCTCCAGTTTATTAATGTTGCTTTTGTACTGGGAAGCCAAAAGTGGGTGCAGTATTTGAGATGTGCTTTAAGACATGCTGAGAAGAGAAAGATAAACCCTCTTCTTGATGTTCTGACACAGCTGAGGGTGCAGCTGGCTGTCCACCCAGCTTGTGTCAGCCAAGCCTCCAGGTCCCCTCTTGCAGAGCTGCTCCCAGTCAGGCAGGCAGTATCACCCTGTGCTCTTGCACCAGGCTGTCTTTCCAGTCTAGGGGCAGCACTTGGTATTAATCCTTGATGAATTCAGCTGGTTCCTCCGGTCCCATTCCTCCAACATGTCTAAATCCCCATGAACTACACCCCTAAGTTATTATACCCTGAATATATCAAAAATTGCCCCCAAATTTGGTGTTATTTCCCAGGTGGATGAAAGTGCAGTCAGGAAGTGTGACAAAGCTGTGAAGCAGGACAGGTTGCAGGGAAAGACCCAGAGTACTCCATCTGTACTTCCAGATACAAATATGACCACTAACCCCTACCCTTGTGAGCCTCGTGAATTAGTTTGTAGATGGATAGTTGTCCATTCATCCAAACCATAACATTCTAACCTGGATACAAGGATGTTTTATGCAAGACTGTGCTGAAAGCCTTGGTGAAGTCACAGTAAATGACATGCAGTGTTCTGCCTTTGTCCAGAAATAGAGATCCTGATCAGAGCAGGCAATCAGGTGAGTAAGGCCTAATTCACACTTTGAAAATCCGTGCTTAATTACCCCCCCCAGAAACCAGCAAAGTGGGACAGATTAGTCTGTAGTTCTCTGTGCTGACCTTTTGGCATTTCTTGTTTTTAAGATACATATGGGTTGAACTGCTTTAGCCATCAAGCATCTCCTCTTGATCTCCAGGGGTACAGCTCCAGAGAGTCCTTGAGAGGGAGGCTTTTCCAGGTAGTATCCTTCCTTGCCCTGTCTTCCCTTCAGACACTTTGTTTGAATGAACAAAGTTCAGTTGGAACAGAAAGTAGTTTGTTGCTTTGGGTTTCCCTTTTTAGCACAATGGTAGACTTCCATCAAGCAGAGAGGAAACCTAAATTATGCTGCTGTCAGCACAGACAGCACAGATTAAATGAAGCCCTTTGCTTGTGTGTCCATATGCACTTATGGGTAAAATGTCAGTGTGTAGTAGGAGATATGAGGCTGGGTTCAGAAGATGCTGCTGTACACAAGGTGATAAAATTTCCTATTCTAAATTTCCCCTTTTGAAAAGACTTGAGAAACCTTCTTTAGTGACCTCTAGAAATTATTTTAAAAAATAAAAATGCTCTAATTTTTCCCTCTATTTATTTTGCAGAGGTTTTTCACACTTGAATCATTCAAAAATGGCTCAACAGATTTTGCTCAGATGTCCAGTGTAATCACTTTTGGGCTGAGTTGAGTGTGGAAAATTGAAGCCAAAAGGAATTTGAATTTTGAGCAATGGGAAAAGGGTTCTGGAATCAGGAAAGCAGCTGGATTTCTAGCTACATCACAAAGAGCCTCACAGTTAAAACTGCTTTCCTATTCTAATTCCACATGAATGGACCACATATTTGTATGTACAAGAAGGAATTTCAAAGTTGCAAGTGAAAGTGGTCTGCAAACATCAAAACATCAGGCAGTGTTTGCTTGTGTGTAACCAATCACTTAGGAGTAAAGAAGGAGAAAAAAAAATGTGGTTTTGATGTGGTTAACAAGTGGATGCAGAAAGTTTATTCATGAGCTGGAGCAAGTGGCATCCTCTAGATAACTGTATTTACCAAGGTTGGCTGAGAAAGGGGGTATGAGGATATGGCACAGCATGGGTTAGCTCAGTGACTATCCATGGAGTAGTGACATAGATGATGTCATACTGAAGTGAAAATTTACCCTACAAAATGCCAGATTGATTTTTGAGAAGGAATAACTGAGTGGGAGGGAAAGCTGAGTTGTCTCTGAGTATGTCAGGGTAGGCTGAAGCATGCCACTTCAAAATATTCTGGATTCCCTGTGTGAAGAAAGATGGCATGAACTCGAGTAACCGTGCCCAGTGACAGCAAAGCAAGCACTAATGTCCCTGTAAAAGTCACTGCTCCTTATTCCTATGGTGGTTTGTCTCTGTCCCTAGCAGGGAAAACATGGTCACATTCAAATGATCTCTGATGACTAAAACCAGCTGCCTTCACCTTCTGTCTCAGCAAATCTCAGACTTGCCATTGCTTTAAAAAGCTCCTTGGCAGCTGTTTGGATGAATTTGCAGGACAGCTTGGAAAGCTGAATTTGAGCATTTCCTGGAACAGCTGTGACAGGAAGCCTCAGACAGCACCTTAGCTAAGTGTGATATGCTCAGTTTAGTGTTTGGATCCCAGAGACAGGCCAGACTTGATTTTCCCATTTAGCAAACTGGGAGTCTTACCAGTTCCACAGGAGCCTTTGGGAAGTTCATCTTTTCCACTAATACAGACAAAGACCCTCAACACTTTTTATGTAGTGACACAAATGTGAACGATATTATAAATAAAAGCAGAAGAACCCACTGACTTAATCCAGTGACAGCACTGTAAGAAGATGCCACATGCTAGCATCCAGCTCAACCCAGAGGGCTCCTTTTAGCAATGGGAAGGCAGGAACTTCAGCTTACCCAAGTAGTGACTGAGGAAAACAGTGAAAGCAGCACAAAAACCCAGGTCAGGAAAAAAGGCATGTAGTAAAAGGTGATATTTCTGTCCAAGCTCAGTGAGGTATGGTCTAGTGCAATGATTCAATATTGAAGTGTGCTCATTCAAAAATATAAACGACTAACTTAAAATGTGATCCAGGTGAAATTCAAGCTTCCTGTAGACTAGAAATTTAAATAAATTTCTAAAACAATGCAGTGAAATTTATTTAGTGACATTTTATACAAGCTTTTCTATATAAATGCACAATAATGAAATGCGCATGCAGATAAACACAACAAAATTCAAAGAACATTCTCTCTTCTAATAAAATTCAAGCTTTCAAACTCAAACAAAACTGTAATATCTATTTCTGTTCTGAAAAGAACATTTTCTATTAAAAAAAAGAAACAAGAAAAAAAACAACAGAGAAGAAGAAAATCAAACTATTCAACTTTTTCCAGAGAATATATATTTTCAAATGTGAAAACAGGAATCAGTGTTTTTGAATGCCACAACTTGTTTCTACTTCTGTGCACTTTGGGTATTATTAAGAAAACAACGTGCTATGTATAGAGAAAAAAAAAAAGTATAATTTTTCACGTTGAAACCAAGGTATTCCTGAAAATTTTTTTATTCCCTTTTCACAGTGTCATTTCCAAAATGAGTTACTCCTACACCTTCTGAGGCTGCATTACTGATGAAGAAATCAGAGAAAATGGTTGGACCTCTTGGATCCATTCTGATCCAAGCCAGCTGAATACTCAAGCCCGTGTCAATTTGGAATGGCCATGGCCCAGAAGCAGTTTGAATGCAACATGCTCAGAGCAGCTGTGTGGTCCTCTGTTCCCTCATTACATAAGACTTGAGGAAACCCTCATTTTATTAATGATAGCATTAGAGAAAACAATCAATGCTGTATTATGTACATATTTTTTATTGTCTAGACTGTCAGATCCAAACTTTAGCAGAACATTAATTTTATATTTTTTCTTATATGTTGAAAAGAACTGAAGAGCAATTTGAATGAAGACCTACTATGTTTTCTGTCATTGGGCTTGTGAAAGGTTTGAAATTATTATGTCAGTCTCCCTGCAATGAGCATGGCTTATTACCTTTTGGATTAAGATTTCATGAATGCCAAGCTCCTTACAGAATATTTTTTCCATTGGAAGGAATTCAGGGCTCTAAAATGTCACCACCCATCTACAAATAGTTCATGCAGGACCTGCATTAACTTGTTGCATTTCATCTTTATTTCACAATTTCATATGAAGTTATAGTGTCTAAAGTTAAATTTATCACTGCTATCAACGACAGTCCTGGAACATTTTTTATGTATAAAAACCACCACTTTTCCAAGAGAAAATATTTCCAAAGAAACATAGAATATCCAGAGTTAACAGTGACTCACAAGGTCTGAGGATTTGACTGATGTAAATAAGCAGAGAAGTAATAAATGAGGTTATGTCACCTACATCAACTGAAGATGTCTTACCACACAGCCCTGAGAAATTTGCTGAAGACACACACTAATGGACACTCTAATGGACCGTGCAGTCTACTACTGATGTGCTTTTTTTATTCTTTCTTTTTTGGGTTTACTTGAAAGCTTTAGCATATCTGGGCCACAAAAAAACCCCAAACAAACAACCACCTAAAAAACACCCGAAAGACTGAAGCAGTTATCTGTTAGCTGCATTTAAATGATCACAAGCCAGACCAGAACACTTTTCAAGAAAACTGCTTTAAAATCATGAGGGTTTCCAAAGCGAAAACAATGGCATGTTCTGGAATAAGACTCTTTCCAGAAACTAAACAGTAAGTTACAAAATAGGCTGGCTCTCAAACATTTTGGAATGACAACAGTTCAAGATTTTTGTGGTGAAAGCATAACCTTTGAAACTGTTATTTCACAAACAAATGGCAAGCTCTGTCCTTCTTCACACAAACACAAGATTTGATTGCCTCTGTAAAAACTGTCCCCAAAGCATTTCCTTTGGCTGGTGTGGAATGCTGACTATTCATTAAATCAGGGACAGAAAGAATTTTTTTTGGCCCTTATGAACTTTTGAAGCTTTGGGGACTAGCAGCCGCTTATCTTGTGAACAGAATTTCCTGTTAGTATCCTTCTAGCCTATTTGCTCACTAGAAGCCCAACAAATGTCAACAAAAATAACACTCTATGTTCCAATTTTTAAATACAATTCAGCAATCTCAGATATTTTACACTTCCCAAATAGACCCATGTGCTATTAATGAAACTACTATTATGACCTTGCTCAGATCTTGTTTAGTTCCGGTGGTTATTAACTGGGTTGAAATTATAAAGATGTTTAGGAGCTGACTATAAACACCATGTTCCTGTAGCAAAAAATGCATGTCCAATAGCAATGCCAGCAATCATTTTAGGAAAGACTAAATAATTTTAATTGTTAAAAAATAGCCCTTTTCATGCTCTGAGAGTCTGATTCTTATTAAATCTGCTATTTCTGTAGAACTGAAGGAAAAATCGAACATTCTACTCCTTCAAAAGCTCATTCAAATTGTAAATAGTTGAACAAGTCTTTCCCCTCTGAACGAAACTGTCCCTAAGGGGATCCTGCTTGATTTTTGGATTGGTAAATGTGCAGTAACATGAAGCTTTCTAATAATGCCATTTCTAGCAATGGAAATTTTGCATGGAATGGATCTACTGTCTCCAAGGGTATTTGTCACCAGCATTAAATCAACTGGGTAGATCCCCAGTTTCTAAAGGAGCAGGACACACTAGTGCAGCAAACAGTGCTGCTCGGCTTATTCCCAGGGAGGCAGTCTGAAAGCTATGCCTGATTTTTCAAAGCAGGGACCAGACACATGACAAATCATTTGTTTTACTTAAGACACTACTGGAAAGGATTTGCACACTGCAGAAAGCCAAGAGTCTAGGAAGACCACCCACCATCCTGGACTCAAAAACTACATTGCCTTGAACTCCTTTGACAGCAGTGGGTGAGATTTGTAGTGCACAAGTTTGTAGTGCTCTGTGATCTCTTCTAAAAGGCAGGATCCAATTGGGAAACTATGGGAATTACGCACTACAGAGCTTCACAGAGTTTGAAGGAAGTGATCCTCCTACTGGCCTTGCTAGATTTAAAGTATCAAAAACATCTTTACGCAATGAAACAAGGAACTCTGAGCAATTGAAGTTACTGTAACAAGTGGAAGTTTGTTTTCCAGATCCCTGTGGCTGATGTCCAGTGTCTACCCCACACACACACACACATGTTGTGTGCTGCATGTGCACACAGCAACTCCAAAGCACGTGTGCAGTAAAACCAGGCCATCCCACATCTGCACAGCACATCTGCTCTCGTTTATGTGACATGCTGACTTGCTATGTACATGTGCCTTAAGAGAAATGTTTTTAATATGCCTTTAATAACTTTTTGCCTCCTGATTCAATTGTCTGTCTAAAGATTTGCCCAAACATTATCCTAAACCCAAGGCGTTCAGGATGCTCACATCAATACCTTCTGATGTTCTTCAGGTGCAAGTTGACAATAAAACCTTTCCTTAAAGTGGAGCAAAACTGAAGTCCCTCCAGAAATGAACACATGCTAGCTTTTCATGCAAGATTTCTGTTGTCACTGTTGGATAAAACTTCCCGATAGGTTCAAAGCTGTGAAGAGAATGGTGGAAAGTTTAGATTTTGCATTTCTGTTTGCAATCATTTTATTTTACACATCTTCCTTCACGTAGAACATCAACAGTGGCACTGTCAACACTGTCCTGTAACCTGGAATCCAGAAAGCTCTTTGTCTTATCAGCAAATAGCAAATGCAGAAAACATTAGTTCTCCACAACTGGTATTCGCCCTAAGATGAAGACAACAAATCCAAAGTAATCTAAAGTGCTTTTCCATTGACATTAGTGAGTCTTAATATTTCAGGGGGTATCTGCTTATTCACACATATATTTTTACCTTTTACATTAAGATTCTGCATTCCTGATAAGTACATTGGAAAGGAAATTTGTTTGGCATCAGAAATTCAAGAGGCATACACAAGCCATGTACAGTCTTACTTATAGCTTATTACATGGACTGTAAGTATAATTTTCCTGATTTGTAGCTGAAACACATTTTAAAATAGCTGCATTATAAATAATCAGGCATATAATGAAATCCATGTGAGTACTTGAAGGTGGGTCTGGATTCTCACTCAGAAGTTCTGCAGACCAAACCTGTAGTGTTTCCCATGTGAAGCGGGACAGACAGCCTTTCCTAAAGATGCTTTCCTTTTGTTGAGTGCATGGCAGTGGTTTGGGTTATGAAGAATTGTTTCATTGTGTTCATTAGCATTTCAAAAGCATTTAGCTTGGCTGGAGCTCCATGAAAGATTGTTGTGAACTGTATCGCTGTATGTATATAGGCACTATTGAACACAATAGGAAATAGGATATATTTACATTTTTATGAGAGTTTCCTGAGTTAAAGGAATGTGCTGACTACTTTGAAGTTGAGAGCAAGCTCTCTTCCTCAGTCTGAATGTCCTTATGTGCAGCATAACTGTAGTATCACAGGGTAGGCAAAGCCATTGTTATTCTAGCCATTCTTGCATTTTCAAGGCTGCAAATGCTGGTGTGGGTAAAAAACTGAATCAGAATGCTGGGGCTTGTCTAGTGACTAATTTCACACCTTGTCTGTGCTTGTGAGACATGTCACAGGGAAGAACTGTGTTGTTCCCTTTCAGCTCACTACATCTACCCCTGAGTGCAGAAGGGTAAGAGGGACAGGTCCTAGAATTCTATTCACTCCAAAATATGAAGCATTTAACAGAGCAGGTTTTGCATAACTTGGGAAAGTGAACAGGTAGCTAGCTAGAAGCAGGCTTCAAGGTTGGACAACTTGAATGAAGATAGTGTATTCCCCTTTGTATGGCATGAATCCCTGCTTAACAGTAACTAAAAGGCCATGATCAGAGAGGAGTAAAGGCATGCCTTATAGGAAGGATGAGCAGGGGAAAAGAGGGTACAAGCGAGGAAGAAGAGAAGGGAGGTTTATTGAGAGTCAGACTGTCCAGTGTTTCTGCATAAAGCTGGAGGACATGCTCACTGAGCACGTCCCTACGTCAAGAGCCCAGGAGGAGGGTACACTGAGTCTGTAAGAACTACCTGAACAAGAAGACATAAAAGATGAGGCTTTCTAAAATGATTAGCAAATGTTTCTTGGTTGTATGCTCTCATTCTTGTGCTTTTCAACCCTCTAGACGTCAACAATGTGGCAACAGTCCAGGAAACCACTAAATTTGGGCATAATTTCACAATAAAAATATTAGAGGCTCAACCACAGGTTGAGCTCAACCAGACCTGTTGCTCACAAACTGTGAAGAGCTAGTGGAAAATGCAGTCATGGTTGGCAGCTTGGGCTGCAGTAGCCACAGGATGATTAAGCTCAGGATCTGAAGGAGGGCTGGGAAGGAAAGCAGCAGGGTTGGGATTTTGTATTTCAGGAGAGCAGACTTTGGCTTATTTTTAGGGAATTGCTAGGCAGAGTGCCCTGGGAAGCAGCCATGAAGGGGAAAAATGCCTAGGAAAGCTGGCTAATTTTTAAAGAAAACTTCTTGAGACCTCAGGAAGAAACCATCCTGTTGAACAGGAAGACTGGGAATTCTGGCAGAAGGCCTGTTTGGCTAAGTCAGGAATTTCTCAATGAACTAAAACACACAAAAAAACTAGTGCAAAATAAGGTGGAACAAAGACAAGGAAATAAGTGTGTAACAATATTGCTGAGCAATGCATTAGGATAAATGTTATAGAGACAAAATCAGGGTGGTCAAGACAGATGGTGGGTCTGGAGCTAAAACTGGCCACAGTCAGAAAGGGCAATATGAGATGTTGCAGGAACATTAGCTGGAAAAGGAAGCTCAGAGAAAAGGTGGGTCAGAAGATGAATGAGGGGAGGGTCTTGTAGTAAACATGGAAATGACTGAAGTACTGAAGTAATAAATCCTTTTTACTTCACAGACAAAACCTCTCCCCAGAGCCCTGTGTGTACTAGCATATATTTGGAAAGAGGTGGTGACTAGGGGGGCATAACACATTAGAGGAAATATTCAGTTTGTGGGAAGAGGTGGATGCTGACAGAGATGGCTGATGTGATTGTGGTGCCTCTAGCCATAGAAAATAATAACAATCAGGAGAGGTAGCCGAGGACTGTGTCTTCTGGACATTTTCAAAGCCAAGGACAAGAAGGCAATGAAGGTTAGTCAACAGTTCCAAAGGGTTAATCCTCCTTTGCTAGCCAGTTACCTTCTCTGACAAAATGACTGACTGAGGGCAAGGGGAGACTGATGAGTATAGTGTATCTGAATTTAGTAAAGAATTTGACATCACCTCCTACTAACCCAAACCTAACCTAGCAGCTCAGGAAGTTTGGACTTGAATAGAGTAGAAATTTGGGCTCAAAGGATAGAATTCAATGGCTTGAGGTCTGACTGCTAACTAGTGCAGCTCTTCAGAGGGTAGCACTACAATCCGTATTACCCAGTGTTTCATCCACAGTCCTAATGATGCACACACCCTCCACAAATTTGTAGAGGCAGCTACTGACACCTCAAATGGCAGAACTTCACAGTTCTTCACAGTGGCCTGAGAAAAGGTGACTCAGTAAGGACAAGTACACCTGGGGCAGAATAACCCGATGTATCAGTACTAGCTGGGAACTGCCTGGAAGAACAGCAGCCTCACTGATAAAGGGCTGGGATTACAGGTGTTATTTGGTGTCACCGCGGATGCCAGGCTGAACATGTGACAACAGTGCTGCTCCCATGATGAATAAAGCAAATGGTTAAGGGGTGCATGACCAGAAGATCAAGGCAGGTTACTCCTTGCTTTAATCTGCTACCTGGGAGACCACAGCTGGACTAACTTGTCTGGCTCTGGGACACACTTCACGTGGGAGATGGTCTTGTAGAAAGGTTACTGAGGTGGCAAGGGACACAGAACACATAAGCTGTGAAGTAAAATTCAGGAAGCTGGGCTTGTTTAGATTTGTAAGGAGGAGACAAAAGGGAGATTGAACAGCCTATAACATAAAGCAAAGTTATAAAGATGACAGAGATTTCTTCTTCCAGTAGCAAGCACAAAGCAGACAAGAGAAAGGGACACATTTTGTGACTTAGGAGGTTCAAATAAGACATCAGGAAATCATTATTTGCCAAGATGGTAATGCAGCACCTGAAGAAGCTATGAAAGATGTTGTAGAGTCTTGAAATTTAGAGATTTTCAAGACTTCTGCAGATGAAGCCATGGCAGGCCTAATATAGCATTAATGATTGCCCTGATTTAAGCAGAAAATGGGACTATGTAACTCCTCAAAACAGGTCTTGTAATATACTGTCATGTGTCTCTAGTCTTGAATTCTGGCATTTCAAGGAGTTAATTTTGCTACTGGACTGAGTGTCAGGGAAAGATATACAATTCAGATTGTCAGGGAAATCTTCTTGGTAAGGAAGTAATTTCAATTTATGGCCTTTTTCCCCCCTTTTGTCTCAAAGTAGATTTTTTAGAGGTGTTTGGAGAGAAAAGAGGAAATATTATATTCAAACACTTTATTTTGAAAGGTCTCAGTAATCAATAAAATTGGATTGCACATAAATCCAGAAACTGATAATTAAGCAATCAAATGGAAAGCAACCTGTAGTCAAACTGCTGACATGTAATTTTTGTTTACAATATCAGCTTTAGTATACTGTGGTAAAAACAGTCTGGTTCAGCCTTTGTACCATAACAGTGCAGGAGCTTGCAGTATATTCTTCCTATGATTCCTTACAGGCCAATGACCTTGTAGTGAACTCAACATTCCTGCTACTTACTGAGGTAAATCTTGTTCTATCCTCAGCAGAAGGCTGGAAGGGGAGGCAAACCTTCAGCATCTGCCATTCATTGCATTGTATTGGGAATGAGCTGTACCAGCTTCAAGTACCTTTGCATTTTGTGCTGAAAGCAGATTTAAAAATGTCAATGGTTACAGGGAACAGGTGGAGAAGCCAGCCTTCCTTCAAGCTTCCCATTTCTTTGTCTGATTGGGGCATCTTGTGGCTTTTGTGACTAAACTGGTTTATGACTGTTCAAAATTTCTGGCTACAGGCTTTTTCCTCCATGAGAAATTCCAACTCTGTAACTGGTAATTTTTGCAAATAATTAAAAAATTTCGAAAGTTCTATGGAAAAGGCTAGCAAGTATTTGCTTCTACAGATAGAAGAAAGCAGTTGTGAAAGCAACATGGGAAAGCTTATATTTTGTCCTCTACTATTGAATTTAATCTTTGCTCAGAGGCCTAATTAGTTAGGCCAGGATATACTTTTTCTTAAGAACAGGCTTTTAAAAAACATTATGCAAAGAAAGAAGGTAAGAGGATTTGCTTTGTTACATGACCAACTTCAGCACACAAAACAATCAGACACTGAGTAGAAGTGGCAGAACAAGAAAACCAGATGTAGATTGTAGACTGAACAAGATTGGAGCTTCAGAACATGCACATGCCTATGCATTCATTGCACATCACTGCAAATTCACCGTGAAATCCTCAAAAGTATGCCTATTGCATCTGTTCTGGAAAACCAATGTTCTCTTAGAATATGACTAGCCCAAAATACCGTGGTCAGCTTTTTCTTCTATGTGCAACAGTAAGGATTTCTATTCTTAGTATTGGCAGCTTCCATGCCAAAAATCATGTGTAGGTTAGCTTCTTCCTGAGCTGATCTGATAACCCCTCCAATACCCTTCTTCTCTTCTGCAAGGAGGAAATCATCTGCTCTAGATGCAGTTCTGGCAGTGTATTTCCTCCCTCGTGCATAATTTTGGTCATTTGGCTACTTTGGGACAAGCAGCAGGAGGTGACTGAGCCAAGATCACAGCCATTAGCTACCAGTGCAACAGAGGGATACAGCCCCCACTAAATCTGGCCTTGCTGTTTCTTAGGCTCTGTTATTCCCACTGCAGGGGTATCACCCATGCTTATGCTGTTTATGATCCTCACACTGTAGAGCAGCCTAGCCAGCACCACAGCCTTACTGCTCTGCTTGCCTTGGATAGGACCTACAGCACACGGGTGTGTATGACTGGGAAAAGTGGCCCCACAATACAACAGGACAGACTGTGCAGATGGAAGACTGAAAAGCAAGATGGCTGTGACTTGATTTTCAGTGAATTTTGACTCGATTTTACTCACATTATGAATTCCTGCAGATCCCTTACGTTCCCTTTGCATTGGTGAAAGATGGTATAAACCCCTACCTCTGCCAAGGAGCCAAAGTACTGATTTGTAAGGGTACGAAGGGGAGAGAGTGGAGAGGGAGAGTAAAAAGAAGAGCTAAAACATCTCTTAAACTCTAATAATTCATTGTTCACTGGTCACTGTTTTGTGCTCTCATTTCCCAGTTCAAATTAGTAGCTGCCTGAAAGCCCTCCTGCTATTGCAGTGGCAACCATACTTGCAGCAAAAACCCTTTTCATTATTTGAGTAGTAACCAAAAAAGATTTTGTTTGTTAACACAGCTCAGCCTCAAGATTATGGAGCTCATGGAACCCAAGACACATTTACTGAACTGGCACTTACCTCCAGGTGTGGTACTAATCTTGTTATCCTGACTAATGAATTAAAACACACAAGTTTGCTTAAGACCAAAGAGCAGACGGGGTCAATACAAACTGGAATCTGTGAACTTGACTGACCAGAAGTAAAACCATATTCCTTTTCACAAAAATCCCATGTTGAGGAAGTCTAGACTGTAAGGTCACGCCATGAACTGCTGGTCACAGCTCTTCTGGAAGGTGCTTGGGACTTTCACCATCTTGGAAATGATGGTGTTCCAGAAAGAACCCTTGAAAAATATTTGCAGAAAGTTAAAGCTTTCCATTCCAACAGGTGGCTTGTCCTCTGAGTTTTGTGTCAGACCTACCAGCAGTGAGGCCTCTTTTAGTGATTTTGATGAGAAAAGATAATACCCTCCTTGTCTCATTGGAAAGTTATCAGCTTTTTAACTCACTGAATAGAAGCTGGAGGTGCTGTTTGCATGGTCTGAGTGGCTGTTACCAAAATTATCTGATCTTCAGTGAAGGACAGAATGGCAGTGTGGTGGCAACAGCAGCCGTGCCTGTCACCAAGGCTGCTACTACTCCCTAAACAAATAGGAGCTGCTGGGCAAGCAAAAGCAGCATCTGCTTCTACTACCTGAAGTTGTCCAGTTACACTGGTCAATGAACTGTGGCTGATAAAGCAGGCAATGCCTGATACTTCTGTGCTCTGTCAGTTATCAGCTTCTGCATCTCCACAGATCCCACTGGCCTTCATATTTTTCCCTCAGAAGTTTTTCAGTAAAGCTTGAACTATTTTGTGTGTTTTAGTGTTAGATTTATGTACTGTGACAACCTTGATCCTACCATATGTCAGGAATCCCCATATGTTCTTTCATTTGTAGCATGCACTAGATTCACCCAATAAAGGCAAAGGTATAGCCTGGCTACAGGCCCTCTGTCATTCAGCTACAAACAGCTGGTGGTGCACATTATGAGGCTTATTTAAAGCTCAAGTACTTTCACCCATCCTCTCTTATAACTAAACTTGGCACGTAAAAATGTGAAAACAAAAATATCAGTGTAGTGTAGCATTTCAAAGAAGCATTCAGGAAGCAGACAGCCTGTCTTGCTCCAACATGGAGAATCCTGTGGCTGAATGTATGGCCCATGCTCTGAGAATGTACCCATCTCTGGTGTGAAAAGACAGGTCCTCTAGGTGTGAGGTGCATAACTTACAACGTAGCTGCTCACACTTGCTTTTTGTAATCTGAAGCACTGGATCCTTTTTGTGACCATCTACTGCTAACATTTTGATTTCAGAGAAACCTCCACAACTGGCTCTTGACTGGAAGCAGAGGAGTGTTTTTGCACACAGGACTGTCCTCATCAACTCTATGGACATGTTGTTAGTCGAGGAATAATGGGTTAGAGGCATAAGTACAATCTGACCCTTTTTCTGGGCGAGCCACTTAAATCTCAGTATTTATAAATATTATTAGCTTTAGCTTCCTCAGCTGTAGTTGTTTGACTCTCCACAAGCCATTTGCAGCTTTCTGTTGGCACAAATAGCACAATAAAGAAACAGCTTTAAATATAGTGCCTCCAAGTTGGGAAAGGCACTAGAATAAAGGGGATTGAGAAAGGTGTCTGTATAGGTATAGGACTAGAGCTGCTGTCATTTATGAAGGTTTAAACTCTTTTCCATGCCCACCAGTCACCATAGATCCCAAGAACACCTCATTTCAGTCAGTTCTTGATCTAGAGATACCCTTCATTGTGAGAGGGTGGGAAAGGACAAGTAAGGTATGCAAAATAAGTTTATAAGCAGTAGGAAAATAATAGAAAGAAAACCAAAGGATCCTATAAATTTATCTCCTACAATGAGCCCCCAGGGTTTCCCACAGTCAGCTTCCAGGATGGGAGTGATGTCAACAGATGTCAACAGTGGCAACAACAGCTGGCTCTCAGGAATGTTTGCCCCTGTCAGAAAAATTTGTCCATCTTTTCATTTCTCTGCTTTGACTCAAGGGTAACACTGGCACTGTTAGGAGTTTTACCTAGAAGACTGTGTTTGCAAAAGTACAGACGTAGGTGATGCTCAAGTGGCCCCACATGACCCAGCTCGAATCCGAAAGCTGAGCTGTGGTACCAATGTCACAAGTACCTTCACCAAGGAGCAGTATGTCAGGTAAACTAAATGGCTTATTCTGGAGTTACCTCAAAAAAACTGCATGTTGTTCTGCCTTTACACAGCTAATTGAGGTGCCAGCAGGCCCTTGTGACAAGTGAGATATTGCAGAGTGTAGTAGTTTAGATTCACCAAAATTCCACACGGAGCAACAAGCACAGGGCTAGTCCACAAGGGAGGAGGAGTCAGGAGCTGAGAGAGGGGCAAGACAAGGAGATAAACCAGACCCAGAGTCCATCCAGAAGTTTAAGTCAGAAGAAGATTGGGTCAGAGACAGGGATGGGATCAAAGACAAGAGTGGTGTAGCTGGGACAGGGACTGATGGCTTGGGCTGAGCTGGAATGGGGTACTGGGTCATGGGCAGGTGTGGCCAAAGTCCCAGGGGAGGCTTGGCAGGGACTGTGAGGGCTAACAGTGTCTTTGGAACCATGGTGCTGGGGTTCACAACCAGGAGTTCTCTCTCAAGGTAGGAATCAAAAAACTTGTGTTTCAAACAGAATAATATTTTAGTTCAGTAAGTGTGTAAGCATCCTTCATTGCAGAGATCAGACCACCAAGTACTGGAGCAAAGAATTATGCTTTTCTCTGAGGGTATTTAATACTCTTTTCTGTGCACTCACTTCTCCTGCCTTTTAGCAGGTACATTGCAGGTAGCTGCCACGTCAGTTAGATCATCCAGTCAGGTGTGCATTTGCTCCTGCATTACTGACATTCTTGTAGCTGAATGAGAACACAGAATAAAACAGGAGAAGCCAATTCTGATAGCTATCAAGACATTGATACGATCGCTCCAGCTGTTAACTGAAAAACATTTTTGTGGCCATAGAAGCCAAACAGTGAATACCTTATTTAGCTATTTCCTCGGTACCAGTGCAAATGGAGCAAATAGTCTGAGATTGAACCTATAGGCAGTAGTGGAGAAGCCTGGCATGAATGAATTGTAAGGGAAGATTATGATAGCTGAACACATTTGCTTCTTTTGCACAAAAGTAACTCTAACTCTTTAGGGTAACTGGGGTAAGAGACAGAAATAACCCAGATAATTGTACTCTCAGAACAGCAAATATATCCATCTTTGGAAAACCTTGCATGCAGACTTCAGTGGAGCAGAGAAGCCTTTTAAAATCGATGGCTAGTGCAGGACCTCCTGGGAGGCACATATGGTTTGTGTTACAAATTGAGCTGAAGCCAGAAATGTTGGGGTAAAGGAGGGTTCACAACCCACATATCCCTACCTGGCTGTAGGCACGAAGCACCACTTCTTATGGTATAAACAGAACCAGTCTAATAAAACCAGACTCAGATACGCCAACCACCATAGGACTTCAGGTTGTTCAGATTAAAATTGTTATCAGGGGCTTGCATCTGTGTTTACGTCAGGACTGAAATTTGGATTGAGGTGTTCCAGTAGTGACTTATCAAAGTTGTTATTTTGGGGTTTGATCAAAGCTCTTCATTTTATGTGCTTTGCCTGCAAATTTATGAAATAATACCTTGTGTCTGCCTATGCCATTGCAGTCAATTTTTGAAATTTATGTAGATAGTAATTATATAGGAGAGGAGAATAATATCCACTGAAAATAGAAAATTGTAGATATGTCTTACATTAGCTTCTTGCATTTGCCCCAGAAAAAAATGACTACGTAACCAAGAGAATCAACAGAGAATTAAACTGTAATTAGAGTTTAGACATTCATTATAAAATTTACTTTACATGAATAATAATCTTAAGAAATATCTAAAATTTGCATAGCATGGTGAAACCCCAGCATTACGAACATGCTTATGGGGCAAACGGGCTTGGGAAAAATGGCTACATACGGGAATCTGCGGTTGTTCTCTTGGCCTGGATACCGGGAAAAACCAGGTTCTGCCAGTAAACTGAACAAAGTGCTCCCTCGTGTGGTGTAAAGCCGGGAATAGCAGAGCGCAGGGCAGCAGCTGGAGGCTGGGCTCGGGGTGGAGGCGGCTTTTCCTGCAGCCGGAGCTGGAAGGTTTGGAAAGCCCCCTGAGCTGCGAGAAGCCTGGATTTGCTTCTGTTTTGTTGTGATTGTAAGTGTGAGGAAGTTTCATTTGCAAGGCTGAAAGAGGGGCACAGGTGAGGTTTTTAACCTGATGGGTTTGGTTTTGTTTTTTTTTTTTTCTTTTTTGCTGGTCATCTCTTTCTTTCTATGCAGTAAAATGGAAAGCTCCCCCGCCACCCCAGCACAGGTACTCCTTACTGATCCTAGCTTCTTCTGAGGAAAAAAGTCCAAAGAGTGATCAGACAAAAAAATGGAATTGTGGGTGGCAGGGATAGAGGCAGAGGGGTGGAAGGAGATGGGAGGTGGGCTTGTGGACTTGTGTTGTGGAAATGCTGGGCTAAGATATTTGTGGCTTGTGGTTCTTGTCAGACCTAATATAATTACAGAACAAAGACTTGATTATTAATCAGAAGAACAAACATTGAAAATTAGAGAGGAAAGAGTATTTACGATCGGATTTGTTTCATTCTGGAAAAGACGGAGATATGACAGCAGGTGACACCTGTAGGAGAGACACGGCTGAACAAGGCTGGGCCTGAAATGCTGAAGCTGGAGGGAAGAACACTGAGATACAGTAAGTGACAAGAGGTGACAGGAAGAGCTGGCTAAGAAGATTGCGGTAGCTTGGGTGTTTGTCAAAGCAGAGTAACAGTGTGGATTTCAGGAAAGTGGCTGTTAATTACACAAAAGGGCCAAGACTTGCCTGTTTCCACAACAGACCTGGTTATTCATCTTTTTGCAGGTGTCTCTGTTTGGCACTTTTTCTTCTTCCAGATGCCATTTTTTTTCATTTCAGAAGAAAAAGAATACCTTACACACCCTTAGTTAAGACAAAGATATTCAAAAGCTGTTTAGAATACCCATTTGCCTAAAAGTATCACTTTTATTAAACAAGACATTCAGATACGTATCTTACCTTGATGCAGCTGAGTAACTGAAATGAGCATTTAACGAAATTTGAATTTAGCTGTTATAAAATACATAATTTAGCATGATACATAGCATAAATACACATTTAGGTGTGTATTTAAAAGCATACTAGCTGGTAAACTACGGTTATCATCTCGGCCCTCTAGCTGCTGAAAACAGTAAAAGGATCAAAACCCCTCACAAACTGATAGTAGCAATGATTTCTGTGCCATTTTTAGCTTTACAGGCTTTTTCAAGCAAATGACTCAGACCACACTTCTATTTCTGAGATATATTGTGAACTCTGTGTAACTTGTAATTCAGTTACAAAGTCTGATAGTGCTCGATTTCATACAGGTGAGCATTCATTGCCTAAGCCCACATTTAAACACGAGCTTAAATAGCAGCCTCTTTCTTTCCCTCTAATATTGCTTCACACTAATTGTGTGGTGGTTGGGCAATTTCACAAGGAAGTCTCGACAGTCTGAATGTCATGGCCTCATGGGCGCTGTTAGTCGTCCCAGCCCAGCCTAACCTGGGGCTCCCTCTGAGCCCTACCCATGGTCCAGGACTGATTTCAGCCCAGCTCAGGCTCTCAGCCCCTCACTGAGCCATTCTGTGGACATGTTGCTGTGTTCTGCCCGCCTTTGCTTTACTCCATAGCTAAATTTTGGACCCATCTCGCCTCTCACTTCTCACCAGCCCTGCCTCCTGGCTCAGAAATAAAACTGAGGAGAGGGATTTTCTCCCTTGACCTTGCAGCACGCCACCGCCGGGCAGGCGCCGGCGTTACTGGTGCCTCTGCAGGGATGCTCCGGGCACAGCGGGCTGGCGGACCCCTGCTCCCCCGGGCTACGCGGAGGCAGCGCGGGGTCGGGACGCGCCTCGCCTCCGTGGGGAGCAGCTACCTCCTTCTCCGACGGCCGAGGACGTGCCAGGGCGTGTCCCCCTCCCTTTCTTCTTTTTCCTCGATTACACAATTTAACGCTGACTGCTGCATGCCTCACCCATGCGGTGCAGCCGCCCCCCCGAGCCCGTTCTCCTGAGCGCAGAGATATCGCGGCCGGGGTTGCGGGGGGAAGGGGTCCCGCCTGCCCTCCCCCAGCTGCGGCAGGGCGCTGCCAGCCCGCACCGCACCGCACCGCGGGAGGGTGGGATGCTGCATCGGCCAGGTGTGGCTGCAGAGCGAGGGTTAAACCACCAGGAAAACGCGGAGATACGAAGGAGGGCTAGGGAAATAAAACCCCATAAAATAAAACTATGAGGAAAAGACTGGCTTGCGAACGCTCTCACGGAAATATAAGGAATTGTCCCTGCCCGGTGAACTCGCCGTGTCCGTGCTCCTCCTTCCCTCCCTTCGAGCCCGGGGCTTTTGTGTGACCGCGGGCGGACAACGGGGGCTCCCGCCGCGCTGCCAGCTCGCCCCTGAGCCTCTCCTCTGGCGTTTCGGACTGGCCTCCCGCCCCGGCAGCGGCTGGGTGGATGCTCGGCACAGCTACAGGTTGCAGGGTGCGGCGTGTGAAACACAAACTCAAACGCATTTTATTGCCCTGTAGTTTCCCTTCATGGGAATGTCCGAGGAGCGTGACTCCTCTCACCGCACATCGCACCGCACAACACGGCCCTCAGAAAAACGCCCTGGCGGCCGCGCCTTCCCTCTCTACACGCCCTGCTCCCCTTTCGCTCCGTACCCATCGAAAACGCAAATCGGACTTGACCTTATTACGAGCCTACTACGCGTGTCTCACTCGATCCTTGTCCCCAGATAAATGGGGAATAGCTTCCATTGTTCTTGCTGAAAGATGGTGCTGCTGGCTCTGAAGCCCTGGCGCAGCCGGATCGCTCCCCTTGAGCCAGAGGTTTCCCCAAGACGCGCCGTCACCACGGTCCGCTCCACCGTCCTTCCCGGGCTGCGGGTCCCGGGGCCGGTCACCCGGCGGAGCCACCGCCCGGCCCGGCCCGGCCCGGCCCGGCCCGGCCCCCGCTCGGGGAGCAGAGGGCGCCCCAGCCCCGTGCATCACCCGCCGCCGCCGGGCTCCCGCAGCCTGGAGCGGGCGCGGAGCAACGAGCAGGGCGCACCCGGCCCCCGCCACAGCCAGGCTGGAAAAAGAGGGAGGAGGTGGGAAAGTGCGGGCAGCACCCTCGGTTGTGCTGTGGCGGCTTCAGGGATGCTTTGAAACAGGGGGAGAGCTGGAGCGATACCAGTCCTGAAGCCCCAGCGACGTTCAGGCCAGCTCTTCAACTGCAGGAGCGCCCGGGAGAGATCCATTCTCCTGAGAAAAATGTGTTGCTCTCCTCTATTTTGCCTTTTGTGTTTAACCGGCAGACCTTCTCCTTAAGCGTGCCAAGTGCATCCAGGCCCGGGAATTTTTAGTCTCTTGCCGCCCCTCTCCGCCGTGCAGGCGGCTTTCCCGCTCCCCGAGAGGGCTGCAGGTGTAGGCAGGCGGCCCGGCTTGCCCGCTCCGTCCGCCGCGTAGCATCCCAGCTCTGCCGGGGAAGGACCCTCCGCCCCACGGGGCACAGTCGCCCCCTCCGCGCTTCGGGTGCGGAGGGTCGCGGAGCGCCCGCACCTCGGCGTGCGGCCCCGCGCCGCGCCCGCTCTCCTCGGGCCGGGGAGGTTGGCCGCTTCCTTCCCTTTTTTTGAGGGGTGTGGGGGGGGGGGTAATGCTGCAAGGTGCGTTCGCGGACCCGCCATCCAGCCCCCCCGCCGCATCCTGCAGGGCTGATATTTAAACCTGGGGTCCGTGCGCCCCCTAAGCGCGAGCGCCGCGCAGCGCATCCCCCGCCCGCCGGCCCGGAAAATAAATAAATAAAGCGCGTGGCTTTTGAACTGCCCACAGACTGTCACAGGGAAGGGGGGAGGGAGGGAAAGAGGGAGGGGGAGAGAGTGAGAAATGCAGAGGCAGCAGCCGCGGTAGCGGCGGCAGTGCTCCAGCAGGCACTAGGCACTCCAGTCCCGGCGAGCGAGCGGGCGAGAGCCGCAGCGCTCCGAGCGAGGCGAGGGGGCTCTGGGCTACCTGGGACTCTCTTTGTGACACCCCAGCTCACAAACACACCGACAGGGACAGAGGAAAAACACATAAAGGTAAGATGCCGTGTGTCTCACTTACGCCATGTACACACACAGCAGCCCGCGAGAGCTTTGCCATTTTTACCATTTTCCCCCCTTCCGTTGTGTCTCGATGGTGGGGAGAGGAGATGTGCGTGTGAATCGGTAAGAGCAGAGAAAGCGGAGCAGCCCGGGAGGCGCCTGGCCGGGCACATTTTAGGAATATCGCTGCGAGGAACTCGATTCCTCGAGAGGGGACCACCTGGGAGCGGGATCGAGGCACACGACGGACCGAAGGCGATTCCGTGAGATTTAAATGCCCGGGAAGGCTCTCTTGGGGAAGGGTGGGGGTAGCGGTGGGTGTGGTGGGAATAATAGTGGTTTATGCCCAAATTCTTTTCGGTGCTTTTAGCCTGTTTCCAAAGGGAGTCTGCTTAGTTAATAATAGTAATTTAAGGGGGGGAAAAAAGAGGGAAAAAAAGAAAAAAAAAAAGAAAAAATAAAGAAAGGAAGATGCCCCAAGCTCCCCATGAAAGGAAGCGCTGGGAGAAGAGCACGCACGGCGCCAGGAAGATGGCAGGGCGGCTGGGCGGGGGACAGCGGTGCTGCAGGGGGATCGCGGGGGGCTCCGCGGGGTGCGGGGGCCGTCGGGGCGGCCGAGGAGCGGGGAAGCGGCGCTTGCCCATTGTGGCCGGCGACAGCGCGATTGTTCCCGGCGAGGCGGCGAGGAAGCGGCGCTGCCTCCGCGGTCACGCGTGCGCGTGGACGCGCCGGCGGGCTGGAAGCGCTGCTCCCGGCGGGGCAGCACACGCCGGGGCTCGGGGGCTCGGCTGCCCGAGCAGGGGCCACGGACCCGCCGTCAGACACGACAGGGACCGCCGCTGCCGCCCGCCGCGCTACGCCCCGATGCGCCTGTTCTATGAATATTCACCGACTGCCGCCCCCCGCTTCCCACAGGTCCCCATCCGGCTTTCCGTTTTCCCCCCACCAAAGAAAGCTACAACTCCCCTCGACCTTTTTTTTTCTTTCCCCTCCCGACTCGCCGTGTCGCCTCTCCCCCACGCACACGCGTGTCTTTCAAACGCGGCTCCCGCAGGGCGCTTTCCCCGCGCCTCAGCTGGGCGTGGCGGCTCACGCCGGGGAAAGGAAGGCGGACACACGCACACCCCCGGGACACCCCACCCTCCTGCCACGCCGGGTGGGCGCCGCGCGGGGGATGCGGGGCGGAGGGGGATGCGGAGGGGGATGCGGAGCGACGGGGGGGATGCAGAGCGGAGGGGGATGCGGACGGAGGGAGATGAGGGCGGAGGGGGTGCGGACGGAGGGAGATGAGGGCGGAGGGGGTGCGGACGGAGGGAGATGAGGGCGGAGGGGGTGCGGACGGAGGGAGATGAGGGCGGAGGGGGATGCGGGAAGCCCCCGCCGCCCTGCCCGCGCCTTTGTCTGTGGCCGACGCATGCGCGGAGGCGGCGGCGCGGAGGGGCCGGCGGCGGAACAAAGGCTCCGCTGCGCCGCGACCCCCGGGCGCTTCCCCTCACCCGCCCTCCGCCGGACCCAGCCCGGTTCATCGCGGTGACCCAGCGGCGCCCCGGCACCCTTCCTGCCCCGCGCTGCGCCTGGCTTAGCTTTGGCGTCTGGTACTGTGAGCGGAGCCGTGCCCCCACGCCCCCACGTGTCCTCCCCTCCCCGACACACAAAATTTGGCATTTAGGAAGGGGAAAAGGCCGGCCGTGCTGCCCGCCCCCTCCCCGCCCGCAGCGGGTTTCGGTCGGCGGCCGGCGAGCGCCCGGGGGTGCCCCCAGAGCTCCAACACCCGGCCCCGCTCCTCAGCGGCCTTGGGGGGCAGGGACGGGGACAGGGGGTCCCTCTGCGGCAGCGCGGGGTCGTTCGAGGGTCCCTTTGAGCAAAGAGGGCGAAGCGGGTGGCGGGACGTGCCGCAGCAGGAAGCTCCCTGGCGGGCTCCCTCTGGAGACACGCGTGCTCTGCGCGCCCGGGCTCCTGGAGCATCTCCCTCTGCCGAGGGGAAGCAATCTATCAAGAGGAAGATTGTGTGCGTGCGTGTTAGTGCGACATCTTGAGATCTCTTTTGTTCGAATTGTTGCGTCTCGATGCTGGCATTGGTGCCTGTTCCTTCTTCACAGAAGACTACTGGTGTGTTAGTCAGGCTGGAGTTAAAGCTGACAAAAGAATATTGCCAGTGGGCTGCTAAACAGGCGATGGCAGTGGATTTTATTGCTTCCCCTCGAGGGTGATGAACATTCACTAGAAAACATACATCTCAAGGCCCCTTGCATAGCAATTACTAAATATTTCCATTGTTTCCAATTAAGATCTCTTCTGAAGAGGCCATCAGAGCCATAAAATATGTCTAAATGTCCCCTCTCTGCTTGCCAGATGCTTGCCAGGCACCTCCTAATCTGGTGTCCAGGCTGCAAACACGGAGGGTTTTTTTTCCCTGTGTAGATGTTCCCCATTAAGCAGGGAGAGTCTGGAGTGGGAGTGCCATACTGAAGGAAGATACAGCATCTGCTGCTACTGCTCTCTCCAGGGGAGATACCTTGTCCCACAGAATCCTTTTGTATTCTGGGTGTTTCTGAGAATTCTGGGCAATCTTTAGGAGTGAGGGAAGAAAAAGAAGAAGCAAGGACGTGGCCAAAGGTTTTTGTACTCGCTGTCTACTCATTGTCTCACAGAACTTCATGTTGGGGAGAAGCTTTGCTTTGTGATCTCCCTTCCTAGTGAATTGTATGCAGCGGGTATTTTCTTTTTGTCTGGTTGTTTCAGTTTAGCCAGGGAGCACCAACTGATCTGTGGACAGAATAAACACAAAACGTTGGGAAATTCGTGGTGGCTCTGTCTATTCTTGTATGCTTCATGTATGAAGTAGCTGATTGTGTAATACAGGGAAATTGTATGTAGCTGCCAGAATGCAATCATGCATGGCTTTTTTCTGTTGATTTGAACCTTTGAGTATATCATATCCAGTTAAAATCAACATTTAAAGGGTAAAAACAGTAAAATCACTGTTCAAGTTGTTGCCTGAAGAAATGATCAGGTGAAATTTTTTTCTCTCTCCCCCACCCTCTTCCATACATCTTTGCATTTGAAATGCAACACCCTCTGAAGCAACATGGTGATACAAGGTTGATTTATTTCAGAAAGTGGAATACCTTTGGCGCATACCCTTACCCTAAGACTACAGAGTATGCAACCTTCATAATTTCTGGAACCATGTCTAGAGCTGTCTCCAGTCCTTAAGTATTTGTGTTTTGATCTTTCAAAATCAAGCCTGTGGAATAAATTGTATTTTCCAAGTGAAGCTTCTTCTGTTTGTGCTGTGTTCCACTGGTAGCTTTGCCCCATGCAGTGAACCATGAAGTCCTTCAGCAGAACCTCCTGTGTACATGATGGCTTCCATCTGAACAATGGTAAATCCTTCCCTTGTGCCAGCACCTACCCATGGCCTAGTGGCACACACTGAGCATGGTAGGGAAAAAAACCAGCTTGTTGCAGGGTAGAAACAGGCCTTCCCATGAAATCTTGGGAGAGTTCTGTGTGGTTACATTGTCAGACACTCAGCTACCATTGAGCTAGTAATTATTTGGAAATCTGCCATCGAAAGCTGATCATCTTGCACTAATCTTGAAAACAAAAATTTTAGAGCTTTTTTTTCCTATTTCTTTTTATTTTATTGATTTTTGTCCCATCTGTATGAAGAGTACTCTGCAATTTTTTTATACACATTTGTTCACAAATCCCAGGTCTTGATTTAGGTGTGTAGGTGTAAGTGTAGTGTCCATGGGTGCAAAAGTGTAGTGTCCATGGGTGCAATGTAAATTAAATGGGTAAAATCTAGTTCTTCAAGTAAGAAAACTAGATAATCTTCACATATATAATGAAGAGTATAATAATCAACCAATATTCAAGGCCTTACCTTCATTCATACAAGGGTAGTAAAGGCAGGCCATTTACTACCCTTATAGGTGTGCTACAGAAGTATGAAGATTGATTTATAATGAAATAAAGATACTTAGGAATAACTTGAGTTGCTGCTTCTGTGTCAATCAGGAATGAAAAGAATGAGGTAACCACCAGAGAAATCAAAGAAATTCCTGAAAGCATTATAGACTTGATAATAGAAACCATATGCAGCATAATGGCGGTTTCATGCATTAGTAGGAAATGCTTTCAAGATTAAAAAAATATGCAGGGGGAAGAAGGGGGGAAACCTTGTGCAGAATGGAAAGGACTTTAAAGTCTTCCCTCCAATATCTTGTATGTCACAGTTCTCTTCCCTAAAAATGATGCCACATAAGCTTCTTACTTCAAGATGGAGAAATGAGATTAATATAAAAATGTATCTCTTGGTTATTCAGTATGAAAATTAATACGTTTAAAATAGAAATAGACTGATAGCAATGTGATTCCTCAAACATGAAAATTCCTGACTTGCCAGAATCTGAAAATAAATCCTTTGACTTTCTTATGCACACCAATAAATGTAAAGAGATACTGATTTGTAACACATGTGGAATGGTCAGGTTTTGCCTGGAAGCAAGATGTGTAGTAATTCCATCTTAAGTATGGTTAATGGAATTTAACTCTGAGGAAACAGTTTTATTAATAAAAACCTTCTGTCTTAGGATATAAGTCAAAGACTGATCTCTTTTGATGTATTTGGTATGGTCTTCTGCAGAGTAGGAATGAAGTAGTCTGTATAGTTGCCTGACTTGTTTGGTATATACTGCCAAGAACCCAACCAGTGTGATAGCATTGGGAAAGACACATGCTTTTTAGTCACATGTTGCATAGTTTAGATTCTAGCCCGGTAAGTGGTGCCACATATGATTATGATCTGCTGATCCAGGGATTTGTTTTTAACCTTTAGGAATTTGAACATCTTTTCAAAAAAATGTATTTTGTGTACACTGCCTTAGCAGTTGTTCAGAGCAGCATGAGCTGGTACTTCATGTAAACCATGGGAATGACGGCAGGATCTTCCTTTTGATTAGAGACTTACTGTCCTTACAAAGGACACAACACTGAATGTATAATAAGACTGAGCCTTAGCTACCAATCTTGATGGATGATGTCATGATGGTGATTGTAATACTATTGGTGCCTTGGCATGAAGAGGATATGAATGCACTGTTGAAGGGTAACATTTTCCTTTGGGCAAAAGCCTAGCAGCTATTATGACAAAGTTTCCCAAGGATTAATTTTAATGACAGAAATCTATGCCATCATGACTTTGCTTGACAAATAGAAACTAGTTCTGTATGAGTAGTGAAGTCAGGGGGCTGCTGGCTATCTCCTGTTTTAATAGTCTTTAAATACTCAATGGGATGCAGAACATAACCCCTGCAGAAGGAGGAGAGAGAGCCTGGTTATAGTTTTTGAACTTATTTTCTAATATTACTGTTTTTCTTGTGTGGTTGGTTGGTGATGGAGGGGCTCATATTCAAAATTACCTCTTGATGTGATTAACTATTTTAGGATGACGTAGAGGGTCACATAGCAGGATCCTGTAGATGTGCATCTGCTAGACAAATTCAAGATGATTGCTGAACTATGGAGAAGAAATGAAGCAAAGTTAGACAAAACAAAGAATGGCTCAACAATGATAGAACTGATGCAAGTTTCTCTCATCTTACTATCTTAGAAAAACACATGCCAAACGTGCACGAATCAGGATGTAGAAAACAGTGAAAACCCAATAACAAACATAGTCAACAGGGAAGAGTTACACCATGAGAAATGCTTTGGTATGTGCTTGTCTGAGATAGACGGGAGCCAGAGAATTGCTACATCAGCTTCCTGTAATCATCCTTCCTCAAGGCAGTGAAGCGTGTCGTTAGCGGAGAACGAAAACAAAAACAAAAACAAAAACAGGATAGAGGACGTATAAAATTAAAGAGCCTAAAGAGGACAGGGTGAAACTTGTCACCACTGGATGAGGTGTTCAGATTCTTTTCTGCGTTTTCCTTCAGCACACAGTTTCCAGTAACGCAAAGTTGCTGTGTTTTGGCCAGTGCTGGTAAGTGCATCATTGACTTTTGCTGCTAATTGTGCATATCTGGTGGGAGGAGGCAAATTCAGTGAGATCTGAGGTGGTGTAAACAGTTCTTATGGGTTTCTTGCTGTCATCAGAAAAACTGAAGCAAATGGGGAAGATGTACTAGCTGCTCTAACCAATGTTTCCTAACTAGATGTGCTGAGAGAGTGGGGATCATTTTCCTCCAGCAGTATCACTCAGCCCTGCATGTAAATCCTGCACCAGTGAATGTACAGTCCACACTGGGAATAGCTGGTGTCACTGAAGAGAGGGTGAAAGATGTGTTTTGCCTGTTGGTTTTCTTTTCAGATCTACAGGCCTTACAAAGCAAGGGAGACCAAAGTTATCCAGAGGGAAAAGTTAAAAATCAGGCCTGATTTTCCAAGCTCTTCCATTCCACACTTTGCTTTAGATGTAGGAGAGCACTGTTGGTTTGTAACTTTTTTCACTCAGAGCTTTCACTAGGAGCATGTGAGGCTTCTGTAGGGTACCTGAGTGCTCAGAATAGCCCCTGAGTCTGTAATTCAAATGCTTAAATTAGCAGAATGAAGCAAATGTGTAAATGTGGAAACCCTTTCCTTGTTTGCAGTCCACACATGCTCTGTGTAAGTCCAGCAATCATAGCTAAGAGCTTTCTGATAGCTCTAGAATGCTGCACGTAGGATGCGAGAGTTCAAGGAGAGTGACAAGCTGTCCTTGAAGATATCTTTTTTTCTGAAGGATCTGGTATTACTCACAGGACAGAATTTTAGTAAGAGGAATTTATCTATTCTCTGCTTCTGTATGCTGTTCCCTTTTCTCATTTCCTACCCTTGGAGATCTTCATCTGGAAAAAAAAAAAAAATCCTTCAGTGAAGAGGTACCAGCAGAAACTTTTTAAGCTGCTTGTAGCCATCTGATGTTCCACTCGTATTGCGCATTTCAATGATTTATTCAGTTCTAGTTTCCCTAGTGATATCTAGAGGAACATTCAGCTTCCTGCATAGGGTCCCATCCTTTCCATTCAGTTGCCTTGAACGGATTCATTACCTTAATGAATAATACTTTTAGAGCCAAGCTAAGTAAGAGCTGCCATGTGCACTGAAATATAATGGTTCACCGGAGTGCACTCTTTTCCTGTTCTTGTAATAGTGAGTAGAAGCCTCAACAGAGCTGAAGAAAACGAATATTACATTATTTTTTTTAATAAGCACTAGAATGATTATTAGGTCACTGAAAGTTCAGCTGTCATCCTCTTCTGTGGATGAGTCAGTGACTGACAGATTCATGAAGAAATTATTGGTGCTACTAGCAATAGGAATGTGGCACTCCTTCTGGTGTCTCATTTCCCGACTGAACAGCACGCTGTACTGACAATCCCCTAGGCCACAGTGTCTTGGAAGTGGCCTTCAGTGCTGAGGTACCTTCTGTTGCTAAGGGTTCAAACTGGACTGCAAATCACCTACAGGTGTTTTTGCTAACATCTCTTGGAACATCACTGTTACCAAGACATTATGGAGAAGAGCAAACATATCAGTTAATGGATGACAAATGCTTGAAGCAGGATAAATATTGTATCTTTAAATACTTGCCATGTGTGTTCTGAGTTGGAGCTGAAATGTGGAGTATGGTGTTGAGGGAAATGAGCTGGTGTTGCATGCTCTCCCACAGCCATTGACCCTGTGAGAAACATCTGAGTGCCTCACCATCTGAAACACAGGGATGATAGAGAAATTCTGCACTGACAGATTTGTGGTTCAGGAAAAAATTTCTGTCCAGGAGTTTTCTGTGGAACAATGACAGTAAATTTACAGGCTGAGAATAGAAATATTTATCTCAGAAGCTTTTATTTACTTTCTACTTAAAATATAAGTTAATTTCTCCTGACTGAAGAAGCTATTTTAAATGCTTCTTGATAGAAACTTTACTCTAACCTGTTGGGATATACCATATTTTTAATGCCCATATTTGTAAATGTATTCCATTAAAAAAAAAAAATGTGTTGTCTTCAGTAATTTTTTATCTAGCTTTGGCTCTGTGCCCTTCCTTGTAATGTTACTGTAGCTCACTTATCTGCATTTAAATTAATACTGTTAATACTATGGTGGGTATGTAGCCATTTCCCTTGCTTATCCTTTCTAGAAGTCCGTATTTTCAGCCATGAACTAACTCAGCCTATTTCAGGGAACACTTTGATAATCACAGAGTAATATGCTGTGTGTGCATTAGGAGCCAAACAGAACATAGGAAGATCCATGTCATCAGCTTAATTGTGTGCTGTCATTCATATGTAATGAGTGGAGGTATGATTCCAGAACCACATCTTGTAAAACTTTAATTTTAACTTCTGCAACTCATGCTACTAGGCCCCAATGGTTTGCATGCATATGGCTCCCAAATCTAGATGTTCATGAAAGTGAGATCATATCAACATGAGAACTTGGTCTCAAACAAAGTTTCATGCAAATACTGTAACAATATGGAAAACTTGGAGCTCTGCCAGCTGAAAGCATTCAACAGTTTTAAACTTCTTACCAGTTGAAGAAATATTAATGTGATTTCCTCTGCTGGCTGAAAGGGGAACAAATTTTTCCTTTTTACACATAGTTTTAGTTTAAACAAAAGTGGCTCTTGACTAAATGAAAAAAAAAAAAAAAAATCCACCAGCAAACCCAACCCTTCTGTGGCAGCTTGAATTGTCAGTCTTATTTTCAAAAAGAACTAGATTTGTTTGATTCCTGTAGAAAATGAAATTGCTGCAAGCTCATAATTAGACTGCATTAGTGAGTTGAAAAACCTTTCAGAACACAGTTTTGGGGGAAACATTTGCTATTACCAAAGACAAAGCTTGTCTGTCAAGCTGTGGCTGTGCTGGGTTGCATATTGCATAAACGCCGATAGCTGCCACAGTCATACTGTCCTGGGCTTCTTTTATGGAGAACCATTCTTTGGATCCACTTCTAATTGCTCTAGATTTTAATTGTGTCTAAATAAAGCATGGCATCTATAAATGATGGAGATGACAACGTGATTGCTGTGGACATTGCATATGATGCCATCAAGGTGAGGACAGTGTTCAGGCCGAGTGAGGTCATGATGACAGATGTATGTGTCTTTTATTCTGAAGGACAAGTTTGTAGCAACAGGGTGAAGACACAAAATAGCCTTTGGTCTCTGTGGAGGGTCCCCAAGTAGGGGGCCAGGGAATTGAAGCATATTGATTTAGATCATCTGCTGTACATTGTGCTCTCAAAAAACCCTTCAAAGGACATTGTTTTCATTAGAATTACAGCTAGTCATCTCAGTTAATTGACTCCACACACAGAAAAAATTTAGTGTTGATAGAGCCAAAATAATAGATAAGTTTTATTCACAGCCTGATGTCTGCCCACAAGCCCATTTGATACTAATGCTTGTTGCAAGTATGCAGAATTTTTGTGCATTGTATGAAAAAACAGAGCCTTCCCTCATCCTGAACTTCCTTTTCAAAACCCTTGGAATTTGACTGTGGTTCTGCTACCTGGTCCTCAGCATTTTAAGTTTTTTTTTCTAAGTTTCTAGTTCCTGGCTTGAACCTCTGGCCTGTCTCACCCTGCTGTCTTTAGAAATGTCAACTCTAAGCAGCCTTAGGGATTCCACCTGGGAAGGAGCTCCTCTGACCTTCTTAAAGAAAAGAAATAAAACCAGACTGTCCAAGGGAGCCTTCTGGGCTGTCCTGCAAAAACAGCAGCTTTGGTGAGACTACATCCGTGGTAGGAAGTGTCAGTCATTGGCTTCTGCACTGGTGATGTTCATTGACTCCCTGCTCTGGAAAGAAGACCAAAGGCGTGACTTAATTATTACAAATGCCCTGTTTTATCTTAATTAATCTAGCCATATGATCCTGGTCCCCTGATCTAATTAGCTAGGGAGATAGTTAAATATAACTTCATGTATCTAGGTGCATTTAGCTATTTGTGGTTAAATCTGCTCATGGTTCCTAAGAGACTGTATTTCAAAGCTACAGAGTCACAGCCAGGAATACCTTCATATAAAATAAAAAATGCAGAGAGTTCATCTTAACTAACAAGGTGGAATATTTTTTAATATTAGCAATACTCACAGCTTACAATCACATTAAAGTCTTTCATGGAAACAAGGAGTCATCTTTCTTTGTTCTGTCACTAAGGACTAGCAAGTAACTGAGATGTACACAAGAAACGGAATTTCCACTGTTCATGTAGGTAACTTTGGACTACATGAGGAAAATAGTTTCTCTTTGCTCTGTAACAGATGACAGATGACCAGTAAACTGAGTTAAAATTATTTAAATAATTTTTAATTAATAAATCATAGTAAAAATTCCTTGTCTGTGGAATTATTTCTAATGAAGACAGTATGTGGTCGTTGTTGGGTATATGTGGTCAAAATTACCATTAAAAAGATTTTGTTGATGAGAAGGGAAAACAAGGATAATAGAGGTCCATTCTTTAGTTGTGTTAAATGTTTAGAACCGGAATAGAATAAATTGCCTTTTAACTATCCTAAAATGGACATTGAACAATTTCCTTTTTTATATCGTGCTTTGAACATTTAAAGATATTAACGTGCATGGGTCATATGCCACATAAAAGAGAGCTACTGTTCAAGTGGATGCACATATAAATGGTAAGAGTTATCAAACAGGACCTATGAAAGGGAGAAATGAACACATTGGTTTTGTGCAGTGTAAAGAAGCAAATGACTGCTTTTAGACTAGGTAAGAAATAACCATTGAGAGATTATTTAAATATGACTCATTCTGCCTTGGGGCAAGGAGAGGAAATATCTTGACTTCTCTTGAGGTATCTTTCAGTCTTGTGGTTTGTGTGATCATGAACATGGGGAACCTTTGGAGTGAGCTAGTCCTGGAGTGCAGAGAAATTAGTTCAGTCGAAACAAAACCCTTCTAAGTGTACTGATTTATGGTCAGTGTGTCTGAGCTCTGTTAATATTGAGATCCAAAGATGAACCCTCTGCTAAGATGCTTTATGGGCATGGTATATATTAGAAATAAATACACAAATAAGGCTTTTCTAGAGCTGGCAAAATGCTATTTAGTTTATTGATGCTGAACAGCATAGGTTGTTAAACAGAGATTTCTCATAGCACTTTTACAGAATTCTTTAAATGGGCTGTAAGTTTGAGGCTATTCTTCACATGGGGGCTGATGTGCAAGAAGGGGAGTAAAGCTTACAGAAATGATTGATGCTTTTCGGTTCCTAAGTTTTATTTCAAGACAGTGATAAGTAGTCATGTGTGAATATTTGAAAATTTTACTCTTCAAGCCCAGTGTGAAATTTTGTGACTGCAATCTGAGGACAGTTGCATACTTCTGATTGATATGACACTAGGATGTCTTTTGTTACTTAATCTATAGGCTGCAGAAATGTTTTCTGGGTTGTTCCGCAGATGAGTGGAGAAGGCTATTCACATGTTTTCAACACGTGATGACTGAAATTTAATGGTTTAATAAAAATAGCTTGAAAAGTGATAAAATTTCTAAATAAATTCTTGGTATATTCATAAATGCTTTTGAATAAACGTAATATTTAGCTCAACAAATATCTTTGTGCAATTTATCTTTTGTGTGCACATGGGCAGCTGCCATTGAAGTTTCTGGTTCAATACCAGGAACTATCTGTGCTACTTTGGACTGTGTGTATGCAATCAATCAATAAATCAATCATTTTCCTACCTGAGGGCAACCTAAGAGGTATTTAGTTTCCATGTGTGCTTACTGGAAATAGCGTGCTCTCAAGAAGCACTTGCAGATTTTGCCTGCGTTTTTCTGTTTAATGTACCAGATTCTTGGCTAGTTGCCATGTCTTGGTATTATTAGAGATAGGGGAATGCTCACCTTCGTTTAGCTGCGAATTGTTAGATTATTTATTTAATGTATGGATGTCAAGTCATGCACAGCAGTGTGTTAACATTTTTGAAGTTCCAAGATGGAGGCATGTTTAGGAGCGGATCTAGAGTGGTGGGCTTGATTCTGGCTTTATTCATGTTGATCAGTGAGTATCTGATTCGAAAGTAATTGAGTTGCACTAATAAAGTCAGAGCTGTGAGCCACTAGAATTTCACTGTAATTTGGATGGCTGAGTGGGCAGCACTGATTGGGATTGATGTTCATATATATATATGTATAAAACACTTGCTTGTATTTGCAATTATAACACAAAAGAATTTACCAGAACATTAAATCCCGGTGTTCTGTCATCTGTCTGCCTTTCTGCCTGTCTTTGTCCTTGTTTTCTTTGAGAAACCAGTGGTAGTTAATTTGAATAGTATCAATGTTGAAGGCAAGTTTTCTACTGCCTGAAGAGGAAGAAGCATTTTCTTTTTAATCTATGCAAGGTAAGTGTGTGCAGCAGTAGAGTTTTCATGTTGAGAAGATAGGTCAGAAAACAGTATGCCTTAGATTAGAATTATTTTGGTTGGAAACAAAATCCCTGGCACTAGGTTTTATTAATAAGCTCATATAAACTGACACAAAGCACTGCAAAATGGAATGGGTTTTTTTTCCAGCTCATGGGCCTGTGCATGAGAAAGAGCACACCTAGTAATTATGGCAGTGAGGAAAAGGAGCGTGCCCTAGACAAACCGGGTTCCACAAGTGTGTACTACTATGCAGTAGCATGTGCTGTGGTAGGTAGGGAGCGTGTAGTAGTCTATACACAGGCAGTGCCCTCTTCTCTGCAGGACATCTCTGCGTGGGAGCTACTGAATGAGGGCTGTGGGTTAGAGTGATTGGATTTCACTGCTTGTCCTGGGTTTGAGTCAGCATCCTGCATCAGAGCTGCTCTCAGCTGTGTTTTGGTGGTGAATCTGGTTTTGTTAAAACTGTTCACAAGTAATCCAACCAAGCCCATTTCATCAGCTGCCTTATGGAGCTCTGCAGGGCAGGCAACAGGTAAGCAAGGTGAAGGACTGAAAATGACATATTGGAACTTCATTTACAAGTTGATAAATCCTAGAAAACAGTTTTTGTCTTCAGGTATTATGTGCATGCTGATGCTTAAACTCAGAGCTGGTCTGATTTGTCATAGAGACACAGGTATCAGTCAGATATGGTTGACACAATTAGTCACTTTTACAGAAATCTTTTCCACTAAACAGACAGGCCAAGAAAAATAAATACGAATTTTAAAATCAATACTCAAGTTTGTATTTCAGGAGTAGAGGATATTTTTGAGACTATTATCTGCAACATCCTCTGCTATGAAGACAAGCTGAGAAAATTGGGGATGTTCAGGCTGGAGAAGAGAAGGCTACAGGGAGACCTTAGAGCAGCCTTTCTGTACCTGAAGTGGCCTATAAGAATGAAGGAGAGGGGCTTTTACAAGGACATGTAGGGATAGGACAAGGGGGAATGGCTTTAGAAGGGTAGATTTAGATTAGATATTAGGAAGAAATTCCTTGCTGTGAGGGAGGTGAGATGCTGGAACAGGTTGCCCAGAGAAGGTGTGGGTGCCCCAGCCTTGGTCTAGTTGAAGTTGTCCTTGCCCACGGCAGGGGATTTGGAACTAGATCATCTTTAAGGTCTCTTCTGACTCAAACCATTTTGTGATAGCAAAAACATTTCCATTTTCTACTGTAAGGTAACTAGCCACTTAATAAAGAGTACAATTAAGAATTTCTAGGTTTAAGACCTAATGACACAAAGCCTATGGACTAATTAGCGTTCATTAAAGAAAGACATCTATAACATGGACAGTCAGGATGCAAACCCTTGCTCTTGCTGACTTCAGCTGGATATTAGTCTTGTCTCCTATGAAACACATTCAGCAGACTATTATCGTGTTTTGGTTGGGTCAGGCTCAGCCTCTACTGATAGAGCTGTCTACTCTGTGCTATTCAAAGTACCAACTAGCAAGAGAATGTCTGGTCTGAGCCCTCACTGAGGTGTTGAAGGCTCAGGTTCAAGTCTAAAATCATCAGGGGAGAATTGAAACATGCTGTTTCACAGAAAAAGTGACCCTCTCTAAGCAAAAGGCAGCTAAATTTTCACCTGTTCAGCTGTGAAAGCTTATATAAAAATGCCATGAATACCAACCTTTTGGGGGACTGTAACAGGTTTTTACCATGCAGTTCTAGTATAAAGAAAATGTCTTTGTTTGAATTCATAATTAAATATGTACTCCTTATGCTGCTTCACAGTGTTTTATTTGTAGGAGTTACTGGGAAGATGTTCAAGTCCCCAGCTGCCAATTAAATGCCTAGAATGAATCTTACCCACAGGGCTGGTCCCATTACTTTACATTAAAGACAAAATCATAGGGTGAAAATTTAAAATTTACATTACAATTACATTACAGTGTCTGAGAACAAATCCCATCTATGGTGTTAGATACTTCCACCCCAAGGGTGCAAGTATGACAGCTGACCTGAACCAGCAGCTCCATGGGGTGGGCTGGCTTCCTGCTCTCCCCTGTTTGTTCTGTTTTTCTTCTGGCTGGACTCCTTTCCTCACAGCTTGGTGAACTGAATCACCTCACACAAGGCTCAGCTAAGAGCCAGACCAGCTGCAAGGGAAGAGAAGCTGGCAGTGGCTGTCTCACTTGACAGCAAACTATTTCATTTGGCTTAGCTGTATCACTTAAATACACCTTCATTCCAAGATTGTAAGGATTTTAATGTTATTCAGCTAAGCATGCTTTTCATTTAAACCCACATTTGTAAGATGATTCATCTTATGACTAGAACACGGAAACATCAAATTATGAAATTTAAAAAATAATTGTGCTTTAAACCCAATTGTGAAGTCTTCCAATAAAATGCATTTGTTTTAAAATTTAGTAAGGGAATTACTTCAGTCACAAAGGGCTAAATATGGCCAGAGACCACTGTATGTCTTGCAAGGGAGTTCCAGTGTAAGAAATCAGAACTGAGTTAGACTGTGACTTTTAATGACTTTCTGTGTCTCTTGCATCCATTATTTTGTGTAAATGAAGACTGACTCAAATCTTGAGTCTTTTGGTCTTTTAAAGTAGTTTCCTGGTAAAGCAAGCAATAATCCTTATGTTTGATCATGCACTCTTTTTATTTACATCTGAGTGAGGTTTGGTGTATAAAACTGGTATGGTGAGTAAATGGATGCCTCTGACACTTTGGTGTCTTGGCCAGGAGGCAGGCCGTTCAAGGAATATTGTGATCCTGGCATTGCAACTGAAGCAATAATTTAGTGAGCAGAAGGCTCATTAAATTATTATTTTATGTTGCCTTTAGATTTGAATGATTAAAAATAGTGAGTAGGTTGTTATTATAAAACTGTTATGTTGAACTGGAAACTTGCGCTCATACTTTCAAGTTTCTTAGTGTTTGCTTAAAGCTGGTTGGAGGGAGTTTGGGGGGATTTCCATCAGTTTTAATCAAGAGGCCTATATTTTAATTACTAATACATATTTATGATCTCTTCAAAGGAGTTGTGGGTTTTTTGTTTCGGTTGTTTAGAGTCACATGGAGTTTGCTTCAAAAGTTAAAGGGTATTTTAGCTTGATGTTTCATCTATAATTCTTGATTCCCACTACAAAACAGGTTGTTCAGACTATAGGCTGTGCTACTTGATAGAGTTGGTTCAGTAAAGCAGCAATCAAAACATGTTGCACATAACAAATTGCTACACCACTGCTGGTTTAAGAAATCCTTTTTATCGTAAACAGGAACTTAGTATATTCTCTGAAATGTCTTATCCTGTGGAAAGCTGTTCAGCATAATTTATGATTTCTCACTTAGTGTATTTATGAAACAGCTGTAAATCTGCACTTCGTTTTGTACAGGGGTTTTGTTTTTATGTCTACTGTGTCAGCCATTTGGCTGCAGGAATACAGTACCACTTGCTCAGGGGAGGGAAAGTTAGCACTGTTAGCCAAAAATGAGACAGTTTGTCAGGACGGTAAGGTAAGTGTGCTATTCTTGTGTAAAGCTGTGTTTTATGAGGTGAGCCCCGCAATCATATTGTCTTTTCATGCAGTAACTCACTGGACACTTCCTGCCTACTGAAACTCCTGGAGAAGTCTTTTCTACCATGTCCTGAGGCAATGCAGTAAAAAGAAAGGCCTATTGATGGGATTTTTGAGAAACCAACTGCAAGTAAATGCATTTCCTGATTTTATCTGGAAGTGGAGAATAGTTGGACAAGCCTCATCCATTAGATCTACAGCTTTCTGCTTGTTTATATTGCAGGCAGAAAAATGGGAGCCATCATGCATTTGGTTGCTTTAGAAGTGCAGGAGCTGGGTGTGTTCACAGCAGTACTATAGCCACATTCATGAGGAAGCTCTATGGGAGCTAATTTTAACCTTCTGAGAATTTTAACCACCTCCTGTAGAATTTCGCATGGATTTTGCCCCACTGCTTCCATTAACAGTATGTTATTCTTCTCTATGCCCTGTAGTTCTGCCTTCCAACTGCATGTTTCAGTACCAGTTTCAGTACTGCTTTGCCTGGAGAAAGTGTACTTGTTCCATTCTTTTCAGTTGAATTAAATTGAATAAAAGTAACATATAAAAAATTGTCGGTAAGCATATCAGTTTTATCTTTCATTGTAAAACTTGCACACACAGCTTTTCAGAAATGCTTGTAAAGTCTAATGGACCCTCTTCAGTCTTAAAAAACTGAGTAATTACCAATTGGCAACATGAGAGGGGACAGTAATGACGGAGATTCTGCTGCCTTACATTTGCACATTTCTACATATGAATGGCACTACAGAGATTGTAGTGTATCTTTCTTTCAGCACAGATAGTCAGCATGAGTGCAGGTTAAAGCACACCAGTGTTCCCTCTGTTAAAGGGAGTAGGACACTAACCCCTGTTTTCTAGAGGTTTTGCTTCTGTAAAGCAAGCTCATATTGAGTAAAAGAATGAAGCTTCTATAAACTGTGATGCAACTTAAACCACAAGTGTATGGCTAGCATATCATCCCTGATGTAAATACTAAGAGCAGTCAAGGAGAACAGACTGAAGAAAAAAAGCAGTTTCTGATTTGAAGTTGTGTTCTCACAAAGCTTTCTGACCTGACCACCCCTGAGCGATGCCACGTGGCTTCCTGGTGGGGAAGCTTTCCAGCATGAGGGGTGTGAGGAGCGGTGCCTGAGAGCTTACCCAGTGGTTCTCCTGGGAAAGCTGCATAACTGTGCTGCTGCATCAAAACCTGCTTCCTTCTCCTTCTGCTCATGCATTTCTTTGCACATCTACACTGTTGGTGCTGCTGGGATGACTCTGTGATGCACCAGTGGTTTTGAGTCTGCTCAAAGTACATGCTAGAGCTGCATGGCAGCACAGGGCTTAGCAATCTGCAGGAACCATGCAAGCAGCACCACAAAAACACAAAAAGCTAGCCCATGCTGTGCTTTGGGTAGCCACATGACCACCACCACCTGGCGTAGCTGGTGTTAAAGGCAGGCAGTGTGCCTTGGCGCTGCAGGTGGTCTTGTGCGAGCCTGTGCCTGATGAGGCTTTGGAGCACTCCAGCTCCTTACCTGCATTAGCATGTCTAATTGAAATGCTGTCTGTTAAAAAGACTCCAGCAGGTATAAAAGCTGTTGCCTCTGAGAGGAAGAAAGGTGAGTTTTTGAGAAGAACTTCTTGAGACAAGGAAGAAGCTGTACGAATTTTGATCTGAGACTCAAGTGCTAATAATACTTAATCACTGCAAAAATCCAATCTGAATATTAACAGCTCCCTCTGCTCTTTTGCGAGGACAAACATTTCTTTCTAAATCTCAACAAAGCAAGCTTTTAATGTGGGTCAAATGGAAATCCTGTTTATTAAAAAGCTGCTAAAGACAACTAGATTTTTAATTTCAATGGAAGAGTCTTCTCTGTGACCCTTAAAGGCATGCCAGTGGACTCTTCCAGCACATGCCTCAGTAAACAACAAATGAATCACTGAGGTGCTCTAACAAGGATTGATGTGTCCACCCAATTAGAGAGATATAAAGAGCTCTCCCTTGAAATTCTGGGTTCATTTGTGTTGCTCTGCTATTTCCACAGTCTAGCACTGAAGCATTGCTTCAGGGGTATTGTTGGCCTCAACAACTGGCTTGTGTGCGTTGTCCTAGCTAACAAGTACAATTTTTGTACAGATATTTCTCCTATGAAGTACTCCAGCAGAGAAATAAAAAAAATAATGCTGAATGTCAAAGACAAATCCCTCACTAATATCTGTTTAAGCTAAAAGCAAGATCTTCTCCAAATTTAGCACTGCTATGAGTGTGATTGATGAGACTTGTTAATCACAAGTTTTCAGGGGCTTGCAATTTCTTAACTTGACATGGGTGATCTTCTTTTTTGCCTAAAATATGTGCAGTTTTTGGAGGTGAGAAGGTGCAGTGCATGTTGCATGTGAGTAATGCAACTGGTCAGATGAAGCAATGGATGGAAAATTCATTAAGTATTCTGAGGCCGTTTCCTCTTTCTCTTGGAACAATGTTTCTATTTTCCATTTCAACTGTACATGTAACTTGTACTGCTTCAGTGATAATTTCCTCACATCATCTTAAAAGAAAAATAAAAATGAAAACATCTTTTCACTCTACAGAGAATTTCTATTTCAGACAAGTAGCCCAATTTTTTGCACATAACAACACATAAAGGAACCTAAAGAAGGATATCATGCACATCAAGAATAAAGCAAAGATGAGAGTATGTTTTGTTTTTCAACTGGATGCTACCTCAAGGTTTGTGGAGCACTTCAAGACTGCACAGGGTATCTTGCAGGTGCTATTTAAGGATTCCCTCTGACAAACTGTGGTGGCAATTTACAGTTCCCTTACCATGCTTCTAGGGAAAGTGTGTCATATTATTACATCTGCAGATAGCTACATAATGACACCTGAAATTTCATTTCCTAGACTGCAAATGAAACCATGACACTTTTGTTGACTTGCCTAGGCCAAGCAATAAATCATTACAAACCATCTGGTTAAGATATTCAACTAAATGTTATAGAAGATGCTTTAACTCCTATTTTTTTGTTGCGTCTTTTTATCCCTTCAGTGTGACCTGGCTCTCAGTAGGGGGTTGTAACTTAGCTGTGGTTGCAGGTATTTGAATTCAGTTACAGTGACATGCCTGGTTAGATGGTATTTTGAAGCCTTGATTCATCATCAGTGAAGGCCCTTGCAGCAAAGGCCTAGTGCTCTGAAACACATCATTGTTACGAAAAAGATTTTCCTCTGTTCTGTAGGTTTTACAAAAATTCAAAATGTAGTGTTTCAGTTTTTGCCAAGTATCCTAAGAAGCAAACTTAAATGCCTAAATGAGAAGCCTTGACATCTCCCATTGGTGGAGAAAGTCACGTTCGTCGGTACTCCTAATTACCCACTGAAGATAATTAGCTGACCATTTTTGGACATGTTTATCATAACACAGACATGACAGAAATGAAAATGATCTGAGTATCTCTTTGGAGCAAAGTAAAGATGAGAAGTGTGAGTTAGAAGCAAGTTCTCTAAGTTACTGCCTTTCCTTTTTGTTTAGCCAGAATCCTAAGTACCAGGTGTTCAGTGAAGCTGAGCTTATTTCAAAAAATTGTAGATGATGAAAATTGATTTAAGCCAACTTTACTGGAGCCAGTAACTTTAAATTTGGATTTGTGCTGTCTTTTAAGCCCAGAACCTTCCTAGATTATCTTTTCCCAGGTCCTGATTTTTCATACACAACAAGACTTCATTTTATTAATAGATTGTCTGTGTTGGGAACTGTTTGATCTCTTATTTCCACTATTTATATAACCAAGTCACTGACCCACTGTGAAAATTCAGTAGCAGGCAGTTGTGATACAGAGTGTATGTGCCTTATGTCACTGGCCTTTGTGTCCATAAACCTAAAAGCTGCTGCCTGGCCATTCCTCTGCTTGAAAAATCTTCCTGTTTGCCAAGTCCTTGAGGACATAAAAGAATTTTCATGCTTTCTTAAAATTGAGGCATGTGTGTGCGTGCGTGTTTGTGTGTGTGAATTTCCCATTAGAGGGGAAAAAGAAGAAAAAAAGCAGCATAGTGAAAATATCCTGGAATTACTTCAAAAAATATCTCCCTACAGTAGTAAGTGAGAGGTCTTTATTTAAAATAACCTTAATAGAATTAAATACTACAGTGAATGGAAAAACAGATGAACCCTGTGCTTATATTTAATCCATTGCTGTCTGCCAATATGTGTGGTTTTTTGCAATACTGGAGATTGTTTCACCTCTGTTCCTCTTGGGCAGCTGCTTTGTGACTGGACCAGCATAATGGACAATAATTCTTCATTAGCTCAGACAATGGGAAAGAACACAGATGAGAAAGGCTTGGTAGAGAGAACTTTGATTGTACAAAACTCCATGGTTTTAACTCCTGTTCAGTACTAGACCCAACCTAGCTGTTTCCAGGACCTCATGAATCTTTGCAAGGCAGCAAGCAGGCACAAGCACATATTCTTATTCTCTGTGGAGTTTGGAACACAGACCAAAATTTGTTTGTATGAATCAAGGATTGCCTTTCTACCTTGAACAGTTTGCTTCCTCTTTTATCTTATTTCCCCTTGAGGCCCTCCACCTCCCAATTTTCAAACCAAAAGAAGGTAGGTAAGATTGTAGTCACTCTAGCTCTCAGGCTAGAACTTCATCTTTTCTTGTCCCTTGAAAGTGTGATTTTCCCCTGTCTGGGGCTTCTGTGTTCCTGCTCTGTCGACATTGCCCTTACAATTTGTTACAATTGTCCTATTCCTTATCACAGCAACTGTTTCTTTCAAATACATTGCTTTATTGTGCTGAACCCTCCCTAGTGTGCTATTGGCACAGGCATCTCTGCCATTAAGTACCCCTCTTGTGCCTTTTCCTCAACCTTCTCCCAAATCCTGCATGTCTTTGGATCTTAGGGCTTTTCTTCTTTCAGTCAGTTCCCATCTAAGTTCTACTTCCTTTCCTCCCACACGATGCAAGTTAGTCCCAGACCCCTGATTGACCATGGGTTTCCCTTTGTGCTCATCTGTTCTTCTTCATCCCCTCTCCCTGTGTTCACTCCTGCCTGGATGCAGATTAGGTGAGAGACTGACTGGTGCTGCCAAGGCTCACGGGAAATATACTTCCAATAGACATGGCAAGGCTTGCCAAAATCTTGCGCCAGGGCACAGGATAGTTTACTCTGGCAGTCTGTATGGTCACCAGCCTGCCAGCTGGCAGTGATTCTTTTGTGTATTTGCAGCATCTCAAAAAAATACTGGTCCTTCCTTACTTTAGGTTTATTTTAAATCCTCTCTTACATGTCTTAAATTTTCTGGGATGAGCTTTTCCACTGTGGGCTATAGGAATGGGTGGAGCCCAGGAGGCACACGCTGAGTGCACAAGTGCAGCATATTCCTCAGCAAGGAGCTCCTTTTGTTCCTTGACCATCAGCCACGTCTTCAGCTGCACTGAGTTGAAATCCTCTCATGGGTTAAGAAAATCTCTGTGATAGTTTACACCCCCACAACCTCCCCCAACAAGTGGGAAGTGCAAATGAGTACCTCAAAGCAGAAGTCTCTATCTCTGGATTACTTCCTTTGCTGGAGAAAATAATTACTTTTAGCTGGCAACTACATTCATTTGGATACAGAGAAAAATTCCTGTGTGCTTGGTATGTTGGAAGTAATGAGTAATTGAGGTATGTAGAATGGAAAGAACTTACATAACACAGTTTCACAGACCTGTGCAGAGACCTGAATTTGCTCAGCCGTGTTATGCTGCATAAAGCTCTCTAGTTTTTACCTTGCAAATACTGAGTAAGCATAGAAAGTGTATCAGACCAGTCATCTCTTGATAGCTTCTAGATCTGTTATGATCTTTTCCCATGTCATTTCTTAGGATGCTTTTCACTCTCTAATGAACAATTTCAGCTATTATTTTTGCATCTTGCCTTTTGGAATATGTTCTTACACATGAATGACTTCACCCATATCAGCAGCTCTTAATTCTTTTCCATTCCTGGAACACCTCATGGCTACTAGTGTCAACACTGAGTAATGATGAGTTCTCCAGCAGTCACTTCAAACTGCTCACTGTAAACAGCTTCTATTTGCATCCATTTGAAACTTAAATACTCTCTAATCTGTTGGTGCACACATACAAAAAAAAAAATATAAAATGGAGATATCTGAATAAAGTTGGTTTTTTTTCCATGACAACATGGCTGATTCTTTTAAAATAATACCGATTAAATATTGTCCACATCACTGTTTTACCTTAAAAATTTTACTTTTCTTTATTGAAGACACAAGAAGGCTGAATCACTAAAAATGGCAAACTCTTTTAGAACTATGTCACTAGAATGGCCTCTGGAATGATCTCCATACTACCTCGCTCACTTGCAGATTCCTTACCAGAATACTGATTAATTCTCTTGCTAGTTTTGCTGGATGGGTGCAGATCACCTGCTGTTTATACTTGAATTTTCATTTCCATCTATGTAAGCTTTATTTTTGACACACCGATCAGAGGATGACAGTTGCTTGCTTGAGAAGCTGTGAAAGTATTTATCAAATAATGCCTTGGCTCTGAGGGTCTTGTGTGAAAAACACCTTTTTCCTACCACAGGTGGACTACAGTAAGTTACTGCATTTCTTAAAATAAATGCAGGATTGAAGTCATAGGGTTGACTGTGTCTGTGAGGTGTTACTTTCTTTTTCATTCAGATCATTGTGCTGAGTCTCTGTTGCTGCAATAAAAGCCCACTGCAGTCCTGTGAGAAAGCCCTGCTTATTGCTGAACACACCAGAATGTGTAGTTCAGATAGGCGGGGACACCTTCAAACCATGCCAGGGATCAGTGTGTAAAATTTAAGGAATAAACTGAATGAAGAGCAAAAGAAATGTTATCCTGGGTCTGGCATTTTTATTGTGTACAGTGGAATAAGTACCACAGCTGCTTTTAATAATAGGACTGGTGCCTCTATGAGAGTGCCACTTTAAGTTCTCTTGAATTTGGAGGTTTTCTTTTTCTAGATTTATTTTATATTGCACAAAACTAATTATCTTGGTAGTGTTGAGTTTTGAGGATACTGACAGTTTACAATTTATTCCTTATTGTTAATCGTTATACTGATATTCTGGCATTAAAATCCAATTTTATTGCTGTTATTTCCATCTCTCCTTCAGAAAGAAGTGATACTCCTTTCTTTTAGCATGTCCAAGGCAATCCCACAGCAAATTATTTTGCAGTTTTGCACTTCACTTTTTCAGGGTTTGTCACTATATTGAAAAGGTTATATTCATTTGGAGTTCCTGTCTATCCCCTTGCAGTGGCCAGTGTGCAGGTCAAACCTTAGCATTCCCTGCAACTGCAGCTTGCCTTCTGTCCTATGGAGATTCTTTTTGTCAAATTATTTTTTAGTCAATAAAGCAAGCCAAATTCAGATGAGGTAGACCCAGTTCCTTATAATGTGTAGTTGTTGGTTTCATAGAATAGACACAATGTGAAGACGTCCTGGTCATCCAGATTCTTAGAGAATCTGATGTTAAAATTGAGGTGAAAACATGTATGTGTTTAGGTCTGGAAGCAGCAGAATACCCTCTGAATCCTCTTTTCTCCTTGCTTAGGCTTGTACCAGACAGGTTTTCCATTACCATAGTATGCAGGTAGAATCTCAAATATTGAAAAAAAATGTTGATGATCTCCTCTTTCCTTTTGGCCTCAGAACTATTACTTTCAGAGTGGTGGCAAAGACTTCTGTGCCTTAGGAAGCCTTCCCTGGTTCTGATTGAAATTCCAGTCGTGCCTGAATGCCTGTGTGTATGCAGATTTTGTTTGGAGCAGCCTATATTCAGTTCTGCTGTTAATTAGTTCAGAGCCTACAATCATCCTAAATTTGTAGATATTGAGAACTCTGCCCGTGCAACCTGATAGCTGGCCTTAGATGTTTAAATGAGTTTTGCTGCAGTACTTCAAAGGTATTACAACATCAAGGTTAGTGATGACCTGGTGACCTACAAGGTTCTCATTTTGTTAGATTGCCCAAAGCTCATACAGTTTGTCAAGAAAACAAAAATAGGAGAGATATTACCTGTAAGTTCTCTTTACAAAACATAATACATGCTGAATATCAACCAGTTTGGCTACCTGTGAAGTGATTTAAAACCCCATTAAATTCTTTGCTCTGAGCATGGCATGAACCCAATCAACTCTAGTTTTTTTTCTTTCCTTCCAGCTAGATGGTGTCTATATTCAGCTGTATATTAGAAAACTTGTGAACTTACGGTAGTTTCACTTCCTGCATCACTTCTGCTGTCCCAGGCCGGTGTGTGGTATGCTGGCGCCTGTTGTGAAACTTTCCTCTTTCAGAAGTTGTGCCCTGGGGTGTGGGAAAGATATGTTGTAATGCTGGGGACCAGGGAAGAGGCACACCAACCTCATCTACAAAATGGTAATTTCTCAGAACCTGCATGGTCATCTTCTCCCCTGAAAATGCTGAAATTGGCCTGTGTTTGTATTTTTTTTCACTTTTTTTTTTTTATGGAAATCTGTTGAATAACACTTTGCTTACATGCTGTTGTGCTGTACCTTTTCAGACAGAAAAAAAAAAAAATTATTCTGGCATTAACTGAATGTCTCTGAAAGGCTTTAGCAATTCTGACCTGACAGAAAGACAAGGTATGGAAAAAAATGCTCTGCAGTATTTACTTGAGCCTTTCTTCTGTCCACACAAACCAAAATTAGCAACGTCAGTGTAGATGTTGGGTAGTTATGCCACACATGGATTTATGAGCTTGCCTAAACATCTTGTTATTAAAAGTTTAAATATTTACACTGAGAATCTGCTGCCTTATGGACTTTTGTGAGATTATTTCTAAACAGTGAGGATATTTTTTTTTTTTCCAATTGAGAATATTCTAAGGTTGACTTTAACATAAAACTGCTTTAGTGCTCTTCTAATCAACAGTTACAGATTAATTTATGCTAAATCAGGGCTTAAGCGTTGCTTAATCCTTTTAGAGTTCTAGCAAAGACTGACCACTTGACTAAGATTATGTAGCTTAGTAAAAACCCTGGTTTTAAATAGGACATTGAAACAAAATTAGGTAGAGCTCAGGGTGCTGGCTTTTGCTGGTATATTCACATTGGCATTTTGCAATGGTAGGGCATATATTTGTACGGGATCCTTAGGAAATCAAGGCTTGTGCTGTCTATTCCTCTTAAGGACCCAATATAAATCCTCCTAGATGAGGCTCCTTTTTTTTGGTGGGGCTTGAATTGAAGCAATAAAGCAGAAACCATACTGGGTTAAACTTAAAACTATTTTCTTTTTAGTTGTACATACATATAAAAAAATATGCCCTTGGCTCACCAAATGTTATCCAGTTGGCAATCACATGGGAAATAACATGCTGAAGATTAAAAGACTATGCTTTAAACAACACTTTCTGTGCTTGATGAAATATTTCCCATTTTTTATGTTGGGAACTAGCACTGTTAAGTAGAAACAAATAGTTGCTATGAAAAAGTGCATGATTTCTGAGTAGAATTTTATCTTCAAAACTGTCGTGGTTGGTGGGGGATAAGAAACAACCAAATATACCAAATGGAAGAATTGGCTCATAAGTGGTTGTGTGCTGCACTTGAATATGATGGGACCTGGAAGACCTGCAGACTGCCAAACATCACCGATTGAGGTGGGCAGAGACAGCTTTCTTTTAGCAAAAAAGCAATGGTTTTCAGTCAGTGTGGAGAGGGGAATCATTGGATGAGGCAACTTGTGTCAGGGAGGCATGTTCTAGTACCAGTTGTCTGCAGTGGATCTTTTAATTCTAGTATTTTTAGCAAAGTTTTAATTCATTCAAAGAACAAGATAATCCTATTTTTTTCCTCTTTTAGAAGTTTGCAGGGAGGTAAAAGAAGGATTAAGTAATGACTTAGGAATTTACACTGAACATGGATGTTGGCTCTGTTGCTGTAGCTACATCATCCATCTCAACATACAGTAGCTATGGGAACAGAGCTATTGGACCTTGCAAAAGGAATGCAAACATTTCATTGCTGGTTTGCCATTTGTCAGAGTCCTTTTCTCAGAAGTCTTAACATAATTTCTATTCCAGTCTTAGCTCATTCAAGCCTAAAATTCTAACCATGATATCTCCCTCCTACAGAGTCAGTCTCAATGCAAACAGGTCTCTTTTCTCTGTATTCTTACAAGTCTTTCTATCAAATTCTACTTTTCTGACTGAGCAAGGACACTGAGTAAAATATAGCTGTAGGCCATGGGGGAAACCAAATAGACATAGAATAGCGTCATAAATAGCTTCACTGCTCAGGACACACCTGCAGTTGGACACTTCAGTCACAGAATCCCATAGGTATTGCAAGTCCAAATGTTCTGGTACTGCTGGATCTTGAGGAATTTGGTGGTAGCAAGCACTTTAAAAATGCTTGATAGACAAGCTTGTCAAAATAAACAGTAACAATGAACTTTTTAAGAAAATGTTGCAATCAGCTGCAAGGAGTTATAATACTACAATTTAAATATAAATACAAATGAAAGTTGTAACTGTTTAGTGCTTTTTTCCCCCTACACAGCATCCTGACGTATCCAGGACTCCTCCTCTTTCCTGGCTGAAGAATTAACAAAATTAGGTATATCTATATTAGGCTACTTTACCTGAGTGCTCTTAAATGTTGGAGGCCTTGGGAAGGAACAGAAGTACCATGAATACTGCTCTGTCAGAAAGCTACAGGAAAAGAAACAGGGCAGTCAAAGCAAGATACTTATGTTGATGAAATTAATGTTCACAGCATGACTCTGTCAAAACTTGGCTTAGTACATTATAAGCAATTTACCAAAGAGAACTGGTATGTTCAAGATAAAGACAGCCACAGTATCCTGGTTTTTGAGAGTAGAATATAGTTGAGTTTGAACTTCAGGAACTTGATCCAGGCTTACAATTTTTGGCTTCAAATCAGACCAGTAACATTCTACTTCCTAGGAGGCGAACTAAAATAAATCATATGAGAAGCCTGATTCTGTTTCTTGCTTCTATCTATTCTACTGCAAGTAAGATTTCTTATTAAAATCACCATGGATACATGATCCTTATAATCCTGTGAGTCTTTTTCTGATAGTCTGCTTAGCTGCAGAAAGTTAACTAATTCTGTGCCTAAAAGAAATGAGCTGCTGCCCCTCTCCCAAAGTCACAAATCCAAGCAGCTCATTTTTAAATTAGCCATGAACATATTGACCTGGTTTCACCATGGCAGATGCATTTGACAATGCTTCACATCCATCCAAGTGGGATCTGGGCTATGTGCCCTGTGCTGCATGGCCTTTTGCAGTGAGAGAGAAATAAAATGTGTGGGAAGTTGCTTGGGCAACTTTGGGAAGAGTAGCAGTTCAGAAGCAATTGCCCCGACACAGAACTCTTTCACAGAGGTATGTGCACACTGCAGACGACAAACTGCCTTTATTCAACAACCAGTACGAATGGTATTGACCAGCTGGTAAATGGTAAATCAGTATTCTGATTTGAATGTCCCTACTGTGAAGATATGATTGTGCAATCTCTGATCTTCCGTCCTACTGTGTATATGCATGTATTTGAGTCCTTTAAATGTGGTGACATACCATTGCTCAGGACGTTGAGCAGCTTGGTGGTCATTGAGAGCATCTCCTGGCTTCTGGACAGGCAGTGGTCAGAAAGGGAAGGGTAAGGATTAAAAGTCCTGATTTTAGTAACTGCAGCAATATTTTGTACATAACCATTCTGCCATCATCACCTTCTACTGCTATGGGCTTTAAGTAAAACGTAGCACAAATGACTTACTCTGTACATGTTGTTTCTGGGATCGTCCTTAGCTGCAGTGATTTGGTGTCATTATGTGCTTCTCAGAGAAAGAGCCTGAATTAAAAACAACTTCTGTTGCTGTTTAATGTACTGTAGCAAATGCTCTGTAGATCTGTAAATCAAGACATTTGTTCTTCATTTTTAGCAATGCCCTTTCCCTGAACTCATTTAATGAGACAGTTGTAAGATGTTTGTATGTTCTCCAGCTGGACTGGGTGCACAATTCTTGAACTCTGTCTCTTACTACATTCTCGTTTTAAAGTCTCCTGTGTCAATAGATAGTGGCAGCTATATTCTTAAAGCAGCCTTGTTCCACAGAATACCACTCTGACGTTGTAAGCAGTGTAATAGACAGTAAGATCCTTGAGAGTGAAAGAATTTGGGAATTTCTTTGATACTGAAGATCTTGACAGCTGTGTTTTAGAAAAGTGAAGGGGAGTAAAAGGGGAGGGTAAATTACGAAAGGTACTGTACGGACCAAAATGTGACATACAGCATAACAGACAGAGAAGAACAGAAGACTGTTATTATTCCTTCTTGTCACAGAAAACATGCACAGAAATCACTTCCAACATACAAATGAAGTTTATGCAACTATAGCAATATGAACAATTATAAAAGTAGTTTTAGAGATGTAGATTATTGTCTCTAATTTCATCTATCTCTTAAAATAAAAGCAGAAAAAAATTACATTGCTAAGTGACTCTACTATTTTCTATCTGCTCTAGATTAAACTGGAAGTGCAGATTTTGTCAAACTACTTAACAATTTCATGCCCCTCTTCTGATGAATGTAGATTGCTCAGGTTCCTGGGTCAGTCCTACATCTCAACCCAAGTGCACTGAGCAGCCATTTACCAAGAATGGGTTACACAGAGCACCTTTCTCTGTGCACTTTTCTTAGATTTCACTTGATGCCTGCTCGGCTTAGCTTGGCTTGGCTTGTGCATTCAAACTGTGCCACTTCCCTGATGACACCAGGCACTTGGGCAAGCCTTGTGCCCAAAGAGATGCTGAGCTCCATTGCCAGAATTGCTACTACTGGTCTGAGAGAGCTTTTGTTCTTTGTTGGTTTGCTGTTTTGTTTTGGTGTTTTGCTAATTCTGTACCTTTCTTATCTAGTCCAGGGTGTACAACATCCTATCTGTGTACAACAGGTACATACTAGTGTATGCAACTTCCACTTATGGGTGGGGAGAATTTTTTGTTTGCAAAGATCCCATGCAAAAACAGGTGAAGGCTCTTCTTGTGTTAGCATTTTCTTGGTTTTTTTGAACATGTGAAGGATAGATTTCTTATATATCCTTTTGCCCAGGTTTTTATTCTCTCTTTTGTCCCTCTCCTCCCCTCCATCCTGGAGTAAAAGTGTGCATTTACTTCTTGCAATTCCAGCTTTTCATAGGATCTTTTGCTACAAGCCAATGCAGAGGAAGCAGGAGGATGATGTTATATGGCATCAGGAAAAAGAAAATGAGACACATCCTGTGCTGAACATGCATAGGACAGCTTGAAGCTTGATGTGCTCTGTCATGGTAATAGAGAATGATATGAACCATACTGACCCTGTACACAAGCTGATTTGTGTTTTTGCTTAGAAAAGAAGACATCTTGCCTTCTCTGTGTCACGGTCCACGCTACCTTGCATGCTAGAACAATTTGCTGGATATTTCTGCAGTGAGGAGCACGGTAAAAACCAGAGGAAAGACAGTGAGAGGGAGGTAACCTGCCATTTTCCAATATCTACTTAAAAGCAGATAAAAGACATCCTTTCTTCAGAAGTGTTCTGAGGGGAAAGGATCACCCTTTTGTCCTTTCTCCTTTTGCAAAGTCTGTTGGATTTAAAAGCAGTTTCACTCTTTAACATTTATACAGATTGACCTTAAAAATAATCAGTGCCATCCTAAAATGACTGTTAATCCTGGGGGCTGCAGAGATGGCTGCCATTTGTCAAATACTTACACAATATTTGAATTATCAGAAAATCACCAGGACCAGTTTAGTAACCTTTTCCTGGCATTGTTTGTTAAACATTTCCTATTAGACTATGCTCACTATGAACAATATCATAGAGTAACTTAGTTTTCTGAATTACAATCATAACTTATGCTTCAGTACCTTGTGTTCTGACTAGTAGTCTTATGGTTTAACTTTCCTCTGTGCCTTTAACTTGTAGATTCTACATAAGAGCTTTCCTTTTAATGTCCAGATTAGTGCCCTTATGCCTTAATAATTTTGAGATCTAAAACACTGCTGTAGAAAAGAGTTAAAACCTAGCCTGGAATGTAAGAACTATTTAACAAATGTTATAACCCATTTCCATGTAATGCATTAACCAAGTACAGGTTGTTCAGGCTTCCAGGTCTCCCATGCAGAGTGACCTCATGATACCAAATCCAGATGAGATGCAAAGTCCTGTGTCTTCTCAGGGAGAAATAATATGGTAGGATAGTGTGTATTTTATTTTATTTTAACATTTAAAATAGAGTTGAAAATTTAGGAGGATTTAGGTGAACAGGAATATTAACCTCCATGAACCTATACTACCAAATTTATGCTAATATCTGAAAGAAATGTTTCTCCTTAGTGCTACAGAAACCTCCCAGCAATATCATGCTCCAAGAACAAAAGTATGGCTTGGAGGTGTTCATACAATAATTCTATGGAAGTGTCTTCCTGTAGACATCATATTTCAGGTCGTGATTGTTTATTCATCCTATAGTGTTTATAAATATGCAGAGTCTTGGAGTGCTGGTGGTCTCTCAAACCTTAGCAAGATCAGCAATGGAGCATGGATCCTTTCAGAGCTGCAAGAGCTCCATACGAGGTGTTAAAGGGAAAATAAACATTTCAGAGATGCATTCCTGTTTCTTGTGGGTAACTACTGATTCAAAATAAGTGCAGGCTGACAAGCTCAATGGAGTCCCCACATCCGAATGGGAATGAAGAGTAGTAACGTTTAACATTTACTCTCTTTTCTTTTTTTCCTCTACCTTTCCAGCACCAAGGGAAGGGGGAAAAACACTCTTTTCTTGGGTCTCATTGCCTTTCTACAAGCTCTAGACTTTGTTTCTCGGCAAACTTAATTTCAGTCTAATGTCTCTCATTTTAATACAAAAAATGGATACGTGCACAAAATTGTTCTCTTGTTGGTCTCTTTTCCTGTCTACTTATTAACAGAGCTGTAAAGTGGTTGATCATGTCACATGAGGAACGACAGGCCTTTATATTTTCTTAGACATAAGTCCAAGGTAGAGTTACAGACAGCTAATGGAAACTCAGGCTTTTAATTTCATCCTTCTGTAGTAAATATTTAATTAATTGTTGAATGTTTTTGCAGCTGAGCATTGAGTCTTTTGTTCCACGTGCCTAATTCCATGTGCTGAACTTTCTTAGGCTCTGTGGTGCATTCTTCTACTCAGCATCGTGCTGAGGTGCTAGTCAAGGGGAGGCTGAAAATCTCAGCAATTTACAGTGGAGAAATGGTGGTGTATCTTGCAAATGTGAAAAATTTGCTTCCACTAACTTTCTAATTACTGTTTGAAAGTCATCAAAGTATTCTGAGAAGAGTGACGCTCAGTTGAGAAGAGACTTAATTGCTTTCAATCTGTATAGGCAGGTGGTCATATATAGCTGCAATATTTCTTTTCTCTGGCTATCAACTTGCAGATACTGATATTCACCCTGGTTTACCATTGAAACTAATGTTTTCCAGCTGCTGCTTGCTAGCATGAGCATATTTCTGGCAACTGAGCACTGCATTTGAATTACTGTAGAGGTCATACAGTTGGACTGCATATGAAACACTTGATTTTTGAAAAAAGATTAAGTTCAACAAAGCCAACTGGCTTCAGAGCCTCTGTTTCAGAGCCTCTTTGCTCCAGCTTCTAACTTCATTCATAGAGAAAGCAAAGAGTGCTGGAATCTTTCTGTCTCTTATTGTTTCTTTACTGAAAGACAGTTGTGCTAGTAAAAAAAAAATGCTGGAGATGTGATGAAAGTTAAATTCCACCTTCCTAAATATAAAGCCTAGTTTTTAAATACTTGTTTGAGTACCGAATTACAGACATTCATTGCAGAAAACTTCTGTTTAGCATTTCTAAGCATCATTTTGTAGTTGAGTCTAACTGTAAAATTATTATTACTGATGATGGCATTTGAGTTCCTGCTTTTGCACTGTTTACTATATATCTTTGAGGAAAAGATCATAAGGAAAAACTCTCAAGACCACTCAACTGAATTTCGAAAATGTAACTCATGCAAATAAAATCTGGAACCTAAAAAGATGTGAGGAAGCCCCCATTTCTTCAGCAATACTGAAATTGCATGCTGATTTATATCTGAATTACCACATTCCTCCGAACAAGTTTTAGAACTGCTCTTTTAATCTTGTCTGATAGCAAATAGTTATTTGCCAGTTACTAAAAATAAGAAGGAGATACAAAAAAGATGTTAAAAAATATCCAGGAAAAACAGTTGAAATGACATAATAGGCAGCCAGATAAAATTCCCATGTTTTCATTTGTGGATTAATGGAGTTCTATAAATAAAATAAATAAAACCCAATGATTGTTGTAGTGTTTGAGCTGGAAAACCACTAAAGTGCTCCAAAGATAAAAATACCAGTTATGTGCAGATGAACAAGGGAATTTATGTCAGGATGCTCAGTAACTGGGGATTTACTGGCATAGATTTTCTTACAGTGATTCACTATATCTATCTTGTAGATGACAAAATTGTTGTCAACTTTATAAAGTTAATTTAATATTTTTAGGGCAATTTTGGATTTTATGTGTAGGTTTGAAATGGAAAAATGCTGGAGATGTCTTCTTTCTCTACCTGTGCTGACTTTGACAGATTCCTATCTCCATACTCCTGGCATACTAGTCACCAGAGACTCAGTTCTCTACTACTACTACATTTACATTGCATCTCCAATTCTTCTGTCTTCTCTATGGCCTTGTTATGTAGTCTGTTACCAGTTTGTTTCAAGTGGAGCTGTATATCTTGGCTTCTGAGTACATATGGTTAACTTGCCAGAACAAAGCATGCTAAGAACGTTCACACAATTGAAAGATAAATTTAAAGTACTCTTGTGTTTCTTTTACTTATCTGAATACCAGCTTAACAGGTATGATTGAAATAAATTGACATCCATTTTTAAAATTAATGTTTCACATAGCTTCCTTGCAAGCATGCAGTATTCCCAGGCATAAACATTTAAAATGAATGATGTAAGAAATCACGAGACAAAAATTGTGTTATGGTTTAGGACTCTTCAAGACTTTTTTTACTTAATCAAATATTAGAAATTAAATCTAGATTATTTTTGTAATGAGTACTAGAGCTTATGCTTTAAAAATTCCAAATTCTTTTAGTGTATGATAAAATTATGAGCTGGCAACTTACAAACACAAGAGTTCATAGAAACTGAGAAAATTTGAAGCAGAGTGTCATTTGGTTATGATCCCATATTATGTATTTACTTTAAGATCTCTTCTTTCTCAGGCTAGAATATCTAATGTTTTTTGGCACATATGAGTATTTTCCTGACTGGTCTCTGAAAAATATGATAATGAAAGTAGTTTTCTTTTAGTTTTAAAGGATTAAAAAGCCTCTTATTTTTTTCTTTCTTCCTTTGTAACTTTTGAACTTTTTACATGGAAAGTATGTTTTCAAAAGACTTATGTTTACGTAACGTAAATGTTCTGACATAACCTGTAGAAACATAGTCTCATAGAAACACTTAGGCTGGAAAAGACCTCTAAGATCATTGAGTCCAACCCTTAACCCAGCCCTGCAAAGTTCAGCACTAAACCATGTCCCTCAATGCCACCATAAACTACCCATAATGAGAAAAGTACAAAGTTAGTGGTTCACAAATTCAGTCTGTGGCTCTGAGCCTGGCCTGCAGTCCTTTGTAGCTGTCTATCCCTCGGTGCAGGTACTAAGAACTGAGAGCTGTGGGGCTGTTCTTCATTCCCTTCATACTGACCTGGTCAAATTCGTACTGCTGATCTTGATTTACTTACCAAGATTTCTGAAATTCCAGAATAGGAACTAGTTTGAGTGCCATGATAGAGGGGAATGTACCTAAATTTGTCACCCTTCAAATCCCTAAATTCAGCCATTTCTTTCAGGTGATCCTTTCATGTCCTGCTCTGTTGAGTATCATCTCCAGCAGTGTCATGTAGCTGTGTCTCTTTGGTGCTTAATCACACTTCCGATTTTCATTACTTTCTATGACTGTAATAATGTAATCTCTAGAGCTCAGATCTGTGGGTAGGAAAGGAAGCTTCTGCAGAATGTGACAAATATAACCCAGAATTTTCTAACTTGTGTAATCTTTAAAATTATCTTGGAAAGTTAGTGAACCAATTTAGAACTTCCTCTTGTATCTCTTCAAATTTGAATAATCACTCATAAAAAGGATGCCATTTTAACAGAAACATGCATCTAATTGATAAACATAAAATAAATATAGCAGTGACCAGGAATGTGTCCAATGCCCAGAAACCTAATGAAAGCAGATTAAAAAGAGCTTATGGTTGTTTTTCAAGCATTCAAAATTTTCTGTTTAAGAAAAATAGGCTTTGCTTTCTTAAATCTGTCTTCAATAAAGCACTAAGATGTCTGCCAAGCAGTAGCTTCATCTTCATCCAGCTGGATACACCTGAGCTTTCTTAGCTTGAGAATAAGTCCTTCTCAGTATGTCTACCGAAACAGTGAAATGTGCCAATTTGGAACTATAAATCAAAATGCCCATGTACAGATGTTCTCAGCCTAGAGGCATAAATATGAAGGAGCTTGGTTCCAGAAGGGTTTTTCAGCAATACCTAAAATTGGTCAGAGATGCTTTACAACTGCCTATTGCAGAATTGACATAGTTACTGTAAAATGACCATGAGTGACTTGTTTATTGTGCTGTTCTCATATGTGGTGTACAGTGGGAAGCTTCAGAGAGAGCAATTCAGTACTGTGCCAATATGCAAAAAAACCAGCCTTCTGTAACAGAGAATTGTGGTGAAAGAGAGATATGGGATGGGCTTGCTTTTTAAAACAAGAATATCTCCAAGACCTTACAGCATCTGTTGGCATCAAGCAGAGCTTTTCTGAGGATGAAAAGGGATATTATCCCATTTTCCAAATGGGAAAGTTGGGCTGTAAATTAGATGGCCTTCGATGCAAGAGGAACTGGGAAAGATTGAGTAGGTTTTGGGTTCTTGTTCTCTGACCCCAAGCTGCTGTGGAGCCCTGAAAAGAGGGAGAGAGGTAGTCTTATGACTTTGTGCTGTTGTTACAGTTTTAGTGCAGTGGTATGTGTCTGCTTTGAAGAGGAAGAACTCATCTGTCATTTTTATATGGTACAATTTTGTGCTATGACAGGTCCCAGAGGCTTAAACCAAACAATATTGTCCCACTGCTCTACGATGGCTATTTCACCTCGAGAATCAGATGCCTCCTACTGTAAACGAGCATGTTGTGATTTTATGGAAAATGTGATGGGGTGGTGGTCATTTTGCATTATTTATCAATGTTGTCCTGATTAAGGAGAGTAATTCCTTCTGTATCTGATTTCTGTTTTGGAATGAAGTGGTTCATGTCAGATTCTGTGAGAAGTTTGTGACGTGAGCAAAGTTTGCGGTTGTTCACAAACAACATAAAAGAATATAAACTTTTTAGACTCATATTTAGACACAGAGGAGAAATTGAAAAGAAAGCATTTTTTTTAATCACCACATTGCAAAAGCTAATAAATACTTGAATAGAAGATTTTTCCACTTAAAGTGAAGAATTGCTAAGCTGAAAGTGGACAGGGAATTTGGCTATTTCTGGAAAAAAAGGATTTTATTTTGGTTTATATGTAAATCATAGCATAGCCTTATGTGTGGTATTGCTTACCAGTTACCTGTGCTTAAAAATTAAAGAAATACAGAAAGAGATTGTGGTTGGTAAGAGATTTAAATGAATATATTTGGGGTTGTAAATATTCTTAAAATAGTTAGGTGTTTCTTGTGATGTATTTCTTGAAACTGGCTCATTTAGCATTTTTTGAGATAGCATGAGACCTTTGAAAGTAATATTTCCAAATATGGATAAGAGACTTTTATGCACTTGAATCATATTTCAACCCAGCCCCCTTATTTGGGATGTGTGAATTTAGTGCTCAGCTTGTGCATATGGGGGGAATTACCCAGACAACTGCAGTGAGCAGAACTGTGAACATGATTTCTGCAGAGCTAAATGCTTCTTGGCTCCTGACAGCCAACATCTTTAAGTTTATGAAGTGCAGCTCCCTCTCCTCAATGCCCAGGCAAATGAATTGCCAAACTCTGGGAGCCAGAGCTGAGGCAGCAGGGCAGAGGCACTAACTCAGCTCCCATTTCTTGATGAGATCTCACAGGGGAATGCAGGAGCCCTGTCCCACAGCTGACCTGCTAGAGCAGAAAGGGAAAAATCCCCAAATTAAAGTGTTGGCCAGTCTGACCACTGCTACCTCACCAGCCAGGAGAATTGATTATAAAAAGCCTCTGGAAAAGCCGGTTACTGTAGAGAGTTGTAGCAGCTGTGTTCTGTCAATGGAATTAAAATGAATTTATATCCTCTTACTCCTACAACGAGGGCTTCCTGGGGCACAGATGGGTTCCATGTATCTGCTGGTATGGGGGACAGAGAAATGGAACTGCAGTGCTGGTTTGAAACATGGGCTACTACTAAAATATATTAGTGTTGACTAGCAGAACCTTTCCAGTGGTACTTTTCTTTTTATTTATGGCTCTGTCTTGAAAAATGAAAACAAATTTTCCATATTTTTGACGTCTCCATTGTTTTGATAGACTTCTCTGATTTAAATCCTGAAATAGCTCAGTTATACTTTATATTGATGAATGCTTACCTTCTTTGGTTAGGGTAAATAATTTTTCACATAGCCACAGGCTGAAATCTTCTTAAACTGAAGGAATGACTGTAAGAATTCTCTATAAGTAGCATGTGGGCGTTGGAAAGTAAGCTTTTTTCTGTTGTATGCTATGAGGTGACCAAAACTGCAAACTGGCCTACAAACAGCCTTTATCTAGGTCTGTTTAACAGCTATATCACCAAAGACAATTGGTATGGCTTCTGAACTGCTAAAATTGAATTGTGGCCATACTAGGTATTAACTAAATCCATTGACATAAAATGCAAGTTAGTGCTCAGGTGAGGGGGTATAAAAGGGTCTGTATCCAACACCACAGCCAACCCTTCAAAGTTATTTTTGCTTTCATTTAATGAGTTTAAATTTGATAGCCACTATGGACGGATTTCATACTGATACTTAAATGGAAATGTAAGCCAAGCTATTTTATTGAGAGGAGATATGCATCTGATCATCTTTTCTGATTTCTAGTTTTCATTGCTGCTGCAAAGTTTGCTCTTCTTTTTGGGTAATTGCTAGCTTGGAATGGTTCTGGCTGAGTAATTATAAAATTGGATTTCTGCCTTTCCTGGTTTGGACATAAATCTCTTAGTGCAATTCATGGATTGCACTAGCTGCTCACTTCATATCTTGCCAAATGGACTTGTTAGCCTCCAGACTTACGTAACCTTCCCTCTAGCAGAGCTGTTCAGACATCTCAATATAACAAGCAAACAGAAAAGAGAAAGTGCAGCCAGTGAAGATTTCAGAAAGAAATTTAGGCAATCAGTCTAGGCCTGGGAGTCTTGAATCCAAGCTGATGTCTAATGGCTTAAAAATGTGACATGGTACAGCTTACTGCCTGCCATGGCTCTTACTTTGGGATCATTAGAAACACTTTATGTTTTTAAAGTGCATTTTTTAAGGCTGACCATTACCCTGTTGGATCAGGAGATGAAATTCTCTAACAGATGTTGATCTTATTCTGCAGTTCCCACTGTCATCTTGTGCCACTGAAATCAAAAAGTGAACTGTGGTTCTTTCCTCCCAACCCTCTGGCACACACAGAATACACTTTACCTTATTACCATCATGTGCTAATTGAAGGAGTGTGTCAGGCTCCACTGACAGCACTCATTGATGCACACCTAAGGTTCCTCATCTGCTTCAGGAAATAAAGCTCTCATTTCTCAAGTTTTGGAGACTATTGCAAGTCTTAATTAAAGATTGCCTAAGATGTCCTGGTGTTTTAAACAGCCATTAGAGAGTGCAAAGGAGTGGTAGTGAGATAGGACACAAAAATTAGCTGCTTAATGCTCTTTTCTTTCAATGATTTTTGAGTACCCATTCCATGCTATTTTGATAAACTTCCCTCAGTGACTAAAGTGAAACTGGTAAGCCAGCTTGAAAGTAATGTTTTGTTTTAAAAAGGAGCAGGGGAAAGAAAAAAGTCAAAAATACAGTATTAAACATGCATTCTAAGAAAGATCAAAAAAGAAAGTCTGGAATACGAGATTTCCTTTTGTCTTAATGTATTCTGGCTTTAAAAAGCCCCACATATTGTGCTAGTGTGAGAACCAGGAAGTGAGAGAGACCAAAGTGAACAACTTAATATAATAGACCAAGCTGCAGTCTGGTAGAAAATGTATATGGCACAAATGACTTCTTAGGAGCACAAATATAGAAAGTTTCCCAAGGTGTTGAGAATTCAATCTTCCATTTTCCTGATTTCTTTAGAGTACGTCTTTACTAGAAGACGTTATTACAACACAGCTGTGAGAAGCTGAGAGCTGATAAGCTGCTGACACTGATACTGTGATCACAAGGAAGAATTTTCCTTAGCAACATGAGAAATACTTGCAATTCAGCCCAAAGTCTCACAGGTTTAATTATAGGTAGTTTTGATGTTACACAAGGCATGACTTGACTCGAATATGTTGACTTCAGTGCAACATATTTTGTTTAAAATGAAACTTTATACACAGGACTAAAAGTCAGAAGTTTTTATTCCAAGGAGAAATGCAGCAGCTCTTCAGGGAGTTGGTGTAAAATACCCTGTAAATACTGCTGAGGTGGTGAGTAGGCTTTGCTTGCAGGTTGCTTGCAGGAGGTTAAATTCCATCAGAGGCATGATGTGTAACACTATCCTAAAGACGTAAGCATGCTCAGCTTTCTAATGCCATGTTAGACGTACAGGTATTTTTGGAATAATATTTCAATTACTAATTTAACTGTCATTAGCAATTGTGTATTAACTGGAGGATAAAATTTGTTTTATCCTGTGATTCTTGCATATGCCTTAATTTGTGAGGAATGGTGTTGCTCTGTTCAGGGCTGAGGTTATTGAGAGGGTGGGCACATCATCAGTGACTTTTTTCTTTGGGAGAAAAGAGCTGTCAGTGTTCTTTTAAAATCAGCCAACCTCTTCTAATGTCTAAACCTAAAAATGTAGTACATCCAGGAGCATCAAGTGGATGTGCAATCATTTCCTTTTGAGGAAAAAGAAAGAAAAACTATTTCTGCAGCTTAGTACAGAGCTAAGACAGATAAAAGCAGACAGACTATGTTAGCTAGATACTAAATCTTAAAATACCTAAATAGTTATGTTATGTTATGGAATAAAGGAGTCAATACTTTATTTAAATTGCTAATTTTTTTGTTTTGCTGGGTAAACTAAATACTGTGCATTTTGGAAGGAAAAGTTTGCAGTGCTCTCATGAACACCATGATATGCACAGCAGCAGCAGGTGCTGCGTTAATTCAGTGGCAGCTGGTCTTGGTTCCCTGTTCTCCTCCTTTTAGTGGTGCAATTGTGGAGTCATGTGCTGCAGTCAGAAATGGTGTGTAGCAGTCCCTGTGCCTCCTCATATTTAAAAATGAAAAACAAAACTGAGAGCTGGATTTGGTTTATAATTGTAAATGGGGTTTCATTCCTTGTGGTGAGGGTGTCATGCAAACAGAAGAAGGAAATTACATAGGCTAAGGATTGCCATAGGTCTGAGCTGTCTGTTGAAAGTTCTGTTCCTAGGTATATGATGCTTTCTTACAGCAAGGGTTTAAGAATCGTTTTTTACAGAAAGATGAATTTACATGAAGAACACAAATGTGGAAGAATTTAGCAATGACATGGAGAATCCATTTTCAGAGCATAACTGGTAGTTCCTAGCTTTCAAAGCTAATGCATGTTATCAATGCATGTAATTTATATTCTAAGGACTCTTTCAAGTCTGATTAAAACCAGTTTGACCATTTAAATGGGCATTAAAGTAATAGAGGTGTTTTTGAGTGTGGAATGTTAGACAAATAAAATGTAAATATAGATCCCCATAATTAACTTTCTCCAGTGAGAGCTTCCCTAGTTAAATACCCAAATGCCTTATTCAGAATGTGAATGTAGCTCTCCATGACTATTTTAAGAAATAACAGGTAAGTTTACTATTTATACAAACAGCAACCGAGAACTTTTGCTACTGAAGAAAACATGTAAATTAGGAGCATATGATAGTTTCTTTTTTTGGTATAGAAAGCATGAGTTTCAACTCTCTTCGTGTTTCCTGAACTGTTTGTTCTTTGTTCAGGAAGACGCTACAAAAATATAAGCCATAGGTGTTAAGCTGCTCGTTTCACTTTTCCAGTGTGAAGTCCCTCCAGGAATGAGGTCTTCCCACCATTGCTCTTCAGTAGGACCGTAGTGTGGAGGAAGATAATGTTTGCTAGCATTTGACTGTTACATTTTTAATGTAGTTTTTGGAGGCACCCAAAGGAGGAACTGTTCCTGGGTCTGCAAGCCAAGCATATTTGTGGTGTTGAGATCCACGGTAGGGATTGCGCTGGAGGGACAGAATGCAAGCAAAATATCATCTAAAAGGAAACCATCCCATTATCTAGGTTTTTAGCACCTTGTGTGTTTTTGTAATTATACATGGTGGTGGTGTCTTAGGTATTTGAGGGAGGCAAAAAGTGGCTGGCCTTAATTGGAATAGTATGTGTGGAATCTCACCTCTCCCTCAGTGTTGCATGTCCTGGGACCTAAACAGCTTCAAAGATGTGGGTAATAACCACCTCTGAAGTTTGCATCATTTCCCACTTAGGAACTTGATTCTAGGATACAGGTTAGAAAACTGGCTAGTACAAAATATTTCTTTCACTGGCTGTTGAGGAGACATGCACAAATCCCAAAATGATGTGGCAATTTAGAAAGAAGCAGGAGATAGATGACATATGCTTATGTGTCTTGGCTTACTCTTTCAGTTCATTTGAATCCTGCAAGCTGTTTCTACAAGAGGTGTTCTTTTAAGGTTAATTTCAGTCTCTGCAAAGCAGGTGTTTACAGCAGAGTTTCCTCTTTCAACCATGTGCCTAACAATAGTGTGATTAAATTCTCACTCTGGGGCAGCCTGACTTTTGGCTGCATGTGTGTGCCTGCATGAGCATGTCAGCAAAGCTGCTTTTATTATTCAGCAAAAAGAACATATGCAGTTAATCTGAATACAGGAGAAATGCTTTGAATGGGTTCTTGAATCTGTAAGACTGGTAGACAGAATGGAGCAGATGAGGCAAATAAATAGAAATTGATGGCAGCATTTTTAATTTAAGCAATCAGAGCAAAATGCAATGATGAACTGAGTGCAAAGCTAAGAAATACATCCACTGCACTGTAAAAATAATATATTTTATGCTGCTTGTGTTTTGCTCGGTTTTTAATATGACTTGTTTTTGTTATACACAATGCAAAATAGCCTCGGATTTGCTGCCAGGGATGAAACTGTACGTGCTGGAAGTTGTATCTGCACTGCTGGGCAAAGTAGTGTTGTGTTGGATCAGTGAAAAAAGCCCACACGTGGCAAAACACTGCAATTCTGCTTTGAAACCAGCAATAGGAAAGCAAGGAAGAAAACACAAAAATGTGTCAGTTGTAGACGATTGTCTAAGGAGAATAGGGGTGCTGTTATCTCTATCCCTATTAGGTGGTCTAATAAAAGACATTATCTCTGCCTACAAAGCACAGCCTTGCCTGGGGGGAGAAGGGAATTTGCACACAGCACAGCATTACTTCCATGCTGCTCATTGACTCAGGAAGGCAAGAATGGCCCAAGTTTTCGGCTTCTGTTTTCTGCAAGATGGCTCTGTATCTGGAGAGGCTACTTGTGCACTGTGGAAATGAGGTGTATTGTGTTTGGGAACCTGCTCCTACAGAGTGGCTGCAGCACACAGGTCAGTACTTCACTCAAGTGGCTCTCCCATGGAGTGACAGCACACAGACTGCATAAGGCTATGCTGTCGTGTACTTGCTCCCTACAGCAAAGGGAGTGCTGCGGTCTGACCACAGTCAGGCTGAGCAGTGGATCTCCAGTCACTGCTGTGCATCCAGGTTCTTCATCTGTAGGGGCTCTCCAAGTCAGGAGCATGCAAATCCAGAGTGTCCAACAGTGGCTTTCAAAGTACCCCTTAAAATCTTCATCACTCTTTGATCAAATAATGGACAAATTTTACTTTTATTCAGGAATTCTGCCTTCTTTATGCACAGGGTACAATGGTGGATTACATGTGTGAAGTACTTGTGATTTCAGGAGGATGCTCTATGAATTGAAAGTAGTGGCAAAACCTTTACCTGTTATGAAACTGCTGCTATCACCCTTCATTTGTTCTTTGAAAATTTAGTTCCTAATGGATTAATTAATACACACCTCTGACAACAATCACATAAATCTTAGCAATATCTCAGGTAAATTTTTTTATTTTGCTCTCAAAAAAATTGTCATGCAATTGTTAACTGTTTTGATAAATTAGTGTATTAGTAGCAGTTATGCTTCTCAAATGAAGCAGTTTTTCATGTGTGAGTTTAATAAATAGAGATAATTTTATGTCAGCCTTCAGTGTGCTTAAATTATTATAACTCTCATAATTGAAGTCTAAAATCAACAATAATAGTTTAGATATATTAATAACAAATGGCTCATCTTAAAAATCATGCTTTGCTTTTTTGTGTGGTGTACAAGTACCTGAGAAATTTAAAGTAATATAAAAATTGAAGGGCTTTTGGTTGTTTTTTAAAGAAACTTACATTAAATGTAATCCAATGCTCACTAGAGAAAATTAGAACTGGAATCTGTCTGTCAAAGCCACTTAAACTTGGTAGTATTACTTCTTAGAATTCCTTTATTGTCTGTGTTTTAAAAGGAAACAGGTAGGTCCCAAAATTGGAATTGGCTTCCTTTAAGATTAAGGTTAGGAAATCAAGTGAACATAATTTCTATGTTTTAAGCACTTGATTTCTTTTACTTCATACCCTTTTCTAAATTTTGAGATTCACAAGTCTTTGGAAGAAGGAAAGGAGATGCAGTAGTTTCAGTACTATCCACGTGTTGAGGGAGGGATTAAAAATTATCTGTGGTCTGTGAAGAAAACAGTACAAGTGCTAAGCTGAGATGTTCCTAGTTTGTTATTGTGTCTCACAGCATGAAACACAAAAAAATTGTATGGTGCTAAGGAACAACCAGGTCATATTTTTTGTGTGCATTTCACGTCCGAGCGCCTTGCTGCTCCGGGGTCCTTGCAGGCGTGCAGGTGACGCTCACAGCCCTACAGGTACAGATTTCCACAATGTGCTCAGTCTCCCTTGGCACAGCTTTGTGCCAGCCCAGCATCTCTTCAGAAGGGAGAAGTGGTCAAGGGTTTGTTTCCTTTTGCCTCCCTCACAGCAGCCTGCCAGACTGTAGAAGAGCTGGTTCCCATCACTGCTCTGAAGCATAAGTAATATAGAACGAGAGGACAGGGTGGGGATGGGAACTGCTAAGGGGAAAGAAGGGATTAAGGGGAAAAGAAAAGAAAAAGAAAAAGAAAAAGAAAAGAAAAGAAAAGAAAAGAAAAGAAAAGAAAAGAAAAGAAAAGAAAAGAAAAGAAAAGAAAAGAAAAGAAAAGAAAAGAAAAGAAAAGAAAAGAAAAGAAAAGAAAAGAAAAGAAAAGAAAAGAAAAGAAAAGAAAAGAAAAGAAGTCGGTGATTCTGAGTTTTGAAAAGGCTTGAACCTGAATGAGACCTAGCATTTCTGTTCCATTAATTCCAAGTAAAATCAGATGAAAAGGAAGATGAGTGAAGATAATGGAGAAAGAACAGAAAAACATTGCTTTGTTGCTAAAAGGCAAGGCTGGAAAGTCTAATTCTAAGTGTATGCTAACAGACATTTTGTAACATTAACCTGTAAAGTTTATTGACCCGGCAAGGATAGGAATGTCTCTGAGTGTGTGTGTACGTGTAATGGGGAGCATGAAATTCTATTGCATATTTTGAGAAATAGTAAGTTTTGGGTGTTTTTCTTTCATAAAAAATTCAGAAAATCTTTCAAAAGCAGTATTTGCATACCCCTTGTTTCCTTCAGTTCCCATATGTGTCCCTTAATTAAAACTTTTTGCCTTTTTTTTTAACAAAAGTGTAGGGTGAATCAGTGAGGTACAGAGATGTAATAGATTCTTCATGATCTTTCTATTTCTTTTCAGCACCTGGGGCGTGGGGGAGTTTCTGGGATCAGTATTTAATTTGATTTGGAGTGTTGAAACTCTGCCTTGCGAGGGATGTGCATTTTACAGCACTTGTCTGCAGGCAGTGTGAGATAACTCATGCCTGGGAACAGGCTTGTGCAAGGGAACAGGGCTACTTTGGCCTGACCCACTGCACGTGCCTGCCCTGCGCCGGAGGCAGTGGAATGTCAGGAGGTACCTATTGTCTTCCTGAACTGGTTTTTCTGGGGATGGACTGAACTCCCCACGTTTGCATGCAGTCAAACAGGAGCTTTGGAAGTTTTGCTTTGGCAATCAGACTGAGGTAACATCAGGTGCAATCTGTGTGTTTGTCCCTTCCTGCTGCAGTACTGTGAGGGAGGGTGATAGCAAGCCCATTCTTGTAATTGTCAGACTCTTAAGTGGTGTGTGAATGCCTATGCCAAAAGAAATGTTTAGAAGTTTATAAGCACATAAAACTAATTGGGCAGAAAAACCTTTATTGACAAAAGAGATAGTAAGAGTTTAATTCTAGGGACCTTTTCAATATAGAAGTACAATCTGAAGTATAAAACTTCCAAATAACAATTCTTTTTACAAACTGTACAAATGTGTGCTGCCCATGTTCCAGGGGTTCATGCCAATGAGTCTTCAGATGGAAAAATTTGAAATGTTCCATGAGTTCGTCTTCCTCGTGCATTATGGTCTCATGGACATCGACTCTTTGAGTCCTAATTATCACAAATATGCAAGTTTCAAAGTGCTTAACATTCTCCAAGTAACCTGTACACCTGATATTTTTTAATCTAAATATTCCACTCCAGAGATTATTTCTACTATACAATAAGAAAGATAACTATGCAGGCTTTCTGGCTCTGTTCCTTCTCCCTGCAGGAGAAGAGAAGCTCCAGGATGTGCAAAATCTATAACAGCTTCTAGAAACTGAAGAAATCCTTGCTCCTGTTGCAAGGAGTAGCTCTTTTACAGTCAGAGAGAGTGATCTTTGGATTGGTTTCTTTTTCCATAAGAAGAGCAGTACAAAGAATACTGAGCAGCCTGGGAAGCAGACAAAGTCTATTGTAGCTTCCAAGTGTTATATTTTACCTCACTCTTCTGAAGTACTGCTCTGCAGAGTTGTTCACCAATGTTCCCTGAAAATTACTGATACATTACAACTTTTAATATAAAATTGGCTTCTGGACTCTCTCTATATGCTTTTTTTTTCCAGCAGAAAGAAGGCACAGCCATCAAATGCTGTGCCATGTTATAGGAATGGTGCTCAGCACCAAAATTTTCAAGGATCTTCATTTGGGACGTATTTCATGCTTGCTAAAAAGAGCATTGTGTTCAGCTGGCAGCTGCTCAAGCTAGCTCAAAGCCTGTACCTGTTAGTGGGAATGAAAATAACTGAAGACATGCTGGGGTTCAGCCTGTAAATGGTGGTCAATAGTTGTAAGCAAACTTTGGTCCTGGGTCTGTCATTCAGAAGGTGAATGCAATGATTATGGGGTTAGGGAGAGGCAGGGGGAGTGGAAGAGGCTGAGCGGTGAAGCCAGGACCCCAGACTCTCTGGGACAGAGGGTGCATCCCCTTTATTTTTTTTTTTTTTTCATAATTTAGTCCTTTGGTGGGGAGTGGGAAAGATGTCTGTGCCCTTTCAAGTGTTAACATGTAGCTAGTAACACAGAGTAGATTTAACACTGTATGAATTTGTATCTCAATGACTTTTTGCACTTTGCTTCACTTGGGAGAAATTTCACTGACATTCACTTTCATTTAGCACCAGGCAGGATTATCCCTGCAACAGTATCCAGTACAATGACAGAGATGCTTAGGTGTAGTGGTCCATGTGGTCTTCTTGCAGGTATAGCTGGTTGTAATTTTAAAACACTTTTTAAGACCTGCTTTGTGTCTGTCACACCTTTGGACTCTGCACTGGATGGTTCAGAGCTGTGCTTCAGGCTGGGACAGGGACGAGACCAGCATCTATTTGAAGAAGTGGAGCATGTGGGGCTGTTTCTGAAAAAGGTTACAGGGAAGCCCAGATGTGTTATCAGAAGTCTGGGGACAGGAGGAACGTTTGTAAATCAGATCTAGGGAAAAAGGGACATTGCAGCATTGCTACCTGGGTGATGACCCCAATGATTGCTCTGCTTTTTCATCATAGCCTGGCATAGCTGTAATCACGATGATCTAGGCAGCTTTTTAACAGGGTAATATAAGATTCAGTGTCCCAAAGAGTGAATTTATTCTGTTCTAAAGTAGTTGAAACTATGCTGGAAGATGGCAGTCCATTTGTAAGTGTAAATATTTTCTAATAGATCGTAATGGTAGTCTCTGAACCTCTTCCCCTTCTTCTGCTCCAGGATCTTGAGCCAGCTGGCTGTGATACCAGTTGAGACACAGAGATTTCACAGTGTACCTCCAAGCAAAGACAGTGCATGTTTCTTTTCTTAGTTTGGGAGCGCATTTCTTGTATGCACGCTTCTCTTCTTTTTAAAGGTCCTTTGGCATAGACATTCTGGATCCAACTGTATCTGAGGTCAAAAGATTATTGAGGAAGGAAATATAAATTGTGGTGTGTTACTACTGTGCATGAAATAGCAAAATCTTGAAAAATACAGAAGACACAACAAATGAAATTAGGCTCACTCTACATGGGCTTTACTGGAAAACAAATTAAGGCTTAATTAGGGATTACAAACTGGGATATATTTATTTAATTATAATTATATATATATATATACTTTTATTTATTTATGATTTTTATTATTATATAGTATATATATTATATACATTAAATTATAAATTATAAATAAATAAATGGGTGTCTGAAAGCATTTGAAGCATGGCTTCAAATCTCCAGTCTGACTGACTTCAAGAAACCCTTTTGAAGTATTTGGTTGTAACTGCACATAAACAAAAATCAGGGCAATATTTATGGAGTAATCAAGGAGCCTATACATTTGTCAGATAACAAACTAATGTCCACAGCCTGCCCTAAATACCTAAAAACCTGATAACTCTGTCATGAAGGCAGAGATTAGATTGCTCAGTTGTGACTCTGTAGAAGTTAATCCTTTTATTGCTGTTCCCATAAAATTTCAGACAACAAAGCAGTGTTTCAGTAACATCACATTACCATTTTGCAGGGCTGTGTGATAATGTTTCAACAGTATTTGCAAATTCTTAGTCTTTTTGAAAGCTGAAGTCAGAAAGATCTCTGCTGACCATAATATCTCAATTTTGCCCTTGATGTGTGGATATTTGGCTGCTGGGCTCTGCCTGGGGCTTGTATCTGTGGTAGCAGATAATCTACTGAGAGGCAGCTAGTTCTTAGTTGTATGTAATATTACTTTATATTCAGCCTGCTATGAGCAATCCTATGAATTTTTACTGATTTGTATTCATAGTTTTAGCAAGTGTGTGAAAAATATACAGCCTATAATTATATCTACCTGTGCAAAACAGAAAATTAGAATGATTCATTTCCCTTGGAGAAGTTCTTATATTAAACATTTGTTTGACAGTTCTTTGAAAAAAGTCACTTCTCTTATTTTCAAAGAGTAGGAAATACAGAAATATTTTTCTTAACCTTTTATTAATCATGAATTATTTCCTTTAATACTAGAAATGTCATTTTTTCTCCATTCATAGAGGTTTTAGTTTTCATTAATGTCCCAGTATATCTGCGTCTCCTTCTGTTTTTCTAGACAAACTTTGCTTTGAAATACTGTGAAAGATTTTGTATATTCTTAGTTAAGACTCCCACATACAGGCTATATAAATACTGATATGGTTACACACGTGGTCAGCTTCTTTTAAATAACTGAGCAGTGTACCTGATTGCTCGTCATGCTTGAAAACTGTAAGCAGAGGCTACAAATAGGCCCCTCTTCCATTTTTTATTGCATCATGTCACGTGCCACGTGTAAGCTTGTGGTCAGAAGTACTTGTATTTGTTTCTTTTGTCCTATGCAGTGGTCACAGTCTTGCTGTGCTTCAGGCTCCATGTCTCCCATCCTGCTGAGTGTGGGAATGCAAGACTTTGGGTGGGCGATCCCTCTGGAAGCTGCAAGGCTGGGTGGGACTCTGTGTGTGGGAACTGTTCCTGCTCCTGGGGCAGCAGGATGTGGGTGCCCACATCCCTCTGGGTGAGGGAAGCACATACTCCTGACCCCTGGTGCCATCAGCCCTCTATAAAGGCTGTATATCCAAGGGAAACAGTCCATGAGGGTAACAGGCTGGGAAAGTGTAGGGAGTCGATGCAGTCTTCTGCATTAGACTTCTCACTGACTCTAGGCTTCCTTTGATTTCTCCAAACCTTAATGAAAAGCTGGTTCAGAGACTCTGCTAAAAAGATGGTGGACTTTGTGTTAGCCAGGGGTGGATGCCATGATGGACAGTCAAATCCAGTTCATTCCCAGCCTGAACACAAATGTGTCTTTTTTCTACTTCCACTCTTCTCAGGCCACAAAAGATTGTGTTTGTATTAGTCCTCCATGATCTTGCTGCTTCTTGCTACTTCATTCCCTTCCTCCCCACTGAGCTGTAAGCAGGGTTAGAGGTGATTGGAGGACGGTTCATAAGGGAATGTGGCAGAAGGGTGTTTTCTGACTGAAATTCTGCAGGGCTGAGCAGAACGTAAGCTCAGCAGCAGTGATGCTCTGCAGCATCGGTACGTTCAGCTGACAACACCTTCCCAAATCTCATGTGATTTTCCAGAATCAATTTTCCCTTTGCACTCTGTTGATTCTCTCATGGGCTTTGGGTAATCAACCCTTTCTCTTTTCTGTTGCAGAGCTCCAACATGGGAGGCAAACTGAGCAAGAAGAAGAAGGGATACAGTGTCAATGATGAAAAAGCTAAAGACAAAGACAAGAAGGCTGAAGGAGCAGCAACTGAGGAAGAGGAGACTCCAAAGGAGGCTGAGGATGCCCAGAAAACCACAGAGACCACAGAAGTGAAGGAGAACAATAAGGAGGAGAAGGGAGAAAAGGATACTCAGGTCACTGCCAATAAGACAGAAGAAAAAGAAGGGGAGAAGGAGAAAACAGTGACCCAGGAAGAAACCCAGAAAACAGAACCTGAGAAGTCAGAGGCTGTTGTTGATGCAAAAGTAGAGCCACAGAAGAATACCGAACAGGCACCCAAGCAAGAGGAGCCGACTGCTGCCTCTGCTCCTGCTGCCAGTAGCGAAGCACCCAAACCCTCTGAGCCTAGCACCGATGCAAAAGCTTCCCAGCCTTCAGAAGCCACGGCTCCCAGTAAAGCAGATGACAAGAGCAAAGAGGAAGGGGAAGCCAAAAAGACTGAGGCTCCCGCGACGCCTGCAGCCCAAGAAACTAAAAGTGAAGTGGCCCCAGCTTCAGACTCAAAACCTAGCAGCAACGAGGCTGCACCTTCTTCCAAGGAGCCCGCGGCAACAGCAGCGCCTAGTTCGACTGCTAAGGCCTCGGACCCTGCAGCCCCTCCAGAGGAAGCGAAACCTTCTGAAGTTCCAGCGACTAATTCGGATCAAACCATAGCAGTGCAAGATTAAATTGGACAGCCTGTTGAAACAACCACTTAAAACAACCTGTGTCTTTTTTTTATTTTTTCAGCTATACTAACTCGTTTCAGATCTGAAATAGCAAATATGTATTGCCCAGAAAAGAAGGAGAAAAAAAAAAAAAGAGAAAAAGTTGAAAGGATGTCCCATCAAGTTGGGAGGGAGGGAGGGGGGAGAATCCAAATAGTATTTTTGTGGGGAAATATCTAATATACTTTCTGCCAACTTGACACAAGTCCTGGATTAAAATAAATAAATAAATAAATGGATGTCTGAAAGTACAGCACATCTTTTGTATCTGAACTGCTGTAAATGCACTCCACCAGTGTATTAAAATCTTCTTTTTGTTCTGTAATGGGGTTTGGGAGTGACGCGTTTGATTCTGCCCACTAGGTTTGTGCCAAGGCAATCAGATCTTTATGAAAGCAGTATTTTCTGTGTTTTTTTTTTATTTACAGCCTTTCTTATTTTGATATTTTTTTTATGCAGTGGATGAATGCCAACTTTCAGACAAAACCCACTTAGCTGTCCACATATTTCTCAATGCCAATCCTCCAATTCTTCCTCTCCAAATATTTTTTGGGAGTAAAAAGCATTCTCATCCTACTTAGCCTACCTAGATTTCTCATGACGAGTTAATGCATGTCCGTGGTTGGGTGCACCTGTAGTTCTGTTTATTGGTCAGTGGAAATGAAAAAGTCTGCGTTCATTGCAGTTCCAGTTTCTCTTCCATTCTGTGTCACAGACACCAACACACACTCATTGGAAAACAAATGAAAAAACAAAATGTACAATGGATGCATTGAAATTATATGTAATTGTATAAATGGTGCAACAGTAATAAAAGTTAAATAATTTAAAAAATATATAAGTGTAAAGACTGATTAAATCTTCACTTTCACCCCTTGAGAACTAGGCAAAGGAGGTTCTGACACTTAAGAAGTATTACATGTGGGGCTGTTTACTTTCCTATAAATAGTCACTCTCCAACAGCCATAACTGTTCTTAGGTGAGGTTGGATAAAGTGGCCAATGAACAGCACGTCTCATATATGTTTTATCCCATTCAAAGTAGAAGTGGCTTTTGCCCGCCTTAACATGTGAAATAAAAATGCTCTCTTGCTATTTTGAAGAGCCACAGGCATGCTGACTGAGTTTTAATTGGGACAAGGACAGTGGATTTGATAAACTGATCTTTTAAAATGAGGCAATTAAATTTAATCCTAGTCCTATTAAAGTATTTCTAGTGCTGATACACTTTGTTCTATTCCCCATTACTATTGGGTAGGAGATAAACCACCGTTGGCACAAAAGGCCAGTCCTGTGTATTTCAAATATGGATAATCTTATGTAGCTGAGTGGAGTTTAGCCCAGCACAAACATTTTTCATTACTTTTGCCTATTTGCTTCATTTTTATTCAGCAGAACAGCTGAGTAATTGCACTTTTTGCTGAGTGGTGTCATTGGTGGATATGGACAATGATTTAAGTGCAGAGCCCAGGATTCATGAAACCAGTTAAAGCAGCGTATTTGGCCTGCCTATTAGTAAACTTTTAGGCAGAGCAGAAGTTCTGAAAGAAGTGGGCAGTGGTAAATAGAAACACAGCTGGTATACATACCAAAGGGATGAGCAGGCTTGTATTTAGTAAATAAGGAAAATTATGTTTTAAAATGGTATAAATTATTTCAAATACTTTCGCTCCATGCAGTGAGGATGATTCACTCTACAGACTTGCATAATACTAATCCTATTTTTTTTCAAAAATACAAACAAGCTTCCTATACCATGCTGGCCATACTCTTATGCAGCTGTGCACCTGGGAGAAGCTTACTGCAACAGGCAGGAATAGTTCAGTTGGGTTTAAATCAGGTCATTCACCTCCATGAATCTTGCACCACCATGAAAGTTTTGCATCCTTAATGTGGTGCTGAATGCAATCTTTAATTCTTTGAGATAATTAAAAATACCCCTGTGCTCGCACAGCTGTATCCAAACCTAGCAGCCTCTGCAGCTGTGGATAGCAAAGTCTTAACACACGTGCTGAGGTTCTCACAATCTGCTTGCTGATGGCAGTTTCATCCCAACAGTGTCATTACTGCAAAGAAATGTTGTGCCCCACATGCGTGGAAATCAATAGCATATGATCAAAGAAATATGCACTTGTGTTTGGGAAATGGAGAGTCAGCAAAGCCAAAGATCAGTGCACTCAAAAGTCTCCAGTAGTTTCAAAAAATAAAAGAGGAAAGTTGCCATATGATGTTTTAAATATTAAAACATTAATTAAAACATTCTATTATTAGAGAGGTCTGCAAAATTGTTTTTTTCATAGTTGTTAAATTTCTTTGTGTATAACTGATGGTTAAAGGCATTCTGGCCAAGGCCACTGCTCCAAAATGCTGCTATTCTATACCTGCATACAGAAGGAAAGAAATAATCTCTGTTCAAAGAGCTTATGAACTAAACATGTTGTTAAACATGTATGTTTAATGGAAATGTGATGCATGTTGTTTGCTTGAAGAGCCATGAGAATAGGTGAGAGCCTAGAGGCTTGCTTTTCTTCAGTCCAGTCTCCCATCTCCAAGATACTCTCTTTTTCTGCATTATAATCATTCTTTAATGACAGTAAAAGTATGCTGAGGGTACAGAGCTAACAGGCATGTTAATGCTCTGAGCACAAGCACATTGCAGATAACCTCAAAGGACCCAACCCTTTTGTGAAAATGTGCCAAAGGAATAGAGAAATTCAATCCTGGGAAAGAACCTTTGCTATTGTTTAGAGCCCCCACAGAGACATGTTTGCACGGGCTTCCTTGTTTTCCCCTGGAAACTGTCAAGAATCTGTTGCTTTCCCTTCAGCAATAGGAAGGTCAGTGCCATTGACTTTGCTCATACTTTGCTTGCACTTGCACAGCAAAGAGAAGCTGAGATGCCTTTAAATGTACAGCAACTTTACTTTTTTCTCTCTTCTCTTCTCTTCTCTTCTCTTCTCTTCTCTTCTCTTCTCTTCTCTTCTCTTCTCTTCTCTTCTCTTCTCTTCTCTTCTCTTCTCTTCTCTTCTCTTCTCTTCTCTTCTCTTCTCTTCTCTTCTCTTCTCTTCTCTTCTCTTCTCTTCTCTTCTCTTCTCTTCTCTTCTCTTCTCTTCTCTTCTCTTCTCTTCTCTTCTCTTCTCTCTCTCTTAATTTTTCTATTTCTTCTTTTTATTTTCTTTTCTTTTTCTCTTTCTCTTTTTCTCTTTTTCTCTTTGTCTTTCTTTTTCTCTTTTTTCTTTTTTCATTTTTCCTCTGGTTGAAATGTTCCTGTTACTATTTTTATAGTGAATTTTGGGGATGCAAAAAATCCTACAGTTATGTTAAATTATTAATAATGAAATTACTTCCTAGAAGCAATGCCTACCACTTGCTCTGTAGTTGGTTCCATACTCTTAACTTCTGTGTCTGTACAGGGTAGACATTCCTTGAAGAAACTACAACAAAACATTACAGGATGTGTTAGTGTCCTAGGTGACAGCATTTCCAGGCACATCTGTGTGGCTGCCAGTATCTAAACAGTCAGTGACTTCTGAATTTCTGCTGGCACTTCCTTTGTCCCAGTGTCCCTATGTCTGGTCTCTGTCTCACCTGATCATTGCCTTTTCCAGATCACCATGAACTCTTGCTTTGTGCCAGTATACTCAATCAGTGGGTGCATCAAGTGTTCAGTCTTCCTTCAGAAGCTTCTTATCACTACATCACATTTCTGTGAATTTATCCTTATTTGACCAAATAGGGGAGTGCCTCAAAGAAATGCCTCAGTTTTGTTCCTCTGCTGCAAGAAACCACTTTCTTACAACACATTTTTTTAGTACATCTTCTGCTATGCTTTCATTGATGCCTCATTGCACGTAATTCATCATATTTAAGGTTCTTTTTCAAGATTTTTGAGATGCTAATCATGTGGTTTGCTGTTTTATTCAGCAATACATATTTTCTTTCTGCATTAAATTCTTGACTTTTATCTAGACTGAGATTTGGTTGACTTTCTGCTTTTCATTTCATTATTTATAGATATAAAATTTTTACATCTTGTTTTATATTTAACCTGCCGATCATATTTCATGCAACATAAATGTATATCAGCTGTTAAGTGGTCAGACTTAGAAACCATGGCACTTCAGACATGGTAAAAACACAGCCAGCAAAAGTAACAGGAGTGTACCTGTGGTTTGCATCACTGCTATGAAAATGTCTCTCCAGGACTGGCAGAGCTTTGCTTGCTGCATTTATCATGATGGGGTCAAGATCTGGCTACAGATTTAGGTAAGCAGAAGGGTTTTTTTTCCTTTTTTGTTGTTGTTGTTGTTTGTTGGGGAAGAAAGGAAAGGAGTGGATGTTTTGAAACATGGCCACAGGTGTTGGGACACAGAACACATGACACAATCCTTTTGTTTCCTGGAGACAATTTTATTGTATGTTAGTTGGCCACTGCAGGGCTACCAAGTCTTTTCAACTTGTCAGGATTCTTGTCTCTCTTTTAGAATATTTGCTGGTCTAGGCAATAAATATTAATTCCAGCTTTTACTCTCATGGCTGCTTAAATGTATTGTCTCTACCTTTAGCTTGTCTTCCTTCCACAATTTAGGTCTGACATCCCTTTGAGACTTCTGTTGCATCAGGAGGGTAACTGAATTTCTTGACATCTTGGCTTGATCAAGATGATTTTTTGAGACTCAAGTCAAGTGAGATGCAGATTTGATGGAGTTACAAGTTTGTTTCACTTACTAAGCAAAAATTCAAAGGCTTTACAGGATATTCCTGCTGAGGTTAGAGTGAAATCTTCCTACAAGTCGTATCAGTCTGCTTTTTGTAATGTCATCAGGTTGCTGCAAAATGCATAGCTTGCTAAACATCACTGCTGGTTCAGCTGGCCAGTAATTTTAGATTAACACTTGGTAAAGTTTGACATTCAGTCTCTCTTGAGAATTAAAGAAATTGTATTGGGCTCAATTCCAAGGCAGAAACAGAGCTGTTCACGTTAGGAGATAGAAGAGTAATAGAATCCATTTTTTAAACTTTATTCAGTTCCATTCGGTTCAGAAGGAAGGTCTGCCCTTAAAGCTGGTCTTTTTGCTTTGGGAATGGAGAAAATCTCATATCAGCAAGACTGCAAGTTTCCTAGCCACAAAATGGTCTTTAAAATTTACAGTTAGAACTTTAAGCCTGAACCTTGACTCGCAGTTGTTTAATCACAGGGTACACACACCCTTGTGAAGCAGGGCTACTAGAGGCGCACAGTGTGGCAGGACAGCTGATGGTCTTTTGTTCTATCTAATCCAATGGCTCTTATTTGGCACCCATTTCCCCATGCTTGCTTTATTGGTTTTCTACAAGTGATAGGTTTATTATGTCTTAATGAGAATAGTGTGCAGTAATGACAGACCCTACTGATGCTCCACAAATCACATTTTTCTGGGTTGAATTTTTTTATAGAGTTCTGGCATTACTTGCATGATTCCATACTGAGGTGGCAAAAACTTCTATGTTTACCAAGTAGAATATTAATTGATCTGATTGAAAGGAGAAGCTGAAAAATAATTATGTTATTTGAAATTGGCGCATGCCTGAAAGACCAAAGCCTTTATTCTGCAACAGTCCAGGATTCTGCAATGGCTCACTGTAAGCTAAAAGACCCTATGGAGATTTCAAAAGATATCACATGTCAGTATGCTGAATACATTCTTGGTTTAAGCTCTGCTGCTCTGTCCAATCATCTGAATTTTGTCAGCTGCACTTCATTTTTTTATTTTTATATAAAAGACAGCATTCCTAAGCTAGCATTTTTTTTCAAAAGGTGAACAACAGTATCTCATTATGACTACATTGCAAAAGAAAATTTCAATTTCATTAAAACTTGATAAACATTTCCCAGTAAAAGAAGCTCTGAAACTACCTAGAAATATTTTCCACCATTTTATATAGAATAAATTTTGGATACTTTTCTGGTAGCAAATTTTTCAAGGACATATTCATAAAATCATACTTTTGTAATATAACTGTTGATGGATGGTAAATGGACAATCTAATGGTGTCTGGCCACACATTGCAGGCTAAGTAAAGAAAACCTGGAACATGGGAGGGAAGATCTTCAGCTGACAAAATTATTGATTTAGGTCGACTGAACTGTATGAAAGTCATTCTATTTCAGTTATGCCATACAGACTAAAAAAAAAGCATTAGCAATAGAATGTCACATTATATTATGTAGTGCTGAATGGTCAGATATGAGTGAATTAAACTGTTAACCTTAGTGATAACCTAATAACAGACAGGTTTGGATTTGAATTAAAGGAGTGTATGAATGCTAATTAGGAAAGTAATGCAAGTTCTGAAATGTCACATTTAAAGGATTTATTTAAGACTTTAGGTAGTCAGTTTTTATGAATGATTCAGGATGTTTCTGGTAGTCATAGCGGACAACTTAAGGATTAACATATTTCTACATATGCACGTGAAAATTACATGAAGATAAAAATTAATGCTAGTGGGGAGAAGTGACTTATACTTCCTGGTAAGTGTTAAATTTAAACTAGTGTGTCATGTTGCACTTATTTTGAGCCTGAATTTTGCCTTTCACTGTATCTTGGTGCTCTAGCTTAGCTGTATCACACACATGTTGGATCAGACTTTTCCCCACATTGCCACTTTTTCTAGCTATACCTGACCCAATTTTATATCAATTTTTATTGTTTAATCTGCCAGGACCAAGATGCCTACATTAACGGAGATCTAAGCAGGTGATATCCCAAACTATCAGATGAACCTTTAACATTCAGACTAGCTCTGTGGTACTGGGTTCCATCTGTGCTCATTACCTCTGGCTTTGATATGTCCATACCAAAAATAAGATTTCAAAGGGTTTTAGTGTGTGTTGTTTCCCTCTCTTCCAAGTGCCCCAAAAGTAAAGGTGGCTGATGTATTCTAGCATGCTGAGCTAGAGGGAGTTTCTCTCAGCTGAAAGTTTGAAAACTTGGAAAAAAGGCTATTCAGTCCCTTGATCAAGATGAGCAGAGAATGGAAGAGTTTGAAAGCCTGAGAGCTGGTATAAACTGGTAATGATTGGAGTAGCATCTAGTTTGGCAGAAAGGCATTTCCTCTGCTGCAATTATATTTAGAGATCATATCTGAAATGTATTTAAAGAGATCTTTTGTATGATGTTTATATTCCTGACACTGATTTTAGATGACAAATGCAATAAGAAATGTTTTGGTGTACTCCATAAAATTTCTCAGCATCATAAGCAAAACCTTTCTACAGCAGCATATAGGAGTGTAAAAAGAAATGGATTGTGATGTCAGAGAAGTTCAGGTTCCTCTCTAGCACCCTAAATACATGCAGTGCTTCCAATAAAGATGAGAGGATGGGATGGAAGCTGTGGCAATAATTCTACACTGAGCTAATATTCAGTCAATTTCCTGTTTTAGCAATGGTGTTATGAGATACCTGTCAGACCCAATGGTACTATTAATCAGATCCAATTGCAGAGAATTCTAGTCATAATGTTTCACCAGAGATATCTATTTTTAAAGGGAGCAACCTATGTGAATGGTTGTTTCCATTGATTTTTATACCTTGCTGTCCAGTTTTATAATCCCAGAATTAGTTTGATAACATTGAAAACAAGAATCAATCTATCTGTGGTGATACAGTGACAGGGTATGTGTAGATAGAGAAGCTGATTGGAAAGATATTACAAGGTCAGACAATCATTTGGGAAGGAGTCAGTCACCAGGGGATGTCAGCAGAAGTTTGCAATCAATGTGAAAGACAAGGATAATGATTTTCAGATCAACTCTTTTAATTAATGTGGAGGCAATACACAAGCTGGCAATCTGGTCCAGACAGCATGGGTTGCAGGTTAGCCACACTATGCGAAAAGAAAGCAGAGGCGTTTTCCTGCATGAGAAGGCACAGAGAAAGTCACACTGCTTAATTTTCCTTTCAGTCTAGCTCTCCCACATTGATATTTTCTTCCTCTTTCAGACTAAACCTTTCATCAAGGATCTCTCTTTTCCCCAGTACATGCTTTAGTTAATAGGCCAGATTTTCCTAAAGTGGCCAAAGCATCCATTTTAAAAGGAACATGATACATAACACATGCCTGCCAGAGAGCTCCTGTGCTTCTGAAAAGGCTTCATGTACAACCTTGCCCTTTGAACCATGCACAAACCAGAAAAATACCAGCTCACCTGGTACCTGAAATTATCACATGCTTTACCGTGCTACCATGCAGATTTTCTCCCCTGTTTTATCACTATGAAGATACAGGACGATGTGTAGTGGTTTAGTATTTTTCCTAAAAAACAATGGTGTCATTAACCCAGTGAGGCCATTTTATGAGCAGCTTCTCTGGCAGTCTTGTGTGCTGTCAGGCCTGGACTGACCATGAGGGTAAGAAGAGCTGCCCACCTTTAGCACACCAGGACTCCCTGACTCTGTCTGCCCTCCAGCTGCTCGTCCTTCCTCCTGGGGTGTAGCTGCACCAGTCTCCTGCTGAAGAGACTTGGCCTGGAGGACAGTAAATTATCTGGGGAGGTCATGGAATCACCTTGAGAGAGCTTAAGGATGGCAAGAAGAACTCTTTGACAGGATTTACATGGATATGGTTGCTTCTCCCTTAGGGCAGGGGAATGGAAAGCCCTAAAAGACTTTGAAAGGCAAAGTCTTTCAAGTTTTCTATGGTTCTGTGATTACCAAAAGTTGTCAAAGTAAGTACTGTTTTACTTCATCTGAATAAAAGTTAGACTGTATCTACTTTCATGGAATAATAATTCATTCTACATTGCCTTCAGCAGGTCCAAGGGCAGTACAAGGTACTCTTACATGGATTTTGTAAGTGTTGTCTGAGTGCCTGCAATGAAATATTTCTCAGTTTTACTTCACTTTCCCTGCCCCCCCCGCCCCCTTACAGGGTTTCATTCCAGCCATTCTTTTCTCTACCAGGCCATCAATAGGTAAAACTGTTTACTTTTTTTTTCTGTGTACATCAATCACTCTTCAAATGAGGAACAACAGCATGTGTTTTGGTTACAAGTCTCCTTGCACATTCTTCACTTCATGTCTCAGCCTGCTATAGCTAAGGACAATGTTGCTATTTCAACTGGGCAAAATCATCAGTCTTTATAAATCCCCTTGGGGATATGAATATGTCCAGCAATAGTGAAAATTTTCTAATCTTTGTGTGCTTTATTTAAAAGTTCAATTCACAATGGATCTCTGATGAAAAGTGCCAGTAACCCTGCGAACTCTTAGACTGCTGCCTGTGCAGAACTGGGTGAGGCTTTCTTTTAAGAAGTACTTCTGCTGATTTGGCAGAATTGGACCAGCAAATTGTAGTGATGAACTGGATAAAAATGACCTGGAAAATCCCTGCCTCACATACAGTGCTGACTGCTGAGCAATCACTGCTGTTCTGTGCTTTTTCCTTTGTGCTGGCTTGTGCATAGATATTCTTGCACTGAGTTCATTCAGAGCTGGGATAGGCACAGGGGAAACCACAAAATTTTAAATTCCCTCTTTTTATCCTGAAGAGAAAATTATTTTCTAAGCCTTTCATTTTTGTTGTGGGGAGAGAGCAGCAAGATTAGAAACTGAAGCTAGGTCAGACTCTCTTCAGTCCACGTGCATCCCCATACAGCCACATCTGGGCACAAGAAGCTGCTCATAAGTGACTCAGCCGTATGTGTCAGAGTAATTTAGGCCCATTTAAACCCAGGAACTAACAATTTTGAGGATTCTTTCAAACTCTTTCCAGTTGAAAACTCCATGGGTTCTTCTCCCTCTGAAATTTGTCTTGACTTCTGGCATCTATCAACAGCAAAGCTTCAGAGCAAAATCTGCAGAAACTTCTGGATTTTATATCAAGATTTTTGGAAACCACCACAGATTTCATGTGTCCCCCATGCTTCCTGTCTTAGTTCGTCAAAATTATTCCAAATTTCAGTGAACTTATGGACCAGGCTACATATTCAACTTTCCATGATTTTAGTCAGAAAAATTATCCTGTTGGGAAAATTATGCTGTTAAAATAATCATTAAAGCTAATAAAATGAAATAAAGAAAAAAAGGGAAAAATTTGTTCAACAGGTGCACCTGCATGTAGGCAAGATGCATCTTTTCCATAATAAAATCTGGAATTGCTGAACAATCAGCCATGCCCTTCCACAAGGTCTGGACTATTTATTCATGGGTGGTTCCCAAAGATTCCTCTCACCTGGTATCTGAAACAGTGGATGGCTTACGCTGTTACCGTGTGGGTTTTCTCTACTGTTTTATCACTTTGCAGATACAGGCGGGCGTGAAGTGCTTTCATACTGGCCTGGCCCTATTTATAATACTCCCACAAAGTCCCTAATCTTTATTTAATGGTTTTATCTTTTACAAATAAGAAACATGAGTTTCTTACAGAGTGTACAATTGGAATTGTCGTGAGAAGTTACTGAATAACTAAGAGGAGAACCACGTTCCTCGAGCCATTGTATCAAAGCTAAACATGGTTAATGAAGAGAAGACAGCTCCTTTTTCTCTTCCTGATGTGGTTAACAAAGATCTAAAAGAGATGAAATAACACTGTGGTTTAATTATTTTTTCCCCCTCTGGAAAATTTAAATATTTCTAGTTCTCATGATTTTCTTTTAGGGAAGTATTCCAAATTTCTCTTATGTGTAAAAAATTTGGTATCACAATGATTTCAGTGGCTCATAATTCTCATTATCTGCACTAACTGTTCAAAAGCAATGCAATTTCTATTCATTAAATGAATGGAATTATAGAACATGTACTTTGGCCACTTCCACTCGTGGATTACAAGGTATGTTTCATATGTTGTTTTTCCTATGGAAGAAAAACAGCAGTGTGTGTATACCCATTAAACACAGCTATTGCAGTGGGCCCAGTCATTTTGTACAGTGAGGTATAGCTACATGCTATGTCTGATAACCCAGATAATCACAGATATCCCCACTCTATCATGACTTTATGTTTAATGAGGTATTTTTCTACCTTGGGACAAAGACAAAACAATTTTTCAAAACTTTCTCCCCTTGCTTAGTTTTAAAGCAGCTGCCTATACAGTGAGGTATAGCTACATGCTATGGCTGGTAACCCAGATAATCACAGATATCCCCACTCTATCATGACTTTATGTTTAATGAGATATTTTTCTACCTTGGGACAAAGACAAAACAATTTTTCAAAACTTTCTCCCCTTGCTTAGTTTTAAAGCAGCTGCCTAAAAATATAATCAGAACAGCTCCCAAGAGGAGCTGGAGGCTTGAAACAGGCCAGTTAGGGAGAGGAAATATTTTTATTATTATTGATTTCTTTTTGTTCAACACTTAGCAGCTGCTTTACTAATACATATTATTTTTAGGAGATAAGCTCTACTTTTAAGATTTTATAGCCTGAAGCATTCTCTAGATGTCCTCAAATGTATTGTCCGCTTCTAATGAAGGGAAAAATAATGCAGAAGGTTAAAAAAATGGTCTCACTAAAACAAAGCTTGAAATCAGTCTAAAGCAAGCACACCTAATTTGGGCTTCAGCTGCCTAGCTGTAATACAGCAGGTAAAGAAGTAGTGTGCATTACAGAATGACAGCCTATTTCACTTTGATTTTGGAAAATCAAACTGAAAAGAACACAGCCTTGTCCTGGAGAAGCTACCTATGCTTTTCATTATTAACTGCAGTTCTGGAGTCAGGCATGTTCTAGTTACTCATGTAGCCCACTTTTCCTCTCACCTCCCTTGCCTCTCAGAGTCCAGGGGACTTGCAGCCAAATATTCTGCTCTGGCTAGGCACTGTCATCTGAGGGGAAAAAAGGTGATGTGGCTGCTCTGCTGTACTGTTGGTATAGCTGCTGTTAAAATAGGGGGAGCAATAATGCTAGTGAAATGCAAAGCTTAAGGGCTTATGTTTTCATGTATTTGTAAGAATACCAACTCTATTAAATTATCCAAAAGTATAGAGATTTATTAAACCTCTGTGTATAATGATGTTCCAACTGGGTGTTTTGGTGAGCTGCCTTTATGTAGATATCTGCACAACATAAGCTAATGCTCCACTAAGAAAGAAAATGTTTTGGATTATCCTGGGACAATGAAGATTCATTATGTGAATTACAGAAGCTTAAATGACTGTCTGTTAATTTAACTAGTCTGTGAGAGGGGTAAGTTGCCAGAGAAACACCAGGGAAACAGTCAGTGAGGGAATTGAAAAGCACTACCTAAACTTAAGAGGTCAGGAAAGCATGAAGGGTGGAGGCTTCCTCCACTTTCTCCTATTCATTTTCTCTCTTTACTTATAGACTCAGCAGTTTTTGGCACTTCTCCCTTTGCAATAGTTCTATAATCTTCTGCAGGTGGACACTACTGACATATTTTAAGTATAGAGTCTCTGTTGTGGACTTTTGCTTTACTCTGTAGCTCTCCTGACCATTGTTTCTTTCAAAGAATCCACTAACTATGATCTAAAAAAACATACCTACACTTTTCCTCTTACATACTGGCATCCAAACTTCCCTGTGCTGCAGGGTCCACAGTGGTGGTCTGATTTATTTGCTCTAAAGGCTTTCTTATTTTACTTTGGTTTTTTGGTTTTTTTTTTTTTTATTTGTTTATTTGGCTTTTAACTACTTTGAAAACTTGACAGAAAGAATATAACCTCCTTGTCTTTGAGGAACAAAGTTCCAAATTAATCTGTTATTTTGTTATTGAGCAAAAGTAGTCACTGCACTTGCTTGTTTTTATCTGTGTTTATTCTACCAAGCACTGCTTCACATGTTAAAAGCAAAGAAAGAAAAGGGAATATATTTCCTAATCTTGTTGAGAATGAAAGTGAAGGAATCTTTGCTTTGACTAGTAACAAGTGAAGAACAAGGTCCTTGCAGAACAAGGCACTGGCTTGTGCAAAACACTGCAAGAATTAATTACACCATCTCTGATTTTGGTGTGGGAGAGGACAAGTTCAAAGTTGTATCAACAGCTGATTTTTCAAATTACCATTTTCTCTGATTTTCTCTTCAGCTTGGAAGAGTCACTGCTATAAATAACAGGCAGGCAGAGAAGGTGGAGGAGGAAAATTTTTAAGGAGATGACTGACAATGATATGAATTTTTCTCTTTACAGGACAAATAGATTTTGAATCCTTGCTATGGTGAAAGGCCAGTCCAAAGCCAGTACAGTGACTACTCAGGCACAGAAAGAGAGACTTAAATTCACTTGGAGAAAGTTCAGTCCTTTAAACTTTCACCTGCAGATCACTGTGTAACAACAGACTTCCTTCCTTCCTTCCTGCCTTCCTGCCTTCCTTCTTGCCTTCCTGCCTTCCTGCCTGCCTTCCTGCCTTCCTTCCTGCCTGCCTTCCTGCCTTCCTTCCTTCCTGCCTTCCTGCCTTCTTCCTTCCTTCCTGCCTTCCTGCCTTCCTTCCTTCCTGCCTTCCTGCCTTCCTGCCTGCCTGCCTGCCTGCCTTCCCTCCCTTTCTCTCTCTTTGATTCTTGCTATTCAATTTCATATTCAACTGACTGGTTTTACAGTTAGACCACTACAGCTTAGTAGACTTCATACATTCATAGGTCTTAAGACTTCATAATATTTTAGCCTCAATTTTTATATTTAATAAAGCTGCTTCAAAATTAACACAGTTCCCACAAACTAGAGCTCTCCTCTGCTGAATTTAGCTTAGCTTGTCACATTGTACACAGAGTAAATTTATTTAACTGCAAGGCTATTTTAGAAGAAATTTATTAGTGTTTCTAAGTTGCTTCAAATAGCCAAGCCAAGAAAAGGTGCCATGTGTACTCATCCTCACTAATTAACAGAATAGTCACAGTACAGATCTCCAAGTCTGAGTTGCACTATGATTAATGGTGAGCCCCCATTTAAGATTAATGTCTGATGCACTGTACACTTGGGAGGTTCATTTGTGCAAGCTGAGTTTTGTATTCTGGTACTGGTTGTATACTTTATGAAGACGTAGTTTTAATAAAGGTGGATGTTCAACCTTGGATTTCCATGTTTACTAGTAAAAGGCTGTGGGGAGAAGTAAGTATAGAAGGCTGTATCATCTGAAATACTCCAGAAGGTGTCAACAGAAAAAAACAGATTTTTCTCTGTGGAAAATAAAACAGTTAGAAATTTGGTTTTAATCTGAACTGAAAATGTTTCTATTTTAAAATTTCTAACAGAATATAAACTTATGAAACTTGTAATTCTGAAAAAGAAAAATATTTTTGTTAACTATTGAAACCATTAGAAGATTGTGATTCTGTACAGTAATGTGAATTTGAATTCTATGTTTATATATGTATATGGTATTTGTAATGAACATCCCAGATATTTGTATAAAAATACTAATGTAACCTCAAAATTATAAAGCTCCAATGACATTTATCAGACCTAAAATGACATATTAGACCTGAAATAATTTACTTTTATTTTTCCCATAGGATGAAAGGAATGTTTTTTAAATGCCTCAGTTTTGACCAGGGTGCATTTAAAACAGTGGTGGAATATCTCCTCTGACCTTTCAAGGAGGCCTTAACATTTTTACATATTTCTGCTGAGAGGAGACAGTGTAAAAAAGCTAAAGAATACATGTCAGAGCAAGAACTGAAGTTTGGCAGAAGTGCTGAACTTCACACACACAATACCTCCCAGGAATCGGCTGGGAGCCCACTGAAGTCAATGGGAATTTTTGACTGGCTGCAATATGTGTTGGATCTGATCCAAAAGCGCTCTGTTCAGCAAAATACTTAGGTGGATTTTACTTCAGGCATGAGCTTAATAAGACTTTATCAGGTACAAAAAAGTCATGCACACTTGCAATTTTTTTGAATGCATGCTCATTTTTTTTGAATTTATAAACATTTCTACCATGTGATTTGGTGCAAAGTAATAATAAGAGAAATCTTGAAGCAGTGGTCTTTAGTTGTCTAAATATGCAGAGAAAACAAAGTTCAAGGGAGATTCTGGGCTACACTTCTCAAAGGAACCACAAAAAAGTCAACTATTTCAGAATGGGAAGTGAGAAAAAGCAGACGTTATAACCATGGGATTTTCCAAGTTTTAAATATGAGGCCAAATTTGCTCTGTGGTAGGACTGAAAGATCAAAGCAAAGAAGGTATAAATTGGAGTATCTATCACTCAGATTAAAGATTTGATTCATAGTGTATCTCCTCCAGAAGTGGGAAAAAAATGCAAAAGAGCATTTAATAAATATTTTGGACTCTGGATTGTAGTCACTCCATGCCAAAGCTTCACTTACATTTCCACTTACAGTAGATCTATTTGCAAGTGAAAAATCGATTATAGTTATTATTTTAAAAATAGGAGTAGGAGAACTGCTTAAATACCTATTGAAAACAAAATGAAGCTTAAAATGCAGTCTTGTGGGTTTCAGCAGCTAGAAGCTATTGAAATAAGATTGAAATTTTCAAAGACAACATTTATTTTCTGGCAATAAAGAAAATATAGTTTTGGGCTCTGTGGGGAGAAAAGTAGGTATGAAGTTGGTAATAAGTTGAGATGATGAATTAGAATTGAATTCCCAGATCTGGATCTAGGCAGGCTTCAGAATTCAAACCTCATGGTATACTCTGAAATCTGAAGTTTGATAACACAGTACTTGGGTAAGTTAGGATTTGAATTCAGTGGTAGAGCTGATATTCCAAAGGGATAATTTTTGTTAGTTATTAGCAAGTGTGATCTTTTCATTTCCCTCAATAAACTGTGACTCTTAAGTTAGTATATTGTTTTTCTGGTTTTAGTTTAGCTATTTTGCAGTGATTTCATTCTGTGGACCTGTTTTACTGTTCTGATGCATACATGTGTAATATGTAGTGAAAACATGATCACAAATATAAAATAGGTTTTCATGATACCACATTAGAAGGCTCTGTAAGTGCAGTCACCGCATTAGCATTCTGCTCATCTAGTAACCAAAATATTTATGCAATTTTATCACAACACTCAAAAGGAATCACTAGCCACCCTCGGGGGATGCTTCCATCAGATCCACTGTCATTTCCTGGAATGACAGTCCTGCAGTGTGAAACCTGAGAAACAGTAAACCCCTAATAAGGGAAATCAGAATGCTCAGCCCTTGCAGGACCACATTCTGAGGTTGGGTGACTCACGTAAAAGCAATCCAGGCAGTCATGAGACAAAGTTTTTGTAGCCACATCAGCTTTCCAGCATTTGCTGCAGTTCCCAAGTCTGACTTACGCTCATTGTGTTCTTTGTCAGATTTATTAATGCATTGTTCTGGGTTTTAAATTACAGCCCTTAGCAATCATGTTCATACAGATCTCCTGTGGCGGGCAGCAGAGAAGTCTTAGAAGCAGAAATAAGCACACACACCATCTCTGCTCTCTGCAGGATACTGCTTGCTTAAAACAATTCTATTTTAAGATTGAGACTTTCTATGAAGATATCTAGTTACTCCTTTCCATTTTCCATTTCACAAGCCTGTATTGCAGTTCTGGCTTATGTCTTCTATCTCCAGGAAGCAACCTGCCAGACCACTCTGAGGATGAGACTTTCCTTCAGGCTGGGTTTACTGCCTTGCTTTTTTTTAAACTCAAACCATTTCCAAATCAGGAATTTTAATCAAGTTGATTAAATCAGACTTCATTTAGGAAGAACGCTGGATCTTAGTTCATACTTGCGAATTTAACGATGGCAGCTTGAGACATGACTGGCTTCACGCGTCCATACTTTCTCTCTGCTCTGTCCTTTGTCCTTTTCTCATGCTTCTGATAGCAAGGGAAGCATGACTGTGTTACTCTAAATCAAAGTCCTGTGCTTTAATATTGTTTAGGAATTTTTGTGTACAGTATGAGACTGGGAAATCCTAGGAGTGGATGCATAACTCCTCTGCTGTTCTCTTTCTGGGGAACCACAGTGACTTACACTGCTGCAGATGAATCACCACTGCTTGATGCTCAGAAACATTTGAATTATATTTATTTAAAGAGGCTGAATAAAACTAAGGAGCTCCCCCAAGAACAAAATATTTGTAATAAGAAATAACTGATACAATAAATAATAAATATATAATGAAGATCATTCGGTCATACACATAAAGCCACGCACGGTGGAAGTTCTGTACCAGATCAAGGGTAAGTGACGTGGATATTTTCACAGAAAACAAAATAATTTGAATATGTCTGTGGGTGATATATGATGGTTTGGACATAAGCAGGGCAGCTGCTTCTGTGTCCTTCATGTACAAGAGAGTATGGCAACCACCATCTCAATGTGCAGTGACTGAAGCCACTGAACTTCTCAGATGTATCTGGGCTTTACAGAAAAACCTCAAATCACCATTTGGAGATGGACACCAGAAGGTTTCGTGCCCAGTGTGAAAGGAGAAAGGGGATTTTCATCTCTGGAATCATGAAGTGGAAAATCCTAAAAACACAGAAGTTGCTAATACTAGTTACTAGTGCTTTCTTTACTGTGTAAATGAATAGTGGTCAAAGAAAAGCAGGAGAGGAAGCAACATTCATAGCTCAATGGATGTGCTGTGTCTGCTCCAGAGAGTCATTATGCTGGACTTCCTCATCCCACAGAAATGTGACTTGGAAACTTTACCAAACCTCCTAATTGTAACACTTTTTGGAAATGATGCTTCAACTGGGCACAGCGTATAAAGAAGGAATGAGGAAGCTCTCAATGGCAGCTTTTTAGCTGAAAGAGCTTTTACTGGGTTTCACCAGTTTCACTGGCTCAGAAACATCTAGAAGCAGACTTCTTGTGATCAAGTAATTTTCATTTCACATGCTAAGTTTAAGGTGCAAGAGATGCCACTGTTACAGGTTGTTGTAACAGTGTATACTGTATAAAGAAAGGGCTATACTTTTGAAGTGTTTTTAGTTTACGGACTAAACTGCATCTGTTCTTACTTAATCCATCTGTATATCAAACACTTCCCTCAAATATCTGTAAATGGTAGCTTTTAGGACTTAGGATTTATGCACAAAAATAATATTTGGACCCAAAATGGAAGACTAAAATCTAGCTTAAGTAACACTTAACCAAACACAAAAATCATAGCATAAGCATAATGGCCAAGACATTTTGGCTTCTGTATGACATCTGAGGGCACTGTTAGTCCTAACTGTCCCTGCTTAGCCTGTCTTGGGGCTTTACCATGATTCTAATAACCCAGGACCTCATTTAAGCTCTTTCCTGAGCTATTTCACAGGTGGTTATTTTGAATTGTTTTCATGGGATGATCCCTTACTTGTCTCAAGTCACCCACCTGCATTTATTAGGTGATCACTAGGCCATCAATGGGACCTCTCTGTCCTAGCCCAGTCCTTCTGAGGTGCCACAGGCTGGTTCACCCTCATCAAGGCCATGGCCAGTAATGGGATCACCTTAGGTCTTGGCTTATGTCCCATTCTCTGCTCCCAGAAGGTCTTCCTTTTTACTGACCCAAAGCCAGGCTTCACAGAGTGCTCTGTGCTCACTGATACTCTCCATCACTGTATTGGGTTTGCATGGCCAGGTTTTGGCAGCAGGGGCTACAGGGGTAGCTTCAGTGAGAAGCTGCCAAAAAGTTCCTCCATGTCTGACAGTCAGTGCCAGCTGGCTTCAGGATAGACCTGCCCCTGGCCAGGGCTGTCAATCAGCAACAGCAGCAGCACCTTGGTGATAGCATATTTAAGAATGAAAAAACAGGTTGTTTGAAGAAGAAATTGTAGCCAGAGAGGAGTGAGAATATGTAGAGGGACAACTCTGCAGGCACAAAGGTCAGTGCAGGAGGAGGGGAGGAGGTGTTCCAGGCACTGGAGCTGAGATTCCCCTGCAGGCTGTGGTTCAGCCTGTGGTGAGGCAGCTGCACCCCTGCAGCCCTTAGAGGTCAACAGAGGCAGAGAAATCCACACACAGCCCATGGAGGGCACTCATGCTCGAGCGGGTGGATGCCTGAGAGGAGGCTGTGACCCTCTGGGAATCCCGTGCTGGAGCAGGGTCCTGGCAGGGACCTGCAGAGCCATGGAGAGGGACCTATGCTGAACCAGTTCATGAAGAATTGTCTCCCATGGGAGGGAGCCCGCATTGCAATGGAGGAAGAACTTCCCTCCCAGAGCAGCAGCAGAAGCAACCTATGATGAACTGACCCTCACTCCCATTCTGTCTCCCTTGTGCTGCTGGGGTGGAGGTGGCAGAGCCTGGAAAGAAGGGAGGGGTTTGGGCTTAGTATACTTCTTGTTATCCTGCCCTGATTTTGATTTGAAGCAAATTCAATTAATTTCCCCAAGCGAAGTCTGGTTCATCCATGACAGTAATTGGTGAGTGATCTCTCCTTCCCCTTATTCCAGCTCTTGAGTCTTTTGCTATATTTACTCTCCCCTGTTAAGCTGTAGAGGCAGGTGATGGAGTGGCTTTGGTGGGTACCTGGAATCCAGCCAAAGTCAAACAATTATGATCAGTCTCCAGTAAACTGAGTGGGCATCGTGTTGAGATTTTGGTAAGATTATTGTTATAAATATGAATGGAAAAGCATAGATTTTGATTCGACATGGCTCATTGATACTTCTATCTTTTTAATTCAAGAAGAAAACAGAAATTAATGCAGAGTGGGATCCCAAAATATGATTGTGAATTTAAAACATGTCATTTCATATTAAACACGGGTCTATATGTATAAAACTGTATATGAGCATGTTTTTCAAGCACGGGATTATCTTCCCTTGTTTGACCATACTGCAGTACCCTTTAAAATCTGAAACCAGCTTCAAAGTATCTCAGTCTTAGAAATTCTGCACACACTTGGTGCGCAGCTTTGGAAGGCCCTTCCCTGCTCTCAGCTGAGGTTAAAATGCAATAAAGCTCTTGTGTAAGAAAAGAGACCAAATAACAAGTGTACTTAAAAGGAAAATAGAAAAATAATCATTCTGTAATCTCTCTAGCAACACTCACATGAAAACTGAGAAAAACCCTTTAAGATTTTTCTTTCAGCACACTCAACAGTATGGTTAAATATGGGATTGCCAAAACTTAATGAAGGAATCTTGATGGCACTTATCTCACAAGGAACAGCTTGAAATTCACAGCACCTGGAGGCTGTTGTTTTCATGCTGTTTTGTAAATGACACCATGGGAAAGTGGTAAGCTCTCTTTTAGAAATGGAACTGTGGCAGCAAACTGTTTGGAGTTAATTTGAAAAAAAGTTATCAGCCGTAGGTGACTGGTCTATCAACAGGGGTTTTTTCATAATCTTAAAACCTGGGATATACCTGTGCTGCAGGTACAGCACAAAACGCTCTCCAACAGCTTAATACTCTAGGTAGTGCTAGAAACTTAGAGCTGGGGTCAACCTACTAGTAACCCAACTATAGGGTAACTGTGGTTGCTTTTTTGACAGGTCAGTTACCCAGCCTGGCAACTTGTTCTGCTCATTACCTGCCCTTAAACTGCTGAATTTAAAGTCTACTTCTCTGTCACAATCATTTTGTGGCTGCAGTCCTTACTGTCCTTGGCCTAAATTTGGCCCCCAAATGTACAAGTGCAACTCTACAATACATTAGCAGAAATCAATTAAGTCTCTCTCAATTTACGGCAACTGAAAGCTGAATTTGACCAATAAACTCTACTGACCCTCTAAATGCCTGTATCAAATGCAGTGCTGCTGTTCTAGTTTAAGCCAGAAGAGAATTTAGCTCTGTATCAGAAAATCAATTAAGTGAAGCCTTCAAATAATCAGAGCTAACCTCTAATCTTGACAAGCATATGGAAACATGTATCAACACGATTATAATAACAAGGAAAAAGTATAAAAGGGGGTACAAAGCTACATTAGTTTTACATGTACACTATTACTTTGTAAATAGAGAGGATTATCCCCACAATCTCACATTCTTCTAAACAAATCATTTTATCTCCAGGAACTATCATATGAAAAAGTTCTACATTATGATGTGTCTCTCTGAAGTGAGAGCTTTGATATTCTGGATTAATTAGACCATTTCTGCTGGATGATTAATATACAACAGAGGAATATTTAGATATCTGAAATTATACATATAACAATAGGAATATGTAGGGCTGAGAAGTAGGGATTTGGATAGTGCCAAACACCTTGTCAGAGGCAAATGGCTCAGGATAAGGGGAAAGTTAGGGATCATATAAATCTGCTCAGATTTAAATTAGGACTATCTGTAGGGAAGTGTATAGTCAATAAATGCAATATCAGCATCAGAACCTCCAAATATCTCACACCATCACTCAAAAGCTGTTACTTTATTCAGTAAAGCCTACTGCAACCCTTGTACATTTTTTCAGCTAGCAGCTTCCATCTTTAACTCAATTGCTAATTGTTTCATAATGAAACTCACATATTTTCTCACTGGGACTAAAAGAGGAAGTGTCTTTACTTTGAAGGGTAAGTCACAATAATGCTTTAGTTGATTGAATAATGTTTCAGGAAGGGGTTGAGAAAGCTTTGAGAGGTTTTTGCTATAGTGCTTCCTGATATTAGATTTATTGTGTTCTTCTGACTGCAGTGATATAATTAGATAGGTCTTTATTGTAGTTAGATAGGTCTCTATTATAGAGATAAAAGGAAACCGCGAAATCAATTAAATAAAGTTTTTTTGCATTATCTGAAGCATTTTGCTAAAGTCAGTGTTCTTTTTATAAACTACCTGCCTGGAGTTCTGCTTCTCCAAACAGCTGTTTACCACAAAACAACTGACTCTGGGGGCCCAGAGAATGAGGATGGTGTAGGACAAAGACATTCACTTGTTTGGCTTAGGTTCTGGGAAAAGGTCCTGTGGTGGAAGCTAGAGTGTCATTTCTGTAGGGAAAGGCTGCCAGCTGAAACACTGACATCCAGTGATTTATTCTTTTCCTCTTCCCTCCTGCCAGGATTACAGTATCAGCTGATGAAGCGATAATCATATACATAATTAATTCTTTCATATTGTTCTTCTATGGACTTTTTATGTATATGATGAAGTCACAGAGAAAGTTTCCACTTTGGGTCAGTTTTTTGGTTTATTTTTGTGGTTGTTTTTAAGAATTATATATAGCACGAAGGTCAACAGTTGTGTGCTAAGTCAGAGCAAGGTTCCCCTCTTTTTTTTTTTTTTTCTTTTTAACTGAAGTGATACAACAAAGCTGACAAGTAGAGGAGGAATATTTTCTTCTAGCATATCTGGTCACATCAGATTTAAGGCATATGACATAGAAAATTGTTATAAAAGTGAGTAAACTGATACTGTGATTATAGCATACATTTCTTAAATTTAAGCAGCTGGTGAATTTCATACAATGTGCCTTCCATACTGTGAAATAGCAAAACAACACATTCCAACAGTAAGGACTTTCAGGGTAGCCTGTATAATGTATTCAAAGGATCTCACTGTTGTTTCAGAAAACCTTGTGTGATCAAGATCTTCATCTCTCCCTTCTGGTTGTATTTTAGCCCTCTCTAAGAACAAATTACTTACTAACAAGATTTGTGGAAAAGATTGAGAAAAAGATACGGCACACCTGGAGACCAGTCCTAGATATAAAGTCTGGGCCATTTGGCAGATGGAACTGGGGGGGATATCTTATTTTTTTTGAAACAACAGCAACAAAACAAATAAAAGCCAACCAACCCCTCAAAAAAAGGGTGTTTAGATTCTCATTTCCCAAAGTTGTGGAAGTTAGGCACCTGCTTACCTGAAAACAGCTCCTCTGCTCAGAACAGAGCTCTCATGGCCCTCCGTAGTAATAAAGTACTTTGCATTTCTTCAGACCAGAGTCCGGGAGTGGAGAAAATCAGCTTGCAAATAGACATTTAAAAAACTCTGTGCATTGATCATCTGTAGTGGGAATAATGTTTGGCTTGGTGGTATATTGAGTGTCACAGAAAATATTCAGTGCCCAGGGATAATCTTGCTTTTATCTCTCAGCTCTGCAACTCCTTGCTGCTCGTTAACTTTCTTATCACATTTTCTCACACACCTCCATCATCTGTTCTGGTTTTGCATCTCAGTTTCCGCTTTTCTTATTTGCTCTAAAATAGTCTGCTTCTTTTTCCATTGCTGTGTTTCCTGGGTCTTTTTAGAGCAGCCACTGAGTTGCTCTGCCACTGAAACAGGTACTAAGCCACAGCAGATGCAATTCCAGGGAAAGTCCTGTTTATCCCTCAGGCTTTGTAGACATCTGAGCAGAGAGGGTAGAATTTTATAGGTTTTGCTATCAAACCACTGAGCAGATACAAATGGAAACGTTCAGGGTCTATCAACTAGTTTGAGTGGACATTCAGAAGAGAAAAAAAACATTAATGGAGGCTATTCATGTGAAGCTCCTGATCAAAAGAACAGAGGAGCCCTATAAAATATCCTTAAAAAGCTCTACCATGGTGGTTCTACCATATTGTTTAATTTCTGAGGGAATCACTTACCTACTTCTGAAAAACAAGCATGAGAAATGCTTCAATATAAATAGGTAAAAGTTGGAAGATGTGTAAGTAATTGTTATAAAACCTTATTGTAGAAAGGATGGAAAAAATACTTCAGTCCTGGCTTTGCAGAGAGGAAAATCTCTAGACTACTACATATTTATATTTTCAGACTTCTGTGGGTTTTTTTTAAAAGCATTTTATATGTTATGTTATGTTATGTTATGTTATGTTATGTTATGTTATTTTTTTATTCTTTTTTCCTCTCCTCTGTATTATTTTCGTGTTTGCTGCATGTTAAGAAAACAGAATGGGAGGCATTTCTGCCACCCAGTTTAAGTGTAAACAGATACATTTCATATAAATGTAAATAGATCTCTACCGAGGTACATATATGCACATATCCATAAATTCAATGCACGCAAGGTATAACTGGGATAGAGTTCTGCATTTAACAGCCTTGTGTAAGCCAGGTGTAAGCTCATTTTTATTAGCCATGTCTATAGGTAGCAGTCTTTTTAATGAAGTTAGTGTATCTCTTGCAACTGATTAAAGCCAAATATGGTACTCAAGAGGCTCCTTCTCTGTGAACAGTCAAGCATTCCAATATGAAGCAACTTCCAAACCACCATCATATGCAGTAGTCTCTTTCTTTGAAGTTAGCTTAGATGTTTATTCCTAAATGGACATTAGAACATGAAGAATATTTTGTGTTTTAAATCTTCTCATCAATTTTCATTCATTCTCTGATATATTCATTCTCTGATAGGAAAATTTTGCTGGTAAAATTAGAATACTGTATCAGCCTGAAAAGTGCTTAAGTACTTGCTTTTGACAATGAGAAGAGAAACACCCAAAATGTCCAGTTATCTTGGGTTTTTTTTTTCCATCTCTCTGCAACAGTTCCAAAAAAGTTCCAAAGATTTTTTGCATCTCTCTGCAGCAGTTCTGTTGTTGCTGTTATTTCTTTAGAGGACATTGATAAACAGAACAAGAAATTTAATTGTGTTTGTGGTATTTGGTGCAGTTCTACATAGTCATATTTTCTAGTTTTTCTGTGATGAAGTGTTTGCCCATGAATTCAAAGTAGGCCTCAATTTCATGGTTGTCTGTTATTTGCAAGAACTCTCTTTGAATTTATTGTCAGTTTAAAAGCTTATGTCATCTTATCTCCTACTCAGCCTGAGCTAGAAAATTTCACCTGGTGCAAAGTACTATGTTCCAAGATGAAAACTACAATCTTCTGTCGCCCTGAGAATCAAGCTTTTGATATTGTTTTCACAATTTCTAGCCACTTTCCCAGGAAAGTAACTATAAACATAGGTGTTTATACATTCCATTAGAGATATGCCTTTTGGTGGACATCTCTCACTGCCAGTGCAGTTGGGAAGGTGGTAACCTGACTGTCCAATCCCTGGTCATGGTCAAAAACCTATAAATACTGAAAGGACGGAATAAACATTCCTCTTCTTTCATCACACTTTGAGCTGTGTCTATGTGAATCATTTCATGTCCAACAGTGACAATCTTCTCTGTCATATTTGATTTAAATTAAGTAAAAACTGCTTTTGTATTAGTGCTGACCAATCATGGTTGTTTCAAGTGTGTTTATGGATCAAAAGCTTTTCGCTTCTGCCAGATTCCCATCAGAACTTCTGGAAGGTATTTCTGTCTTTTCTGATGAGCCCTCAGAAACACTGATTGATAGAAATACAGATGTCTTGAAACTAATGGGTGAAGTAAAACCACTATTTCAGTCCAAAATTTATTTGAGAATTTGTTTTGTTTTCCAACATTCTTTGTTGTATGTTGTATGTTGTATGTTTGTCCTTGTTGTAAAATTACATCAGTTGGATTACACTTCCTACGTTAAGTTTTAATAAGGTAAGTGAAACTGCAGTGCAAATTTTGTTTTCCAAATATCTTGGAGGTAATTAGCTGTTATTATCTTTCCCAGTGGAAAATATTTTTTTAAAACAAAGCAATAAAAGTATTTCTAGTGGTCTTCTGTTTCTCAAGTAGACTGACAAACTTTTCTGTGCTCTGTTAGCAGAGATTTTTCTTGTGCTTCTGTAAGTCAGTATTTCTTTGATTTTTAAATGAGTAAGTAGCAAGGTGGATTGCACTTTATTGGTTTATTCTCTCCCCCAATACCTTTGCAGATGTACCATGTGAGCCAGCTGGAACAGAACCTCACTTCATATTGAAAATGAATGACATTTTCAAATTCTTTCTTTGTTCTGAAGTAATACTCAGACAATGATCCTAGGAAAATGTTTTGTCTTGATTTTTTACTACATAATAGAAATATTTGGGTGGAAAAAGTGCTTCTTACACTTTCTATCTCTTTGTAATCTCAAACATTGTAAGACTGTTTTGGTCCACCAGCTCCTTTCAAAACACAAATTTTGGTTACTAATAGTCTGTATTTAATCACTGGCTTTGCTTCAAGATGACAATAAGTGGTCTGAAAAGATGGAAGTAATTTCTCTGAGCAGAAGAAACATTACTGTATTAGTCTAGGCCACACACTTTTGCCACAGGACACAAAGAGGAGTTGAAAACAAACTCTTTAACCTACTCAAGGTAGGATATCATGAGAATATAGAAAAGAGTTTGAATTTCATATTTTGAGAGCATGAGCTTGCACAATCGAAACACCAAGGGCAGCTGGTTGTTGATAAGCTGGTAATCAGCCATATTTTCCAAACCTCATGTTCTGGTTTCTATCATGTCCCCACTTGGAGGAAACAGGAAAAATTTAAGTTTGTGGTGGTACCTTGGGAAGAGTGAGGGAAAAAGAAGAGAGACCAGTTCTGTAAAAAATTAAAGTCTCATTCACCATTAACAGTTCTTCAAGCAGTTGGAATCTCAGGTGAAATTTTGCCTCTGCTACTGCTTCCTCCTTCTAAGTAAGAAAGGTTTTGTACATTGTTACTGTGCTTCATATTAAAATGTGTGGTTTTGTTGGATTATTTTCTGCAGGAACTTCTCTCAAAAGGCCACCAGGCCATCAAAAAGGTAAAAAAAACTAAGGTAAAATAATTTAATATGGGAGGAAGCAATAAATGTTAGGAACTGTGGATTACATTTGGGCATATGTTATGAGAATTCTGCAAGTACTAGGATATCATAAGGTTCCCAGCCCACATGATTATAAAAGCTGGATCAAGACATATCCTGCACAATACACAATATACCTACCATACCTTAGAAATGCAAGTTTATGATGTGAAATCTCTTGATTTTAACAGTAGTATTTTTTGTTTGTTTTGTAAATTGCTGTTACTGTTCCTTGTAAATGTTATCTTAATTTCTTTTAGTTTTTAAAAACTTGCTCAAAAAAAAAGGGAAAACATGCAGTAGGTGATATTTTTTTGGAACTGCCTGAACAAAATCTTGTATCCCTGGATGTTATCATGCTGCTGTCTTAGATTTTATCCTTCTACTGGAACTGGAAATGTCTATGTTTAACATAGTGTAGCAGCCCTAGGATCCCTTAAATTTTGAAAGTGAAAAAAATCTCTACATTAGAGATATTCTAATATTCATTAAAACGTTAGACTGTTTTTTAGAGGGGGGACTCTAATAACTGCTGGCTAAGTCTTCAAATAGCATCTGCATTTGTATTAGTTACTTGATAGATTTTGGTAGGCTTTTTGATGTTCCTATATCATTTTTACAAATACTAAGAAAATAAAACTGAAATTCCAAGCTTCTAATCCATGTATATTCAATTTCTAAGAATAAAAAATGGTTTTAATATGTGTAATATTTGGGCTTTTATCAAGACACCTATCTTTTTAGTTCTTGACTTGCTCATAAGTTAAAATATCTATTGGTGAAAGAATATTTCTTAGTAGCAGCCACTGCATAGCAGCTATGCAGTAAATGCTGACAAAATTATACAAAAGGAGGAGTAAACCTAGGACTCTTCTTCTAAGAGTACTTTTAAACTCCTGTAGTCTTGACGAGAAATAAAATCAGTGTCATTTAATTTAGAGAACACCTGCATCCCTTTTCAAGTGTCTGAATTTTCTTAGTAAGACTTTTTTCGACCTATTGAGTAGAAAGAATCACTGATTTGAATGAATTTGAATGAAAGATACCAGTTTTAGAAGTCAAAGATTTTAACATTGTAGTTATGTCACTGTAGTTTGTCACTGTAAACATGAGGCTTTGATTTGCAATGCAGAGACAATAATCACACTCTTTATGGTGCTATTAATAAAGAAGTAACTATATAGAATAGGGAGACCCATTTCAAGCCAAGAAATTTATGGACCATGATGTGGGCACATAAAGTCAGATATGTGATTAAAATCAGTATTTCAAAATGAAGTGGTTATGCTGAACGAGCAAAAGGCTTTCTTACCAGGCTGGATGCACATCTCAAGACTTCTGTTTTTTGTCATGAAACACGACTTTTAGCTGATCTCAGGATTTGCTTTCTTTTCTCATTGATCTTGCCTTTTGTTGACTTCGGTATGTGAAGCACCCAATCAATCATGAGCATCTGTTCAGCTGAGTCATCTGCTCTGAGATGGCACTTTGGCTACGTGTGTCAGCCCTGGTCAGCTCTTTCATTTGGCAGACTCTTCAGTTAAGCAGGAGTGAGCTACCTCATCTTATCATGGCTCCTACGGGAGGAAAGGGAAGGTGCTGTGATCACGAAAGCATGCAGGTGAAAGGCAAATTCCATAAATGACAAAGTTGGCTGTAGTCTACTTGTGTTTAAATGTGACTGTCTGATATTTGCTCTTTGCTGACCCCTGCAGATTGCCTCCAGTTCTGAACCCCTGGATTTCTGATGTTGCACACCTCCTCACCAGCATATACGAGCTCATTTAATCTTCAGAGAAAACATTTCTGCTTTTGCCAGGAACAATAACCTTGGCATTTTCCTTTTTACCCTTCACGTTGAATAGTGATGTTGATTGGTGTTGCAAAAGTATATTAGATTGTTATGAACTTAAACCAGAATTGCACCAGGCTGTAACTGATAACAACTCAGGGCTGAAGCAGGTTTGTATCAATTACTGGGAATTCTGGAAGGGAAAGTGCAGTGTAGAAAGGTGGGGAAACCCATTTATCCCATCTCTAATTAGATAATGACAACAGGAAAAAAAAAAATAGAGTAATGCATTGAACCCAGTTCTGCCAGTTTTAGGATTTCTGTGTCAATACCTTGAGTGTTCATGTAGTGTTTCAGGGGTATCCAATTTTCTTTAACTGAGGTGATCATAGGGTTGTTTCTATGGTATTATTTGAATTTGCTCACTTGTGCTTCTTTGAAGCTGTGGAATTGGCTTATCCCTGCTATTTGAAAAAATATTGGATTGTCATGCAGCAAAGAAAAGCAAAATGTTATGACTGTAAACATTTTAATTGACATTTTTGTCTCTATTAAAAGCTGTTTTCTTGTTAAACTAGTCTAAATCTTCAGCATCTCCATGCTTTGCTTCCCCTTTTATCATTGAACTAAGAATGAGATTTTCAGATATCTTCTATTCTACTACATGCATAATTTATTTTATTTTGGTTTTGGTTCAGCATTTGGGAAAAGTTCAGGAAGCGTTGAGCTGAAAGGTGCAGATACTTTGTATTAAAATTCTGTTACAAAACTGTCATGTCCAACTAGATTAAGATTTAAGATCAAACTTGTGCCACTCCACAGAATACATAGTGGAGCATTCTTCTTGACCTTGGGACCAATTAACCCAGGTCACAAGGGAGATTGGTCAGGGTAGTGCCAGATTCTGCATGTTGAGCTCTTGTGTGTGAATTGTTCACCTCTCTTGTACACTCTGTTATTAATATGGATGTTGTTACTCTTCATTTCTTATCTCATTGTTTCTAGTAAATTTTTCCTATCTCCACAAGTGATATTTAATTTTTGCACCTCCAATTCTCCCTTCCAGCCCTTTGCAGACGGAGAGGGGAGGGGGAAGTTAATGAGCAGCACATGGCTTGGAGTGTTTTCAGGGGAACACTAAATTGGGGGAGAACACTAGATTGGGGAATACCATTCCTAAACCATGACAGTTTAATAGGATTTTTTTTTGGTGGGAGTTAATATTTTCCGTGTCTTGGTATTTCAACAGAATTTCAACAGGAACAAAGCCTTTGTTTATTTAGCAAGATGCTGCAAAAAATATCAAGTCTTTCTTTTGAGAACTGTTTTGTACTTGCTTCATCTTGTGCTGGGGCATGTTAAATTTATTTTGTCATCTATTGCTTTTTGCCTCATGTTCTATTCACATTAGGCTGGTGGACTGTCTGAAGACTTTTTTTTTTAGAATAGAATAGAATATAAGAAAATATTTTAAGTTGTGAGTGATCTATAATGTCCGACTGCTTGACCACTTCAGGGCTGATCAACAGTTAAAGCATATTATTAAGGGCATTGCCCAAAAGCCTCTTCAACACTGCTTGGAGCATCAACCACCTCTCTGGGAAGTCTGCTCCTGTGGCTGACTTCCCTCTCTGTAGAAAAAAAAGGCTTCCTTATGTCCAGTATAATATGCTATATATATGCTTCCTCTGGCACAGCTTTGAACTTTTCCCATATGTCCTATCACTGGACCCCAGGGAGAAGAGCTCAGCATTTTCCCCTTCACTTCCCTTCTTCAGGAAGCTGTAGAGAGCAATGAGTTCACCACTCAGCCTCCTTCTACTCAAACTACATAAACTCAAAGTCCTTGACTTCTCCTCAGGAGACATTCCTTCCATCCCTTTCATCAGCTTTGCTGCCCTCCTTAAATTGTGGGGCCCATTTTCTGTTGTTGGAGTTCTTTGGTATTCAGTTTTTGTGCTTAGATGTTTGTTTTTTTTAAAAAAAGTCTTAAGCTAACCACTGTCAGCTGCTTTTTGACAAAGGACTTCATAAACAGCAAAAGAAGAGCAGTCCCGGTACTGATGAGATCTCTACCTGAGTATCACTCAAGCTGACCATTACAACCACATGCTAAGCCATGTGCCCCTGCTTTACAGGTTGTCAAGATGAACCTGTAAGGCAGAAGTGTTTCAGGAGTGTATCTGTGCATTCCTCAAAGCAAAGTTTTTTGCCATTTGGAAAAAAATTAATATCTCGAATTTGCGAGCCTATTTTAAGAAATATGTCATTTCTATACAAGATTAAGAGAAAGTATTCCATCAAGCCTTTGAAACTTGGTGACTTGTTTGGAAATATATTTTCTGAGAAGTTTTTTGCCAGCAGTCCTACTGAGATGACAGCTTCAAAGGTATTGTGGGTTTTTTCATTAGTTCGCAGACCTGGATCCCTTTCTTAATCTTGAATTTCTGAAGACATTCCTTGTAATTGCTAAGACTAAATGAAGGTGAATTTCAGAAAAACACCTTAAATGCAACTATTCTCTTTTCCTACTATTCTTCTCAGTCATGTTACAGTCTTATTTGCCAGTGAAAACACTAATTTAATGCAAATACTAGATTACCTCATATAGGGGAATTCTGTGAATATAAATGAACTGCTTTTCCTTTTAAAGTGATCTACCTTCACTTGCCATCAAATTTGTTCTCTTACAGAGCATGTACAGTAAATGTGGTCTCTTTCTTTCCCCTGGGATTTTGCTCTGGTTTTATTTGTTGTTTTTAATCAGGCCATTTGTCCTGTTTTACTCAACCTCTTTTTGCTCAGTTCAAAATTTCTTTCATAATCAGTCGTATAAATTACTATGGCATGAACTCCCCATGAACCCCACAAAGTTGCCTCAAGCATTTCAAACAATCAGCTGTGATACATTGGTGCAGTAGGCAGTGAAGAAAAAAAATGAGGCTTGATCAAATACTACCCTGTTTCATCAAGGCCATTATTTGTTACAGGGAGTTTGTCACAAAAGGGTGGACCCATGTTTTTATGATTATCTCCTGGGATACAAGAGAGATGCCATATGATGTTTTCACCTGAAAGTCAGGAAAGACCTCTTTATCATGAAGGTGATTAAGTAGTGGCACTGGTTTCCCAGGGAGGAGGTAGAGTCTCCATTCTTGGAGATATTACAAAGCCACATGATCAGGTCCACAATCCTGGGCAACCTGCTTGAGCAAGGGGCTGGATGAGACCACCTCCAGAGGTCCCTTCCAACCTTGGCCATTCTTTGATCTTGTAAAATTTTTGCTTTTCCACCTTTCATTTGGAAGAAGTTAATACATTTTAATTGGCTTGTTCTTCTGACTGGCATTGGGTAAATTGGATTTTGCTGATTCTTTATTTTGAAAAAGGCTTGTCTGTATTCTAAACTAGCTACAAGGTTCCCCCTGAAATCAGTTGGAAGAAATAAGGGCTTCCAGGACAGTTACCTCATCCAGACTCTAAGACCAGAGTAAGCAAGTAGTTTAGAGGACATGTGTAACTTCTGTATGGCTAAAATTAGGGAAGATGAATTCTGCTGTTGGATTCTGTACGGTCCTTCTCTCTTGCCTGTTTTCAGAGAGGCTCTGAACTCTAAGGAGATTTTCTGTTTTCATTAGTGTGGATATTATGATATGAGAATATAGGAGAAAAATACTACACATTTGGCTTGTGTGAAGGACTGCTGTTTGGAGAGACAGGTGAGGTTGCTCTGCAAGTGTCCAACACAACAAATCTGAATGTGTTTGCTCTGGAGGATTTGTTACTAGACTCTTTCTATCCCCTTGCCCTGGCAGCGTGGTAGAACAATCCCTTAGCCTTACATTTTATTTTTCTGTGTTATAGAAGGACAGAAAGAGTACTAGTTGGCAGAAGATCTCATGCTCTGACTAAGTTGCTATTTATTTTGTGGTGTAGGGCTGCTTTGGATACCTTGGAAAGCACATACCTGTGTTGTGTACCATGCATCAAATGCCTAACATTGCAGATTGAGTAACAGGCAGCAGTCCTTAAAAATGATCGGTAGTCACGGGTATTTAAACTTTGCCTGAACAGTTCCCTCTCCCTGAACACACAGCTTGAACTTTTCCCACCTGAGTAGCACATAATGTGCTTTCACTGGTAGTGGTAAATAAAACAGGCCTAGCAGTGCACCTCCATACAGTTAAAACTGTCCTTCTGCTCCATTCCCACCCCTCATAAATGGGCCAGTCAAGGATGGCAGCTCAAAAGTTGTGCTAACGTGTGCCAGGTCTCCAGGCTGTGTCCTCGCTCTCCTTATCTTGCTAGTATGGAAAGCCTGGTGGGTTCCTGGATGCAGGACTTGTAAGATTTTCTTTTGCCTTACTGCTGGCCCAAGCACATCACCAGTGGTGGCCCTGGGAATGAGTGGGAATGACACTTGGGAGTGTCAGCAGCTCCACTGGTTGGTGACAGCAGAGAAGCAGGCAGGGCCTGTCCCACTCTCCAGACAGGAATTTGGCATCTGAGGGCACTGGGGACCTCCCTGAAGATTGGGATGAACCCAAGGGTGGTCTGGCTCATCAGGGTCATGGATCATAGGTTGGCAAAGTAAACCCTGTATATGCATATATATATATATATATATATATATATATATATATATATTTATCTATAAACACCAATGATTCAGTGTCATTTTACTCTAATCTTCCCCCAGGGTTCTATTAACAAGAACCTGGGTTACCCTGGCCTTCAGGGACAGGTCATAACAGGAACCATGTCCCTTCTCAGTTCCCACTGCTGGTGGGGTTGCCACAGCACCCCTCACAGGGATGCCAGCTCTCCAGCTGGATGCTGCTGTTCCCTGGGCCATGCCTTTTCCTTGTCCCTCCACTGCAAATGTGGATCCAAAGACTGCTGTCTGGGTGTGTAATCACAGATAACTGTCATGTAGGAGAAAATGATAAAAGGCATGATTTACTGTTTCATGTTAAAAGTAAAAATTAATTATTTTGATCTCTGCCTATTTTCAGCACTCTTTTTCCCTCCAAGTATCCCTACCACCAGGTTTGGAGGTTGTGTGCTCCCCACACTCTCCTCACATTGGCTCCACTCCTTTGCTCTCAGAGACTGGGATGCTCAGAGATAGATTCTGCTCTAGCATGATCTTTTTGCCCTGTGGTACATCACTGACTCCTGCTCATTCCTGCCTGGTTCCTGAGCTTCCAAATGAAAGAACACAATTTATACACTGTACAATGTGCACTTTGCACATTGTACAGTGTACAAAATAGTAATTTTCTTTGATGGCAATTGCAAAATAGATGCTTGTTCTCACTTGGTAAGCTGTACTGATTTTATTATGAAGAGTTTTGCTTTACTCTATCATAAATTCTTTAATTGTGAACAAGTATTTTTTTAGTTATTTTCTTTCTTTTAATTTTTAATATATGTGTTTGGCTTTCTGATATCTATCATACCCTGCTTTCCGAAATTTTGCTCTTTAATGTGTGATAATAAAACAAATATAAAGAGACATTAACTTTTTTTATTGACTTAAAAGTGGATACTTGATAATTTATTGTCTCAAAGCATCTCACTTCATGTCTTGCCTCAAAAGTCCACTCCTTCATTGTATGGATGCAGTAAGGTGTTGGCCACATGGAATGTGGCGTTTATTGGTGTGTGTCTCACAGGAATCATCTGTAATATAGGTATAATGTGCAGGGGTAATAACTCTTATTTTTGCTAAATGTCTTTTTAACATCTGAACTGCATCAGCTTTCACTTTATCTGCTTCTAACTTGATATTCTATCTTAATTTACTTGGCCTTATGGTATTGTGATTGTTATCAGAGAGTCAAAAATTTGATTCTGCTATTTTTCTGTCTCTTTATGTACATTTCTGAAGAGGTCTTTGTGCCTTTCACACACATTGATGATCACTGTTCATTCACATTCTCTTTCTTACTCTGTTCTGGTGCCCTGTCTTGCATCTGGTGTTAGTCTGAACTTCACAGTCCATTTATTTTTTTCCTCTTTCGCATTTCACTGGTGTCACATACATGCAAAGATCTCTGAGTCACTGATTTCTTTCTCATTATGGGAGCATTTTTTTGTCTGCCATCCTTTGCATAATGACTTCTCAGAATTTTTGAATGTGGTCCTATGTAAAGAGAATTTCATGATTATTTTTCCCCTCTCAATAACCATAGGTCTTCAGATTTTCTTAATCTCTTCCGCTTTGTATTTGTATGTTTTTCTTTGCTGATTTTTCAGTAAGTTTTTATACTTTCCTTTATCTGCCTTCTTAAATACCTTTGTGACTGCTTTGTTTGTGTTCTCTTTTTGGATGTGAGTTTATTCACTAGTTGTGCATGTCTCTGGTTCTCTCTAGAGTTAATGGGATCTCTAAGCATTCATATTTGAGTGCCTGGATTTTTGTCTTGTCATTATTCTATCACCAATTAGTTCAGCCTGTACAGTTTGGCAATTGCATGAATCAGTCATCTTTGTGTAGTTTGCCAAATCTCTGACCCACTGTTCTGCACTGATGTTTCTTGATTTATGCAAAAAGGAGTCTTTAATGTAACAGGAATTTTTAATGAATTAAAATGCTCAGGAACATTAAGATTTATCCCTGCCTGCTGCTGTCATAGTGGGATGTCACCAAAGTGTAAGACATCCTTCACCCATAACAACCAGTCTGCTCTTCTTGTGTTTTTTTTTCCTTTCCCTATTTTCTAGAGTCATGACAAAATATGTTGTTCTCCTTCTTTGTGTGAGTAGTTCTATGTATTCTATGTATCTCTTTAAATTTCTATGTGCATGAGGGACTATATCAGCTTATTATTATTATTTCTGTTGTCTGTAAGATGACTTTGAATTTCCTGTAATTGTCCATAAGCACAAGCAAAGATAGTTAAAACAGGTCCACATTCACATTTTGTTTTTCCTTCCTTCACTCTTGTGTGTAAGGTCTTCAACACTCTCACAAAGTTGAGCATTTTATCCTGAAGAAGAACTCTACATTGTTCTCCCAATATTATTCTCACCTTTCTGTCTTCTGACTCTTCACTCTGTGTCTGGCCTCTAGTAACTTTCTCCTTGTCCCCCAGCTCTGCTCTGTTCTGAATTTCTCACTGTTTTTTATTGTGATATCTTTGCTCCACCAGCTCCATGCCCCACACTTATCAAATCTGTATCACCTGTCCCTTAGGATGTCTTTCTGCTTGTTTCCAGGTTTGCTACTTTTAGCCACCTTTTTGCTTATCTTCCTGGCACCTCTTTTTGTCGTAGCTACTTATATTTTGTTCTTTAGTGTAGGACTCAGGTAGATTCCTGTTCCTTCCTTGGGATCTGGCACCTATGATGAAGTTGGTGTGGCAAAGAAGGTATTGTTTTATCCCTGGAAAAAGTGAAACAATAGTTTTACCTGTTGAACCCTAGGTAACCTCTACTATACATATAGAAAATAGGATGCACCAGAAGGCTTGTAGCACAATTTTAAATGCAAATTTGCAGAGCACATTTTCCTGATACAGAGACCATTGCTTTGTCCTTTCATAGTTTCTGCTCCTAAATGGAACTTTCAAAGAAAAATTCACTGTTTTGTTTACGTTTTTTTTTGTTTTATGTTTTTTGTTAACGCTACTGCCTAAACCTATGAGAAAATACAAATTGAAGCTAGGTTCACTGTGTTTGAAATGGAGTGAGAACATGAGAACATTTTGATGAACATGAGAACATGAGCATTGACTCTGACTGAGAAGTTGCAGATAAAAAGGTGCTGCCTAAACCAGGAAAAATCTTGAAACTTTGTCCCCTACACCACTCCCTCTGTTCTGTTGCCCTTGAAATCTTCAGCTGCTTAAAGCAAACAGTTTATCTCTTAGATAATATCATTATATAGATTACCTAGATTTTATACTAGTGTGCAGGCTTTACAAGTTCATTCCAGACTTACCCCAGAGTGGTTTGCTCTCCTTGATGTAGGCCCCATTTGGTACAGTCAAAGAATAGAATCAAAGAATGGTTTGGATTGGAAGGGACCTTTAAGACTGTGTGGTTTGCACTTCCTTGCCATGGACAGGAATGCCTTCCTCTAGACCAGGTTGCTCAGAGCCCCTTTCAATGTGGTCTTGAATATTTCCAGAGATGGGACATCCACAACTTCAAACTCCTTTTCGTCAGATGAAATGAATGGCAAAAGTTTTGGGAATTGTCTCTTTCAACATTTAAGAGCCCCATGCTATGTGAAATTAAGTGGCCTACTGCATGCAGATATTCAATGATAAATAAAAAATTTATTTTGCACTCTGTAGAAGTCTAAAGGATAAATGACCAGAACAGGTTTTTTATTATTTTTTTGTTTGCTTGTTTCTTCCCTTTGGCTTCATTTTACTTTCATTGAATGTATTTGACAGGGGAAAGGCAACAGAAGCACTTTGAGGAAAGAAGTTTGTTGCATTGGGAAAAATACTTCTTATAGAAAAAATGCACTCACTGCATTTTTGCATCATTGTATGTGACACTTTTTTGCATTTATGACTGGTTTGTTATTTTTTTTTTCTATTTTGGAAACTTGATACATGTGGTAGGATGATGATTGCAGCCTGTCACAGGAAGAAATAATGGAAATAACATCCCTGGTCTCACAAATTTTTATTTTTTTTCAAATTTGAGCCAAATCAGTTCCTACCGATTCTTGTACTGCCTCCTTTGTATCACATTTCAGCTGGGCTCCTGCTGATCTTCTGTAAAAGGAGTACCAGTTCCCCAAACAGTGCTGAGGCCAGGCACTGGCCTTTGGTAATGCATAACTGCATCCATGTCCGTGTTTGACCCATGGCATGGTTTGGGGAGGACAATATGCTGAGATCTTCTCCTGAAAAATAGCATGGATGAGGGTATTCAGCTGTGTGTTGGGATGGGAAAGACTAGCCACTTGGAGGTGAGTCACATTGTGCCACTTGCCATCTCAGTGCCAGAGACTAAGCTCTGGTCTGAGTTACTTATACAGGAGAAGTCTAAATGGATCAGCTAACTGACCTGGGCAAGGGTTTGTTCCTCTCGTCACTCTGCTGGCTTCTATGGAGAAATGGAGTTGGCTTCAACAGACTTGAAGCTGGACCATTATTTGCTTTAAGCCGTGACATGGATGTAGATGTTCTACTTTTATGTTAGTAAACCACATGCAGTTTGGTGGACATTCAGAAACCTTCAGAATTTATATTTAAACAGTTCTTACTGTTGTTACCTTCTCACATATCTCTTCATGTTCCATTTCTTTTCCCCATGCAACCCTCTAGATTTAACTTGTGTGCTCTGGGCTTGCATGTGTTTGCTCTGTTCTGCAAAATTCTAATTCTTCTAATTCTGCAAAAGCTTTTATACTCCATGCCACAGTGTGTGATAACTTGTACCAGGGAAGTTGTACTTAAGAACAAAATTGGAAAGCTGATGAATGTATTTAAAGACAACAAAAATAGAATAAAATTTTCAAATGTATCAGGTTTTTGGCAGCTCTCCTCTCCCTTTTCCCACCTAACTAAAGTTTGAAAGAGGTCCTTGATAAAAAACCAATGCTGACTGACTATTGTTTTTCTGCTGGTATGTTTTCACAGAGTATGTTGTGACAAGCCGTGACAGATATATTAAGCTGGATTTTTGTGCTGAAAAGTTACAGATAGTTATAAAACAGAAGGTTTGAATTCCTGATATGTTGCCAGGACTCATCCCCTGTTCAGGCTGGCTGGCATGAGAAGGCATGGTTCTTTCAGAAGCTGCTTTCCAGTAGTCAGCAAAAACCCACTGTGATTTTGTTAGCAGCACTAGAAGGTCAGGTTTCCATGGCCAGCATCTGTGTTGTCACTTCTGGTCTGTATCTGTGCTGACAACCCCTGAGCACAATCTGTGGAATTCACAAGAGAGCATCTTGTCTTCTCATCCAGGCCCACTGCCTGATTTCTCTGTTCCCAGTCCTGCATGTTCTGTTTGCTCTAAGTGCTTCACAATGTAATTCTGATAATTGCTTCTGTAGATCAACAACCTGCTTGGCTCTCTGAGCCTGTCTTTTCCTTGTCTCTGCTCACAGGCTGTCTCTCTATCAGGCTTTTCTAATTCAGAACAAAACTGATCTCCAGTGGTCACATAACCCTCTGTCTCTCTTCTAAGCACAGGGCTGCCTTCATGTCTCTTCCTGCACAGAAAACCTGCAGGTATTCAAACTGGAAAAACTGGGACAGCATTTGTAACAAGCACAAAGCATGGATCAGAGGTGTTTATCCACTTTCACATGGGCAGAAAGGAGAATGGAAGATGAAGAGCAAATCGTTCCTTCTCACCTTATTCAACCAGGCAGAATTGTCCCTTTCATGCCTGACAGATGGAAATTAAAGACTCTAATGACAGCTGTTAAAATCTGAGAGAATACATGAGTTCAGGACTTATACTTACTGAAATGTGGGCTGAAAATGAGAGGGATCAGTATGTAGTTAAGATGAGAAAGGATGCAAGTAGAAGAATAGAAGGATGAAACTGGGTGGGTGGTGGTGGGCATGCAGGACAGACAAATACTCTAAAGAGCAATAATTCATTAACAGCTTTTTGGTTAAAAGTGTAGCTGAATCTATTTGATTTTCTCCAACTATTATAAGGATTCCATATAGATAGACTTGTGCAGAAACATTTTCCTTGCAAGATTTTGCAAGTGATTTTGAAAACTTCCAAAACAGAGATAGCATAGAATATTAGTTCAGGTACTAGATACAGACAGAATTTTCAGGTTTCTGATGTTTGGTTTTTTAAGCTACCAAGATTTTTATAGGTTTTGGGTCAGGTTTCCAAGATGGTCTAATACCATGTTTGAGGTCTTTTGAAAATTTGTCCATAAACCAATGTGGAAGAAGAGATTGGGAAGTGGGGAAGGCCCAGATTTACATACAACATCAGATGCATGTTGTAATTTTCTTCTACGATATGGCACTTGAGAAGTTTCTGACTTTTCAATCACTCAATCTCAGTGGCTTGTGGCTCAGAACAGTAAAATGGTTGAGAAGTTCCTATATAGGAACGCATGAACTTTTCTGTAATATATTGTACACAGATGTATCTCCCACTCAACATCCTCTTTAATTTACTGGCTGCTATGTAGGACAAATGTTTCTTGTGCAAAAGATAATTTTAAAACCAAAAGGAGAATGGTTTACTTACAATGGTTTGCAAAAGCACAGGAAGGGCTTATTGTTTTTAGGAAGAGGCAGCAGCAAACAAAGATGTCACAGATATAAAAATAAACCTATGCAAGACTGCATACAAAGTAAACAGCCAGAAGGAATGATTTTTTGGGCATTCATAGTCAAATTATGTCATGCATATTAGTCCCCTTTTCCTCACTTGGAATCAAAGCAGAAATTCAAGATGTCAGAGTAGAATTACTTTTTAAGGGCCTAATTCAAGGCTACCCTATGACAATGGATCTGTTTTTGTGCTTTTAGTGCACATGCTTATGCCATCTTATTTCTACAACCCAATACAGCTTTCTTCCTTGACACCTAATACAAAGCAAAGAGAGTTGAGTAACTTCTGTAACACCACCAAAATCCCCAAATGTGTGATTGGTCAGAGGAGTATAAATACAACCAGCTGTGCACATCACATACATTTTCTGTTCCTGATTCAGTGTGGGAAATCCCAGCAAACTTTCTGGAGTTCTGTGTGGGTGGGTTCTGCACACTCTCATTGGGCCCTATCTGAAGCCAGGATTTGCTAGTGGTAAAATTAAGTAAGAATGGTGACACATAGATATAAGGCAGTACAGAGAAACAAGCTGTTAAAATGTAATTAATTCCTCTTATGTAGCTGTTCTGGCAGAATCAACCATGCAGACAAAACCTGCTTTTTGATCCAGGATCCAGAACAACAATCTTCAACCTTCTTTGATGAGCAGTAAAAATCCTAGTATGGGTAGATCCCTATATAATAAGCTGATTAACTTTTCTTAATAATATTTGGGCCCCTGCAGACCAGGGATAATGCTTCAGATCACAGAGGGAAGAAATTTCCTAAGCAGAGACATTTATTTTCTGTATTTTTGCAACCTGTTCCTCAGAGCATCAATCCACTGGCTCTACTCATATGATCACTCACAAGATAAAAACAAGCCTTCCTGAAATAAAGCAGGGGCAATTTGCATGACAGAAATTCCTTCTAAATTTTAATTTTCCTCACAGAATTGACATGTCTTTGCTAGAGAATGACAGAGAGATGTGTAAGTCAAGTAGATCTCGTACATCTTCATGAAATTCTCTTCTGCCACATTACCTTATGGACAAAATTGCCCATTGGCTTCACAGTGGGTTTGTATCATGTCATTTCTTTAGGAACATTACGAATGTGGATGCAACAGGAAAGAAGCAGAAGCAGGTCCTGAAAAGTGGATTTCTCTGTGGATTGCTCCAGTTGGATGAAAGTATACAGGATGCAAGAACCACAGCATTGTAGTTGTCAGCTCAGTTTTCCCGGTGGTTAAAAGCTCTGTCTTGTAGTATGGCAGGGTAAACCCTCAGTAACCTGGGCAGTCTTCTAAGGTAACCCCTTGTAAGAGTAGTTGATGTTTCAATGTAAAACAGTCCTTGTAGTACATCTGGACATGCTCTGGAACCTCAGCATTCATGATATTCTCTGCTGGATCACCTTAAATGCCTAGGCATTTTCTGCTTGCCTTTTAATGGATTTCATGTAGGAAGGACAATGTGGAGGTATTTATTTTTATGAAGAAGCCAAGTTCCATTATTTTTTTGCATGTGGCAGACTGTTCTCAGATTTAAAAAACTGAAAATATTGAAAGATAATTGGTAATTTCCCATGTTCCTCAAATAGCCCAGCCAGAAATTCACCAGAATTTTCTGAAAAATTTCTGGGGCTGGGAGAATACCCAAATATTTCTTTCATTTTTGAGTGAAATAACTGAAATATAAAGAAAAAATACATCTCATTTAAATGACTCATCTTTTATCTATACCACTTTTTTCAATGTTATATGTACGCTTGGTGAGAGATGAAACTGCAATGTACTGTCTCAAAAGGCTTATAGACTACCACATTCTTGCTTTATTTGTACAGATTTGTATTTGCACATATTTGTCATAAAGTCATGAAGTCAGCAGGTTCAGGAAGCTTTGGGCCCTGGCACAGCTGCTGATGGGGACAGGCAAGGCAGAGTTTGTGGTGGTTGAAGATGGGGAAGGAAGAAGGATTGTGACAGTCTGGAAAGGCAGGGGCAAGTAAGAAGGCAGTGACAGAGGCTGTAATGGGAGAAGGAAGGAGATGGAGGAGGGCTGAGAAAGGAGTGTAATAATTTGTGAGGGGTGTCAGGAAATGAAGCAAGAACAGATGGGAGAATGCAAATGAGAGACAGAAGACAGCAGCACCTCTCGGGCTCAGCTGCAGAGGTTGAAACTGCCACCTATGTTTAATATAATCCTCTATTTGACTCTGGCTTTGAGAACAGGAGTATCTGGAATGTGGGTTATGGAATGGAGTGTGTCTTTCCATGTGGCAGTTGCCATCTCTTGTGTAGCAGCTGGTTTGAGCCCTGCAGCCCAGACAGAATGAGCTATGCAAATAGATGAGGAATGAAGGAACTACTCCTCCTCTCTATCTGTCTCACACCCTCTCTGGATCATCTAGCCAAAGTACTGACATCCTGTTGGGGGCTTCAGCATCTTGCCAAGAATACCTAGGAAGCAGAAGGGCACTGGAAACATAAATGTAAAAGTCTTGCAAAGCAAATCCTGTGGTGATATATGGAAAATTTATATTCCGCAGAGAGCTCTATAAACTGAAATCCACCATTTTGTTTCCTGCTAGAGAAAGTACATATGGCTTAAAAAATTCTGGAGAAAGGATGCCACTATTTATTAAATTCTATGAGATTAAGGCCTATTGAACCCTATTGACTTAATCACCATCTCTTTACACTGTATTTTTTTCATAGGTAGTTTAGATTGGAGCCACAGTAAAGTATGTACATGATTACCATTTTCAGAATGTTGTTATAGTTTGATTCTTGTCAGGGAAAACTTACATATCACTGAAGCTGATTTCAGTAGTCAAAACTGGCTTACTGTGCAAAGAACTGAGTACACTGTTATCTTTCACGGAAAAGTTATAGTTCTCTGGCACCAGTGCCAAAATTTGCATGAGGTATAGTGTCTTAAAATACACAACTTGCCTGTCCCTCAAATTGTTGTAAAATAAATACTGTGCTTGCTCAAAGTGATTATGCAAAGTGAATCTTGCCCTGTTTTGAACTTTGAGTCAAAGGACACAAATATTTTGAAAGGAGCTATTGGCTTACAAATGTGACTCCAGCTGAGACTTTAAACATCAAAGAGATGTGTTGATGGAGATCAGTAAGAATTTATAAAGCCATATAACTTGGAACATATCGGCCAGAGATGAAAAAGAAACTGAAGTCCTGTGATCCTTACTTTCCCATAGTAGGTTGCATTTTCCTGGGGATGCTCAATTGTTATTAATGCCAAAGCTGAACCACAAATGTTCATCTTCCTATCTGTATAATATCAAATTATGCTCAGACATATATGACTCATTGATAATTTCTTTCCTTATTATATAAGGTTCAGAAATGATAAATTATCCCATTTCAGCCATCACCAGAATTTCCAAGGTGCTACAGTTTTAGGCATTGGAATAACCCTTATGGGGACAGCAAGGTCAGGTAAAATAGATCAGGATGGGACATCTGCATGTAAATGAGCATACTTCATCAGAGGTGTTTGAGAAAGTGTAATACATTCTTTCTCTTGCTAAGGAGAAGCAGAGGAAGAGGTGCAGTATGCAAGGAGCAGTTTCGCAGTTTCACATGGAGACACAATTCAGCCTTTCACTGGATGGTAGCAGCAGTAAACACTGTGTGCCCTTCCTGGGAAAAGAACCCCTCAGAGTGTCTTTATTTTAACTTTTGTACCTGCTTACAAAATATTTAAGTTTTTGTTGTTTTTTGTTTTTTTGGTTTTTTTTTGTTTAGAGTGGAAAATCTCTACCCTATGTTTGTCCTACATGATGTATGAATATCTTACCTTTCACTGACAAAAAAGCAAATGTAAAAAAACTGTGCATCGTATTCTGATTTTGTTTATTGGTGCATGTATGAAAGGAGAGGCAACAGAAAAGGAAACTCCTCTTTCCCACCACATAATGTTTGTTCCACCTGTAACTAAATTTGGCAGTCAGTGGCTCTATAACTCATATTTAGGCTTTTAAAGTCAATTGTTCCTTGCATTAATTGACAAAAGAGCTTGTACTCCTTTTTTCCAGGAAAGGATTGCATCCTTTTATCTTTTGCCTTAAAAATTCCCAGGCCTGGACCTTTAATTGGGCATGGCTTGTTTCTGCAGTGCAGCCATTGCTGTCAGGGTCAGCCTTCTCAAATCACAGAAATGCATCATGTTAGGAAAGCTATAGTGGGCCTCAGTCTGGTTTCTTTACCGAGGAAATCTGTAAGTAACCAAGCTTGTGAACGTGCCTGCGTGCCATCTGAACTTCACAGCAGGATTTTCTGTGAAATTTCTTGTAAACCTTGTCTTTTCTTTCAGAAGTAACCATCTATACAGTCTCCATTGGTCTTGACCTGAATTTTCAAAAAAGGGCAAGCAAGCAGAATGTTTGTCAAAAACAAAAGGATTTGTTAGGTTAAAAAGCCCCCAAAATCTACCTACAGTAATTTCAGGGAGAAAATTTAATAATAATAATAATAATAATAATAATAATAATAATAATAATATAGCCTTCCAGATTATTCTTGTAATTATTTGTTTCTTGGAAGCCTCAAGTCCTAATTTAAATATCTCCTGTGTTTCTAGTTCTTGGGCAATTTCTAAGTCTATACTTGTAAAGAAAAGAACACATATGTAAATTTCTATTCAAGAAAACATATTTTTTTTCCCATTTATATTTCAAATATTTTGAAATTAAAAGGTTTCAGCTTCTTGACAGACTTTCTTCCAGCTGTCAGAAGGAGCTCCTAATTTAGGTCAAATGTGTAAATTGCCCAAATGTTCAAGTTGCCAACCTCTTTCCTCAGTTCTGAAGGAGTGTGAAAACTCACTCTCATTTTCTAAATCTTTCTGTATCAATTGGAAACCTAGTGGATCACCCAGTGGATCACTGCAAGGAAACCATTTGGATCACATAGTGAAATGACAATTAAGGGAAAAAAAGGCTATATTCTACATACTCCTATGTAAGAATGACAAAACCTTAGGCATACTGAGTGAATGCCTTAACATTCACTGTTAATCCAATGAGCTCATTGTCAAAAATCTATTCCTCAAATTAGACTTCAAAACAATTTATGTAGTCTGGCTCTGATATCAGCCATGGTTGCTGACAAGCAATATAAATTGGCATCATATTCTTCATGATTATATTTGTTGATTATGGTTTGAGTTAACCTGAGAAGGATTTTCCAGTGTGCTTCAGCTTCTGAGCTGTGCTGAAAGCTAAACCCTGAAAGTCTGAAAGGCAGATCTAGTACAAGAGGTCTTTTGCCTCCATTTTACATCTTATTTCCAGTACTTCCTCTTTAACTCTTTTCCATATTTAGATTTTTCCTCAGCATGCCAGGAGCTATATATTGGACAAGGATACAGAATCAGAAAGATACATTGAGCACAGCACTCCCATGCCAGCACTCTGCAAGAATTTCCCTGGATGATGTTTCTGTGCAACATACGTAGGCTGATCTTTTAGAAACAGCTGTTTCCATGTGTCTTGTTTTTTACTGAAGGTAGCACCAGAGCCACCACAGTCATGTGATACATATTCACTTTATAATTTCTAATTTCTCTTTCTCTCACCTTGCAGTAAGGCTTCATTTTTCTGGTTGTGGGAAAATAAAAGTTTCTTATGAGAGATGGTGCTATGATTTTTAAGGCTAGTTTTTTTCCTGGCATCTGACAAATTCTATATGAAAAAGAGTTCAGAATTGGAAAAGTTAGCCAGTGAAGTTTTAAAATAGAGTTTTATAAGCATAGATAAAAGGAACAGAGGAAATTAATGATTCTACTGCACTCCCTGTCTCTGACACCTGAGAGGCTTCACACTGTGTGCTTCTTTGTAATACTATTTATGTTCCTTTAAAAATAATTCTCCTATTTGCATTAATTCCTGCCTTTGGCAGACATTTAATTTTCTTTAGTCTTCATTACTTTCAGTGAAAATGGAAGGAAGAACAGTGTTTCTTCCTCTTTCTTTGTTCTAATGTTTTGGTCAACCTTTTTCATCTGGGAACTGAAAGATAAAAAGATTACAAAATTTTAATCTGGAAGTTTTCTCCATCTGATGGCTTTTTACTCTGAGTATTCTTCTTCCTGTTCCTTGTGCTTTAGTGATCATATTACACTTTTGCTCTTTCAGCTAATGTTTTCATATCTACTGGCACTGCTAGGATTCTGGGTTTTATTTTTACAGGTGGTAAGAAAAATTTTTGGGAGAAAAACTCTTATTCAAAGTGCTTGTTCTTTTCTCTCTCTTTTCCCCTCTTTCTCACATAATTTTTTTGATTGGAGAATTTATTTTTTAGCCCTCCTTATGAGATCTCTCTGCTTTCTTTCGTCTGCCTTGACATTTATACAGATCTGAAAATGAATTTTGGCTATTACTCAAGCTATTCCCTGTGATTTCCTTCCTGTCTCTGTTTCTTGCTTTTGTTTTGTAAAAGGAAACCTTAGTTGGTGTATGCACAAACACCTCTCTTTCTGTAGTTTTGGAAATGCCCATTCCCATTTCTTCAGCCAAGATCTCCTGTAGTACGTGCCTACTGGAGAGTTCCACCTCATTTTCATCCAACACCTTTATAATTTTCTTTTATTGCTGTAAGCTTGGGTTTAGAGGTTTTACAATAAAATCCCAATGCACTATTTCTTAAACTGTATTGTGCTCAGTTTTTATCTGGTTCCCTCTGTGTCACAGGCCAAGAGAAGCCATCCACTAAAGAAAATAGCTGCTGAGTGTAGTTAAAATGCTAGATTATGTTTCCTAGTTACAGCTTCAAAACTGGGATCCTGCAGAGTTCCAAACCCTTTTATTTAAGGAAACTATTCTACCTTACCTATTCTTTGCTATATATGCTGAACCACCTAAACTTGGTAATTTTGAATCCCCCTGAAGAATATACTAGATGGTTCCCTTATATTTCATTGGGGTTTTCTCTATTTACATACAAGGACAATGCAAACGTCCAGTGTTTGTTTTATGCTGGGTTGAAAAAAAAGGAAGAAGATAACATAATCATGTTTCTCTTAATTAGAATAATATCCTCCCCAGCTATTGCCAGTAGGAAATACTTTTGTAGTTCCCTATTTCAAATCTTTTGTTAACTCTTTCATTTGACTGTGAATTTTTTCATCTGCACAGTATGTTTTCCTTCCATTCACCAGTTCTTAACTTTAACAAATGGATTTATTTTATCCTACTGTATTTTTCCACTTTCACCTCAGTGACCTGTATCAACTCTGGTTCTCTCAATTTTACACTTCCTTTATACAAAATTAATGTATTTCAAGTTAAGTTACTTCATCTTCTAGCCTGGCTCTATCCTCATGATGATAACACCTGTTTAAAGTCTGTTTTATGAGAGGGCACCTGGTGGCCTCAAACCAAGCCAAGGAAACTGTGTGATGAGGGTCTGTGGGGAGAAGCTCCTACTCTTTCTTGCCTCATTAGCACAGCACAGTGAAGAAAGGTCATGCCATGTACTGGTTGAATTTTAATGCTGTTGAAAAATTAAACTTAGGATGTGCCTGAGAATCCAGCTAGCTAGCAGTTACTGGTGAAATCATGATTTTCCATCCAATTTGAGTCAGCTCTCCTGCTCAGGTCTTCATGCTGAAGGCAGTTTAGCTTCACAAAGAAACTGAAACTTAATCTTTGTTTCCCATCAACATGGAACGAGTTCTGGTGCAAGGTAAGATCTAGCTAAAATAATTTCCTTTAGCATCTAATTTAGTTCCTGAGAGGACCTGCCTCTGCAGAATAGTTCTCTGCTGATTGCTGTTTTCTAAATATGGTGCTCTTACGCAACATTAAGTAAGGCTGTCAATGAGGTATTTTTGTGTGGGGAAGTACATACTGAAGCTGTTTATTTTTGTTTCAATTAATAGTACAGCACTGCCCTTGCAGTGCATATACATTCCTGAATACCAGTTTATAAACTGTGTTGAAGTGTTATCATTGTCACTTAATATTTCACTGCTCATTAAATCTGACACAAGCTTACACATGCGTAAGCGTGTTTCCAGTGCCTCCAAATAGATTCATGGGTGTATTTGTGTACTGAGGGCAAGACACAGTGTCATAGGCTGAAAATGTAGGTCTTTGGAAGCACAGCAATGATTTATGAGTTCTCATGCATGGGAAGGTAGGAAGTGCAAAGAATTTGAGTTTTACTCTTGCAACAAAAAAATCCTTTTGTGTTCAGTTGTTTGTTTCCTTGTAATAATCCCATAGTAGGTATGTCCAGCATCTTGTAAAAATGCCCCAAAATACAGACATGGTTTGGTTTCTCCCTTGTGTCTGCATGCTTCATTGATTCTTCAGAGTGGAAAGTGCTGGTTTAATTATGGTTTGGTTCAAGTCACAGGTGACATTGAGAGACATCCATTTATAATGGTAATGGAAATGTCACTATAGGCATTAGCAAAGGGTAAACCCTTAAAACTTCCTGCATTTAAGCAACAAAAATTTTTGCAAAAATTATTCCTAGTATTTTCAGTAACTCACTGGTAATAATGTGATAGCTGGCAATTTATTAAAAGAGTGTGTTAACAAGTATCTAAGATAAGCACATCCAACCCCAACCTTTCTATGATTCCTGAGTGTCATTGCCACTTGTTGAAGTTTCAAACACCAGTGGACCACGAATGTAATTACTGGTGGTGTGTGGACCACAGCTTTAGTAAGAATGGAAGGATGAATGGAGAAGGGATCAGGAAATCAGCTGGATTTTCACAGTTTTTTACAGTTGAGTATCTGTTTAGTTGTGATCTTCCCCTGCTCAGCATATTTTACTTTAGTACAAGAAAAAGAATAAAGAGGACTGCTTTATAATGATATTGGAAAGAGTGAAGAGAAATGTGTTTTCTGGTAAAGAGAATATTTTAGTAATCTTTTTAATTTTAAGAAACTTGAAGTGTTTCATTACAAAGTCTTTTCAATAGCAATAAAAGGGAAATGGCTCTACTCCGAGTATTCTGTTATGAATGTAAAGACAAAATATTTTCAAGAACTTTCATTCCAACCACAAACTCTCGTTCACTCTTTTTCTTGGATCTCTGCATATGAAGCATGTGACCTTTGTAGCTGAGCATGAATGTGCAGCTACATTGTCTTTGAACAATTTATTTGACTTCAGGCTACAGTACTCATAAGCCAAGAGCTGCCAGCTCTGTGTAGCTGGGAACTCTGATTTCAAATTCAAAGGTCCTGTGTACACACAAACATCCCCCAGCTTGGAAAATACATTCACTGGTATAGCTGACTTTGTTCAAATTTGCTCAATGGCCTTTGCTATGTGCAATTGAACCTCAGCAGTGGTCTTGAATTTTGGGTTAGTGTTGAACATATTTGTACCACAGTAACTTGTCTGAATACTTGGTGGAAAAAAAGTCAGTGCCCAATTGCTTTACTGAGAATAAATCTGTATGTTCTTTTGCATTGCAGTATAATTTGTTTGGATTTAAATAGCAATATTGTTTTCTGGATGTTAAGATAAATGATGTGCTCTTTGATAAAACAGTTGCACTGGAGATATGCCTTCTTTTCTCACACCAAGAATTTTCATGTGAATTTGTTTATGTTTAGTATTACGTTGTATGGACATAAACATAGTGTTCCAATTTAGTCTAAACAACTGGGGCCTTCATTTAGGAAGAACTGTGAGAAAGTCTGACAAGAGAGGTTCAAGGGAAAGTGCATAAAATCAGCCCTGGAATCTCCTAGCATATCTAAACTTGTCAGTAATTAAATTCAGAAACTGCTGGAATCCTTTAGAAGTTGAGTAGCTGGGGGAATATTTAATTTTTCTCCCTTAGTGGATTGATTACTATGGTATTTCTGTTACATGTGAAGAAATCAGCCCCTATGTGAGCCAGCCAAAATGCTCCAAGGCTTTTTGGAAATAAACTTTTAGTCTTGTTAATACATGGTTTAAAAGATAGTGATTGAGAGAGACTATATGAGGGCATAATGTTTAGGTTTTGGCATTGTAAATGGAAAATCAGGTATCTGAATTTCTCCTTGCAGGGTAATGACAAGGAAACCTTAGTTGCTAAACACTTTTCACAGCTATGCTCATGAGAGGCTGAGTGTTTCTCATTTGAACTCAAGAGGCAGGATGAAGGAAAGAGCCAAATACCACTTAGCAACAGAAGACAAAAGGCAAAACCAGAAAGCTGCTACTACAGGTGAACTCTCATCTAAATGTAACTGGAAAAGAACCTGTGTTCCTCATGTGAGTTAGCAGCAGCAGCTTTTCCTGAGCCCAGACATGTTTTACTTCTGATCCTCAGAAATGCCTGAAGGAGAGAAAGTTTTACTCATATAAACCTTTGTTTTTCCTTTTGTGTAATTTATCATAATTACATATGTAACTTTATTTCAGAAAGCTTTACCTGAAATCTCATTCTGGTTTTGATAGGATTCAGGTGGAATTAATTCTAGTGATTCCAGATATTAAAATGAAGCCTATTCTGAATGTTGTCTTTTTCTCTAATTCTCTTCCTAATAATCACTTTTTTTTTCCCTTGAACACAAAAAAAAAAAAAAAAAATTTGAGGAAGTGGAAACTGTTCATGTGTATTTTTAACTTTTAATCTTTATAATATATGCAGACCCAACTTCACAGAATTAATATTTTAAATTTTCTGTAAAGAAAAATTCTTCTTGAACAGCATTCACTGGCTGAATGCTAGCAACATGTTCTACCAAGGCATGAAAAAACCTAGTGGTAACAGACAATTAAACAAATGAGCAAAAGGGGTGGGGAAAGCAAGAAATGTGAAATGTCTGATCAGGATTAAAGTACATGTGCACGTAACAGGTATTTTGCATAAAAGTCCTTTTTTTTTATTTTTTGGCGCCATTTTATAGAAATCCTAGTTTGGAAATGAGAGGTTTTGGGAGACAGTATCAAAAGCCTTCTACTTCTAAGCATTATATTATGGATACTGATTTCAAACTGTAGAACTTTAAGAGCTAAAACCAAAAGTCTTTGCTATTGTAATTATTGCTAACTTTTAGAGCTTTCTTGCTAATTGGTCAATGTTTAATGTTCTACTTTTAAAACATCAGTTCCTGGAATCAGCTGACTAAACGAGTTAAGATTCCCACGATAAAACTAAAAAGGAAAATTCAAATTTTCCTAAGTAAGGAAAAAATCAAATAAATGAACTCCACTGGTATGCAAACCAGAGGGAAGGATTCGACATTTTGAAAATTGTAGTATTTAAAAATGTAACGCATTATATTAATTAGTGGAATATGTACTGCCATGAACCAAACAAAAAAGAAAATGTCAGTTGAGGGTTTTTTCCCCTTTCCCTCTTTTTTCCTTGGCTTTCAAAGTACTTTTACACATGTGTTCAGAGCCAGAGCTTTGTAATTTTGCTATCCTACTAGAGCAAGCAGTTCCAGTTATTTCTTGCAGTGCTTCTGGAGGAAGAAGTGCACAGGAATGAGGAACATTATTCTAAAAGCACTGCAAAGAAAAAGAGAACAGCCTGTAATTAGTCTTCTTTCCACTTTTCCTCTATACTAACTTTGGACACAAGTCTCCTACAATAAAGGACTTTATATATTTTAGCTGCCAGTTCCAAAAAGAGATGTTGTATTATGCAATCAATGGAATTTCACAGTAGATATCTTTACATAAATGAAGCTCATCTGAACTGTGACAGTGTGCAAGGAGATACTTCTTTTAAGGATGAAAGATGCTGTAGCAGGTTTCCTGCTGTTCAGATTTTTCATATTTTATTGATGTGTTCTTCTGGTCCAGGGTAGATATTAAAAGATATTGATACTGATCAAACTGCTGCTCGGTGTTGGGGCACAGCAGGGGCCATGGGCTCAGGGCAGGCATGGTAGGTGTCCCCAGGCTGCAGAGGCTGTGCCATCCCTGGCTGGGTGCAGATCCACCATGCCCAGCAAGCCAAGCAGAGAAGGGCTGGGAGAGCTGGGGGCCACTGGTCATCAGGTGAAGCCACGGTGATGAGGCAGGTCCTGGGGTGCAGTGGGCAGTCAGCCTGTGGGCCAGGAGCAGGAACTCTGATCAGTGGGGTACAAGGCCATGTGCTGATGTGGCCATGATGCAGCTGCAACGTAGCTCAGGCAGAGGCGAAGGGCAACAGAGCTAAAAGCAGTTCCCAAGGGAAGGAGAGGCAGAGTCTGCTGGAGCTTCTTCTAGTTTTCTTCACAGCAGCTTTCCAAGTCAGCAGCTGTGCTCTCTCTAAGCTGGCCCTGAGCCCAGCAGTCAAAGCCTCAGGAGTAGGGGGTTGTGCTTTAAGCCATGTCACTGCCTGCTTGCATGATGCCATAAAAGAGTCCAGATCAAACAAAACACCTTTAGTAGGTCACACCAAAGTTGTGTCTAGCTCCGTTTGTTATATCCACTGATAGATATCTACTGCTAAGAATATAAGGTCAGGACAAGCATGTAGTGATGTTTCTTCAGGGACTTGTCTGATTTTCCCTTGACTTCATAGAAAATTCTAATATTGCCAGAGTTCATTAAATTTTTCATCTTATTCTGTCATAAACCCAGATTTCTAATATCCTTGCCTCAGTCATAGAGTATTATATATCTCAAAATCCTTCTATTCTGCTGTTCTCCAAAGACTTTTCTTTTTTTTTTTTGGCTGGTGCTGGTCTCTGGAGAGACTTCTCAGACAAATCTGTTTATTATAAACTTCCAGGTTATCTGACCAGGTGGCAGGGGAAAGGGACTTTTCCCCTTGAATATCCTGAAAAAGACATGAGCTAGATGTGGTTTCTGGACAGATGGTAATTCTTGAGGGATTTCCCTCCTATGAACTTGACTACTATTTTCTTCAAGACAGGTAAATTCTAGGTCCACAAATTGTTCTGTCAAGGAATTCCAATAGTTAACAACACCTAAGTGAAACACTACCTGTTTTGAAGTGTGCTCCTTCAATGTTTTCAATGACATTTATGACTTAACTTAAAAGAAAATATGAATGGTTGATCCTCAAGTTTCTTCTTCCTGCTGCCTACGGTTTTAGAGACCCTTAATTCCCCAGGATTCCCTCTGAGACAGATGAGAGTCTTACTCTACTTAGTCATCACTTCTACTGAAGCCCTTTCACCTTCCTAATTATCTTTTTCATGCTTTTTCATCATTTATTCTGGTTCTGCTCTGTCCTTTTTAAAATGCAGAGACAGAATTACAGAGCTTAATATGTAGAGAACATTGATTCTTACAGTGGAATGTTTTGTTCTCAGTTTTGTTCTTAATAATCAGCTCAGAGCCCATAATTTTGTATACAAGTTTTTGCATTTCTTTACACTCCTTTACATTTATCTCTACTGAATTAAAACTGTATTTTTATTATGCAATGTGCTTTGTACATTTGTACAGAATCAGTCCATATCATCAGCAGATGTTTTCAACTTGTTGCTCACATCCTTTCTGGTCGATCGTCACTGTATGGAGCAGCATCAACATAAGATTTTTCTCAATCTTAATGATCTTCTTCTGTTCTATTTTTATTCTGTTTTATGTTTCCTGACTTTTAATGGGGTATTCACCATGCAATGCCCCAACTAACTAGTTTTCTGAAAATGGGCTGGAGGGACACTGTTAAAAAGCTTTCCTTTAGAAAGCCAGGTAGGCTGAATGTACTTGTTTACCCTGTGAAAAACTCCCATAAATTTGCTAGGCAAAACCATGTGAAAGCCCCTGCTATTTTCCCCCCAAATATATAATCTTTATCCACTAATTCTGTTACCTACTTTAATTTCTACTAATTTTCCCACCGTAGTTATGGCCAGAATTAGAAGTCTGCAGCTCCTTTGTGAAAATTTTTAAAAAATTGACATCTTGTTTTCTACCTCTCACTCCTGCAATTAAAGGACTAATAGAAGAAAGATTACAAACTGTTATTTTGTTTTCTAGCAGTTTGCTCAAGTTCCTTATAATTTTGGGGTTAATATCATCTTAATCCTAGTCATTTATAACTGTTTATTTTTTGGTTTGCTCTGTTTAAGCTTCTCCTGTTGTCCCTTACTTAACAAACGCCCTCTAACTTGCTTAAAAAAGGTGGCAATGTCTCAATTCGTTCCTACGGTCAGCCATTCTGTATGTATTGGAAAAACTGTATTGGAAGGCAATAAATTTTTGTTAACAATACTCTTATCATGCTTAATGCCTAATTACATTGTAAGAGACTGTGATATTTTGCAGTTATGTCAATAACAGTTGTTCACACAAATGTACAGATTAGGAAGTTGTAGAATTTCTGACCAGAAAGGCAGCATTCTGCCTCTAAAAAGCCCTGGGTAAAACATGAACTGGTGAGGAAGAGAGCATTATAAAAATGGTAATTTGCCTTTGTTTTTTGCACTAAATCAGGGAGTGGCATTCAGTCCTTTTCTGTCTGGAACTTAAAAAAATTATTGTTACTATTTTCACTTTGGCTATCTTAGATCCTCAGTTCTTGCAAAAAGATCTTTTAATGGGATCCACATCAGAATGGAAATGAAACTACCTCGTGCCTTAGTGTGCTGTCTAAATCATGAAAATTGCTGCTCATTCTCTGTTGTCTAGAGATACCCAAACATACCCAGCTTGTGAAGCATCACACAGAGGTTGCACGTGTACTGTGTATAATGTACTTGTATGTTTTCTGTACAGGCAGCAGGGACAGTCATTTCTGGCTTCATTTGTGCACAGCAGGAGGAATTTCCAGTTTGCTGATTTTTTTGTTATGGCATAATGCACTACTAGTGATAGGCATACTGAGCTGGGGAAACCCAGTTGCAGCCATTCATTTCCCACTTTTTGTCTTCATCCTTTTTACTTTTTGATATTTTTTACAGAGGCCAAATTTTTAAAATTTTCTAACAGTTTTGGAGACCATGCTCACAGTTGTTGTTTTCTACCCTTTTTAATGATCTGGACTTAAATTTAAAAAAACCAAAACACAACAGACAAAGAGGTATGGACAGCAAAATCTTAAAGGGTAAAACAGCAACAATCTAGCTGTGAGACTGGATGGATTTGGGTCTGCTTCTTCCTGCACCTTGAGTTCAATAATACCAAGTGTGTTCTATTAATAGCTGCAAAAATTGCTGGGTTAGTTAGCTTTGAAGGGAGGCTGATGTCAGATTTTAAAACAGATGTAACAGCAGCAGCAGTGCTTCATTCCTCACATTCCTTGTCATCACAGCCGTCTCCAACCTGGAGCGCTGGCAGGACTACTCAGCTGCTGCTCTCATTAGAGCTGGCATGCAGCTGGCAGAAGAAGAGGAAAAAACTGACTTTCTGGTTTGCTTGCTTGCTTTGTATCCCCCATCCTACTGCAGTGTTCTCCCCTAATCTCTCAGTCAGACACTTGGCATTTTCTTGCTGTTTCTCTTCTTCATTGAGCGCTTCTATATTTATTGAGATTATTGAATGGTTGTTCAGCCTTAACCGTGCAAATGTAGGAAATGGAATATGACTATCTGGCACTTTTAAGACTTTCCTGCAAAAGGGTGTCTGCAAGTTTTGGACTACTGGTTGACAGTCAGGGTGGTGAAATGCATCATACGCCATTAGTAAGTAACTGAATTTGCAAAATATATTTTGCAAGTATTATTTGCATTGCATTTGAAGCAATATTTGCAAAATGTATATACTGTGGAAGTAAGATAATTTAAGAAAAAAAACCCAGAGAATAATTTTGAGAACATAGTCTATATTCAGTGCAGAATTTACCCATGCACATATATGATGTAGCAGATCTTTCAATTATTAATCACTTGGTATTTTGCTCCTTGTGCCTCAATGTATGAGAGGGGAGGAAGTGGCCATATTTTTTTTTTTTCCTTTATCACTACCCTTCAGTGTTCAATGCCCTTTATTTGCTGTACATTCAGAGCTAAGCCTGAAGTAAACAAATATTAATTTCTGTGTGGGCTCTGCTGCTGATAATAACATTTCTGTGTACTTCACAAATATTAAGTTACTGTCCCACAACCTTTGGAAGGTTGGGGTGTACAACTGCTGCTTTACAGGTAGAGTGTTAAGCCACAGAATGCTAAAGATCATATGTGTGCCATTTGTGACTGCTCTGAATGCAGTCAGAGCTGGTCAGGGAGCTTCACCTTGGTTGCAGAGGCAGCTCACAGGGGTCTGAGGGAGCTGTGTGCTTGCTCAGTACTCTGCAGTCCAGGAGGGCCTGTGCAAGTGCTGCTGAATGCCCAGTACAGCCCCACCCCAGCAGCATCAAGGCTTAAGCAGACAGAAGTAGGTAAGTATAAATACCACACTGAGTGCAAAACTCAAATTGCTTTATGGCATGGAACTGATCTCCAAGCTAAAGATATGCCCAGCACCTTTCAAGACTATGTCCAGGGTAGACTGGCACAGGGGTGTTTGAGTGGTGGAATATGGAGTCAGAGAGAGAAAACCACTACCACAACAAATCCCCCAAGGGAAAACACAGAGGAAAAAAAAAGCAGATGCACAGATGGCCAAGCACAGCCTCGGAGCAGTCCCGTGAGAGAGGTCACCTCTGCAGGGAACTTTTTGGCTGGAAGGATTTCAGCGGTGAGCAGGGAGATGATCTCTAGCTCTTTGATTTTTCTGGTGTCAAAGGGAGCAGGATATTGCACATTCCTGTGTGCTGTATCTGGCCTGCATCAAAGACACCTGACCCCCACCGACACGTCTTCCTATTGAAGGGGCAGTTTTCAGGCTCTTGATATTGTTTTTTCTGGTTTGACTGAGATGCTTAGGCTTGAAAAACTAACATGTTTAGTCATGCTCGCACCAAACTCAGTTATGCACATGGAATACCCAACACTCCTTCAAACTGGATTTTCATAGACTAACCAATATTCAAAATAGGTTTTGGATGCAGGTGCACTGATGCTGCTTTCTAGATTTCTTTTTTTTTTTTTTTTTTCCCCCAAAATTCAATCATAGAGAAATATGCTTGCCTGGCAAGGCTAGATCCTCTAGAGAACTCTCACGGGTCTTATTCCACTCACAGTAATGGAAAAAGCCTTCTTTTTCCAAAAGTCACCAGAGGTGGGAAATCTTCAAAGCTGGCACTTACTGGATTACTACGCAGGTCACTCATGGCTCTGACTTTCCTCTTTTTTAAAAACTGTGAAGAAAGCCTTTAGAAGAACAGCGGATTGGTCCATATGGATCTGGAGGTGCATAGAATTTTTGTCTATGAAATTAATTAAAAACTCACCCCACATTTTTTACTTTCTTGAAATACACTGGGGTACCTCAATTTTCACTTCCTTTATGAGTTTGCATCCTTTTGTCCATGAGGATTGACTATATTGCTTCCCATTCCTTTCTTCCGTTCTGTCCCTGAAAAGTAGCCTTTGTTGTGCTGTCCTTGGATACCTCCTATGTGCATACGAGGTTTGTTTGATTATGGTATCCTTTTGTAGTTTGATTTGGAACTGAGCATGCACATCGTCCTTGAAGCTGTGTCAAGCAGGTAATCTGGTTTCTCATTGCCTGATGAATGAAAACTGATAGGCAGTTTTACCTTTCAAAACCACACAAGTTCTGGCAGTCTTAGGAATCCCTTGTGTACCAGGAAAATACAAATTCTAAAAGATCTGCCCAGGCACATTTGCTCAAATATGTGCTGTATATAAGGTATGTGTACCCTATATATCATAGCTTTTAGTGTAAATTATTTCCAAACAACAGAAAGCACCTTCAGTTTATTTATTGGTGGAGTTTGAAATTATGTTGTTTCACTTCAGAAAATATCAGTGTAGTTGCATCTGATTGAGAAATAGAGCCTCTTTCTCTGAAAAACTATTTCCCTGTGTTTATTTCTAGAGATGAACTACTGGTTTAAGAGGAAAAATACCACTTTCAAGCTTTAAAAGGTCAAAAAGAGAAATTGAGATTCATATAAACATATCTTTGACTTTTGGGTTATCTGGGCTTTTAGGGTTTGATCCATCTGCAAATTAAGTCTGAATGTTTTTTATAGCCTCAGGTTGAAGTTTACATCTGTGTTGTTAAGGGGTCAAATTTCTTATTCTGGTTTACAGTATCAATGAAAATTAAAAAGATGTAGAGATGTTAGTTTTAAAATGTGACCCATTAGAAAAGACCAGATGTCCATTTGATTGAACGTTGTATTTAGTGCTAACAAAAATTTCAGAAATATCTATATGCTAAACCAGGCTTCTTGAATCCAGTCAAATGAAAACTAAGGGTTCTTTATAAAAAAACCTCGCTTTTTTCAGTGAGGCATACCGTTACAATGCCTTTTTAATGAGAGTGAAAATTCAACTTGAGAGACTTCAAAACAGATTCTTAAGACTAGAATTTATAAATATAATCTAAGACACTACATTACATGGATTCTGTTCCACTCCATAATGTAATGTACCCTCACACAATGTAGATAGTCCCAAGAAAATCAGTAACACTACCTGACACCATTATTTCTTTCCTACATTCCATTCCCTATGTTTACGTGCATCTCAGCTATATTTGATGATTTTTTTAGCACCAAAGAAGAGGAACTTTCTTATGCTTAAATTAGGAAGGTGAAAAAGGAAATTTCTATCAGAATTTAAAAGACGTCTATTTTCCATCCATAGTTCTTTACTCATTTGAAATTTGTTTAACTTTTTGGTGAAACAGAGAATGCAAGTAGAAAGACTGCAATTTTTTTCAACTACTACTACTCACTCTTGTGTAAAGAGGTGTTAAATTTGTTTAATAAATAAATCTATGTCATTAGCAATATAAAAAGGTAATGTTTTACAGTGTGCTTTTTATTTGTTTTCCTCAGCCTTGAGACTCTGGTTATATGATTTCTTCCTGCACTACAGCAGCGCCTTCCTCGTTCATTAAAATTTGAAGCTAAAGCTGTGCAAAATATTGATTTTTTTTTCTTTTCTTGTGAGTAGGATTCTTCATTTCAATGCAGCTTTAGGGAATTAAATATGGATTTGAAAGAGATGTCCAGCTGCTCATACCATTTGGCAGAAGCGATGCGAACTGTGAAAGTGGGGGAGAAATGCAGTCATCTCGAGCTGTTCCAGCCTCTTCTTGACTAGACAACTCCATCCATTATGAATCCCCTGGGCCAGATTCTCACTGAGGTAAATTGGCAAGTTTCCTTAGGCTCATTGCTTCTGTGCTGACTTACACCAGCTGGGCCCTAGATTATATTCTCATTAAGTGGACAAAAGTAGGCAAAGCATGTCTGTAGGACTCAGGATTGAAATACATTTCTGTAAGTACTGTCTTGCTTTATTATCAGCACTAATGTAATGGAGGCCAATAGTCTCTGTAGACACCCTCTCAGGGGAAAAGCAAAGGAGGGTAATATATCCACAGCTGTGAACTGTTGTTCATTTGAACGAGAGGGAAGTAGTTGTACCAAATGAAGCAGAGGAGCTCTGAGCCGTGCCGGCGCATCCTGGACCTGCTGCATAGCAGCCCCAATGCCCACACTGTTGTGCTACACACTCTTTCCTGATAATACCCTGCCTCCCTTACCACAGGATCCAGATCTCACACAGGGCACTTCCTCTTTTGCCACATGTCTGCTGAAGAAATGGTAGAAAGGGGATAGTACTTTCCAAGGTGTTACACTGCAGGTTTTGATGTGCCTCTCTTGTGTCTCCTCAAAACCAGAAAAAACTAAAAGCACTGAACAGAAGTTGTACTACTCAGAAGTGGTCTGAGGAGTTCAGCATTGTGACTTGTATAACATTACCTCTGGAAGGGAGAAGGGGACATTTTTCATACCTGTGATAAACAAAACACAGCACTTTTTCATAAAAGATCTCAGATTTACTGATCTTTAAATGAAGAGTGAAATTAACAGGTTGGCACCTAATCCATATTAAATACTAATAAATTCCTAGACAAAGTTCTAATACCACCAAGGTATTAGATATATACCAGGCTGTCAACTGGATGCAATCTATCTGGAAGAGTTAGTTAGAAAGGTGTCTGCTTTTGCAAAATTTAAAATAAATTCATTGTCTTCACAAGCCTTGCTCCTTCTGTGTCCTGTACACAGTCCATGTAGAGAGCAGTGTCTAGTCAAGAGTATTTTAGAGCCTTGACACCCCTTCAACTAGAGAATTTTAAATGTTTCTGAACCTAAAAATCTGTAAAAAGAGTGGAATCAAATGGTATGATGTTGCTAGTACATGTTGCATTTAGCTTGGGTAATGACAGTGTACTTGATGCACATAAATGCAGGATTCTATTTATTAATAACCTAAAATGAATGAATGCTCCCCTAAGAAAATGAAAAGAAATGTTTCACAAGTGGCACAAAAGCCTATTAACTGGGATTTTAAAAGATTTTCATTGATTTTCATTTCAGGGGAAAAAGAATTACACAGTATTTGTAAATGCTGCCTGATTTTATTGGCCAATTGCTCAAAACACTACCAGCATGTTATGCTGAGTGGCCATTTTGAGCTTGTCTCTGCTGACTGTATTGGGCTTGCTTTCAAATCTCTCCTAATCCTGAAATGAACCTATAATAAAGCTGGATTGACTTTAAACCGTTACTTTGAAACATTAATTAAAAAACCAGGAGGAACCAAAAGATCAAATGATCCATTGTGGTGGTGGTGGTGGTTTTTAAATCAAAGCTCTCTTCTCCACCCCTCTCCAGAAAAAAGCCTTTGAGGGCTGCAGTTGTATGACTTCCAACATGGTTTTTAAGCTGCCCTTAGGTTTTAATTACTTTTGCTGTTTCGGGTTGACATGTTCTATATTTTTGAAGTGTTTAGGACACTTCTTCTTACCCTTTCTTTCAGAAAAGTAAAGAATAAAACAGGCTAAATTGCTGTGAATAGTGTGATGGGGCGTTGCAAGCCCTCTTAGCCTGCTCTGTTCAGTGTTCTAGAGAGCACAGTCTCTTGTAAAGGCTGGAAATGGCCCTGGAAAATTCTCCATTTTCTGAGCCAAATTGTTATGGCAAGCATATCCAGTGCTTCAGCTCTGGGTTATTTTATTTTATTTTATTTTATTTTATTTTATTTTATTTTATTTTATTTTATTTTATTTTATTTTATTTTATTTTATTTTATTTTATTTTATTTTATTTTATTTTATTTTATTTCAGTTTTTTTCTAAGTGACCCTCCAGCAGTCTCTTTGCTGCCTTTTCCATGACAAGGTAGCCACATGTTCTGCAGACAATGAAGGCTGTGTAGTAACTGCATTCCCTGTTCTGCTCCACTGTGCCTTGAGCCTGCAGGAAAAGCTCATAGGTAGAAGAAAGAAACGTGATTTGAACAGAAATGTTAGCCTCTCTCAGGGATGATATTAATTACCTGGTATGGTTACACTTCAGGAACTAGCTCAGGGACACCTGATCCTTGTTGTCAAGGCTGCTATTTCACAAGTAAATGATCTCATCAGTTGTTCTCAAAGCAATTGATCTTTAGTCTTTGTATTGTTTATCAATTCCTGCACTCCCTTAATATGTGTCAGGTTACACCAGGAGTTTTCCCGTACTACTTAAAAAAAAAAGAAATACAATTAAGTTTGTGAGAAACCTATCAGCTGTGTTACAGGGAAACCTAATAATCAGTAGCTTAGGCCTTGCCTCAAGTGTTTTTCTCTTGCTTGAACTGAAGACTTAAAAATATTTGATAGCATTGCTGAAAGGGACGCTGAAGAAGAGTTGTGTAATTTTCTCCAGGCTCAGTTAGGTAAAGTCATGGATCTGTGTTCTAAGGCTGTCTCCAGGAAGGTAATGTAAAACTGATGCAAAATGTGTGACTTCAGACACAGGTAAGGTGTGTCCTCTGAGGAGCAGGGTAAAGATGTTTAATTTGGCAGCTGTGTCTGGTTGGGTTGCTGCTGAGCTGTGCAACCTGAAGCTGTGCAGGATTTCACTCATCCTCCATCTCCCTCCTCCCAAGGACCAGAGGCCAGGAAACCTACAAACTGTCAAGGCCTTTAGTGATTTCTCAGTGTTACCACAATATCAAATACCACTGCATCAAGAAGCAATCACATCAGAGCAAGCACCATTATAAAGTAAGCTTAGATGTGGCCTAGTTTGGACCTTTTGCACTTGCAAAATAATTCTGCTTTTAGCCAATCTTATGGTCCAAAGAAATGGCTAAGGAGGAACTGTCAAATGCATCCATCTGGGATGGTCACTTTACACCAGGGAGAATCTGGGGGTGAGTAGGAGGTGAGAAAAGCTTTAACATAAAGCCAGATGTTGCTGTGACTGGAATGAATAGAGTTCTATTGTTTTTTTTCTAGGAGAGTGAATCTTCTGGTTTTGTCCTTTATGACATCTTTGATCTGGGGCTTCCTGGGGGAGGAGGAAGAGGAGAAGGGTTAGACAGACAAGAAAGTATACAACTACTCATTTATTTGGTGGAAGTATAATGCTTTTTCCACTGCATTGCTTTGCACTGGGCTGAGTAGGAGGGATGGAGTTGTCAAAAATAATTATGGAAAAAAGGAAGCAGAAAACTGAAAACATATTCCTAAATGTTGAGAGCAGCTGCAAGCTTAAAAATGTGAATTCAAAGTGAATTGCTTCTTATATGGCAACATGTTCGCTTCTCTGGTGGGCAAACTGCTCTTCTTGACACAGTCACACAGAATTAGTCATATATACTCTTGCTAGGCACCAATCTGTTAGATCTCCTGTTACAGGAGCTAATTGCTTTTTAAGCTAATGCATACACATATAGTTACTTAGTTAATCTCTCTCTCTTGGCTCCCTCTAGCATGTTTGAAGCGTCACCAGCATTATGAAAACTTCCTGAAAATATTTCTGACTTTAAGTCCTAGCAGTCAAAAAGGGATGATAAGAGGATAGGAGTGTAGTGGGAGAGGGGAAGAATGATGTGAAAGGGGATTAAGCAGATCAGTATAAAACAACTAACCCAAAAGAAATTTTGCAGATTTATAACCATGGGAGATGTGATTCACTGCTTCATTTCAGTTTGCTGTATGGCATGATTTTAACTTACTTAGAAGATGCTTTTTTAGAATGCTACCACAGTCCCAGAGTCTGTGGCAATGAAAGTTGTGAAATTTTTAAAAAAAAACCAAAAAACCCCCACATTCTTCTAATAATAATAATAATAATAAAAAAACAAAGTAAAAATCACCTTTCACTTTATTTTTATTTTTTTTTACTCTTCATTGGCAAAAATACAGTGACTTCAGCAAATTAGACATAAATCTTCTCAATTATTATCTTAGGAAGGTAGGTGGCAAATGATAGGCAGAGAGTATCTAAGTATGAAAAGTTCCTTCAAGAACAAAAGTGCGAAAAAATTAAAGAATAGAAGCAACAAGAATAAAAATGGCAGAGTAAATTCAGTATATGGAGAAATTTCTATGAAACCTTGTAGTATTAGTTTGGGAGGGGTTTGTTTGAAATGTATACTTTTACATTTCTTGAGAATTTCCTGCTTTAATGGTGACATGAGCAAAAGTCAAAAACAAGCAACTGTTTTTCAGCTGGGCCTACTCAAAAATCATCCTTTTGACAGTATTTGACATTCTATTTTTATCAGCTCTTACTTCCAACTTTGTATTTGTGAGTAAAATCCCAGCTGGACATTGGAGTGCTATTGCTCTCCAATGCTAGCTCAGATACTGTGAGTTAGTCTGTTGTCAAATGGGTATTTTCTTTCTTGAAAAATCTTGCAGCCTAGGGATGTTCCAATATTGTAGTCATTGTGCTTAACAAAAACTTTTCCAAAGTAACTTAAAAGTTAACTAATCCAAGTACTGCTTTCAATGTTTTCATAATGCTCAAAACAGTTTATGAATTCCACCTGAGAATCTTAATAAATTTTTAAGCTACTTAGTGCCATTTGAGATTTAGGGTGTGGCTATTTCTTTCTTGCAGCCTCTGATGGAAGTACCTTAAAATTGTCTCTGAAATGCTTTTCTGGACAGCAGGGAGTGGGGTGTAAACATTTTCTGAATGAGAGCTCATAGCCTCAATTGCTCAAGATTGCCTCTGGGCCCAACAGCAGTTGGTTCAGCCACCCATTCTGGTTTATTCCCAGGTTTCATTAAAACAGACTCAATGAAATGACTGAATCTGGAGGAGTAACTTACTCTTGGTGACTTTGCCTGTTCCCAGCAGATCCCTTCCTTAGGAACAAAATACAGTATTGAACAAATGCCTTTGGCTGGTCCTTAGCCCATGGGGCACCAATGGAGGTCATGGTGAAGATAGACTAGATATAAGGAAAGTTTTTTTACAAGGCGGGGGTTAAACACTAGAACAAGGTTTTCCAGAGAGGTGGTAGATGCTGCAGCACTGGAAACACTCATGGTCAGGTTGGACAGGGCTCTGAGAAAGCTGATCTAGTGGAAGGTGTCCCTGCTCATTGCAGAGGGCATTGGACAAGGTGATCTCTTTAGATCCCTTCTAATCCAAATTATTCTATGATTCTATGGGTGGATAGATTCTGTAGGAGCACTTGATAATGAATTATAATTTCACCAGTCATGATAAAGTCTGCTGCTCCTGAATGCTGAAGACAGGTTTTGTTAACCAGACCAAGTGACTGTTGGAAACTCACAGTGATAGCCCCCCTTTCTAAGAACTCTTATCACTGAAAACACAGCCAGACAAGCAGAAAAGGTGATTCAGTCTGATCCAAACCTCAGCAGGTGGGAGGCTGAAGCTTTGGACCTACAATGCTAGCCTTTCTGTTCACTTCCTCTTTATACATGAACAAGGAACAAGTTATTCTCTTTGAAGTCTGTAAGTCTTCAGTGGCTTCCTAAATGGAATAATTTGAAAAAAGAAATGGAGAACCATTGAGTGCTTTAGGAGATGAATTCTAACATTTATGAAGTATTTCAAAGAACAAAATGCACCTTACAATTACTGCCCAAAACATTTTGTTCTAGGCTTAAATACTGCCTATGTAAGTAAACATAGTTTTTTATATCCACTCACAATTGTTTTCGGCATCACCTTTACATTAATCTGGTCTCTTATTTCCAGTGGGAACTGAAATGATCTATTTCTCATTTATTTTGGTTGTTCTTAATGTAATTATTTGCCATGAATAGACATTCAATGAAGTTGATAAAAGACTTTGCTCTTTGATAAGAAAAGATATATTAATGAGTGTTCACCTCCTAGCTTTCCACAAACCTATAAAAAGAAGGTAGACAAGACCAAAATGTGATTTATGTCCTCAGTGTTGCTTAATAAACTATTTGTTTCACTGGCTTGGTAGAAAGTGAAAGAACAGCTTTTCTTTTGTTCTCTTTTCTTCCAAGTACTACATGAAAAAATAATATAATTTTAGAAACTGGTTAGTTTAATGTATTCCAGGAAGCTTAGATGGAAACAATAAAACATAAGCCAGTTACTGCTATCATGATTTTCAGAATCTGCCAAAATCTGTCATTATGCTGAGCAGTTCAAGTCATTAGCAAGCTGAGCTAGCACTTTTTCCACCACCCTCTCGCTCACCTAGTTAGTGTCTCTGTTTAGTGAGAGGAAAGTGTAGCGGAAGAAAGAAGACAAGGAGATTAGGACTGGCCTGATTATCAGAGTTACCTGACCGGATGTATCTCTTGGATGAGTCCCTTGGTGCAAACAGCCAAATTAATCACACTGTTTTCTTCCCATGTGTTTGAAAACCTCTGTGACTGAAACACTTATTGCTGATCAACCCTGTAAGAGCCAGACATGCTGTATGGAGAGCTCTGAAAGCAGAGCCACTGGAGTGAAACAGGCAGGAGGGAGTTCAGAACTGTGCCCAGAGAGATAAACACAAATGTCTTGGTTTTACGACAAGAACCGTCTCTGTGAAATTCTTAAGTCAGTCTGATCTGTGTATCATACAGAACCAGTATAATAGGTTTGAAAGAAGAAAAAAGAAAGAGGAAGAGGAAAAAAAACCTGCAAAAGAGTTTTTATTTTCTTTGATTTGGTATCTGTGAGCTTGCACTGTTTGACCCCAATTCCTCACCCTCTGAGCTGGGCCTGAGCATCAAGGTCTTGAATCTGATACAAGAATGTCACTGTATTTGGCTCTAAATTTGACTACAAGCCATCTTAAAGTGAAACTGCCAAATGTTGTCTGGCCACCTGGGGGTGAAACCCAGCAAACACCTAATCTGTGGCAGCTACATGAACCAGAAGGGTAAAGCTTAATAGTGTTCCTCATTTTCCCTTGAGACCCTATAGCAAGCCTGACCTGTTTTCTGCCTTACTCTGCTTTATGCCTGGCCTTGTGGGTGTTTTTACTGTCTGCAGCTCTCATAACTCTGAAAAATTAGAATTAAATCTATGTTTATCTCCCTTAGAAAATTCTCCTGCCACCTTTTTCTCTATCCTTTAAGAATCCTTACAATGTCCTGTAAAAAAAAAGGCAGCAAATGAAAATAGTGTTTTTTGGTTTTGTTTATTTGTTCAATTTTCAAATACATGACACCAAGTTATCATAGTAGCTTTCAAACTGTAAAAATGCAGCTTCAGAAACACTTGATTGCAAAGAAAACCAGCTGTCTTAAATAATACAGATTTTTGTACATCTTGAAGCATTTAGTTCAAGTGAAAGAGCTGTCAGAAATATGCATCAGAAGACCTAGTTTTAATTAAAATCCTTGCCCTCTAATTCTGGCTCTATTTATTTAACAAGAATCTCTTTCTTCCCAGCTGTTACTTACCAAGCCATGATGCTCCAGAGTGTGAATACCTGTCAATTACACAGCATTAGTCAGCCCCTGAGTGAGTGCACTGCAGATGATGAAAGCAAACAGGGAAGAATGTGGGACAGGGCTGCCTCCATTCATAGACATTACTCTTTGAAGCATGAAGCTGGTAAAATGGGACTATAATTCTGGGCTGTGTTCATGTCCGTGGAAGAGGAATGTCAAGCCTTCTCCTGTTTCTTTTTTTCTCCTTTCATGTCCAAAGTCAAGAGCACTCTTCTGCTGCCTACATTTATTTAGTAACCACTGATTTTTCAAGATCTTTTCAGAATGTGGAATTATCTTTATACTGTAATACACAGTCTATTGAATTAACAAGTCTGAAGAGACCAGGATATTGATTGCCCATGAAGTCTGTGTGTTTTACCTTCCCTCCCATCAAATCTTTAAACTTGTAGTTTTTACTCTCTATAACAGTTTTTTGCTATTTTTTCCGTGCAAAGTTGACATCCTAATGAACAGCTACATGAAATAACTCATGGGCAAAGGACATGTGAAGCAGTTAACCCAAGGCAAATAGAGTTGTTGTGATTTCTGTCAAGCAGCAAAGCCATCATGTGACTTGAATACAGCTTGGGGCTGTCCCAAGCACCCTTGAATGAGTCAGGGCCATGTTTCTTGGATGATCAAACATTCCTCTTTCAGTATGAAGCTTACTTCTTTCACAGGCCTTCAAATGTATAGTTTGCTACTTTCTCAGGAGCAAACTGGTACATTTTTTCTGATCCATGTCAATACCTGCAGCATTGCCTCTTCCATCATGTAGCCAAAATCTCAGCTAAGAGTCCCTATGGCTGTCACAACAGGACTTCTGCAGCTTTCAACCAAAAAGATTTAAATCAGTAGAATGCAACTGATATATTTACAGGTTTGTTTTTGGTAGCAGTCTCTTGACCAAAAGTAAATTGTTATATCTTGTTTTCTTAAAGCATTTGAAAGAGTGGTGCTGATGTCCCTACTCACGCAGTGACCTACAAGGTCCATCACAGGGATCCATCGCATCCATCCATCTTATCAGTATGCTGATAAGAGGAAGAGAGGTAGACCCTTTCACCAGAGAGGAAAACAGCAGCAAGAAAAATAAAAATATTTGCCCAAAGTCACATAGGAGAGAACCTGAGCATTAACAACGAGATTGTTCTTAGTGTATTTTCCTGGGCAAAGCAGGAGCTTAGGAGTTTTCCAGGTAACTTATAGCTTTTTCCCCTGCTGTAGGTAAGTGCTTAGAGAAGGTCTGAAAATGATAGCAGATCATGTCAGGCACCATTTTGTATCAATGGTTTGATACTCTGAATTTTGAAAAATAATGATTTTTTTATGAATTCTGCCTTAAAAAAACAAGAAAAAAATTAAAAAAATCAGGAACTTGAATCACAGGGGAGAGAGAAAAGAGCTTGCAGCAGTACTTCTGAGAGGTCCAAATGGCCCATTCATTTCAGCAAGATAGCTCAGCTAGCCAGCTAGCTGAGAGTAATAGTAATTTAAATATCAAACTTGTTAGCAGTTTCATTCCTAATGAAAGACCAGGCTTTACAGATAGCTTTACTGGATAACTTTCCAATAAAACCCTACTAATGGAATCAGAGTTATACTAGCAAAAAAGTGCTAGGGCTAGCATAGTTTACAGTGGTTCAATGTGTGAAATGAGCTATACTGACAAAAGCACTTTTGGACAATATAACTGCTTCTATGGTATCCAGCAGATTTGTGGCAATGGATTAAAACTAGACAGTTGAAGGGGTTATAGCCCACAGCTTTGATTTTGGTCCATTTCACTGCCCTAGCAGCATCTGTCAGGAAGGTGCAGGACACCTGGGTCATCTAGTTTTAATCTGTTGTCACAGATGTGTCAGAACACAAACCCAGGACTTTAGGCAATGTCACAAGGATTTTTACAGATCATATGCACACCAGTGTAACTGATGCAGCTAAAGTTTTTTATGTAGTTTTATGTATGGAGGCATCCATAGGTTTTCATTAAACACATGTGGGCAAGTAAGTGGCATGTTTGCCTGATGTCAGAAGTGATACTACTTTTTCCTGATACAGAAACAGCTAAATCAAGAAACCCAGCAGAGCTTCCAAGTACATTTTAGCTACACTCTGGGGCTCTACTGACACAGCTGTGATCTGAACATTTGTGTAGTACACTGCATGTGGGATGTCAAGAAGGCAAATAACACAGCCCCTGCCTGTACTGGAGGGACTTGCACCCACATTGTCCCACTCAGGTATTCTGATGATTTACCTAACATTGAATAGGTACACCTGAAACTCTGAGTTGAAATGCAGATGGAAAACTTAAGAGCAAAGCTGTCTGTCAAGGCTGGTTGCTTTTTTTCTGGTTTTGTGAAAGCAGTTTGAAATACAGCATTTCTGAATTTGACTTTTCAGTGTGAATGTCTGGATTTGCTCATTCAAGGAGCTGAAAGAAATCTACCCTGTCCTACTCTGTACTGAGTTTGGCCTCCAAGCTGCTTTCTAAGTAAAGGAAACTTTCTGTCTTCTGTTAGAAAAAGGCATTTGGTAGGTGCCTATATTTATGGGCATAGTTGGAAGATTTCAGCCTTGTTCCCAGTGTGTTCCATGTGCCCATTTGCCTGTATGTAATATACCAACCTGAGTCTCTTTTCCTTTTCTGTATTACAACACTGATTGAATCTAAATAACCTATTAATTGTTCCACTAACTGTGCAGGTTCAGAGGTAATGCACAAATGCATTAGCCTTGGGCCAAAACTGAAGGACCTCAGTAAAATTCTGCCTCTTTCCAAGCTTCTGCCAGTGTGGCTCCAGGGAGACCATTTAGAAATAAGGGACAACATGCTCCAATAATGAAGAGTTGTGTCACTGAGTAAATGTCCAAGGCTGTATCACCAGGATGTCATCTTGTTTCTCCACGGAAGTGAAAGCTGCAGTCCTGGACACACAAGTCATCTCATACAGAGCTTCCACTGTCAAAAGAGGCTCTCATATACTACTCTTTGTTGTTCACCTTCGGGGAAGCACCTGTAATATTCTTTCATTTATGGTGAAATAATAGTTTCTGTAAGATGGTTTCAGTCTGACCTTCCATCAGAGCAGCATGTGCACAAAAGGAATCAGTGTGCTTTATCTGCTAATGCAGGGCTGGGATTTGAGAGCCAGAGATTCCCAAACTGCTTTTGTCACAGGCTTGGTAGGTGACCAACAGTGTAACAGTAAATTGAACTCTTGTGCTGAAGAAGGGAAAATACAAGTGTCTTTATGTTTTCTAAAGTGTGCCTTTGGATATTGATTATATGTGTTGCAGTGTTAAGCTTTTAGCTTTCATCAAAAAAAAAAATAATAAAAAATTAATTGCTCTAGCAACCACTGAATTTAAAAATAGGGTTTCTTTAAAAAATGGCATGATCTTAAGGCCAACCACCATGTTTTGAACAGGTTCCACAGAACACTGGCATTTTATTTAATGACTTTTTTTTTTTTGGTAAAGCATCAGTCATGCATGAATTACAAAATACCTTTCTGAAACTGAATATATATGGCTTTACTGTGAAAATGTTTGAAGTGTATGCCTTCCATTAGGAAATTTGTTTAGTGGAGTGAAATACTAACTGTGTTAAAATCAGCAGGGCTTTTGCTATTTGTTCCAGCAGGCTATTAAATTTTCAACTGAGAATAGTTTACCAGATAGGGTGCAACATTCTCAGCTTTTTTGTGGTTTTAGAATTATGTCCAGGCAGAGTAGATGGAGTATAGCTTTTAACTATGAGTTTGAAAATGCTTTGCTAATTCCCCTGGCAATTGCTGTGCATGAATTAGTGTTTATTCCCTTTTTAGGGATAAGAAAATTGAATGAAAACCTCCAGCTGTCTACGACTGCACAGAAGGAGTCACAAAACTGAAGGACAAAACTCTGACTAATTGAAAATTCCGACTATCACAGTTTTTCTTGACTCAAGAACTGAAAAAGGGATTCATGCCTTTTAGTGTCAAGAAGGTTGGAATCTGCCTGTAGCCCTCAGAAGATATGAATAGCACACTGAAGCATAGTACACATTTCTCTCTAGAGCTGATTTTCTTGTTTGCATCTCTCCTTTTCATTCTATCTTGACCCTTTATGTTGTTTCTCTGATGTCCATGACACTGTTCTTATAGCTCTTTTATGGATTTAGAGAGAATGGAAAAGCCTGAAGCAACTTGTTGGCAGTAGGCATAAGTGATGGATTTGAAAAGCAGAAAGGTAAGAAAACTAAATGGTATATATAACCAAAACTTATGAGCAGTAGAGGGTTGCTTGCCCTCTGCCCTTGCGAGTGGGATGGAGGTGACTGTAAAAGCAAAACAATATAAATTAAAGGTTAAATTGGATTGAAAAAAAATTGTTTCAAATCTACTTTTTTTCATCATAAATTAGACCTTTTTTTTTTTTTTTTCCTTTAAGAGTCTCTGAAGTATCTATTTACACTCCAACCTTCTACTGCATAATGCACAAGTCTCAGAAGGTCACAGCTGGGTGGGGAGACTGTTTTCATTTGTTACTTTAAGAGAGTTTGTAGCTCCTGCTATACCTGACTCTTGTAGGAAGAGTAAGTATTTAGGAAGCCTCCAGAGCCAAGGCTTTGAAGCTCAAAGCAACTGCTGAGGTCTCCCAGTTTTCAGAATAAAATGATGCTTCGACTGCCGTCTCTGGATTTTTTGTTGGAATATTATATGAGTCTTGATGGAGCAGCTTTGTGAAAAACAGAATCTTAAACAAAGCTTCTTCAGTTAGGATCTACTGTCTGCAAGGCTCATCACTATTGAAACACTTTTTGTTCACTGGTCTGCAACAAAATCTCCTGCTCTCCTGGTACTGACTGTGGCTTTAGGAAGTGGTGATGGAACTTGCAGCTCTTGTAGAGAAAGGTAGCTCAGCCCCTGAGAGTGGCATTAGGAGGCTTATGACGGAAATGTGCTCCTTACAGTGTTTACGTTGTTTTTTCCCACTTAGCAAATTGTAGGTTTATGCGCCAAAAAGTGAGAAGAAAGAACTGCAAACCTATAACTGGGGTAAATTAAAGCAGATTCATATGGTTCATCTCTCAGCTATTGCTTTGCCTTCCCATCTGGTAATGATCAATAGGAGGCATAACATAAATAAGCCACAGTGTATTTTGTGTGCGCATGCGTGCGCTCTGGACTTCCGTTCCATTTTGAAATCACATCTGCGCTTTATGAGGAAGACACTTGGATGAGATTTTTACCAGCACTCCACGTTTGCAGCATCTGTCTGCTCCAATGTGATAAATATTTAATGTGCTTGGCTGTGTGCATGCAGAATAACAGGCTCTGCCAGAACTGCAGTCCAATCACTCAAGCCTACAGGAGCCACCACATGCAGGGGAACACGTGGTGTGCACACACACACACACACACACACACACACACAGGATCACCCTCTGTCTGTCATTCAGTCAATGGATTTAACGTTTATTATCATGGGGAACGCTCTTATCCTATTTAATCCTGTCTAGATGGCTCTAGAATTTCACACACACACACCCAACTGTGAAAATGTAATCCAATAGCACTTTGTTTTGGGGAGCTGTTGAATGCAGATGTAGTAGACCAGTTCTGCTTTCACTATTAACTTTTCCCTGTGCATCATGCTGATTGCCTTTTCCTTCTGCAGTAGCAATCCTTGCTCCCTTATATGCTCTGGCTGCATCGACAGAGCTCTCTGGCAATTAAGTAAAATAGTATCTTCTGAACATAGATGTGCAGCAACAGGGATCATGGTGCATTTAACTTCAATCACTTCATCACCTTAAGAAAAGACTACTACAAATTGTAGAGAAGGTGTAATATTCCTTTTGAATCTCTGTAGTGGAATTGTTCCAGACATTTGAGTTAATACATGACTGCATCCATAAATAATGCATTTTTGAAGGCAGTGTATTAGGAATATCTGAGCTGTGTAGTGATGAATTTGTGGTGCGCTAAGCAAGTCGTCCAAGGGAGAACTAAATTAAAATAACCTTTACTTCTCTCCTCTCCCACCTGCATGCCATACTCCATGGAAATAATCATTATTTTGTTTGATGGTAGACCACACATTATGTCAGGTATTTGCTCAACAGAGAATAAAGAAAAGTGTTGTTGCAAGGCAATTGAATATACATTGCAAAACATGATAAATTTCAAGGTCAGTGGATCCAGCACTCAATCTACCAAACAATCTACCCAACTTGATTTATCTATCAATATTTGGAGCTAGTCAATATTTTCTTTTATGAAAGAACATTGGTCCTTAAAAATGCTTAACTAAATTAGTTTCACTTGCAGAACGAAAATATTTGGCAAAAAGTCATATATTCTGATTCTGTGCTGAAATGTGCTGAAATGTTAATTCACTTCATATCCTGGTATGAATGCTTTGCTATGGACTGAGATGCCTCCAACTTTATACCATTTTAATACAAAAATCAGAAAAAAAAGTAACTTATTTTTCCTAATCAAACTCTTTGCTCTACTGTATAATGGAGCAAAAAAAAAAACAAAACAAAAAACAAGAAATATAAAAATACCAAAACTTTAGGACCTAAACTTTCTACTTAAAGAAAATTATTTTGGCATCCACAGCACAAAAATCCATGACCAATTATCTATTATTAATAATGTTTTAAATGATTATGTACTGTCCAAGTAATATCCATTGCATCCTTTGGTTTAGTTAACAGGCAAACCTTGGCTACTCTCATCTTTCTAATCCAGATGGGAAAAAGCCTGCTCATGGGGATTACATTATCAAGCAACCAGAAGACTAAGCTTATTTTCCCAATTTTCTTTTTTTAAAAAAAAAAACAAGGAAGAGCAGAACATATTTTGAGTTGGCACTCCCCCTCCTGCCCCCCTGCATCCCCAAACCATACACTGTCCTATTTAGCTCTTTTCAGGCACTGGCTGTGCACAAAGGAAAAATAAATGTGTGGAAGGCAATGAGCAAGGAGACAAAATATGTTGCTGGACACTAAAATTGATTTTCAGGAATAGCTGCCCTGAGTTTATGGTGAACACTGTGAGTTGACTGGGCACAGTGAGGCCTGAGGTGTGCCCAGTGGAGCACTCCGGTTGTCACTGTTTTCTTCAGTGCAAGGAGGAGGGCTAAAACACAATAAAGCTGAAACGGGAGATGTGCTCAATGGATACAGAAGAAAAACAGGCACTGTTGAGCTCTGAGCATGTAAGTTAGTGTACACAGATTAAATGCAGTATAGGAATTATTGATTTGTAACTTGAAATAGAAAAGAACCTCATTTCCCAACTGCTCTTGCTTTGGTATGGCCAGTCACCTGGGTAATAATGGACCTCCATATTTATATAAAAGGCTCTTTTCCTAAAATAAACAATAAACTGGCGCCCTTCTTCCACTCCCTCTAGCACACACAGAGAAAATAAAGCTTAAAACTTCCTGTGCTAATTCTTTTCTGAGAGCATTTATCCTATTACTGGAAAAAAATCTCGGTCAATAATTCATGGAAATTGAACTACACCCGTAGTTCACATTCTGACCTTCCATTTTGGTAACAGATCTCTCTCCAGCTCTCTCAGGGCCAGAATGAAGTGTTTTATCTGGTGCACAGGATGGAAGCCTTCTGCCACAGGAAAAAAAAAACCTTTAGTATGTGGTTTGGCCTGTTAATTGAGATGGAAATCAGAATTGCATATCAAGCTTTATAATAATCAATTAGTGTTTTCTGTTCTTCAGGACATTTTTTGAATGTAAAATTTAAAACATGTTCAGGTAGTACCTTTGTGCAATTTTTTGTTAATTAAAACATGCTTAAAGTCCTGCTACTTTGAACTTGATAGGAAGAATTATGTTAGCCTTCAGTCCATGCTAATGCAGAAGAGCCAGCAAGAGTTAATTCATGTTTAGATGCCTTATTGATCTGGCACAATTTGAGAAAAGAAACACAGTTAACTACAGCTTAACACAGTCATATATCTATTCATCCCAGGACGTGCCACATACTGGAATTTTAGATTTACTTACAAGCTGCAAAAAAATACAAATTTTTTTGTTTTGTTTTGTTTGTTTGTTTGGTTGGTTGCCTGTTTTTTGTTTTGTTTTTTTTTGTTTTGTTTTTTTATTATTATATTGTAATTTTAAGGTTTGCAAACATTAAATTTGTACTCCCTTGAACATCAACTATCATCAAACCCTGAGATGCATGTGATGGCAGCTCAGGTCAAGTAAATTTCAAACATAAAAATTTTCTAAATGTCGTCTCATTTGTCAGCTCAACAAGATATGCCATAACAAGTTTTTTTCCTTTCTCTTAAAAGTTTTCTTGCAAACTTTTGCTCTATTAAATGCATAAACGACACTGAAAACGCTAAGCAACTTAATCTGCCACCCTAAACCCACTAGCTCCGAGTGTGTTAATTCCTTTCTGATTTTAACTGGTGCTCCTCCACTAAGGCAGAGGATTCAGCCATTTCTCCTAGCACTACAGACATAAAATATTGACTTTGATGACTTAACCAGATGAAGAGATGTTAGAATTTGATGTCTATGGTGCAATAATTTTAAAAGACCAGAGGAACATTCTGCGATATGCAAATATTGGTGTTATTCAGCAGCATGTGCCTTTATCAAGATAACCATTACAGTCGATTTTCCTCCTCCTACAGTAATATATGTGGTTACTTTAAATAGATGTTAGGTTAAAAATTGATATTAATTAAATAATAATTAAAATTTATATTAATTAATAGATGTAGGTTAAAAATTGCTCTGTTATATGATTAAAAATCATGTATATATATATGTATATATATACAATACTATACATATCCCAGCCTTTAAAAAAAGCCATAGATAATGAACAATCAAAGGGCATCACAGTTTTGAGATTCTCATGCTACCTGCATATTCTATAGCAGATTGAATATTTACATACAAAAGCTAATCAACAATTGTTAAAAAGATGTATTATTTTCATTGTCCTGGGTTAGTATCCTGTCTGGATGCAATTCTGTTCAATGTGCTTTTGGATGACCCTGCTTGAGCAGGGATGTTGGACCAGATGACCCAGTCTGCTCCCTACCAGCCTGGTCCATTCTGAGGTTCTGGATGGCTCCATTCTCTATTCAGCAGGGCAGATGGCAGCACACAGAACTCCTGCAGCAGGAATGGGTCTTTGGGACACTTCACCTCAGCTATGTGTATGTGTACTTGTGGCAAAATAGCCCCACTACCAAATGAATCCATTCATCTTTCTTGGATATTTCTGAACTCTCTTTTCAGTGAAAAAAAAAAAACAACCCAGAGTTCCATGAAGATTTAATTCCCTTGTAAATTCTTGAACTGCAGTGCTATCCTGGAAAAACTTCTGTACTATGGGGCTAAAATTATGGAATTGTGATAAGACTGGTGATATTATTCATATATTTGGTGTTAAGAACTCTACCATTGTCCATACCAGTTATATGATGGTGCAGAACAGAAAATGGATTCCCTGAGAACACCTTGCTTTGTCATGACAGAGACACAGACTTTTTGAATGGTATTAAAATATTATTTTCTGAAGTGGAGATCTTCACTGTGACTAGACATCACACTTTATGCAGCATCCTACCTCAATGTTTTTCTCTCTTTGATACCTAAGAATGTTTAAGAATATGTTATTTTTTTTTCTGAAATTAAGTGGCAGAATAAAAACTAGGAGATCTCTTAGGGCATGCAGCATTCTGGGAAGTGCATGCATTTAGAGAATATTAATTCTGCCCCTAAGGCAAAGGGGTCTCCATCTGCTCAAATCTTTCATTGCTTAGCCTGTGAAAGGCTCTACATTAATTTTCAGTGAATTCTTAATCTCCATAGGAATGGTTACTATGCTGACATTGCAAGCTAGTGTCACCATTTGAAATTCCAATTATCACTGATTTCTTTATGAATCTGTTTGCTTATGCTTACTTTCTGACATATCCTTACTAATTTTGTATCTTGAGATATGCTTTAATTAGGTCCAGTCAGCTTGGAAATGAACCGTGAGCTTACTGGAGCTTTGCCAACACGCAGTATGATTTTATGCTGTTTGATCCATTTGGATGTCTTATAGGCTGGGTGATCTAGCTGTACTAGAGTCAACATGTTTTGTATGTCACAGCCTCTCTGCTGGTTTTGGCTGGGGCAGAGTTAATTGTCTTTACAGGAGCTGGTATGGGGTGATGCTTTGGTATTGTGCTGGAAGCAGCATTAATGGCACAAGGATGTTTTTGTTATTGCTGAGAAGTGTTTACACAGAGCCAAGGCCTCTTCTGCTCCTCCCCCTGAGGAGCCTGGGGATGCACAAGAGATTGGAAGGGAGGACAATATGACCCAAGGGATATTCCATACTGTATGGTGTCATGCTCAGTGTGTTGGTCTGGTGGAAGAAGCGAAGGGAGGACATTCAGACAAAAGGTGCTTGTATTCACAAGCCACCTTCATGTGTGATGAAGACCTGCTTTCCTGGGAAAGGCTGAATACTTGATTGTCCATGGGAAGTAGTAAATGAATTCCCAAGATTTTGCATTGCTTCAGTGCATGCTTCTGCTTTCCCTATTAAACTTTCTCTATCTCAACCCATCAGGTTTTTTTCAATTTTTACTTTTTCTATTCTCTCCCCATCCCACCTAGAGGGATTGAGTGGCTATGTGGAGCTTAATTGCCAGGTACAGTTAAATCATGACAACTTCAAATGAAGGAATACAGGCGAATATAAACTCTCTCATTTGGTAAACATGAGAAATAGAGCATTCTAAGGTTGTTCAGTGTCTCCTACATGTCCAAATGGAAAGAGTTTCCTCTGGCTTCCTAGAGACTTGAGTCAGTTAATTAGCATTAGTTTGAACTGACAACTGTAATTTCTCTAGGAACTCTAAAGCAAGTCTTTTCTATCCTAAGGCATGATTTTTGAAACAAAAATATATGTTTTGTTACTTCAGGTTACCTTACACCCATCCACTAGTTTATGAATTGGCCTCTCCAAAACATTCATGATGGTTTATAATGTTCTCATCTGAGTAAGGCACTTTTTTATTTTTCCTTAATTTGAGAGGTCTATTTATGTCCACTAAATCCAAAGAAATTCTTTCTGTTGTAAGCTGGAAAGCTATAGAAATGTTTGAAAAATCCCCATCAGACAGAGGTCTGATGCTCACAGGTAAATCGTTTGACACTTGCTAGTCGTCTCTGAGTACCCGAGATCAGTTTCATGTACAGCAGTAGGAATGTGATCTCCTATAATGCCATTTCAAATAAAGTGGCTGGATGCTGTCTGTGAGAAGCTTGCAGATCTCCTGCTTTATCTCAGTTAGGTACCACAGCCTTATGAGGGCAAACTGCAAGTGTGGTGCTTCATTGGGAACTTCAGTTTCTGTTGGGAAGGTCTGATTTAGCACCACACACCATCACTGAAATGATGGCCTGCAATCATCGGATCTGTTAAACAGGACTTGACAGATTGACAGATAAATGGTTCTAAAAAACATTGATGCTATTTTGTTATGTGCTGCAAAGAGAGAAAAATTGAAGAATAAGGGAAAAAATCAGTCAGCAAAATTGTAAGTGAGAGAGAATTCTGGCAAAGGTTATATCATGTTATTAAGGAGAGGAATAAGATGAGAGGATATGGTCTGTTCTGCAGGAAAGAGAAAATAGCCTTCCCATCCAGCAATTTTGTCTGCTGGCTCTCTGCAGGTGAGCAGCTTCTCTATTTAAGTGGGCTGCTGCAAACAGTTTTTTCAGTCTTACCTCTTTAATGCATGCAGTGCCCCACCCTTTGTCTTCATTGCATTATGCTGGCTCCTCTGCTGCAGGATGAACCCCTCCCTAAACTGGGGTCATTGCTTATTAAGAGCAGCTCTCATGCAAGAGCTGGGAACTGAGTGAATAGCAACCAAAGGGTACAGAGCAGCAGTGACCCAGACACCACTCACCATTCCTCTCTTGGATTCTGTTGGTAAGAGGAAAGCAACCACTCTGTTTTGTCATATTAAGTTCTTTAGTCACTAAATTCTGGGGTTTATGGATCCATATCTATCTCACTAACCTCTAACAACATCCTATTGACACTGGCTTGTGATGATGTCCTCCCACCTACTGCCCAAGAATGACAAAAGGGAAAGGTAGATAAAATTAAAGTGTGCAGAACAAGGCAGACTAAATTGTCTATCTTCTGTTATAGGCACAAACTCTGGAAAACTGTGAGCTTTTCAAAGAGAATATCCAAAACTGATTCAATGCATTCCAGAGCTCTGCTTTCAGTTACCACAGCTGATCTAGGAGCTGCAGGCCGCTCCATCAGGACTACGTTACCAGTGCAGATGCCACAGCAGTAAAGTGTAAGAGTACCCCAGCCAACTTCAGTGAGGATGTGTCAAGAACCAGTTATCTGATTATACCAGATAACCCAGAGTAGAGAGTAAACACAGAAATCTATTTGCTTCCTTTCCCACTACACAGAGTGGCATTAGATTCAGCTATCAGATGGCAAGATTAAAAAAAAAAAAAAAAAAGAAAAAAAGAGTTCATTAGAAAACACAATAAAACTGTAACCTGTGCTGTGGGATTATGTGCATGATAAAACTGCATGCAGGATTAAAATTTGGAAACCTGTATTTTGTGGTAGAAAAGCACAGTGTGGCCTTTTGCATGCCAATAACTGCTTTGGCTCAGTCTCTAGTCTGCAAATTAATGGTAACCTGGTAAATATTTAAGGCATTGCTACATGCCTGCCCTGTTTCCTCACTCTTTTTCAAGCATTCATATTTGACTGTTCTTGGAATAAGTGGAATAAAGTAATGTGCTGGATGGTATTTTGTATATAAAGGATGAGCACCAAGATGGAAAAATCTGTCCTTTATGGGAACTGTGGGAAAGGAGGCAGAAATCAGAGGCACTTAAGCTGCACTGGGGCAGCAGCTAGAGTTTGTAGCAATATTCTGGTCAGTAGATTTCTAGAGATAACAGTGTGGGATAAAAAGCGAACTAGGGGCCTTAGATTATAGCCATGGGCTGTTAGTCTGGGGAAAAAAAAAAAGAAAAAGAAGCCCTGAAGCTCCAAGTCTCCAGACAGATGGAAAAATGAGGCCTGAAGGCTACTGCAGTGATGTAGGAAATATCATTAAATGAAATGGCTGCCTGGAATTATACTAGCATTTTATATGACACTTACACTAAATTGCTCAGTTGGGACCTGAAAGCTGTCACCTGACTGGTGGGACTTTAACTAGTGAAATTGCAGAGGAGGACTGAGAATGATTTTTTGAAAAATACTTTATTTTTAGAAATCCCTGCAACTGAAATTTCATGAATATTATATGCAGCATTACTCTCAGGAAAAGACAGCAAGTGAAATGACCAGTGGTTTACATGAGTCACGCTTCACTAATGTACCCTGTTCCTGATGAGGTTAGTTCTTGCTACTAAGATGGTCATTTTTAAGGTCAGGCTGCTCTGTGGGAGAGGCAGTGTGCAGACAGCATGCATGCTGTACTAGAAAGAGGGGGTGGGATGTTTGCCCCAAACAGCCCTAAACAAGAACACTCCTTGTGTGACAAGAACAGGTCACTGTTTGCCCTGCCTATCCCTGTCTAGCCCTGCCTGGCTCTTTCTCTGCACACACCCCATGATTCAGGACTGTATTTCAGAGCCCTGGGGCCAATATCTCCTGCTCCAGTGACCCCAGAGCAGGGCCAGTCTCCAGCTCCTCAGAGCCGTGCTCTGCCTGGCCATGGGCTCCACCAAGATGGGCCAAGCAATGGTCCTGTATCCCGTCCTGGCCACAGCATATCCCAATCCCCATGGAGGTGCCAGGGGCTGGGGTTGCCTTGGAGGCCCCTGGTGCCAGCAGGTCAAGGGAAGTGATCCTGCCCCCCTACTCAGCTCTGCTGAGGCTGAATTTGGAGTGCTGTGTCCAGTTCTGGGTTCTTCAATGCAAGAGAGACATGGAGCTCCTGGAGCAGGTCCAATGGAGAGCTACTAGACTGGTCAAGGGTCTGGAGAATCTCTCTAATGAGGAAAGGCTGAGGGAACTGGGCCTGTTCAGCCTCTAGAAGAGGCCACTGAGAGATTACTTTACTAATGAGTATAAATATCTAAATGGACACTGTCAAGGGACGGAGTTAGGCTCCTCTGGGTGATGGCAAGCAACAGGACAGGAGGCAATACACAGCAAGTTCCACCTGAACATGAGGATGAACTTCTTTACTGGGAGGTTGACTGACCACTGAAACAGATTTCTCATAGAAGCTGTGGATTGTCCCTCAAAGGGGATATTACAGAACTATCTGAATGCAATTTCATGCAATGTGTTCGAGGATGACCCTGCTTTATCAGGGAAGTTGAATCAGAAGGTTCACTGTGGTTGGTTCTAGCCTGAACCATCCTGTTATTCCTTGATTCTATGATTCTGTGAATGCAGACTTCATAAAGAATAAACCTCTGTAATTGTGGTCACACCCCTTAGTGTTTATGTCTCTTTTCTAAAACAAATAAACAGCTATTCAAACATCCTGGAGGAAGGACTTGAGAAGAAAACATATTCAAAGGGTTTTGGAGTCCTCAAAACCAAATGCCTCAAAACCATTGAAATCATTCTTATTAGTAGAGCACAAGCCTAATTGGAACATTACATTTTGCTCTGGGCAGTAAATTCACTATTGCTACAAAATGATTAACAGTCTCACCATCTGTTCCAGGTGTAATGATAATTGATAGGTTTACTCATATCTAACATTGACATGATCTGTCTTTACATTCTCATCTTTGCCATTTAATTAGGTGTTTTTTCGGAGCAATAACAATATATTAAATTATAAATAATACCTATTTACCAGTTTAACCTACTTCTTGTCTTGTTTTTATGCTTAGTTATTACCCTCAACCATGACCTAAAGAGTTAAAAAATCTCAAAAATATGACATTAGAAGGAAAAATACTGAGCTAATTTTTAAAGATTTGCTGTTCCAAAGCCATGTCATATAGACTGAGACCAAAGGTCTGTTTAGCTTGCTGTTTCCTATTCTGATGATAGGTGCTTAGAGGGAGATTGAGAATCAGGGCAGACACAGAACAATGCTCCTTTGAAACCTCCCAGTTTAAGGCATTTAACAGGGCAGACTTTCTGAGCCAGGGGCTGCTATTTGTCCACTGTATTTAAAACCCTCTAGTGGAACTGTCTTCTGTGATTTTTGTCTAGTTCTTTTCTGAGCATGTTCAGTCTTTTGGCCTCAACAGCTTGCTGTGTCAATGAGTTGGACAGTTTATTATGTAATGTGGTTTTAAATTTGAGACCTGGAAATTTCACTGGATGCCCTCCAGTTCCTGAATTGTGATGAAACACTGAATCCTCTTGTCCTCATTTGCTATGACTGCCATCAAAACCACTGTCAAGCGAGGATTCTTCTGGGGTTTGAATGAGAACTACAATGTAACTAAATAAGAAAAGTATTAATTTTTATTTGTTAAAACAAAACATTTGCAAAAATCACTGATGCCAAGAATCATGGTGAAACTATTTTCTGTCCTGTGATATAATTCTATAGTCAGAATGAGGTTAAGAACCCTAATGCCTCAAACACTGCTGGGAAAAGAATAGTGATGATTGCTTTAATTTATTTACTTACAAATACGTACCTCTAACATGAGTCCTGTGCAGATAACCCACTTTAAATGCACATAAAGATGAAAATGAAGGGATGTATCAGTAGACATTGAAAGAAATGTGTGAGAAATGAGCTTAAACTAAAAATGGGTTGAGTCCAATAGTGACAGAAAATTTTAAAATGTAGAAAGAAAGAGAAAGAGAGAGGGAAGGGAAGGTGCGGGAAGGTGCGGGAAGGTGCGGGAAGGTGCGGGAAGGTGCGGGAAGGGAAGGTGCGGGAAGGTGCGGGAAGGTGCGGGAAGGTGCGGGAAGGTGCGGGAAGGGAAGGTGCGGGAAGGTGCGGGAAGGTGCGGGAAGGTGCGGGAAGGTGCGGGAAGGGAAGGGAAGGGAAGGGAAGGGAAGGGAAGGGAAGGGAAGGGAAGGGAAGGGAAGGGAAGGGAAGGGAAGGGAAGGGAAGGGAAGGGAAGGGAAGGGAAGGGAAGGGAAGGGAAGGGAAGTGAGATGATTTGCTGTCATGTTGTTTCCTCTCTGTAAGAGTTTGGATGAGTGCCTGTTATTTATAAAATGTGGTCTCTTTCTAATTCCATTTTAGAGATGGGAGCAGAGACAAGGAGTTCCAGAGCAGGGCCAACAGAGGGGTAATAAAAATTATTTAGGTACTGGAGCATCTCTTGTCAGAGGAAAGGCTGAGAGAGCTGCACCTGTTCACTCTGGAGAAGAAGAGATCCCAAGAGGGGATCTCATCAATGTCTGTAAGTATCTGAAGGAAGGGTGGTGAGGGGCTGCAGCCAGGCTCTTCTCAGCAGTGTCAAGCAGACGACTTGACAACAAGTTGACAACAGGACAACAAGAGACAACAGGACAAGGGAAACTGATTCACAGAAAGTTTCACCTGAACACGAGGAAGAGCTTCCTTACTGTGTGAGTGCATGTGCAGTGGGGCAGATTGCCCAGAGAGGTTGTGGAGTCTCCTTCACTGGAGACATTTAGGAACTACATGGACACAATTGTGTGCCAGGTGCTCTAGGATGACCCTGCTCAAGCAGGGAGGCTGGAGCAGATGATCCACTGTGATCCCTTCCAGCGTGACCCATTCTGCAATTCTGTGATATCATCTGTCATTTAATCATGTGATAACACTTCTTTTGTGTTAGATTCAACCTCTTTCTTATTGCTGTATGGATGGCTCTATGGAAGGATGGTTGCTGCAGAATTAATATACTTTAATTTCTTAAATTAGAAAGCACATAATTGTATAATATTTTAATTGGTATTTATAATTATAATTTATCATTTATCATCTGTGTATGGACTAGGCTTCATTTATTGCTGCAGAAATGAAAGTGTCGCTTACATCAAACATGGAGAGAAGGGCTTGCATCCAGTGAGGGAAGGGATCTCAGGAATAATAAAGTTACTGCTAGACTAAAACAGTTGGGTGCTGTGTAAAAGCACTCTGCTGCTGACAGAGTTTGCTCTGTCAAGTTAAACTTATTCTTGTTAACTATAAGCCAGAGTTTAAGAGAAAGTACTAAACATACACAGCTGGTACTGGATCCATTGGAAACTGAAACTCAGGCACCAAAATCGCTGCAGGAATAGTAAGGGTTCTGAAGAAACAGATACTGCTCATCTCAAGGTAGTGTTCCTGTAAATGTTTCCTTGCCAACCTCTAAACTAGATTAAGTCTTGCTGTCTTTAAAATTTGATCATTTTTCCTGGCAGTAGAAATGTGAAGGTAAATGCTACTCTTCTCAAGCACTTAGGTATTGTAATGAGCAACACCATAATAAAGTAAAAAAATTAACATGAAGTTAGTAGTTTCTTATTTAGAACATGATCATCTATTTCCTGCATATATTAAAATGTACAGATTTTATTTTATTTTGCAGCCCCTTGTATAGCCTGATAGCTTGTTGCTAGTGAAAACCATATCATAAATCAGCCAAAGAGTGTGAACAGCTCTGAAGAGAGCACCTGCTCCTATCTTCTGACAAAAGCCACTGGCACAATTTTTTGTCTTTAGTGGACATAGCAGTGTTAGTCTTCTGCCACTCTCCTTGCCTGATCTTTCATACAATATATTTGACATCCAGAACACGCTTCCCCCACCCCCAACTAGTGAGTAAAAGCAGAGCACCAACTGGAAGCACAAGAAGGCTTCTGATGAGGTGCACAGCCATCACTGCCTGAATTCACATTATATATATGTGAATACATACATATACATATATATACACATATACATAGCTTATATATGTCTTACACTTCTAGGATCAATATGCTTTGAATTCCAGCTTTGACAACACAAGTTTGGATTGACTTACTCTGACCTTATCTGTTTAAGAATGAAGTGTCCCTGAGAATTAAGTGTTATCAAACCTGCTCAAGAGCTGTCTTAATTTTCAGATGTCATAATGACAACCAATCCTTGGAAGAAATCAGGTCTATGTTGAGCATGTGGAATTTAATAGTGTCTTTATCTTCTTTTTTGCCTCTAGAATGGAAGCAGAATTTTTCTTGTCTGTTTGACCTTCTGCACTGCTTTAAATTAGATCTAACATAACCTTCTATGTTTTTCTTGAACTTGTACAGCTGTATCTGCACACATATGATGTTCATACGAGGTTCTGTTACTATACATGATGGATTCTTTTAGGATGATTTTGGCCTCTTAAAGGTTTAAGAAAATAATTTCTTTTCCTTAATGTTATTTTTCATTAATAATTCTCCCTCATTGAGATGCTATATTGAAAAATACTCAGTTTCTGAAGAACATTGGGGCTTCTTCAAAAGCAGGCGTTGGAAGTGAAGTTCAAATTAAACCACCAAAGGTGGACTGACTAAATCACATTATCTTGCTTGTCTTTAATAGATGAGATTGCAGGTGTGGTAACTTAAGGGTCGAGATTTAAAACTCAGTCAACATACAAAAATCTTGATTAAAAGTAGTTTTAATTGACTACAGAAGTTAGGAAACCTATACAAAATAATTTTAATGAAATAACAAGAGAATAGACAGGAGAGACTTGCCCACTTGTCTAATAGTCATTCATCATTGTTAATGAGATACCAAAAGAGCAAGGGAAGAAAAATCATAATCAAATATTTCAATGCCTCTGAAGTACTATATTTGCCTATACCTGCAGAATTTCTCTCTGTGGCCTCTGAAAGTAAGCTTGCTAGTTTTGAGCAACCTGGCCTGATTAACATCTATTAATTGATAGGTCACTCTTCTATCAGGTTAGAAAACCATTCCTTTAATTTCCTTCCTTTCTGGATGTAACAGTCTGTGGTCTTTTATCAACATTACTGAGGGCTGACTTGCGCTTCAATGTTAATAATTGCAAGCTTCAGCTTCTGCTTTTTTTTTGTTTCTTCTGCTGTATCTTGTCCCAGGTGGTCAAATTCCTTCATATATGTTGTTGAGAAACTAATACTTTTAAGATTACTGTCAAACACAATGAGAAAAAGAAGCTGATAGACCAAAATATGAATGTGGGTGGAAAAGAAATGACAATCTTACACACAGGTTAAGTAGGCACTGTAGGCCATGTTTGGGAAACATTCTAATTTATTGACATCAGTGTTTCATTTTTGACAGAGATGTTTTGTTAACAACTTTTCTGTCTATGCTTTATGAGGGAAAACAATTTCTGTTAAATAATGCCACTATGACTTGGGATCAAAGCATGACTTCCCATTCTGATTCCCAGGTAATGTCTTCGCACTTTTTGTATGACTTTAAGGACTGATTCATCCTGTTGCCTCATGGCAGGGGACTAAAACCAGGTCTTGCTGGACTTCTATGCAATATAGACCTTAACTTCTGTTCAAACTTTGGCATATTGATTTGCCCATTTTGTCCTCAACTAATGATTTTTTTGAGCCTTGAATTCCTGAAAAATATATTTTTTAAATGTTTTAAAATGTTTTCACATTTAGTATTATTGATTCTGATTTAAAAGATGATTTCTTTCTTTCCTGGGTTTACAAATTAGTCATGATCCAGTAACAGAATTGTGCCTGTTAGGGATATTAGTGACATGAACAGTTTGACAATAAAACTGAATTAAAAGAACATAAAAATAAAAGTGAATAACCACTACCTGCATATATAATTTAGCAAAACCAGGTTAGTTAACTTACTTGCTCATAATTTCCCTTCTGTGCTAAAGAGGTGACACAAGCTGTCACAATGCAGTAATTTCTAACAAGAATTAGTATACTTCAGGACAATGTCTTACTGCATAGATAAAAGTAATATAATTTAGTTATTTAAACATGAATTAAGTGTGTTTTGAATTCTTCAAATGCATTTTTCAAAGCTGAGGCCTTTGCTTTTGTAAGGCAAAATGGGTCCATTCCCCCTGAATATTTAAATATTTGTAACCCAGTTTTGGTATCAGCTCTATCTGTGTACTTTGGCATTTCTAGTTCTTAAAATCGACTAAAATACATAAAATAGTTACATATTTCTTCATCTTTCTGTTTTTTAAGACACTATGTAGGTGTCCATCAAATGGATGATGAAGGTGAGAGTGGGATTTCAGTACCTGTTAATGAATCTCGAACTATTGATGAAGGTCACTGGGTTAAATTTGTTTATTTTCTAACCTGGAGTAATCCACCATGTGGAAAAATACTCTGAACTTCTAAATGAGAAAGAATCATGATCATATATAATTGTTGTTTGTTTTTTTATCTTTTTTTTTTTTTTTTTTACAATTTTATTCATTCTGTGCTTATTTAGCTAACTACTGTTCCTTCTCTTTATGACTCCTACATGCTGTGTTTCATAGGCTGGGAATCATGAAAATCTCAGTCTTGTTATTACAAAGAGTAGAAGAGATAGGAACCTTACAGGAATGCAAAACTAACAGAGCAGAGCAACAAGGCTAATAGGGAAAAGCAGCAGGGAGAAAAGAGAGAAAGAAAATGCCCAGTGGTGTAATGCAATCATGTGTGCTTGTCTCTACTGATCTTGTGCCCTTGGAACTGGGCGTTGTGAGGTGTTACAAAGGAACAGTGTTGCGGCATGTGATGGTGGTTGTCACAGTAAGATCAAAGACATCTACATCCTTTGGTACAATGGCTGTGGAATATTTTGCATCCTTTATCCTTTTCATAGAACTCTTTCTATTCGTGTTATAAAATGTCCACTGTTTTGCATGTGTTTTCCTCCTGTGTCCACAAAAATCCCAGACATGAATTATGTGAGGACTGATGCTCTACTAATGTCTGAGTCTGCACCACATAACTGAAATAATTACTAAGAAATGTCTTTAGTGGTCAGTGCCCATTTGGAGATTGAATAGTTTGAAAATTTTTGAGAGTCAATATTAGAGGCCATTTAATGCCTTTGGATCCCATAACTCTAAGGTGCCCTGTTAACTTCCACAATGATTTAAATGTCTCCCTGCCATCTTCAGTTTCTCCTGACCTTGTTAAAGTATTTATTCTTTTGCACCATAGAGAATCTCCTACTGTCAAACTAGAGAGAGAGAGGGTAAAATAAGTTTCAAAGATCTGCTGTTTATAGAGATGTGATTCTACTTCTGTATAACTGTATCAAGATACACCAGGAGAGATGTGTTGTTTGTCATTAGTGCCAGAAATCATAAGGAACACTCACTGAATTGTTTTTTCTGGAGAGTAATATACTGAAATAGATGTTAGGTGAGAGGTCTGGGGCCTTGCTGGAGAACTTAGATTTTATTCAAAGCTGAACATCAGATCCTTGCCTGAGGGCTTCTTTGTACTGATGAATCTGTTCATGATAACAAACATGAGGAGAAGCTTGTAGATGGGAGGAACATTTCTGTAGGATACCATCTCTGACCCAAAGGATTTCTTTGGATAGGCAGTTTTATGGACTGAATTTTAAAAACATGGGTTTATGAGACTGAAACTGGTCCAGCCTATACCAAAGTCTGAGTTTAATGAAATATATACATTAACTTAATCAAAATTCTGAGTAACCTTACAAGTAAGTAAATGTTTTTGATGGTTTTGTTGTAACACAGACCTTTTAACATAATTTCATTCAAACAAGTGGAGGAAGAGGTGAGAATACTATGTAAAGCAAAATAACTTCAGTAACAGACCAAGAAAAGCCTAATTTTCAAGATAGCTTTAAAAGATGTCTGCAATTATTAGTTTGGTTTAAAGTATTTTTACTTATAGGAAGATACAAAAAGGAAAAGGGTGTGTGGAGATCCCATGATCCTATGAAGTGTCACAAGGGAAGTACAAAGAGGGACTTCCTTCAACCACTGCAGGGTGCAACTAAATTTATTTTCCAGTAGGCAGGAAAAATTCAATGTCTAACAATCAGAAATAGCTAAATGCATCTTCTGAGCTAGGCTGAACTTGCACCCTATGCCAGAAATAAAATCCTGAAGTTCATTCTTGCTCTTCTGACTATGTTGTATTGAATACTTCTTCAGTGTTCAGATGACTAAATGGATGTCATAAACAAAACATATCTACACATACGAAAAATCAAATGGTTATTCTCTATTTTTTTTTTTTTTTCAATTAATCACCTCACTGTCTTGCAGAGTATCCCCTGAGTAACTCATAAGATTAGAAAGAATAATGTATTTTTTGGAACCACATAAATAAAAATTTGAGGTGGGGGATTGAGGTGTGTTCTCAACTTCATTTTTGTACAGTTTTATTTATCTCTCATAAATAAAGATAAGACCTATCTGTTTGTATTCATACTCTTTTTCAAGATAAAGGACAGAAAAATTCTTCCAATTATATGAGTAGGAAGTTATTGCAAACAAGAGTTGAGGTACAGCACTGACAACATCATATTCCTTTAAGTGAGCTGATGTTTTCTTAAAATTATGTTCTATATGTCATTATTTGGTAAAAAACTCATGGGAGCAGTGATCAACCAGTCCGAGGCTTAGTGAGGAATTATGGCTCTGGGACAAAAATATTCAGGATTTTAGGCTGCATGGCTTAGTGGCCAGATTTAAAAAATACTTAGAGGCAGAAAGATGCAAGTAGCCTCTTTAATCCCTAATTGAAATAAACGGAAATAGACTCCCAGGAATATTTGAAAACTCCCAGAGGTGTCATTGCCTTGACTAGAATGACCTAAATGGTCGAGTTCTTTTTAGGAGTTACCCAGGCAGTTCACAGTCCTCCTACCACTTGGCCTACTTTTTCCTAGATATGTAGCAAAATAGCTTGAGGTATAGTTGAACCTCTTTGAAGAATAACGTGCTTTTATGTAAAGCATGGTTTGCGTTCAGTAGAGCCTGTGTTCAGAGAGGCTGGATTATCTTCAGATTATCTTCAGAAGGGTAGGATTTAGTACAAGAGAAGAACATGTTTATGGAGTTTCTCACCATGATAGGCTTTAATAAGTTGTTTCCCATGCAAAGAAAAGGGGCCTGGAAAACAGGGAATACTATTTTATCAGCTTTAAATGCTCAGGTATGTCATTCTCATAGGCCTAATGAGTTTTTAGGTAGAAACTTCAAGAGGCAAATATAATAAAAGCCTGTGTAGCATGTACACTAATGAAACTGCCTGACTGCAAGCTGATAATATTCTCCATGATACCTTAAAAATTATTTGTCTTAAGGCATTATTTCACTTTATAAAACTGGTTTGTGCATGGTCACTGTAAACTGTGTGAGGAAAACTGAATTAATAATGGGATTACTATAAACTGGATCAAATCTGAGACAGTTGAAACTGGTTAATTTAGTCAAATAATTAAAAGCAAAGTGCTGTTGCTGCCTCAGTTCCCTTGGGGAATTCTATTTCTATTTACAGAGTAAATAGTCTGCTACAATAGGTATTGTCTCCAAGCAGAAACCAGACTATACTGTGCAAACAGTGAGCTGCCAAATAGTTGGTATCAGAGAACCAACTGCACCAGGCATGCAGGGCACATATGTTAGAATGTACCTTTGGACTGGGATTGTCGATGGAGCACTTTGCACGTGGCTTGTTTAGAGTGAAAGTGTGATTGCACAGCTTCACAATGACTGGTCATTTTAAGGACAGATGAGACTTTTTCATCCAAAATAGTTAGATTAGAGAAATATCAAAAACCTTTCACTTGGAAATGCTATGACAGTCTTGCCTCTTCTGAAATCTTTTCCATGTAAGAGATGTGCCCTGGTAGTCCAAAATACAGATATTTGGTGCTGGTATAGGGGGAGAACACAGCCCTCTAGTCTATGGAAAGGAAAGAAATGGCTAAGAAATTCACATATCTTTCCTGCCTTTTTTTTTTTTTTCCCCCTCCTTACAATACCTTGAATTAGCGTAGTTCCTTTATTCATGTGAGAAGGAAAAACAGAATTTGCTAAAGCTGTTGATTTTCAGCATAGTGGAGGTCATTAGAGCACAACTCACACAAGGTTCAATCATTGAGTCCCTTCAAATACCCTAGGGCAGTCAAAATGCAAAAGGTTATACAGATATCCATGAAGGAACCCTGTTAGCAGAAAGGTGACAGAGAGAGTAATAAAAGATCATTCCTCAACAGTGACTGGAAGAGTTCTCAATATTTTATTTATTTTTCTTTGAAATTTTTCAGAATACTGAAAAGCAATTAGAAATCCTTTCGTTAAGGTCAGGTTTTAGGTAAATGTTTAAACAGTGAGTTTTACTTTCTTCACAGCAGGTCACCAATTCATCGTTTAAAGTGCACAATAACTAAATATTCAGCACAGAAGAAGTAAATGAGGAGAAGACAGGCACATATACAATAAAGGCCTATGAGAAGCAGAGATGAAATTTCAAGATGCTCTAAATCATCCCTTTGCAACACATGTACAGGCAAATGATCAGATTTTAGGCCGCATACAATTTTCAGAAATTCAATAAAACTATGAAGGTAGGAAACAGGTGTATCATAAATAAACAGCCTGGAAGCAGACCTGAGCCTTAAAGAGAGAATGAATTAAAGGCACGGGAATTTCCTTTGCTATGGCACCATTTCAGATTCAGTATTTTTCCTGTTTCAAAGGCATGGTTCATTTTATAGCTGTTTTTGACAGCAGTGCATCAACAGAGAAGGTGTTCAAGCAGAGAATTTGGAACATAAAGTAACCTGATAAAGTAAATTATTAGCACAAGACACTTTGCAATCTGAATACGAAATAATTTTAATCTTGATTTCTAGTCTTTAAACACAAGTACTTTTCTTGAATAATAATGTGTGGCAAAAATATGCTTTCTGCAACAGTAATTTCCATTCATTTTCTTCACACACTGATTTAACCATTATGTAAAGAATAAGGACTGTAACTTAAAAGTTGAAATAAACATTTATAGAACTTTGCATTAAGGTTTTAAAAATTATGTGCAACATGTCATTAATAGACCCAGCAGAATTTTAATCAAATGGATTTAATCAGTCCTAGAAATCCATGAATAATTTATAATAATGCATTGCTTACAACCAGCTATAGTTCATATTATCAATGATTTTGACATACTCTGGAGTATTATTAAAATTTTCTCAGTTATTCATAAGCTATTTGCAAATGGGATAATAAGTGATATATGCCTAAAACTCTCTTTATTCCCAATGACATAATCTACTTCATGATTAGCCAATTACTGACTATTGTTAGTGTTCCTTTTGTGTAAGGAATTTTAGATCCTTCCAGTTCTGTGTAATTTGGTTTTAGCTGGCAGGCTGGTTACAAGTACATTGTGCATTTTAAGCTATAATCAGATGTTTCTAGTGTTCAGATGAAATGTTTCTGTAAAATCAGTAGTTTATATCATCTCTTCTGTGTTGTGGGGGTGCTATGCAACAATAGTTACTGTTATAATTGCTGCAAAGTGTCTGGCACAATTATGCCTAACACTGATACAGTTTTTGTGCACCTCTGCAACAAGATATTACAGGCATTCTCTGAAAATGATAACATCGTATCTTCAACCTAGAGCATTCAGATCATTCAGAGTGGACAATTTTTCTTCTTTTGGCTTACTTCTCACAGTCTTTGTACAGTAGGAACCATTGCTAATGGTGCCTTTCTTCTGCTGTTCTTGATATGACCACTGCCACTTCGCCCAAGCTTCTCTATCTCTTTAAAAAAACCAAACCAAAATGCCAAAACCCAGAAGGCCCTGATGTGAATCAGTTGCAATGGTGGTATTTCAATGGGAACAGGAGTGTTAGGGCAAAGTTCAGACTGAAGTCCCTGCTGGGCAGGAGAAACAGCATTTAATTGAAGTGGACTCTTCCATCTGCTGGTATACCAGTAAAGGAGTCAACAGATCAATAGGAACATCCTGAGGAAGGTAATTACTCTAGGGATCAAAGTTAAATCCTTGTCCCTGAGTGGGGGTTCTTGGTTTAGTCAGAGGAAAGAATTATGGGGAAATTATTATGTTAAAGTAGATAATCTAGTCATACTTGCCTAACTTTAGATTTTACCAGAGCCTAATTTAAATAAATTTTCTTCCTAAATTAATTGCAAAAAAATGAGCCAATCCCCAGTCTTTTAGAAAAACGCAGGGTTCTGATATATACACACCACTGGCAACCCTTTCAGACATTATTGCTTGGAACTGACCCTCTGTGCTGGCGATTACTGTTTTGAGAACACGCTCAGCATAAAGCAATCTGTATTTACACTTCCCGTGCTCCAATTTCTAGTTGTTGTTTTAGGGCTACTCACCTTCACAGGTGGAGTGAAGAAGCATAGACACAATCACTTTCTGATGTTGTTTTAGCCTTGGGCAATGTCATAGACAGCTGTGAATGGCAGCGCTAAAGTGCCACCACTGATGCATGCCCTGTTCTTGATGCAGTGTACGGCATAGCCGCACCGATCCAGTAATGCTTTAGAAGCTCCTCTTTGCTCAGATAAATCAGAGTCCATGCACAACTGGTTTTAATTCCAATACCTGACCTTCAAAATGAGGGCTGTGCATCCTGTTTTGAAGAATGATAGACAGAGTTTGGTGAGAATTTTTATCTACTTGAGTTTCCTGTGGGGAATGACTCTCAGATTTCAGCATTTGAGAGTGTGAATATTTGTTATTTCAACTGAAGGCCTAGATCTCTTCAAAAGGATGTAGTATCCAGCACATGAGCTCTGTGAATTCAAAGTGATGGGAAGCTAAAGCTTCTCGGGGGCTACATATTTACTCCATTTATATTTTTGTTTTTCCCCACCTGAAAGGCAACAAGACAAGCTTGTGTTAAATTGAAGAGCAAGCAACTTATATTTCCAGGCCTGCTTTAAAATAGCATGTGTTCTAACCTTAGTTAATTTTCTTCAGAAAATAAGCAAATTAATGTGACAAGGGCTTGCAGTGAAGGCTCTGGAGCCCAGAAATGTTAGCAGCAGTCACAAGAAGTGATGTTACCATGACTTGCAATTTCTAGGCTTGGCTTTGGGAGTCTTCTTGTGAGTGCCCTCTCTGCATACACCAGCAGGGAACTGTGTATCTGTCTTACTTCCTGTAGTATACTTTCTGGTATAGCACACTTTCCTCAAAAGCCTTTCAAAGTATTTTCTGACTCCTTGTCTTCTTTCCTGCTTTCCTTCTCTCTGTCTTCTTCTCCTTCTGCTTTTAAGAATGATGTAAAAATTGTCAGAGTAGCAACTAAAAGAGCACTTTTTGTCAAATTTGTAAGAGTTAGCTAAGGTGACAGATCCAGTATTCCTGATTTAGGCATCATTTGAAGTTTGTTTACTACACACCTCAGCTAAATGTGTACCAAGAAATCAGTAGGAAATGTGTTAATATGAAAATGTAGCTTTGAGTCACTAAAAAAAAAAGGCTTTGCTTATTGTTTTACCTGTCCATTTAAAATTCTAATTTCTTGTGAATTATCAACTTGATGCCAGTCATGGGAGTATAAAAGAACATTTTTATGAAAAAAACACTTTTTAATCATATTTTATTTACAAAAAATTTGGATTTTTTTAAACTAAATTTATTGCTCTTTCCATATCTTTTAAAAGTAGTGTGCTGCTTAGACTGCAGGATTTCTGCTGAATTCAATGTGATTTTTGCAACTGATGCAATGAAGAAGTCTTTCTATCTATATTTTATGAGCAAATCTTTATTAAAAAGGTGAATATTTTCTTTTAATAAAAAAAAACTCTTCTTAAAAGAGTTCTGAAGTATAAAATCGACCAAGACTGGACTTTTGACATTTACTGATTACAAAAATGTGTGGATTTTTTTCCAATCTTTATAAGTATTCTTAAGTTTACATCTTTGTGCTTTATATGGGTATGTAAAGATATATCACAGTGGAAGTGTTTGTGAAAAAATGTCTGGAAAACCATAAAGATTCATTTGTATGGCAATACACTGAATGGTAACATTAGAAGACTTACTAGTAGTAGTACCTCCAAAGATCCTTAGGATCCAAAGGCCTTAGGAAGTGGCCTTAACTGATGTGTTTTACTTAAGCTGTTTTACTTCTTATGGTAAATAAGGCAAATTTACAGCAGTTTAAATTCCACTTATCTCCTATTTCATGACACATTCCTTTATACACATGATGCAGAGAGGGTTTTCTTCAATTTAGGGCTCCTGCTAAAATCAAGGTGATGCACACTTCCCCTCTCCCTCCAACTGGAAGGACAAAATACTAACATCATGGTTTGAGATAAGAACAATTTACTGGAAATAGCAATGAGATTAAAATGGGAGAGTAACAGCACCAATATTAACAATGAAAGTATACAAATAAGAAGAATGATGCACATGCAAAAATGCTCGCCCCGGACCCCACAACAATAAAAAAAATACCAGACATCTCTCCCCACCACATTTTCTCAAGTGTAAGAAAAGCCCTTCTCCTTGAAAGTAGGAGAGAGTCTCTTGGTATCAAATACCATTAAGGTCCTGGTCACACCACCTCCTGAATATTGCAAATAAATTAGCCCTGTCCTGGCCAAAACCAGGACAACCCCAAAGTTCCAACAGTGTATCATAGTTAGATACTCATTATTAAGAGTATTCTCTTGGTTTTAGGAAAATGGCTGAAAAGTAGTAACAGTAGGTATGAATTTTCCTTGAAAACTGCATGACAATTATATTGCAGCAGATTTAGAATAAGATCGTTCACAAATTCAAATAAAATCAGGGACAAGAAAAAAATGTCTGCTATTCCAAACAGTTTCTAGTTTTATTAGAGAATCAACGTGAAATATTTCTCTCCTGGTTTCCTGTTACAGGCAGGCTGTACTGTTCACAAGTCACAAAATACCTTGAAGTTTCTGACATGTGGCTGGGTGACTACTGTGATTCCTTTCATGCAGTTAGTTGACAACCAAATTTAGCCATGAATGACAAACAAAGCTCATTATTTTATTGAGATGGGGACACACTATACACTATTTAGTTCAAGATGACACAGAGAAGAGCAAAAACAGATAGACTGTGCCTTGTTCTGAGACACAGATGGCCTGAACTAGAGTGCTGCTCAGGTTCTCAGGAGTTTAGCTACCTCCATTAGCTATAAGACTTGCTGAAAGACCTATTAAACCATTTTGATTTCAGGATTAGTATCTAAAGTGATATTTCTTTGGTCTTAAGTCAGATTGTCCAGAAGGAGTTACATGTTTTCAGACTTCTACACCAGGCAAACCTCAAGGCAGTACTGGAGGAAATCCTGAACTCCTTTGCAAATAGGCTTGGAGATAGTTATATTTATTTGGTGCAAAGCTTACGCATTTCTAGTTCAGAGAAGTCTGAGTAATGAATAATAAGAACAGATCACAGTTCTATTGTGATCTATAACAGATCACAATTCCTATTGGCTTTAGCTTTAGGAGGTAATTAAACACACTTTCATGGAGGCAACAAAAATGTAGTGTTTTTCACCCTGAAAGCTGACACAGCGTTACTTTTATTTCTAGGCTTAGTATGAACATAAGCATTTGTGGTTTACTGACATAAAATAGGTCAAGGATTGAAGCATAATTAATTACATGCCTTTTCTATAGTGAATCCCCAAACCTTGCTGCTGAATGAATTCCATTAGATAAGATATATACACCTTTTTTTTCCAGCTTTACCCTTATTTTTTGTCAACAGGCAGTATTCAGAGCTCCTCAGATCTCTGAATTGATTATGCCCATCTACATTGTTTTCAGCGGCAAGACACTCATCTGTGCTGAACCTGGAGCTGAGGGAGGGCAGTGCCTTCCAAAATGACAAAGCAGGCAGTCAATTCAATTCCTGCAAGAAACACAGCCACCACTGTGAAGTGTTGCTTCCACATGGCAGGGAAAAGCAGGGGTCAATTTGTCCCTCTATTTCTCTCTAAATAGCATCCCTTTTCTTCTGCAGTTGCCTCTGCCTCAAGGGCAGGAGTCAGAGCTGGTGGAGAGCCTTGTTGTTCAGCCTGGGCCTTATGTAAGGAAGAGACAGTAGGGCACAAAGGCTTCCTATTTCCTCTGCTCCCCACATAAAACTGTGTCTGTACCACACAGAACAAAAGCATCCAGCTGTTTGCAAGCTGCTCTGTGTGTAATGCCAGCATCTCCATGGCTGTGCCTATATGTGCTCGTGCTTCGCAGCTCCCCTCTCCTTGGGGCACTTTGCTGTGCACCCAGGAGTGCATTCATACTTGGGTTGCCCGTGTCTGGTGCTTAGTGTAGCATGTACAAAAGGCCCATTTCAGTGAATGCCTTCTGGGCCCTGGTGGTTTTTTGCAGAGTTAGATAAGTGTCATGGAATTATCCCCAATGTTCTGCTCCTTCTGCTCATGAGAAATGGTCAAAAAATGTTCACAAAACATAACTTTTTTTTTTTAATTATTATTAACCTGAGTAATTTTTTGGAATGTTTCAACTGGCTCCACTACTGAGTTCTCATCTGTTTTAATTTCTCCTCCTGGGCAAGAGAAAACCAACAGCCAGCCTTTGGACTAGGAGCCAATGGATTAATTTGTAAGTTTTCCAAGTATTGAGTGTTGCAACACAAAGAGATTTTGTAATAGTGCTGGACATCATATAGGCTTTATGAACAGCCTCACTTGTTAGAATTATTGCTTCCAGAACTCATCTAGAGAATTAAAAGCTTTAGTTTTCTCTGTCTAAACAGAAATCTCACTGCTGGAGAAATCATCTTATGAAACAGCTCCAAACTCTTAGTTACTATTTTTACCATGAAATTTGCCTGCAGCTGCCAGTTTGAATTACTTCCATCTTTTCTCTGCTTAGAACAACCAAGGGAGTAGAGAAAAGAGAAAAAGGGAATCTTTAGAGATTCTGATTCTCTAAGATGCAATAAGAATTTGTGTACCTGAAAACTCGATAGGCATAGAGCCAGAATAGATAGAACAATTGATCCCAGCATTTGTCTGTGCTGGTTCCTCCCTTTTCCTCATGTAACCAATTGGCTTATTACCATTGCACTATAAATCTGTAGGCAATCTAGGACAAAAATGCAAGTTAGTTTCCTTATGCATCCCTGGTTTTTATAGGGTTGCAGAGCTAACAATTTGGAAATACTGTCCATGTCCTTATTTAAGAATTCAAACCTAGGCTTGGATTTATAAAACAAATAACTATGCTTTTAATGTTTCAAGTGATAAGGAAAAACTATAGCACAAAATATAGCAATCGCTTGTAGTTTTGATTTATGGAGTCTGATATGTGTTGACCTCACTCTGTCTACAAAGCAAAGGAGTGTGGTGTTGTCTCCTCTTATCACTTTTGTTACAGTGATCAGTCTACTGTAATTTTTATCTATTTCCTGAGATACTGACAGCCCAGTGTTCCCAGTTTTTACTTTTCTGTGATCTAAAAAATTGTGTTAAATAATCGTGGCAATTGAAAATTTGATCATTGTATTTAAAAGTAGATGTGTTTTTTTCCCTACAGAATGCTATCATGTTTATGATTGCCATCACTGAAATTAAAAAAAAAAAAAAAAAGGTGATGAAATTTAAGCATTTTTACAGAAAATCTTTCTCAAGCTTGGTCATGTCATGATTAAATTTGGTTTCTACATTTTCTCAACTGTGTCACAGAAAAAGAACTGTTATATGGTTCTATCCCATGATGCATTCACAGTAGGGATGTTCAATAACTGAGCTATTTTTTTCTCCAAATTCCAGTCATGTGACTGTGCTAAAAATAGCTCTGCCTGTGACTTCTGGCTTTGTAGTTTTGCTATATTTGCTGTAAATGGAAGAAGATGAGCGGGGGCTTGGAGTCAAACCCGACTGCTCAGCAGTGGTCTCTTACTGAAGCAGTGAGATGCCATATAAAGAAGCAGATATTAATTGACAGAATTAATTTGAATTAATACTGGTGCTCTTCCCATCCTAATATTGTGTTCCATTTATGGACAGATAGGGAAAAGTAGGTATCTTCAGAATACTTTTAACTTCACTTCTAATTCTATTTTAAAGATGTAAGTTCAGATGAAAGGTGGAATTAGGAAGCTATTTGCATCATGCATTTGCCTTCTTTCTCCGGAGAACAAAGTAACATTTGTGGCAAAAAACCCAGATTCTCCATCACCAAGGCAACAGATTAACCTATGCCAATAATGCAAACATGATCATGTATAAAGATTAATATTTTAATGCATGGAGTGCATGGTGGAGATTCCAATGGTTTTATTAAATAAGGTCCTAAAGAAAAGAACCTCTTAATTAACCTTTTAAATTTACCAAAGGAGGGCTATGTGGGTGAGTGCCTGGGAACTTTAATGCAAAGGGCAGAAGACACAGCAGGCGATATCCATGATGACAGAACATCACCTGGTGAGAGATAGATTTACAATCCAATACCCTACTGCTTTGAGATAGGGACTGTGCTGTTTTCACAACTTCCTGCTGAACTGACCATTCACCTGAGGCTTTGCATTTCCTTCCAGCTGCATTCTTGCCCCTAATTTAATGAATGCCAAGGCCAGAAGAAGCATGTGTTAGGGTTGATCCAGAAGATAATCTGCTGTACAAGATGTTTATGGTCTACCTCAACTGAAGTCAGTGGAAGACTATTGATTTAAGTTGAGAAGAATATCTCTCCTCTTTTTGAGAGATTTTTTTTTTTTCCTTCTAGCATTTAGCTTTTCATGGGATCCTGGCTTCTAATTAATAAATGACAGTGCTCTAATTTCATTTATGCTGCAATGCAGGAGATTTTCATGCAGTGCTGAGGAATCTTCTGGGTAAAATATGTGTACTAAAGCTCTTACCCACAGCCAATGTAATATAAAGGAGTCTTACTGTGAATTGAAATCATAGTTGTGAATATTTAATGTATTTGCAATCTTTGTATTTTCATAGTGATATCCCTTCCTGGGAGATAACATTAATTTTCAAATGAAAATCCAGATAGAATTTTCCTAGAAAATACTATTTAGTGCTGCACAGTGTTTTATACACAACATCAGTGAATTTTGAATATTGTGATAACTGAGGAAATGTGTGTATGTAAGTACACAACATGCAACACACTTGATACTGTAATTTCTCTATTATCAATACATGCAAGAGCTTATCTGTCTTTTCTCTTGCCTTACTTTACACAGAAGTTCTCAGAGAAAGTAAGTAACAGAACCCTGGTAGCAAAGTGGCTTTAACTCTTGATGATCATTTATTTGCATGGAAGCTCATCTGAAGGAATCAATTCTACTACAACATTTTTTTCAAGTCTGAGTTCTCCAGAGAGATAATTGAATGACAAAGCAGTACTTTGACTGCAATGAGAGGAAACCTGAGAAAGAAGCCTGAAGTTCTAAAAAATTGTTATTAGCAAGACTGAAAATCTGAAGACAGTAGGAAGAGAAGAAAAAGTTAAATACTGGCTGTGAGTATTCACATGGGGAGAATGTGGTTTGTTGTTTTTTTATTTACTATTGGGAAGCAAAAACAGGGGTGAAGAAGGCTTCTGAATGCTGCACAGTACCCTGACCCAGCTGAGACAGTATCTTAGCATGATTAAATGGTATGTGAGAAAGTACTGAGAGGGACTTTTCCTGATGCAAGAAAAACTTCACTTGTCAATTTGCTATTCAGTGAAAAAGTGAACTGTAAATCAGGAGTGTGTGTGTTCAACTGGAGGTCTGGGGAAGACAGCTGTGCTTAAAAGACATTGGCGTATCAACAGTGGGTTTAGAGCCTTCCTAGATCTGCGGCATAGGAGGTGCTATTTTCACAAATTAGAAAATGAATGAGAGGTAGTAATAGGGATGCTAATAAAAGAGAGTATTTAAAACCCTCCCAAGAGGAATCCAGAAAGAGATTAGATGGAAAAAATACAAAATGTCATTTCTCACCCTTTAATAAATTAATCCAAGTTGTATTGTTGTTTTTTTTTTTTTTTGCTGCTCTTACAAGAAATGTCACAAGAATGGACGTCCTCAGTTAAAGCCAAGTAACCAAAAGTCAGTCCTCAATTAAAAAAAAAAAAAAAAAAAATTCTTCCACTGTCCAGTATGTTGCTTTCACACCATTGAAGAAAGGTAACAAATAGAGGGGAGAGAAGCTAATGCCCACTTTACTGAAGAACATAGCCTCTGGATACTGCCTTGCCCACAAAGGAATCACAGCTGATTTTGATGGTAATGGTTTGTGAAAAATGTCATTACATTCATGGTGAGCTGCCTGATCCCTAGAAGACAAGATCAGTGTTTAGTTTAATTTAGTTTATAATCTTTTGACAAAATGGGATGTTTAAATTCCCAGTCTAAGTTTAAATTTGTGGCAGTGTAAACATTGAGCACCCATGCCCAGGAAACGCTGAGACATATTTGGTAGCTGTGTTTTGACTCTTTCTGCCTGTATTTTTAGGTTGAAATATGGTTTCTGTGGGCTTTGGTCCAAGTTATCCATTTAAGAGCTCCATATGACCTGAAATTTTTGGCTGAACCATAAGTACCATGAACTAAAACTTTACATATTCCCAACACTCTGAAGTGGGATAGATCACAGAGTCATGTTCTCTGTATATGTTACAAAGAGCTACTCTGCTCTCTGTAAGAAGAAAAGCACACAAAATATTCGTAGTGCCTCGCAGAAGAGGACAGGCATTATGATCTTCAGCCCAACAGACATTTAAATGGACATGCTAGAAGGACACCAAGACTATCAACTACAAAAGCAACCAAAATATCTGGATTCCAAAAGTAGTAAAATCTTTTTTTTTTATTTCAGTTAGACTGTTACATCTACATACTGTAGATATTGTTTAAATATCTAGAAGGATGTAGGCCTGACTGATCACTGAAAGGGGAATTGAGGCAGATCAGAATTAGAAGGGGTTTTCCCCAACGGATTTGAGTTCCACAAAGATTAATATTATCACAAAGCTAGCCCCAACCCAAGACAGAAATCCCTAAGACTTGAAGAAAATTGGTTGGAGCTGGAGTTACTAAGAAGCAGGACACAAGCATACAGACAAGTGAAATCAAGGGAGATGGAAATACCACAAATTATATTATTTTCTAACCATCCTAGTTTTCTGGTAGCAAATACACAGCCAAAACCTTCCTTTTCTGTGTGCTTTGCACAGTTTCATAATTTCTCTGAATATTCAGATTTTAGCGGTCTTTGCAGCCTCAGCCTCAGGTCACTCACATAACATTTCCTACCAAAGAAGGAGGTTAAACCAGAATGATTTACCAATCTAGAGAAAAAAAATTGCATCTTTTTGTGAAAGCTGCTGGGAAAAGTCTTTTTTATTTAAAATTTTTGCAATTTCCATCCAATTTCTTTTCTGTAAGGAATATTTGTTTAAAGATACAGACAAATTCACTATGGTTAACTAAATTGCACGTTTTTCAATTAATTTTTTGTCTCTTTGGCAGTTTGGCTATTGAAGTAAAACCATGACTCTTAAAAGGCAAAATCAAATAGATTTGAAACCATCATTATTGTTTCTTCAGACGGCTCATTCATTTAATGACTACAATCTACTGTAAATCTGTTTTTGCTTATAAAAATCAAGCCTTCACATTTAAATAACATGGTCATCTTTTTCTCATAGTGCCTATAATGTTATTTACTGTCTGCTGTCTGAACAAACACAATGCTAAGAAGAGTTACAGCAATGTTAGGATAAACAGGTATCTGTCAATTAGAGTCAAATTTGGTGGCTCATTTTTTCTTCAGTGCATAGACACCTTTTTTATAGAAGGAGAAATTTTTCCTCTGGCACTGTTTAAGACTTGTCCATGTGTGTTGTTGGAGATGAGTGGACTGGTGGGTTGCATGCTGTCTCTTTTTTTTTTTCTTTTCTCCTCCAAGAACTTGAAGACCTCAGAGCAAGATCAGATTTACATTACAGCTACACAGTTCTACTGTATGAGATGTCCTTTTTTTTGCCTGTTTGTGTTACAACCAAAAGGGACAATAGACCCTGGTAGTTCCAGACAGATAGGCATGAACATCTAAAGCAGAATATATCTGCTTGTAGCGGAAGTATTTTTGTCTTCTGAGCATCATCCTCGATGTTCTGTTGCACACAAGTGGGTAAGGGATGAAGTTTGCTACAGGGATGTACCAATAGCAGATGGGATCTTTGAGTCAGAGAGGTGGGGAAGGTATTATTACATTTCTCTCCCAAGTTTGCCCTAGGAATTTTGCAGTATTTCCTCTTTTTAAATAAGATGTATGAAAATAATGATAATTAAAAAAAATAATTATTTTGTCCCATCTAGGTTTAAGTAAATGGCAGAAACTTTTGGCTACATGGTTAAATATTTTTAGTTTTTAAAAAAATAATTTTTCAAATGTAGTGCATTTGGATTTGTTTTACACAGTTATGTAAGAATAGGGTGGAAAATCCAAGAGTAGAGATGATAAAGGCCATCTTCATTTGCAAGCCTATAGAAGACTTCCTCTTTTTCATTTCATCAATCTAGTGGTGCAGACAGCAGTAAGGCTAAAATGAGGTTAGTTCTGAGATAGATTAAATCTGTCAGTGTGCACTAAACTTTGGCAGGAATCCATAACAGCCTGAAAGTTGGTGAACTGAGATGAAGAAGCACTTTCATCGCTATAAACTAGACATGTCAGCATGCTGACGCCTAACACCCAGGAAAAAAAGAAACAAACCCTGAGCTTTCAAGAGATACCACACCTGCTTCTAATAATAAATGACATGTTACTTCCTAGCTATTCTCTTAAACTGAGTTATGTTTATCTTCTACCTGACTCCATGATAACTTTGAAGTTTGGATTAAAAGTCTTTTCAAAAAGTAATTTCCATTCATAGTCCAGACCTTGGTAGGCAGCAATTACAATGCTTCCAACTAAAGAAACTTGTTCAGGAGATTTCATCACCAACTCGCAATAGTCACAGAACAGTTTTATCCAGCTGTGACTACATCAGTGCTTCTGGTCGACTTTAAGTTCACGAATGTGAAGCAGGATAAAGGCACACAAAGCAGCTATACTGGAATGATCTCTGCTGTGAAGTGGGCAGTTTGTTTTGTTAAAAGGAGAATAGAATTGGATTTGGCATTTGATAGTTTAAAACAAAAGCACTGTGTCATGTCACCCTACAGTCCGGCTTTGAATAGCATATCTCAGCAAAATGCAACACTGTTTCTGTTTAGGCATCCAAAGGGAAACTGTTCTCCCAAATGGAATATCCATATTTAATTTAAAGAGGTTTAAACCAATAAGACTTGACTGCAAAGAGTCAGGATCAATAACAAATAAACATGTTTTCTGCTGATCAGCAGGTATTCTAATTCATCAGCACTTTCAATCATTGCATTGAGCTTTGTTCACGTCTGTTTTCACAGGCACAACATTCTGTAGAGTAAAAAAGCTTGGCAAATATAACTGCAGGAAATTGCTATTAACAGCAGGTATAAAAAGGCTTAATTTGAAAAATTCTTACAACCATAATTAAGTCAGGAAAGCAGGAAAACAGACATAGAGAAGATCAGTAAATTATTGAGCTAAGTCACAAAGATTGCTTCTTCTTCCTCTGTTTTGTTTTCAAAGAAATTTAGGAGGATTTTATAAGGTTTTCTTAATTGAACTCAGCTCTGGGAGCTGAAACTAGGGTTTTGGAGTTTTTTCCATTTTCATTACTTATTAATTTCTGCTTGTATTGACTCCATCAGAGGTGGTACAGAACTAGAACTTACATACACCAGAGAAATAAATGATAAAAAATAACATGCATAAATGTTTATTTGAATATTTTATTTATTTTTTATTTGAATTTTTTATTTCTCTTTTAGTTTATAAATTACTGTTAATGACGGCTCGTTCCTCTCATTTTTTTGTCATACAATGAATAGTAGTGTGTTACCTGAGGTCCTGCCTCTGGTTAGCTTTGTAGCAATACAAAGTTAAAATAAAGATAATCTCTCTTGAAGAAATTTTTTTTTTTCTGAGTGCTTCACAGTGAAATAGTTTTGGTGGTGTATCTGAATTAGTGGAGTGCAACAAAATTCAAACCAGGTGTAGGAAACTGCATCCCCCATTCACATCTTTACTGCTGCTCCTTTCCACATCTGATCACAATTTGATCCTTTTGGTCTGTGAACTGTGTAGTAAGTTTCATGAGAATCTCCACTTTGTCTTTTCCTTCCCACAACTACACACAGAAAGACAAAAAAGAAGGAAAAAAGTATGGTCATAACAAAAACTTTATGATCTCCAGCAAAATCTAATTCTACAAACAGGCTATGGACTAGACAAATCCGAGGCTTTTCATATGTTCATAAAAAAAAAAGTTCCCCTTTTCCTCATTATCTTTTTCTGTTTTAATGTGAAATAGATGTAGAAGGATATAAAGACAATATAAAAGGAAATTTTCAATGAATTTTTCAAAATATTTTCAATCCTCTGTTCTGCAAGGATCAGTGCTATACTCCTCTCTGCTTAGGTCAAAGTTGACCTCATGAGAGCTTAGTCAATTCTTCTGTTTCAGTTTGTTACTTGCAGATGCTGTTAGGAGAGGTTATTGAAGTGAACACATCTTCCCAGCTGTGCCAATGAAAGAACTGTCCATAACAAAACAGGTATTGAGTCTTCTCATGCCTGACATCATAATTTCATTTTGCAGGTTATATAAAATAGTTGACAGCTATGTTTTTGGCAAAACAGCTCTATGATACCTGATAGATGGCTACAGATCTGGAAACAATTTTCTGAATAACCAGCTTGTACTTTTTGTTTTTCCAAGTGATTTGTCAGCAAACCAAAGAAGTTTTCACTTCTCTCTCACCCAGTTTTAATCAAATGATGTAAAGCATCTGTGAATCTGAATTCAGTAATGAAACAATGGTCACACAAGCACCTAATTTCTTTATCTATTGCTCTTAAGAGACCTCTGTGCTTGTCACTACTTAAAATTACATTTCTCTGTGTCATCTGGGAAAAAATAGCTCTCTGAAACCAATTGAAATGCCCCTGAATTTAATTTCCTTCAGATTTTGTTCAAATAAATTTTGGGCACATTACTTTCAAGGAAGTAGATCTCCTGGGATGCATAATTGTTTTGTTTAGTTTTTTCGTATTTTTCTTGCTACCTATGTGAATTTTATCTTGGGACTGAATTTCATGGGGGTTCAGAGCAATAAACAGAATCTATGCAGTAAGAAACAGTTCCTGTGACTTTGTGAGAGCCTGACGGAATATTCACAGCCTCGCCTTCATTGTAATTGTGTAAGTCTTCTCTGTATTCCAGGTGGGATGTTAAACTTAATGATGCCATTGACAGCACTTCAAACTATGTCTTAAGAGATACCTATATGTGAATGTATTCCTGAGGCTGTATTTTCACTAAATCAATCATAGGTGACATACACACAAAGTTCTAATTCGAAATGATTCTGTGCAAAGTCTCTCTTTGTGGAACTGTATGGGTGATCTAGCACTTGATTCTTTCCACTGCTTGGGATAAGCCACCAAGCTTTGCCTGAGTTCAGTCTAAAGCTCTCACCCACAGCCAATGTAAGATAAAGGAGTCTTTCTGTGAATTGAAATCATAGTTGTGAATATTTACTATATTTGCAACCTCTGTATTTTCATAGTGATATCCCTTCTTGGGAGATAACATTAATTTTCAAATGAAAATCCAGTTAGAATTTTCCTAGAAAATACTTTTTAGCGCTGCACAGTGTTTTATACACAACATCAATGAATTTTGAATATTGTGATAACTGAGGAAATGTGTGTATGTAAGTACACAACATGCAACACACTTGATACTGTAATTTCTCTATTATCAATACATGCAAGAGCTTATCTGTCTTTTCTCTTGCCTTACTTTACACAGAAGTTCTCAGAGAAAGTAAGTAACAGAACCCTGGTAGCAAAGTGGCTTTAACTCTTGATGATCATTTATTTGCATGGAAGCTCATCTGAAGGAATCAACTTCTACTTCTACTACAACATTTTTTTCAAGTCTGAGTTCTCCAGAGAGATAATTGAATGACAAAGCAGTACTTTGACTGCAATGAGAGGAAACCTGAGAAAGAAGCCTGAAGTTCTAAAAAATTGTTATTAGCAAGACTGAAAATCTGAAGACAGTAGGAAGAGAAGAAAAAGTTAAATACTGGCTGTGAGTATTCACATGGGAGAATGTGGTGTTTTTTTTTTTTTTTTTACTATTGGGAAGCAAAAACAGGGGTGAAGAAGGCTTCTGAATGCTGCACAGTACCCTGACCCAGCTGAGACAGTATCTTAGCATGATTAAATGGTATGTGAGAAAGTACTGAGAGGGACTTTTCCTGATGCAAGAAAAACTTCACTTGTCAATTTGCTATTCAGTGAAAAAGTGAACTGTAAATCAGGAGTGTGTGTGTTCAACTGGAGGTCTGGGGAAGACAGCTGTGCTTAAAAGACATTGGCGTATCAACAGTGGGTTTAGAGCCTTCCTAGATCTGCGGCATAGGAGGTGCTATTTTCACAAATTAGACAATGAATGAGAGGTAGTAACAGGGATGCTAATAAAAGAGAGTATTTAAAACCCTCCCAAGAGGAATCCAGAAAGAGATTAGATGGAAAAAATACAAAAATGTCACTTCTCACCCTTTAATAAATTAATCCAAGTTGTATCAAGCTTTGCCTGAGTTCAGTCTAAGGGTGGTATTTCTCACCACACTCATGTACGTGGAGAAAGTTCAAGTTTTCCTTTCAATTACACTGAAATTGTTTTCACAGTTTCAGTTCTAAAGATTAGCTGTCAGAGGGAAATGAAAGCTTTAAAATAACTCTGAAACATTGTTAGGAAAAGCTGTTGAAAAAGTCAACTGAATTCTGTGTCTGCTAGTAATATTTGGGCATTTTTTAACGTTCCCTGGGATCCAATGTAGGTTGGTAATGCTGAGAAAATTCACAAACTCTTCTTTTAGTGCAACTGGCAGGGTTCTACTCCTGCAAGAAATAGAAAAAGCCTGTCTCTTTTCATGTTGTGATGCACACACAAGTACACAGATCCAGAGCTTGATGCATTCCCATGTCCCATAGTGTACATGCATTTTCCCTGGGTCAGACTTTCCAGATGTTGAACCTGTCTCTCTGTTGTGCTGCATTTTCTGTTGCTGAACCTCATACATGTCAAACCTTTTTGATTCCAAGAAATAATAAAACAGTTTTTCTCTGTGTGGGTTGGGTTTTGGCAGATCCTCTAAATGGAAAACCATTTCCTGACATATTTGTTGCAGCAGCAAGAACTTATAATGTCATTATCTAAACTGAAGAACTAATAAGCAGTACCACACACCCCTCCTGGATCAACTCTTTATCATATTTACTCTCACCTCTCTAGAAAATATTTTGGATTACTTTCAGGGTTTATTTTAGTCTAAACCTAAAGCTTTTGGTGACACATTTGTTTTCTGTTACCTGTCTGTGCACCTCTAGATAGGAAGTTCCAAGGTAGGGAAATTCCTTTTTCTTCTTCAGTGTTTTGGCAGTCATTCAAAATTAGTTATTTTTCCACTATGAGAGGTACCACCTCCACTTGGATGAAACTGTATTTTAGGCTCTCTTTAGTTGCTCTGCTGGAATTTCCTACAGTGTCAAAGTGTCAAGCTACAACTTCAAAATGAACTTCCGAAGCAATTCTGATGATTGAAGTAGAAAAATTATATGCCATGTACAAAACAAAGGTGTGGCTCTAAAGCAAAAAATAGAAATGGAAACCTGTTTCTTCAGGTGTTGAAAGATCCACTGATGGTAAATTAGAAAGCTGACAGAGAGAATGTCCCACTATTATTTTCTATCTCTTACTAGTAGAAATATACGTATGTCCATATATGAGAAAATCCTAACACTATCATCCTGAGTACAAAATTATGAACTGCATAGCAGAGTTGAGATTTTTTTATCCGTTTGGAGAGGGGGGTTACCAACACTTTGTGCTTTTAAATCATATTTCACCATAGCACTTGTACACACTTTGTTGTTCAAAACTCCTTTCTTAAGAAAGACCAAAACCCCAAAAACCTCTCGGGAGGAGTTGAGCTGTATGCTTAAAAGAATTTGCCATCTCAAGGATGTGTCTAAATCAGAGTAATTCCGTGAATTTGTAGCAGCTAAGCATCTAGCACAGTGATTTGGCTAATCTGGGACTCAAGCTTTGATAGATAAGAAATTCTCCTCAATGCATTTGAAGCTCAAATTATTTTTTTAATTAGGAGGCATCTGCAAAAATGGGCTGGAGAAAGCTAAATGGTCTTGATCTTTTCACAATAGTATCTCTTTTCCTGTATTGTAGCAACTTTATATGGACCTTCTAGATCTATTTCTTATTTGAGAGCTAGCACCTCCCTCTATTTGCAAAATAAAATAGAGAAGCGTATTTATTCTTCCTCCTCGGGCTCTCAGAAAAAGGCACAGAGATAGCTGCGTTTCAAGGAGCTTACGTTGCTGTAAGTTCAGCTGAATTTGGTTCATGCTCTTCTCATTCTACTGGGCCCCAGTTTCAGAGCCCTATTTAATTATTTACTCAACTCATTTCCTTCTTCCTTGTAGTCATGGCCCCTCTGATCCATGGAAAGAGGAGAACAACTACAGAATCAATTTCTTCTGCATTTTTGAATTATGTGAATAGCTCTGAAATGATGACGTGATTAATCAAGGCACTTAACTGTCAAACATGGATTTATATGACAGTAAAGTGGGAGCTTTTGTACATTACAATACACAAACACACAACCAATCAAATTGCTTCATGCGTGTGTAAGTCTGTGTGTGTCTTTGTGTGTATGTAGCAAAAACACAGAATCATATATTAAATCAAAAAGCTTCAGACGCTGTTCTATTGCACACTTCCCAGATGGACTGAATTCCCATGATGGGAGGAATGTTAAAAATGTTTCAAATTAAAATGACCTAATTGAAAGGAAGCAGCAACCGATCCACAGCAATTTTACACAGCTCTACATGTTGCACAAGAAGACAAGGTTTTCTAGCTTCTGAGAAATATGCAAATGTTTTGTAATTGCTTTTAATCATTTATTTATGTTGTCTTGCTGCACACAGAAAGGTAACAAAATCTTAATACTGCTATTTGCATATTTATTTTATATGTACGTGTAAATGCTCCAATCCATGATAAAGATTTCTGTTTTTCTGAGCAAAGTAAGTCCTACGTTACATGTAAATACTGCATTCAGTGAAGTAGTATAATTCTTGTTTTATGTTTCTTCTGGCTTCAGGCTTACAGTTTGAAGAAATGCACATTTTATGACAACTGGGGAGCTGAAGATTGGTCACACATCTGGCCTGACACCCCTATTAAAGCTGGAGGTCATGATATTCTGAACCTGCCTAAAGTCAACTATGAAACCCTGATCCTTAAGAGTTTAAACATGGGCTCGATTTGATTCATGGGAACACTAGGAAGAGCCACTGGGATGGCTTATGATATGTGAAGGTAAATGTGTGTGTAGGTCTTTCTAGAAGTAGGTTCCTTGGAATGAATACCTTTGTCTCACTTCATGGAACAGGTGACAAAATGAAGTCCAGTATGTTATTGTTCCACTCACCATTATAAACAAAAAAGTTGTACAGGAGCAGGATGACCTGGAGTGTGGCTTAGAGCTATTGCTCTATGGCACATTATAGCTGTCAGCGCTGAGCGTGGAGGCAAAGATTGAGGAGGAGGCTCTTTGTATGGCTTCCAGGGACAGCTTTACCATCCCAAAGTGTCAAAGAGCAAAAATCTTGTGTGTAGGGAATCATCATACATGGGGGCGGTTCAGGGGGAGGTTACAAATTCTTCACCAATAGGGAAAACTCAGGGGAGGATCAGAGTGTGGGATTCACAAGGTTCCAACAAATGGGGAAACACAAGGAGGGGACACCACCTGACAAGCAGGTAAACAATCCACTGGGGCATCATGGTTTAGGGGAATTCCAAAGGGGAGGTCCTAGCTGGAGGTTGGTACAAGGGAGGATTGACAGGGAACTCACTGGAACAGGGGTAGGATCAGAGTGGATTGACACTCAAGGGGGAAGGGACTGAGAACATTCTGGGTGAGGAGGCTGGGCTGTGACAGGGATTGGCAGGAGACTGAGGAGGTTCAACTAGGGGCAAACCAGCTGGGCTGGGGGGTGACAGAGCATATTAACAGAACACAATAGTTACAACACAAAGAACACAGATGCACTGCAACAGTAACGCATCTCTGGCTACTGAGAAATGCTTGGATAATACATCTGGTAGCAGGCCGTGTTGCTTATAGTGGAAGGAGAGAGTGAATAGCCATGGGCAACTGGAGGAATTAGTGCATTTTAAGTGCCCAGAAGTTCTGGGCAGCTGATGTTTTTGTATTTTTTGAGAGATTTGCTACAGAATGTGTCAGCATCTATGACACGTATTATCTTGGAGCAGTGTCAGAGAAGGATGTCTTGAGAGAAAATTCAACTGCAGTGATTAAACAAATCATTAACATACTAGCAGGTACCAAGAGATTCAGAACAGTACTGAAATATACAATGAAAAGGAACTTGTAAGAAGGTGAGGAATTTTACTTGAAATCTATGAGTAAAGAGACATATGAAAACTGCTGAATTAGACTCTTTCTAAACTACTGAGATGATTAAAGGTGTTAGAAATATAGGGATTGCTACTTTATTCATTAGGAATGTTGGTTGAATAAAGAAGAAAGAGAAGTTCCATTTGTCTGGGTAAAAATCCTCTTTGAGAAAAATTTGGCAAGCTCTAATGTGAAAAGCATTAAAGAATTAAAGTTTTTTTATTTTTTTTTTAATGAAGGCACATTTTCTTCAACATCCATATTGCTGGTGGCACAGAGCTTTTGGTAAGAAAGTTTGGAGTAAAGTATTTGGTTGAAGCTTATCTCTGTCTTCACAGATTTTTCTTCTTTTGTGCTCTATTGCTACAGAAAGCTCCGTAACAGCTTCTTTTCGATTTGTTGTCTCTGGTGAAATTACAGGAAGTTGTTTGTCCTCTAACAACCTTCTTTCACTCAATAGAGTAAGCTTCTCATTCCCTTATGTTTCCTTTAGCAGGATAGAAGAATGTGCCTTTTCTTGTGTTCTTTCATCTTTTCCTTTGACTGAATTTCATTAACTCCTACACTGTTAACATTACAGGTTTGTATCTGCTTCATTGTTAAGTCTGTGCAATAAAACATGTCTTTAATTATTGTCTTCTACTTAGAACTGTTTCCAAATTTAAGGAAATACTAAGTATTGTAATCAGCTCTTTACTAGATTTGAAATCTGGCTGTCAAAAAGAAATTGTCTTAAATATAAAAACTGTTCAGTATCATTTAATCAGGATTAATGTTATACAAATTGTCACGAAGACATCAGTCATTGAATCAGCTTTTATTCATGTTTTTTTTATGGATAGACTGACTGTGTGTGACCTTGGAAACCTCATTTGCTCTACTAGAGTGATCTCAAACAGGATTTGAGTTTAGGCATGAATGAGAATTTAAACTATGGTGCAGCATTTTGACTTAGTTTAGCAAGTATGAAGAGAGAAATGTTTTTACCTACTCAGAAAGAAGCAGAAGCAGCTGTTTACTGAGCAGTTTCCAAGAACTTCCAGGTCAAATCAGACAATTGACTGATTTCTGCAGGGTCATCCATAGCTTTCAGATGGTCTTTTTCTGTCAGTGTCCATTCAGTCATACTTCTTTTTCCATTACATACCTTGCATGTTCTATGGGCAAATAATATATGCAGTTTTATCCCTGGTGTAGGTTAAACATGATGGATACTATTCACAGGACAGTCTTTGTTTGTTTCCTGGCAAGTTCCATGTGTAAAGCAGAAGACATGATAAAAAAAGGGAAAAGACAGATGAGCAGTCCAAACTGCAGCACAAATAAAAGCATGATTGACTTTGCCATTTTGTTAGGCGGTTCTGGTTAATTTTTTAATCCATCCTAGTGACAACCAGCAAGAGCAGAATTTGGTATGGCAGCCTATCTAGGCAGATAGCTAAGCCATGCTCATAGGTGGAAATCCTGATCTAATAGAGCTCTTTGTCATTGAGGACTTGACCCACATCAAATCATGTGCATTCTACTTCTCCAGTCTGAATGGGGAGGTCATGTGTTCATGAGAGGCAGAGATCACCCGGCGAGGAATGTGTTAAGCAGCAAGGAGTCTCAGAGCTTAATCTGGGTAGAGTTTTCATCAATTGCAATGTAGATTTTGGTATAATCCATTTAAAGCCAACTGAGCTTCATAGAATTAATGTGTATCTGGTGAGCATGGGATTCTTAAACTTCGATTGTAATAGCCAAAACATGAGGAACTTCTCTATTAAATGCAAATACCTTGTAAACATGGAAACAATCTTGGTTAGAATCCTGATTATGATCTAATTCTGTGTGGATTTATCAAGGCTCTTCTGTTGATATTTCTAGGTATCTAATCCAACTGTTCTACTGTCCTGATTTTTTTAAATATAGAATTTTGTAGAGTAGAGGACAGGGTTGATAGTTTAATAGAACAATGTCCATTTGCATCAAGAAGTAAAACTTTTTACTTAGAAAACTTTTCTGAACTTTGATTTATTTCCAGACTCTTAATACTGTAAAAAAAAAAATATGCTGGATTTTTTATGAGATATTTCAATAATGTCACTGTTCATTTCTAGACAGGTTTCAAGTGTGTGGGGAAAAAAATAGCAATAAATACTCCCTTTCTCATTCCTCTCCCGGATGTACCACTTTAATACTTGAGTTTTTACAGGAGATAGTCCCAGAACATGAAAAAAAAAAAAATACAGCCTTCACCTTATTTTATTCAGAACTTCTTCATGGTTCATATACTTTTTGTTTTTATGGGGAGGAAAAAAAACTGTCAGTAAAAAAAAATCATATATGTATATATATTTATGTGTATGTATATACAGTAGTGAAGAGGCTTTAGGTTAAGGATTAAAAGAGCTTTTTTAAAATGTTTTGGATGTTTTTAGGCCATTTTACGTGTGCCAAAATAAGATTTTTTAAAATTTCATTTAAAAATAATTGACAGGCTGCAGGATGTGTATTATCACATGAAATAAGATATATTGCACAGATTACATCTGTATAATAATCACATATTATAAGATTTTTGACATGTCATTTATCAAAGCATGTGATGGCAATATGTCATAAGAAATTAAATGTATGAACTAGGAATGTTAAGTCAATGGTGAAATTGAAATGCTTATAAAAGTGTGCTCATGGAAAATGGAAACAAAGCTCAAATAAACTGTTATTTATCATCAAAACGTAAAATACTGGACTTAAATTTATCTTGTCTAATTTCTTATTTGCAAAATTTAACACAGACTTTGTGCAGTCATATAAATCTGTATATTTTCTTCAATTTTACTTTATGTATTTTTTGCTGTTTAGTACTTCTGAGTTTATCAGAGCCTCATAGCTCAGTCATTTTTTCTTCCTTCCTTCCTTTCTTTCTTCAAATGAGTGTTGGCTTGCATAAATCGCTACATTTTCCCCCTCTGGGGCTTATTTGAATATTGCCATTGTCCTTTTTGTGGAAAAGTCACAGATAATGCTGTCTTGATAATCTGGCTTCTTGTTAGGGAACTCAGCAATGTTTAGACTCTTAGCATTGCCCCTGGGTGATTTCTTTGCTGCAAAATGTGGAAGATACATCAATTTCCTTAAGAAGAGATGTTCACAAGTGCAGATCCTTCTTTGAAAAACTCAGAGAGGTGCCACTAGAGCAAAGCTCACATGCTGCAGAAAGGAGTCTCATAGCAAGTTTTCTTCTCTCCCCATTAAATGTGTCTTAAAACCATTTCATACATTAGAGCTCTGCTTTTGCTGAGAATTTCATTCTGAGTTCTTAGACCTGTCAGCAGGGTATGATTTATAACATCAACGCCTGTTGCTGTAACAATACTACCCTCAGTTTCACCAGAGATAATGTTATAGAAGCAACAGGTAACAGAAGCACCTTTAATCTCCAGTGGAAAGCTATTCTGCCACCAAGTTAAGGACATCAGTGCTGCTCCATTTCAACAGAATTTAGTGTAAGTTTTATTTTAGTGGAATTATTTATATTTTAGACTAGATCTGCCTTAAGATGTACACATAATTAAAGTTGCATGATATCTGGCCACAGAAATCTTTCAAGCTCGACCTCTACCATTAGGGAGCTAAATTCTGAGGCTCTCAACTTAGAAGAAAAAGAAAAAAAGAGAAATTCCCTTCATAACTTTACTCCAAAATTTTTCTTCTTTGGATTCATTAGGAATGCCAGTCAGATAATCAGTATCATCTTTTTTTTTGTTGTTTTTTGTTTTTCGTAGGAAGCTCTGTTACTCAGAAACAGGCAATAGCCAGATCTGGATGGCAATACTGCCATCCATCTAAGCAGAATTGGGTGGTGATCCATTATGCAGAAATGAAAAATCTAATTTCTTAGACAGTCAATAGATGTTGGGTCATTTTTTAATTACTGACTTTCATTAAAAGAGTTACTGCTTTTCATTAAAGGGTTACACAGTTTCCAATATATGTCATGTAACACTGGTGGTCAAATCTTTATTTAATATTTTGGCACAACATCTGTACAAAGGAATGGTAGGTGTAGAGGTCACCTTTTTGTGGTAAAATAGGAGACATTTGAAAACTGAACTACCTTTCAGTCATCTTTTACAGTATGGAAATGTTAAGAAAACAATGAGAGGTCAGTACAGGCCTGCATTTCTTTCTTGCTGGAAAGTATGTAAAAAAACCCCATTTAATATTACATTAACAGAAATATGTTGGGCAGCTTTCAATGTTGAAGTTGGTTGAACTAAAATGACATTTTGGCTTTTGTAAGAATGAGGCATTTACAAATACCAGTTTGCATATGTTAAATCAGTTAAAAGAGCTATAAGAACACTGCTATGATTTTCAACTTCTATATTTTTTTTTCTATTGGATCTCTTGATTGACTTGTATGTATTGAAAAAAATAAAATATTTTTTTCAGTTGTGTTTATTTTGAAACCAAACTACAGTCTTTGTTTTGGAGATTTTGCTTTTTTTTTGCTAAGGCAAAGTGGAGCACATAAAACAATTATTTGTGACACATGCCTGTTCAGAGACTTCTCTGAAAGACAGGTTGTTCCATTTAAGAACACTTGCAGAGTTCATTGTTTGCAGTTTTGTGCCCTGAAGACATCCAAGAATGTCTTGGAGAGACCAGCAGCAATATGACTGCAGACTTCATTTGAATAAATAAGTCCTTTTTCACTTCTCTGCAGTGGTGCTCTGTGGTAAATTCCAGGTAAGAAGAGGTCCTGCCATTCCCAAGGCAATATAAACACTTAGAAACCCCAAAGAGTGTTGGAAGGTTTGTCTGCATTTCCCTGCCATGTCATTAGTCAAAGTGAGATATTCTTGACCTGCAGAGGGTCCCTCCCTTAGCTCTAGAGAAGGGCCTTTAAGGAACTTGCCCATTATGTGACCAGATGAGTCCAATGAGCATTGTCAGAATAGTTTATGTCAGGAGCCCAGTCCCAAGAGGAAGGATAAAAAATTCCTGGGAGAAAGCTGTGGGTGGATCTGTTCAGTGAAGCTGTGGTTCTGCACTGAAAATGTCACAGAGGCACTGGTATGAATGGAAATCTAGTGTGTAACTCTTTTTCTCTTACAATCTGTAAAAAAAATACCTATCCCTAAATATTTTTATTGCTTACACACTCAAGAGCTGGAATGCCAAAACGTGCTATGGATTGCTGGCCAAAAATGTGTTTTAATCCACTCATAATCTCAAAGCCTCACTGACAGAAATGAAAGTAACAGTTAATGCAAATTATTATCTTTGTCAAGGATAGGTGCCTTGCAAAGCATCTTCTTATCTCTATAAGGGTTAAACAATATTGTCTTGATAAAAATCTATGACTAATTTGCTGCTTTAACAGGCAGCAAGCTATAGAGTATGAGGAGTAGGAGTGCTCAAAAGTAATCAGACTAGCAGATTGTGTATAAACTTTACTGATATAGAGGAAGTATGACAGTGACACTTTCAATGTTTTTGTTAAAATTTCTGGCTTTGTGGGAGATGTCATGTTTTATAAATAATTTATTGTCTATTATATAAATTATATAATTTATAATTATATAAAGGTGCTATTGCCTTTTATTTTTCTACTGCCCCTATGGGATTGAAACGGCAGGTTTGTGTGGGAGCACCCAAGTTCTGGCTCTCAATTCAACTTAGTGCCTGTCCTTAGATATAATCAGCTGCCTTGCCAGTGAGCAAAAAAGCTGGTCATTCATGGCATGTTCAGAACATCCTGAAAGTTTGATCTGCTTGTATTGTCCCTGTAAATATTTTACAAGCTTTCAGTGAGCCTGTTAGGGAACTATAAAAGTGAGATAGGTTCTGTTTTGGACACAGCATCAAAAAAAAGGAGCTTTTAACAAAGATGTTAATTTCTTTGCGGCATTCTGAAAAAGTTCTGTTCTGGGGCGGAAATAGCTGGTTTAATTAATTGGTTTAAGTTTAATACTATAAGTCAGTGATTTTTGGGTTTTTTTTGCTTGATCTTTACACAGAAAGAGTCATTAGTGGATCATGGAAGAGGTATTAAGCAGACCACTTGTAAAACAGCAAACTATGTGCCCAAACTATTTTTCCCTTTACAGGTACTTGGAGTTTTTTCTCTGGTTGAATGTGTCTCGTGACAATTTAAAAAAACACCATTGTTGGGAGAAGGGTAACATCAGGGCATTTGCCTATTTTTGGCCTTCTTTGCTCTGAAATCTTGATGAATCTACTTTTTTCTCCATTCTGGTCAATATTATTAAATGATAATTTACAGCTAGTTTATATGAGTAATTTAAATATAATTTATAATTTAGCTGAAATGATTCTCATTCTTGCCACATCTGCCTTTTAAAACATCTGTTCAATTGCTGATGATTGGCAAAACATAAAATGACGGGATTTACACTGGCCTGTTTACTAATGCAGTGAGCACCCACTAATTTGGTGCTGGTTTATGCTTGTGGAGGGGGGGATGATTTGCATCTGTGAAGGAATCATAGAAGAAAATGCAGTGACAGAACAGGGACCAGAACCATGAGTTTTTGTACCAAATCTAAACTGTCTGCAATAAGATAATTTAATTTCAGGAGGATATGTCATGATGTTGGCAGCATCTGAGAGACACCATTTGTTAGGCTGCTAATGGAAAAAGGAAAAAATGTTCTCTTGTGATAGAGACCATATTCTGTGATTCAGAATTCCATGAGATTCTTGCCATAATCAGAAGTGTAACAGCTCTTTTTTAAAGTATCATTTAATTTAAACTGTGATCACTCAAATATCTCCTCTAAGATATTTTCTCTAAATTCTTAGGCTGAGTCTAAGGATTTCATAATGAATTTCTTTCCTCAGAAATACCTCGCTTTCTAGTGTAACTGTCCTGAAGTCAAGGAAATCATTCCGGCTTTATCCCATCAAAGCCAAAATGAGAATACAGATTATAGTGTTAGGCAGTATTATGGAAGTGTGTGGAAGTTGTTTTTTTCTTCTGAGAGATCCCTTTTTTCTTTCAAAAGCCATGTAATCAATGCAATGATATTAGTGCGAAAACCCCTTGAGTTTTAAAATGGTAGTTCACTGGACTGTGGCAGCTTCACTGAAATTCATACATGACATGAAACTGTGCTCTTTATATAGAGGTTTCCAAAGGCTAGTGTCGCATTTTTTTTTTAGCAGTGAGTTGTAACATCTGTATTTTGTGAATAAAATAAAATTTAAAAAAAATTGTTCAAAGCCAAAATTTTCTGTTTCAAAATTTTAAAGTTTTCAATTTCAAATTGTTCTTTATAAATTACACCCAACCTTACACACGTTTATAAATGCTTGTTAAAATCAGAGCAGTTATACATATAACCTGATTGTACCAAATCATCCCTGCACTCACTCTTCACCAAGCGGATGTTTTTTTCTGTCATGATAAAAATAAGGCTGCTTTCTTCGTTCCTATTGTTGGTTTAAGAGTTTTGAAAAATTAGGAGTGGCTTCAGCAAGTCAAATCAAAATCATCTTGGATTAAAATATTATCTTCATGTCATACCAATTATGCTGTTGCAATGCTGCAGGACATTTAAAAGAGGCTGAGTGTTATGGGTAACAGGCACTTTTCCCCCCCCCTTTTTTTTTTTTTAGTTTTGGAGAAAAGGGAAAAGCAAAGAAAAGCTCAAAACCAAAAAGTAATCTTGGAGCTGTGCAGTGCGATTTCTTCACTGTAACTTGACCTGGAACAACAGCATTTTCAACAAAATCAAGGAAGTGTCACTAGTTTAGACATTCTTTAACATGGACCTGTATACACTTCCCTAGCAATTAGTCTTGTGTTTCCTCCTCTGTGTGGCTGCCTCATATAAATTGCAGCTGTTACTTCAGCTTCCAGGCAGCTTGTACTCATTGCACTCTGAAGAAAAAACAGTAGTCCTTACCTGGATTAATCTAAGATACTCTTGTTTATAATTGTAGACTTCTATCTGAGGTTTCTTGAATTTAGATAAGACTGTATGAAGTATCATAACAAATACCTGAAGAGCTTTAGAAATATTTCAGGAGGTATTTTCTTCAAACGAATTATTTTTATTTTGAAATAATTTTAAGTAGCTTTAGAGGATTCCTGTGGTCCTTTGTGTTGCACTGCATGGAAAGCTTTTTTCTGCTCATGGTCCCTGTGATTTCATCTGTGAGGAGTTAAATGAGTAAGTGTTTAGATTCAGTTTGAAGCATGCTATTTGCATTTGTTGTGTCCAGGTGGGCACGGCTCTCTCTTCCTGAACTCTGTATCCAGCCATTCACCAAAGTAATTCAGTAAAACTTTAGGCAAATTATATTTACATAGTTTTGTACTAAGTACAAGCAAGAGTGGGTTATTCAGGAGAAGATGACAGGCTGAAAGCTATGTTTTCAGTAAGAACTACTTGTTACAACCCTTTAAAAATTCCGTAAATTTCGGTCTCAGCTGGTTGACTGTGATCCCTCTGCAGCTGAGATAAGAAAAGGCACTTCTGAAAGAAAACTCAGTATTTTCTTGTGGTGAGAGTTGCCCTCCATGCTCCTGTGATGAGAGACATCTTTGGAGTTTGTGTAGGAGCTTCAATGAGGCCTCTATTATTTAGTCTGTTAACAGTCTATGAAATTAACTTCTCCATTAAACATCTCCATCTAGTATGATGAACTTTTGGTAGGGAATGCTGATCAGCTAGAGACAGGATGGTGTAAATATTTCCTTTGCATAAGCAGTAAACATAGATGTGAATCGGGAAGAAATCCACGCTACCAGGGCAGAGGTACAGAGGTACCGACAAGAGTGGTGTGCCTGTCTAACATTTGGATGTTTCAGAAACTGACACATAGAAAAATATAAAATAATTTCAGGTAATTTTTTGTGCCAGTTAACATAGAAAGGATAAAGAAAATCAAGTCTGGCTTCTATTAAAGTAACTAAGCAAATACAAGACAGCTACAGTATAGAGGGAGAGAAGTTTTACCTGGTAATAGATGAAGTGATAATGGCTTAAAAGAACTAATTTGCAGTGCCCTTCATTTAAAAAAGTGGAAATAAGTATGTGAGCAGAACTGCTTGTGGGATAGATAAGGATCTGCTGATTTTACTTCTTCACCCATGTTACAATTTTAGGCATTAAACTCCGCTGTTTTAAGGAACTTCAAGGCTTTGGGACAGTTCTCCATATAACTGGAAACTTCTACTAAAATGTTAAAGGTTCATTCTATTTCTGCAGCAACAAGAAATAACCCTAATTATTATGAACTTTGAAATCTATGAATTATGAACTTTAGAAATATCTTTCATTTCAGAGGCTACCAACTGAATGGGGATTACATTTTCCTTTCGTCACAGTCTGTTGCAATGTGAACATTCCCTGAAATATATAAAAACCATATCATAGAACTTATTCTACAAGGAAGTATGAAAGCAGCATGGTGTAACTTCCAACAAAAATACCTCTTTTTCTCCTGCAAACCTGAAAGAAGATATATACTCTTATAAAAAATCCAAAATGAAACAAATTAACCAACCCCAAAAGCCCAAATGAAAAAGACTTCTATTCTCATCCTCTCCCACTTATAAATTATGCTTTTAAAAACATCAGTCCAAAACATCAGTCCTATGGGTAGCATTCCAGGGGCTGAGCAGTAGGAATGCATTGACTGGAGGACAGCTATAGGAATATTTGTTGCACACCACTATTTCTAAGCTCTAATTCAAGCTAATCTAGCTCAGGTGCTTCCATCATCTCAGTGTAGGCACCTTTCCAGAGTGCAGTACAGGGGAGCTTGTACAGGCAGCCCCTCAGGTCCTGAGAAGTTCTGCTGAACCAGTGTTGCTTTAGACTTTGCAGTTAGCTTGTATTTTGGCCCCATGCAGTAAGGCTTGACCCCAATGTTCTGTCTCTGCCTGCTCAGGAGCACACATGGTCATTGCCATGTTCATATTCTGGTAATTCAACTGGTTTCCACCTCTGGATCAGGACTAGAAGGGGCTCATTCACAGCCTCCGTTCTTACACAGTGCACGTGGCACATGTCACTCCATTCATCCCAAATTCAACAAGGTACCTCAACTGGTAATGAAATATGAAATAAGCTTTCCTTTTTTTTCTTTGTTTGACTATCAGATTTTAGATTTGCCATTTTTCTACCTGAAGTCACAGCATTTTGGACTGTGCTTTTTCCCCGGGCAGTAGTTTTGCTCCTGTACACTTTGTTTCTCTTCTTCTGCTGCTTCCTTCTTGGAGGGACAGAAAGCACTTCTAGCTTATAGTGGTGAATAAATAGAGCAGATGTGAACAATTTTTGAAAATGTTGTACAGTTTTCTGATTTACATTGGAAAAGTTTGTATGGGGAAGATTTTTATGTGTGTCTCACCAATCTATCTGTGAGAAAAAAGGACAAATAAAACTCTTTTGGGCTCAGTCTGACCTCAAAAAGTACTGGAGGCTCACAGCGTTCCCTTTTCTTTTTTTGGCTTGATATAATTTCCTCTTCTTCCGTCTTTCAGATTCATGTAAACTAAGAAAATATATGTAAAATCCTGGACTTACATATTGTATTTAAAGAAATGCAAATCTAGGTTTTTGCCTAAAAGCTTTTGGCAGGTACATGAGGTTCATGCAAGCTGAAGCTGTCAGTATAAAGCCTTCCTGCCAAGTCTAGAGATTGGCTGCCAAAAACTGTTCAGTGAACAATGCTGCTCTGGATAGAAAGGAAAAACCTCTTAAACACTCGGTTCCTATGACTATTTGTCTGTTTCATGTCTGTTAGTTGCTTTTCAGATACCGAGGCCCCTAACTGGGTGCTGAAATCCCATTGGTACTCCAGGATGCTTTAGTCTTAATGATTTCAAAAGAAGGTGGATGGAAGCGCCTGTGAGGAGAGTGCCTATGCTGGCAGGCTCACATGGAAATCAACAAGCTCTGCATAACCTTCTCTTGCCAAATCTAGTTCAAAAAGCGTGTTGGGCCTTGCTGTGGGGTACTTTATCACTGCACCAAGAGCTATACAGCTGTGTTAGCTCTCACCCAGGCATCATGCAGCCTGGCAAGCATGCAAGTCTCTGTACCATCCTGCAGATGTACATTAATATCTAGGCCTTAATATAGGTATAAAGATCCCTTTGTCCCTATTCGCTTTTTCCCTGCATACAATGGTGTTGTAATCCAGTGGAATTCTTGGTTTTGTCTTTCAAACCTCAAGAGGTAAGAGGAACCTTCCATAAGCAAAACCTCTCAGTATCACAGATAGACACAAGGGATTTTAATGATTTATTTTTCCAGCTCCAAAAGTTCAGGATGTTCTTGGCGCTTGGAATTCACGTTCTTCCCAGTTACAGGTTTTGTAAAGTTCCAGCTACCTAGATACATTAGTTGCTTTATAGAATTACTATTTTGTTGTTACTTCTGTTGCTGCTTTTGTTGTTGCTTCTGCAACAGATACATGCAGAATTTAGTATGTGATTAGAAATAATTTATGGATTTTTACCATTTTTCACTTGTTGATACTTTCAAGTATTTTGTCTGCTTCAGTTGTTACTGTTATTTTTAACAGTATGTTTTAGCTACGATTTTATATCTCTTTCAGTGCTTTCCAGTTTATTAACAGTCATCTATCATATCTTCTCGAACACAGGATGTGGTTTTTGGCTGTGGCACTAAGAAACTGTCTGCAGCTTTAGAGAAACTGTTAAATTTAGAGAACAGGAGATATTTTTCTTTAGATAACAAAATAATAAATAGCTAAACAAAGTTTGGTATCTTATTAAAATGTGTTTCCCACTATGAAACGTTTATAAAAGTTATTATCCGCTGAAGGGTCTTATTCAATTTGCAGAGTGTCTAAATTCCACCAAAGATCACAAGCTTAATAAGCCTTTTTTCCTGGTAAGCCTTAAATATCTTCCTGACTGCCTTATTTAAACTCTTTGTAGCACCATTTTAGGTGTGCCTTTTTCTCTCTCATAAGAGACAGGAGCATGGAGGAAATTCAAGCCAACTGAGTATACTTTCCAAGACAGAAGTATGAATTTACAGTCACAGAATTTAAAAAAAAAGTAATTTACATGAAATATAGATGCAACATATTTCATGAAATAAATGGCAAACATTGGTTAACCCATCTCATTTGACAAGAAAAGATAATGAGCCTGGTCTTTTTCCCTAGATCCATTGTACTGTAGTCTGTTCTTATTTTTTGCACATGAGAACGTAGGCAATACATTTCAGAGAAGAAAATGAAAAATTGCTTTACAAATGGTTGGGATTGTTAAATTCAGATGCAAAGTGAGATCTAAATGTGAGTTATTATCAACACAAGGCAGCACATCAAATGTTAAGATTCTTGTTTTTCTTTTCTTCTGATTTTTATCTTTTTGATTAAATTCTTGCACTCCTGTTCTTCTCAACATTCCTCCCTACCTTTTTTAAGTTTTAAATTATATATATATATTTTCTTGTCTCAGGTAATTAATTATTAGATCACTTGCTGCTTCTTGGATAAAACAAACACTCTTTTTTTTTTTTTTTTTTTCTTTTTTTAACCTTCTGATTACTCTGGGCTTTCCTGACTGCTACCAAAGATTTAGCTGTAGAAAGGGTGAAGGAAGGGAACCGACACCTGTTTTGGTTGCTAGAAAGTAATAAAGGAGCTTTCTAATTTGCATGTATTTGAGTTGTGTGTATTTCTCTAAATGGAAACTTAAGTTCTCTTGTGACTCACCCATCCCCTGCTTTTCAACTTTTGAGTTCTTAATCTGTCTTGCAAGGATTGATAGTTTACATGCAAAGCCAGCTACTTTCATAGGAGAGTGGCTGCTACTTCAATGAACTTATTTATTTTCTCCTATATTCCTCATATCATGCTGACCAATAAAGCATAAATGGTAAATGGCCATGATGCTGGACATTGGTGGCCCTGTCAAGATCACTGCTGTTGAATTTTCTTTCATCATCACCTCGTGTTGTCTAATCATTTTAATTTGATTATTTTACCTATTTTTTACCAACACATTTACTAAATCAGGCATAAATACCTTTTTCTTTCGCATTGTCTGATCACACCCACACAAAATGTACTGTTCGAAGGTGGCTTTGTGTTAAGCAGAAAAATCTAAAGCCTGAATTTCAGGGTCATGGCAGTCTTTTAGGAAATATTGTTACTACCACCTATATTCACAGAGCTTTTACTGCAAAACCAGAACTTCACATTCAAATTGCTTCAGACCCATTTTTCTGCAAATGGCAGTTTTATCAGCAGAAACAGTCCTACCCTCAAAAGTGGTATGAAAGCATATATTTCCCAAAAAGCTTCTCAGATGTCACTGCTTTAAAAAGTTAAAAGTCTTGCTTTTGGAGCTAACTTGAAATATTAGAAAGAAAGAAAGTTGCCATTCAGTACCCTAATATAAAATTTACCTTTTCTTAGATCATTTTAATGTGGAAAAATAAAAAGGGCTCAAATTCACACTACTCTGGTTATTTTTTTATGCTGAGGATAGTCACAGCATATATACTTTTAACATATATATATATGTTAAACATATATACTTTTAACAATTTTTTTCATCTTCTGTTTTTTTGCATTAATTTTAAGTGCTTAATATACTTTATCTGTGGAAAACTCTGCAGTAATCTACTTTTCATTTCTTCTCTGCTTAGAAAATAACCTCTTCTTCCTTTTGAAGTGAAGAAGTTTTTTCCTTGCCTTTAAATTTGAGGTCCTGGTGCTTTTAGTCTAATTGATTTCATATATGCAATATGTCTTTCTAGTCAGAATGAAATTATTATTTTTCCTTTCCTAAACTGCTAGACTTCTGGAGTAATTTATCCTCAACTTTGGGAATGGGGAATCCAGTGAGTGAGGAGTTTCAGATTACATGTTCTTGTCTTGTGAAATTTAAGACTGTTTCAAGTTGTGGTGATTCCCCGACCCCTTTTATACATGGCATGCTAAATATTTTTCATTGTGAGAAAAAAACCACAGAAAATAAAATAATTTTTACCACACACACAGCTACTCAGTTCTTCTGAAACTGGTTGCAAATACTGTTCATGTTTTGGTATTTTAATGTAACAGGGCTGGAACTTTCAGATTATTATCTTAAAAATTTTCATTTTTACTTTTTTCTCCCATTTCTGTTATCCTCCCATTACAAAATATTTTTTCTTTTAAAATACACTTCTGGTAGCACTGCAGAAAACTCAGTCATCCAAGTCTGGGTTTCTGAGGATACTCAATCACTGGGCAGTGCAGTTTTTTCCATAGTCCATCTGATGTCCTCTGTCCCTCTGTCAGTGGAGGCTTTAGACTTGTGATGGAGTCCTGCAGAGAAGCAATTGCAAGTCACATAAGCTAGTTATGAAATCCAAGAAAAAGAGCATGTCTGAATCCAGCAGTTCAAAACTACAAAAGTCAGTTTCAGGTGGAATTGTAGCCATCTGGCTACATCTTTTAAGAAGAGATTTTGAGTGTCAAATCATAACTGGAAGAAGGTTAACAAGAGAAAAGTTCTGTTGTGTGACTAAGTCAGCTCGATTTGCCCATCACGAAGAGTGGAGAGGAACAAGAAGAAAGATGTCAGTCAGGATTCATGCTTCAATAGACCAGTGCTTACAAAAGGAAGGAGAAAAGACAGAGAGATACGCCCTCAGAAAAATGTGATGGTTAGGTAACTTCTAAGTATTCAAGTCTCTATGCTGCCTAGCTGGAAACAAGAATATAACAATCTTCATGAATATTTTGGCTCCTTTTTCAGGAGATCTGTACACTTCAGTGACCAGCTGTCATCTGAGCAGCCTAAATCTAAAAAAAGTATTCAGAATATTTTCTGTAATGTGGGTGTCTAGCTAGCAGAGGAAAAAGGGATCTTGAGGGCCCTACTATAACAGCTTCAGAGTTTGCCTTATACTAGATCTCTGAGTACCCTGTTAGGTATGAAACTCAATCAGTCTAGAGTGTTTTTATACACAGTGAGTGTTTAAGAGAAACAAAGAGTGATAAACACCATTGATGGTGATGATCACCACTGATGCTCAGATTGTGAGGAGGCAGTAATACCTTATGTTAGCATAGTCAGTACTAAGACGCAGGGAACTACCTGTGTTCCTGCAAAATACAGTGAGAGGAAATAGAAATTGAGTCCCTAGACACAGAATCAAGTTAGAGAGCATCTTGTAATTTCAAAAGATTCCCTAAGAAAGAGAAAACCTTGAGTAATCTTAACTTTAAGACAATTCCCTTGACTTGCACTATCTGAAGAAACACTGCATTTTATTCTTGTTGAGACAAATTATCCTGGTGCCTATAGCCCTATGCTTCAGAAGCCCCACAAATTTGTTGTGAGAACAGATTCACAAAGTCTCACCATCTGAATGAAAAACTGTGAGCTGAAGTGTATCCGAAACAATAACCAGTGTCTTCAGCTTGCCCTGAGCAGTGCCTTAGATGGGTCTCACATGGATTTAGGGGTTGTGTTTTAAATACAGTTTGAGACATCAGTCATAACACAGACAAACAGTCCGAAGAACACAAAGCTGAATTGCTTGAACATCATCCTGTTAGCCTGTATGACTCACTGTTTATGGAAGCAAATTGCCATGGTTGCTGTCAGCCCCAGAAAGGCCAGTGACTAAAATAGAAGCTTTCATTTACTCTTTTACCTCAGAGACAGGTAAAAAGGTTGAGGCATGTTTTTGAACAATGGAGTCAAGTTTGTATTTCCTCTGACACAGCTGACTCTATGGAGTTACTGATTTGGTTCTGTCTGCTTCATTTCATCAGCAATAAATGAGTTTAAAAGAATAAGGTGGAAAAGAAATTGCAATTTTAGTTTGCTTCTTGAATGAATGAACTTCAAAAATATTTTTTATTCCTTTTCACCCTTGAATCTTGCTTGTTGATCCTGTAGGGCAAGAGGCATATTTTCAAAAGAAAGACATCTCTTGTTGTGTTAAAAAAGGGAGCTGCATCCCTATCTATTAATCAAAGAATTTTTTTCATCTGTGTTATCAGACAAAGAGGGACTTTTGATTTTAAACTCTAACCTAGTATAAGGCAGCAATGCATACAGCACTTTGCTTTGGGGCTTTTATCAAACAATACATTTCTTGCATAACAGTTCTCCCTGATATGTAATAGTCTTGTGACTGGTCTGTACTTTCACATGACTGTAGTTGTTCATCATTGTACATAAAATCAGATTTTTAACTTGTTTAAAAGATAAAACCATAAGAAGAATAATAGCTAATCAGACTGGATGTTTTTAAGTACAGGACTAATCAGATATATTTTTTTGTGATATGTAAATATTTTGTTTTCCATTTCTCCTTTACAAAATACATAATCAACAAGAGTTATTCTATGTCTTCAAAAGACGTGTCATTTGAGATTTGAATTCAAATAATATTTGCAGTATGTAGTAGTGTATCCTGAAAGGTCCTTAATAACATCTGCGAATGCAGAGCAGTTCTTTAAGAATGAGGAATTTAAGAAAGAAAAATGAAGTTTATTCTTTTTTCTTCTAGCAGCTCAGGTATCTTTCAAATACTGCACAAATGAAAACATTGTCAAGTGCTTGTCTTGAAAAATCTCCAATGTACTTCTTAAAAGAACCTAAATATGAAACTATTGTCAAAAAATGAAACTACATATAAAATTTCAGGATCTGACTCAAAATACATTCCAGGATGGAAAATATTTCAAAGTATGAAAGCTTATCAAAGAAACAAAGAGAAAAAAGTAATCTATAAAAAAATATTTATAATCATCTTATAAAGGCAGTAATAGGCCTTCAAATTTGGGCCATTTGCATGATTTCACAGAGTGCTCCCCATGATGTTTCTGCATGTCTCTAAAGAGTGGTATGATAGAGGTTCATGGTGGATTTATGCAGTCGTTGCATCACACGTATCAAGTGATTTTTATGTCAGATGATGTTGCCAAGACACTCTTTCTCAAAAAATATTTTGCAAAATGAGCTAGTAATTGATCACAGTGCATCTCAATACATCTTTATTTGCTGTCTTAAGGAATACTTGTTCTTACAGAACAGATTTCTAGAAGTTACTCATCTTCACTTTTATGCCAGCTTTTCAAGGAGGATATTTGCAGCTACTGAAGCTCTAAAGTGAGTGATTAGAGCATCTCAGGGGGCCTATGGTACTAACAAGGTTTTTCATAATCTGTCTCAAAATTTCACAGTGGGAATACTTCAAAATTTTGTCCTTGTTTATTATTTGAGCTATTTTGAAAATCTACATTGACATGTAGAGGTTTAATAGCAGCAGAAAAATACTAACACAAGCAAACTTTAATATCTGTGCAACTTGACATGCCTGAGAAATTCCTTTCAATTGATCATATCTATAACATCGAAGTAATTAATAAATCAGAAAGATTACTCTCAGAGAAGAACTGTGTAAAAAATTAAGTGACCTGCTGCATGGCAAGTGTGTTGGAGGGAGCATGGTATTCTGATGCAAAGCACTCACTATAAGAACACTTACCAGTTCTTGGCCTGACTGATTCTGAGCATTTGCAAAGGATATAAGAAAATAGTTTTTGGAAGTTCATTTTATCTAAAAGCATGGGTCATAAATTGAGCTTATAGTTCTTTACTGGCTTCACTATTTTAGACTGAGTGCTACTTTTCATCTACTATGTCTATATATATTTCAATATTTTCCTCAATATATGTGTAGTATTCTGTTAAGTAAGGCTCAAGAAACAAAATCTTGCCACAACATCTTTATTTGTCTACTGTAGGTTGAAATAGATTCTTTTTTCTTCTGTGACTTAGAGAATATAGATTTTGATTGTTCTGACAAATTTCTAGCCACAGTTGTGCAAATTCAATGTGTTTAGAACTAGTGAATCATCCTACTGAAAATATGTTTGCCTTTGGCAAGATTATATACAGTCTCGTAAGAATATATGACATGACATCAATAAATTTGCTATCAGCTTGATTAGGATTTGCAAACATTGATTGAGAATGAAAGGCTTGCTAAATATAGAGAATCAAATTCCTTTACCTTATTCAGTGGGAGAAATAAATGGAAGCTCGTATTCTTCCCATCATTTTAAAGACATCCACTTGTAATAAAAAACTTAGCAATTTCTGGTCAGCATCCCAAAATCTTCAGAACTGCATGGCCTCTTCCAAGGTTGTTTCAAAGCATAGGTGCTGGAGTGCATCTGTTAGTTGTCAGTTTAGTCCTGGTGCAGTCTGTTAAATTTCCCAACATATTAAAGTGTACATATACATGGCTGTATGTTTAGGACAAGGCTTTCCAAACTCAAAACAATTAAAAAAAACCCCAAAAATCAAAACAGAAACCAAATAAATGAAAAAGTTAAGGTATGTAACAATATGAGTAAGCATTATCTGGATCTCATATGTTAGAAGGTTCAATCTCTGTTGCTAACTGATGCATGGTTGACCTAGGTTGCATTACTGAGTTTGACTACACACTGTCATTCTGGTTTTCATGGAAAGTGACCACATGCAGTTTCTTGAAGCCAAATTTCCTGACTTTGATAGATAGATGATGGAAATTGGTTTGAATCTCTTCCTTTTGTTTGGGCAAAAACCCCTTTGAAATTGATGAGGGACTGTCAGATGTGTGCTCACTGCCTATCTGAGAGTTGGGTGGCAATTCATGTTTACAGAACCATTGGAAATGAGTAATCAAAGTCATTTAAAGCACTATCATTTGTGCTTGAGGTATGAACATGTTAGCACATCTCTCTAACCTACTCATGGTTATAGTACAGTCATGATGGGCTGCAATTGCAGGCCAAAGGAAACTCCCTTTGGTGGAAAATACAGCATGCATTTATCTTGCCTTTGTGTTGCACCTTCCATCATTCTTGAACTGTTGTCATCAAAGATAAAAATGCAATTCCTTGTCTAGTGGGCACAGTTTTACTGAGATTTATTCCTAATGATAAGGTGAACAATTTAGAAAAGTGGGAGTAAAAATCTTTGCTGTTACCTAGCTAGACACTCAAATGGCCGGGGAAGAAACAGAGCAGATACAGAAGTTCCTTGTCTGAGGGAAAATGCAATTTGCTCCATGGCAGAGGAGAACACAGTAGCAGTAGGCAAGTGGAATACATGAAGACACAAACACCTTACTAACCATGTTTTTAACAGTAGAATTATATTCCACTTGGCTGCATTTCCAGCAAAATTGGTCAGTGTATTCCAAATCAGCCTTATACTGAATAGACAAATACAGGTAGTGTATTTTCACTTAATGTAGCTATTTGTTGAATTTGGAGATCACTATCTAAATATTAAAAAATCTTGGTAAATCACTTCACAATTTATTTTCAAGAATCTATTATGTTTTTGTTTTGACACTGAAAAAAAAAGTAGACTGAATTACAGAGGAAGCTGCATAAAATAATTAGTTTTGACATATCCTTTTCTTTGCTATTTTTTAGGTAAATAGACACTGATAAACCTGATGGACTGAGGTGAATAATTAATGTACATATGCTATAAAATTTACAAATTATTTTAGTTTGCTTTTGTATAAGATAATTATACATTATGCATAATTATATATATTGCCATTTGGAATCCTAATTAAATAAAAAAAAAATTAGGCATGATGCACACTATTACAAGTAATAATTATATTAGAATTTCTAATTTATTTCCTTCTGGAGATCTAGAGGTTATGTACATTTTTTAAGGAAACAATTTTAGGTAGGCTTCATCTTCTTGGAGGTCCATCTTTAAAGGTGAAATGATGCATCCTTTTTCTGCATAGAAACCTCTTCTTAAATACTTAGCATTCAGCTTTTTCTTGACTGAAGAGATAGAACCCTGTGGAAGTGGCTATTTTTATTATTGTAAACAAATCTGAGATCAAGACTGACTTCTCTTGATCTAATTAATGTGTTTTTACATTTCAAAATCACCTTTAAATTTTTTACAGAACGGCTCCTTCCAAACATAAATATCTTTTTATACCACCTTGTTGAATACCGTTCTACTTTTCTACTCCCTGAATTTGTAGATGTCCCCGCTGGCTGACTGAGATTGATTCTTATCTAATAAACAACTCATTCCAATTGCTAAACCAGGAAATGAAGGTTGTGATTGTCCCTAGATGGAAAATGTGAGAGAAGGGAGCAGAGTGCAACAGTACATCTCCAATCAACCTTTGTACAGGTCCACTCACAGTCAGTATCAATTGAAAGCACTAAAAACATAGGGGACTGTATTAAAGAACTTAAAAATAATCAAGACCTTAAAGAACTTAAAAATAACCAAGATCTCATGCTTCACTTTTTTGACTCTGTTTCAGCACCATGAGTTTTGGACTGCATGCCTGTGTGGTGAGGTCAGCTTTTTCAGACTTAAAACAGTGAGATCACTACTCAAATGACATACCTTTCAATTCCAGGAATCATTCAGTTGGTGTTTTAATACAGGGAAACAAGGATGCCAGGAGACAATACAATTTGCTCTTCTTTAGGTTTTGCTTATGAAACAGTGATTTTCCATCTTTAGCTTAGGAGAATTTCTTTTGGAGGAAGAGACAGTCAATCTTTAGTTACATCATCAGTATTCATAACCATCACAATAATGCTTTTAAAGCTTGGAGAGCTAGTCTATAACTCAGAAAAGGATAAAATTCAATGTGTTGATGTCTATCCTTTGTTTTAGTCATCATTACTCATTACACATATGGCACAGTCCAACCACCAAAGGCCCTTCAATACCAGTAAAACTAAAGGCCTTCTATAAATATTACACAGAGCTGAATTATATTTGCAGGAAATAGCTAGTCCATGTTTTATTTCAATTTGTTTTTGTTATGAGAATTTAGTTCAGGAGAAAGATGCCCTATTCACAGCTCTGGAAGTGTGGTGTACAGTCTCAGGACTGATGCTGCAGAGCAAAGTCAGTAATGTTGACTTTCCAGATGCTTTAGTCTTGCTGTAATCACTTGTAAGTGATTGAGAACAAACCCACCAACAATAAAGTTGAGTTAATGCCTATATAGCAGTTTATTGATTAAAAAATAAAGCAAACAGCTCTGCCTGAAAAGATGCTGCAACGTGTAGTTCTCACATGCCACAATAGCATCTTGTGGTAAACTGCACCAGAAATCGACTGTCCTTTCTTCTAGATAACAATATCAGACTTGGTGACAGGTTGACCTCAAATCCTTTAAAAAGGCAACACCTTTTATTAATCATTTTGAATTTTGTTTTCTTCATGGATACTATGTCTAAAAGATACACCATTTTGTTAAAATGAAAAAAAAAGGTAATTTGTTATAAAGTGACATTGCAAATAAGTAATTTTTGGGTATGGATGTTTACTGGGTAATAGATATTTTATGAAAGTCAGAAAAGTTGTAGGGTATCCTTGCCCTGGCTGAGAACTAGTTATTACTCTTAATAAAATGGGAAACATTATATTGTACATCAATAAATTGTCTTAACAGTCTTGTATGTCTGGAAGCTAATACATCTTTTACTGTGTTCCCTTACAATAAACCACTGAAACAGCATGTGACCCCTGCCCCTGCCCTGACTGTTCCTGCCTAGCCACTCCTGGGTCTTCCTTCCAGGCTGCTCATTTCAGCCCAGCCTGGGACTGTCAGTACCTGACCCAGGACTGCTTTAGGTGGACCTGGGTCCTGGCCATGGTTGTGGTCCTGGTTCTCTCTCTTGCTATCCTGGCTAATGGACTGGATTTTCTGGATGAACTTAGGAACACCATGAAGGCAGCTCTGTCTCCATCCCCGTTTCCAGTCCTCTTTCTCAGAAGGGCTTTGAACCTCTGTTCCAGCCCTGACTCCATCTCTGTTCTCTGAAAATTAGAGGTGGTTGTTGGAAACATCCCTCAGATATTTTTTACCACAGTGGTTCCAGCCTAGCAGACATGAAAGAATGAAATGCAGTCAAACTGGAGCGCTTTCTTTCTGTCAGTGCAGCATGTATTCAAATTTGTCTTATCTATGTGAAGGTGCTGTGTCTCCAGCTGAGTCATCGTTAAAATAATTTATATGAACAACACTTCACATTGTTTACCCAAGTTACGTTACTACGCTCTAAATAAAGGACATAAATAGAGAAGGAAAAATAAATTTTCTGTGATTCTATTCTTGCTAGGGGATTTGGGAATTGCTATTTATATCAGGAAGGCTAGTGTAAGGTTAAAAAATTAAGTTAGTACACTAAAAGAAGAATTCCTTTCCATGTGCTGCATCATGTCATAAGAAGCAGCCACCATTTTTGCTGCTACTGGGGATGTCAGGGGTGCAAAATCAATAATCAAGCTGAACAATAAGATAGAACTGATTTACTTTACATGAGATTATGATGACACAATTATGACATCACCAGGATTTTAATTTGAGATGGTATAAGAAGGGATAAGACCTATATATTTTTACAAAATTTGGATTGTCACCAGGATGCCCCAAAGCACTGTTGAACTATGAATAACAGGACATTTCTTTAACTGAAACATTACTTTATACCAAACACGATAAAAGTGAAGTGTGCACAATATAGGATGAGGTAATCAATTCAAAGTCAAGACCTAAGCTTTTTATTATATCTAATAGTAGACATTTCCTATTTTAGCTTTCTCCTAATGTTAGAAGAGACAAAATAAAATCTCTGTAGAGCAGAAACAATCCACCTCTCGAACATCTGTGAGTCATAAATTCAGAAAGTGCCTTATAAAGGATCTAATTCTTTTAACATATTTGCTGATGTATATCTTCATAATACTTTACATTTCTAGCTTTTCCTTCAATGGAGCTGCTCGAGGATAAAGTATCAAGAAACTGAGAACTAGACTAACTTTTTCACCTGCCTATCAGTTTAAGCAGTCTGTGAAGCTTGATTTAAGAGTACATACATTTTGACAAAAAAAAAATACTTTCTTATTCCTTCCCCCCTCTGGGATTTTACCAATTGAGTTTATCTAAGATTTTGAAATGAGAAGGGGGAAAAAAACTCCAAAAGCTCTCAGCAAGCAGGATGTTGAGCTTCTGAAGTTCTATTTTTATTTTTAATTGAATTTTGATTGATTGATGATTGTGCAATAGAAGTAGAAATCTACTCATTAGAAAAACGACAGGAACACATTAGCAAGGAAAATACATCAAATTAAGTTTTTTGCCAGTGTGTGTCTACAGTGACCTGTGGTATACTCAACATGCAATTCATTCTCTGGTTTCTTTCCCAAAGATGTCAACAATGGGGACAGTTAGAACTAATTGTAATGGTAAATTTGTCTGGATAACTGTACATTATATGGGGAGTGATGTGTTTAATGACCCTTGGTTACTAATGACCCAATATATTTTATCCCTCACTGCTCTTATTTTTATCTGCCTATCTTTATTTTGGGTGCCATGAACCCACTGCAGCTATTTTGTCTTTCTCTGGCACAATTAATGCCAAAATCTGCAGCGAATAATTTCTCTCTCATGTATAATTTCAGGATGAGAACACATCATCAGGAAAGATATCCCACTTTTATATTCAAGCGAAAAACAATCCCTTGGGTCTATTAGGAAAGTTTTAATGTGATTTAATAGACACATATCTTAATATACTTTATAGATAATAATTTTTATAGTAATATTATAATAGAAACATATTTTACTGTATTATATGATAGTCTTATAGAAATGATAATCTAAAGATCTTATTCAAATGCTCTAGCTTCTTTTTTTTTTTTTTTAAATCGAATATTGTGAGATGAAGACAGAGACTCTGGATCAGACTGCAGTTCTAGGATAATGATATCCAACTGCCACATAAATATGAAAAGTCTTAACTGAAGACATTTCAAATCAATAGATATTGATGCACAAGTGTTTTAGTTTAAGTGTTTTCTTCTCTCCTGTGTGACTTGAAGGTGACTGTGTGATGAAAGCTAGTGCAGAGGAGAGATCAGTGTCTTTATATGCTATTAATGACATGTCTAGAAGTCTCTCGATAATGTCGAGAAGTCTTTCTGGGCAAGAAAAAAATGAATGAGTGTTTTTCCTCCTTCATTTTCACCACACTACTCCATTATTATCATATACAATTGTTGTAACTTCCATTAATAGAAAAGTGAAATCAGAGGTTAGGATGCTCTAAACAGCTGTAACAAAGACTCTTGTGCATAATAAAGTGGATGATGTGTTTGATTATAGTGGCCAATACTGGTCAAGCCAAAGTGATATAGCAGAGTCCTTATAAAAGAGGCTAAGTGCAAAACGTGATGACACCTGATTCTTACAAATTCTGTTCTAATCAGTCACTAAGAGATGATATAAAACAAATGAGCAGATGTGGTGGGCAAGGGGGAAGGGAGGAGACAAACAATTTTAATGTGAGCAAAGTCACAGCAATTTAAATCATAGAGTGGCTTGGGTTGGAAGGCACCTTAAAGGTCAAATGAAGATCATGTGCCAGATGCCACGCAATAGATCAGGTCGCTCAGAGACCCATCTGACCTGGCTTGACCACTCCCAGGGGTGGGGCACCAATAGTTTATCTGGGCAGCATGTGCCAGTGCCTCACCATCCTCACAATGAAGAATTTCTTCCTAACATCTAATCAAAATCTCTCTTCTTTTAGTTTAAAATCATTACCCCTTGTCCAGCCACTATCTGGCCATGTAAAAAGTCACTTTTCCTCTTCTTTTATAAGACCCTTTCAAGCACAGAACATCTATAAGAAGGTGTCAGCCAGAGCCTTCTCTTCTCCAGGCTGAACAACCCCCAGGTCTCTCAGCCTGTATTTGGGGCACAGATGCTCCATCCCACTAGTCATTTCTGTGTGTTCTGAGTCTCTTCTGGGCTCACTTCAACAGGTCCAACAGGTCCAGGTTCCTTGTGCTGAGGACCACAGCCATGGATGAAGTACTCCAGATGAGGTCTCAAAAGAGCATTTAACCCAAATGATTTAGAGTGATCGGATCATAACACATTAAATACATTTATATGTAGCAACATTTCCCCTCTTCTGTAAACAGCTTTAGCAGATAAAAAAAGTCTTCAGTTTCACCCATGTCATAATTGTAACTCTGTATCCATTGGAAATCTTATGTTTTGTAGCTGGGACTTGCATTACTTTTTGCGCTTCTCAAAGTGTACTCTGTGACTGAACACATACAAATATTGCTTGCAAAAGACTTACATGTATTTCTTGCTGTGAAGAATTCCAATAGCCCTAATGCCATTCTGTTAACTTTTAATGAAAAGAAAATTTCAAAAATATACCTTTCACAGGAAGCAAGCACAAGACCTATACAGCTACAGTTAACAGATACTTAAATATTCATTATTTTTCATTCCTCACCTAACTTTAATTGCACAGTATAGCCTGTTGTGAATCAATGATCTTTTGGAAGAAGATGAATATGTGTAAACAAAAATGCACTACTGAGGGATATATTCACCTTTTAATAATGGGCAAAATTTTCAAGGAGGTGTAGGACTGGGTGTATATCTTCCAGTTTTGCTGTCTTGAGCTACACATAGAGCTGCAGGTAAATACATACCTACAGATTTGTAGTGCTGTGTAGGTGCAGAGAGCAGCCAGGACTGTTCCACACAAAGTGACAATGAAAGTGTGGAGGGCAGTGGGAGCTGTCCCCAGGGCTGCCTCAACAGGAAGTTCAGCTTCTCTGCTGAGATCTTATTATCTCCATGAGGCTCATTAGCTTAGGAATAATACTGGATAAAAGCCAGTACTGGAGTCCATTTGGATCTGAGCTAATACCTCTGTTAGTTGAACTGAACTCTGGGAAGTGCAGTGCCTCAGGAAACACCCCTTCAAGAGCCTTTGACTCAAACAAGATGTCTGGGAGAGTGCAGACCTAGAAGACTGCTGGCACCCTGGAAAAAAAAATTCTTCTATTAAGTTTGATATCTTGCTTTAGACCTAATAAATCTTCAAGGTCACTGCAGGCATAGAAAATTTTTCAAAACTGAGACAGGATTTAGGCTTAAAGTCATAATGATGTGTCAATGTGTTTTTTAGTATGTGAAATAAAGCCTTTAATTTTTAACTCCATCTAGCTTCTTTTTGGTAAACCTTATCATTTCTTTTACAGGAAAAATTCCCTTTAGTTTGAAAAAGAGAATTTTCTGATAAGAATGTCGTAAGCAGGTCCATTCAACAGGCTGCTGGGTGTGTTTAAATTCTAATCAATATGTATACTGAGATACGTGGTTATTTGCAAGCAAGCCAGCTCCGTATGTCTAGGCTGCTATGAAACCTTACAGAAAATTAAACAGAAACTGGGCTCTGAGCCCAGGAAAACCAAACCACCATTGCCAAAAAACAATATACTGAAACATTATACATCTGACATAATACCAATTAGTCTCATTAGCTTTGTGTTTGCAAAAATCCTTTCTTAGCAGTGTTATTTTTTAAAGCCCCCTCAACCTGATTCTGCTTGTAGTAAGCATGTAATTCCCTAATGTAAGGGAGTCCTGTGCTGTTTCATGGCTCAGACCTGCAAACCCAACACATTATTTTTGATCATGAAATATACCTAAAATCATGTCTTTGTTTTTGAAAAAAAATGTCCATGATGCAGTCCTTCAGAAAAAAATTAACATATAACTCATCCTCTTTTCCCAAAAGAAGGATCCAAAGTGTGTGCCATCTTTTCGTGAGGTGTGAATTATTTGTTAGTTCAATAGTGGTTAGGGCTAGCTGAAGGTACTGCCGAGGCTGTATAGGAAAGATCATGGTAAGTCTTGTTCAATAATTATGCTCCTTTTGCATGGTTTCTTTGAGACTTTTGATCACAAGAATGAAGCCTGTGGTTCTCTCTATTCATTTGGGTTTTTTTCTCTACTGTTTACAAATGCCTGACTCACTACTGCGTGATCCTGAGGGGTGCACAATCCAACAATGGAGTGAATCAGCCAAAATAGTCATGTCCTGCTTTAAATGAGCAAGCTCTGCATATTCAGAAACACCTCAGCTTCAAAGAGCAAAATGCTTACATTGTTGATTGTTAGAGCCACAGGGAGAGGAGTTTGCCTTGTGATAGAATCCTAGTGGCATACATTTCAGTAAGGATTTTTATATTTGTATCCTCTGTTGTCTGCATGCTATTGAGAAGCCTTGCAGGAAATAGGTGTTTTCAGGTGCATTTGAATATATGAAAACGTGGCAAAGACTGTCAGAGCGTGAAATCAGATTAAATGAAAATACTGAGTCATGGTGTGGCGGTGGAGGGTGCTGTTCTCAGAACAGCATTATTTAAACATTGTTGGTGGTAGACAGGCTGTCAGGCCACGTAAGACATGGTTTGGTTTCAGAGGGAAATAAGTAATTTTATTTGTGGCAATGCTGTTCTGTTCTTGTTTCATCTCATCTGTACATCAGATTTTGAAATCTCTGCACAGCCAAAACACAACAGGGAATATGTAAACCTGAAATGTGTCAGTCTGGTCTCATGAGAACATTTCAATTTTAATTATATATTCTCCTTTCATTATGTTTGATTGTAACATTTGCAAGAGTTTCATATTGAAGTTACATATTTTTTCAGAGGCATAGAATGGATAGATCAATTATAGATCACTTGAGCACTGATTATGGGCATCTCAAGATAATAGCTAGAACGAGATATGAATAGCAACATTCAAACAGGATATTAAATTTGATTGAATAAAGAGGCAACACTAAATGAATATAGCACAGCATAGACCTAACTTACCTAGATTTTGGCACCTTGTCGATTAACAAAACGTTAAGTGAACACAAGTTAATGTAAAGCACTGGTTGTCAGAATATGAAAGAAGTTATTGCAGTTTAAAGAACTGCACAAACAGGCCCAGCTTAAAAATATTAAGTTTGAAATCCTTGCAGTTTCTTGAAATTATATTATTTTTAAGAAAATAACCAGAAAATAACCATGCATTTAATAGAAAATGGACATACATGCTAAAGAAATCAAAATTCCATCCTTTAAAGCAAGAAGAGGAAGCTCTTCTGCTGCTTATACATTCTATTTCAAAGTCCAGAATCACATTAGTAAATTGGTGCTTTCATATACAAGGTTTTAAGAAAAGAGGGGGAGCTTGACATCTGAAAATTGGTTCCTGAACATTTCTGGTATGAGTCTATAAAATTTAGTAAGTGAGACTAATAACATAATTCTTTAGGAAAAAATCAGCTTAAAAATGTCCACTTGAATACTTTGAATGAACAACCTCCAATTAAATCTACTGACCAATGCAAAAATGATCATTCAGCTTTATATTGTGACATTTCAGACACTTGTTTTGGTTATTTTTCCTCTGATTCTTCTTTTAAAAATGAAATAATGAAGGATAGTTATTCAGGGACACACTTAGAAGAGTATAAAAATGCAATAAAGTAGTATTTTTTTCAGCCATAAAACCACAGGACACCTTTTTAGTCACTTCTGCCTTAATTGTGCTTGCCAATACTTGGAAACTCTCATTCACCTTTGTACGTATTTTCTTCATTAAAACCAAGGCAGCTATTTTTTCAATCTCTATTATTTCTTCCTTTTAAAACCAGTTAATACGAAGAGTAAGTTTACTTTGTATTTTACGGCTAAAAATTCAATTCAAGGTTTTGGTAAGGGGTTCCTGCTGTTAATATATTTTTTCGACTTTTCATGAGCATGCAGGTACCTCAGTCAATCAGCACATGCACAAAGAGACCTAGCCTGTTTGAAGTTGTGAAATGATCTTTGCTAGCAAGCACAGCCCTGATTGTTCCAAAATAGTGAAACAACATCAGCAGTTCTCATTTGCCAGATATTTCTAGAGAAAGTCTTTTCTGGAGCATATCCAGTCTTGTCTGGTTAAGTTGTCTGTAGGAGTCCAGTGCCCTTTCTGACTTGCCCACTGAAAGGCTGTTCCTAGCAGCTGTGCTGTGTTGTCCATCTCCCTTGCCAGGGTCCCCTCACCTTTGGACTGAGCTGTAGTCCTCAGCCTCTCCCAGTTCAGGTCTGGATCTGGCAGACTTGCTTTGGCCTTTGCTATGCCCACGTGTCCCCCACTGCCTCCTGGGGAATAGGATGAGACTGAAGGGCCGTGTTGCCTGCATGTAAGCGCTGCTTTGCAAGTAATTTTCTTCAGCAGAATAATTTTGCATTATCTAATTGCAATCAAGCAACCAGTCAGTAATCGGTGCTTCCAGGTCTGTTTTTTATTCTGTCATGCAGAGACAATGCTTTAGGATGAGCTGCAAGGTCTTTTTGTCAAGCCAGTAATCTGAGGACATGGAGCAGACACTTTCATAGTTTTTAACCATCACAGGATTACTTCATGAGGCCCTATTTGTGTATTTGGGTATAACAGCAAGACTTACTTTCAGCACAGTAGAGCAGTACAGATGGATGTATTAAGATTGCAACCACAGCACTCAAACTCTAATGCCACTAGATTGTTTGCACTCATAACCCTCACAGAAGCTGTGTTTTGATTGAACTTGGTTTTATTATTTGACAACTGCTTCCAAGTATCTCCTATTTTTTACTTACTTTTTCTGCTGGTTGCTCAGATACTAGTGTGATGTCTTTCTTTCCTAGTTGCCAGTCACAGTTTGTAACTAACCATCTGAGAAGGATTCACTAGCAAATTGGATTAATTATGTAGGATTACATCACGAATCAAGGCATCTTGAAAACCTGAAGAGTTCTTTTTTCTTTTAATGTTACAAGTGGATACTCTGGTGTGTTTCTGTGACACTGCCTTTTGCAGGGATCCTTCAGCTACCTTGAGAAGGTAGAATTCTGTGTTTCTTGTTACTGCATTGAACGTCATAGTCTAATAGATCTGAATTCTCAAACCCTTGTAGAATTGCTGAAGTTTTTCTTTCAGACCATGAATCAGAGTATCTCTATGTGTTTAAAGAGTCTTCTGTCATTTTTACAGCATTTTCTATGGTGGTGGAAAAGTAAATGTGGATAAGTACAGTATTGTGGGGTTTCCCTCTCCCCTCCAAAAAGACATCATTTCTTGTTGTTTTATCCCAATGTCAACAAACTCCAATAGGAAAAGTAAGCATAAACTGCAGTTAAGTAGCCTGGCTCATGCTGTGGCCCAGTTTGGTGATCTACCAACACCTCCTGCATCTTCTGCTCTGTACAAACATTTCTTCCTCTAGATAAGTGTGCTCACACTCTGGGGCTTTTGTTTAATCAGGTTGCTTTAGTTTTTTAAAACACCTTTTATTTCAGTTCAGGGACACATTCTCTGTGTGAGTTTAGAAGATCCACATTTTCCTGTTTTAGTTTGGGGTCACCTTTCAGCATAATCCCTCAGGCACTTCTGGCAGCAACACGAGTTGCCTAGTCTGGTTTCCTCTGGCCAGCGCATTGCATTCAGTTTGGAAATTTCCTCAGCATTCTTGATAGGGCTCTGTCTTTTAAGAGGCATAATTCAGCCACAATCCTGTCACTCTGCTTTGTAACATTTGCTTAGATTGGATTAGTGTCTCTGCAGGTGGTCTGTCTCCAGCTAGACTGCAGTGACGTGCAGAGGTACTGAAGGCAACTGAGAGCACTAATTATTTTCAGGGGAAACAGCCAGGCCAAAGTACTTTTTCTAACCAAGCAGAACTCACTCAAAAAATTCTAGTCAAAAAAGCATTATTTTTTTTGCATCAAACTCTCTTGCCCTACTGTTAGATAAGCTAGTGATAGCAATCTGTGTGTGTTCAGTGTGTGTGTTCAGACTAGTTCTTCCGCCCAGTCTCTTCTTGGAGTACATAAGTAATGAATCACTGAATTTTCATCAGTATCAGGGGACAAAACTGGACAAAGTCACTGCCCCATAGTGCAGGCTTTTTTTATTTTTTTCATTTAATGAAAAATGAATCTCATTAATCTATTATACCTCAACTGTTGTAAATACCCGACTTTCCCCACAGTCTTTCTGTCACTTAGCAAAAGTAAGAAAAAAAGTTATTTTATAATCCTTTGAAGACATTATTTGAAGCACTTTAAACTCCATAATATTACTTTTTAAGTTAAAAAAATATAGTAGAAAAAATCCCCTTCTTAAACCAAGTTCTATGAAATGTGAAATCTTAATGGGTAAAACTTGACTTAGCATAAAAGTGTTCAAGTCCCAAGAAGGAAAGAGAATATGTCAGTGGCACAATATTACCTATGGTCCAAAAGTTGAATGGGTAATTCAATAGTTTTTTTTTCTCTCTATTTGATCTGTTACTCTGTGTTAAATGCTGAAGAAGAAATTATTAGATTTTTCAAAAGTATTTGTTTTCTTAAACACTGAACTATCTGCAAGCTTCAGAAGTGTGAATTTTTTTAAAAGGCATCTGCAATAATTTGCTACCTTCATTCTACGCATGGCTTCTGAAAGTAGAGAAGATACTAATGACTTGGTTCTGTTTGCTAAACATGGGTATTCAGAGAAATCCAAGGATATCCAAGACATCCACATTATAGTAAAAGAACCAAGATATTCCTGTCTGGACTTGTGACTCTTTCCTTGGATATTTTAAAGTGCATTAAATATATTTGACCAACAGAAATTCAGTTCCAGAAGTTCTTTCATTTCAGCTGCCAACTTGAAAAATATCTATGACCCCATTTTAATGGAGCAATTCCAGTCCTCCTGGCCCCTAATTTTGCTTGCACCAGTTTCTGTTGGTGCTTTTTGCAGGTGCAATTACTAAGAGCCATGTCCTCAAGTCTTTCAGGTGGGCATCCAGATGTGGCACTCATGGACATGCTGTCCCCTGGGCTAGACCTCAGCCGTCCCTATGACTCCAGCAGACTGAAGGAAGTAGTCCTCAGGTCTCTGTTTAAGAGCCACTTGAACCCAGAGGCACCTGAGATTTGCAGGCTGGGCTTTGTGCAGCTTAGCAAGGGATGGCTTCACTGAGTCTCTGCCTGGCTGGCGACCTTGTCCTGAGCCACATCCCTAAGTTCTGTCAGGATGTGAGGAATGCTCTTCCCTGTTTGCAGAAGCACATTTCTTAAGTCTTCTCAGAAATCCTCACAAAAGAATGTTACTGTCATAGCCCTGAGAGCACCTCCAACTCTGACCATCCCTGCCCACCCTCTGGGGCTTGCCACAGGCCAGCCCCCCAGAGCCATCAGCCCCTGCCCCAGTAATGCCCCAGCAGGGCTGGTCTCCATCTCCCCACAGCTCTAGCTGTGGGCTCCACCAAACCAGGCTCCAGTCTTCGTGTGCTTTTTGGCTTGCCCTTGGACCTAGCTCATAGCTGTCGACCTGCCCAGCTCTGTCCACCCCTGGTTACCAGGAATCCCGTCTCTTGCTGTCCCCTGACAGATACACAGTAAACCAGAGCATCTGGCCAGCTCCCCTTTGTGTGATAAGATGGTCAAATACCATTTTTTCTAATGTCAGGATGTTTTTGATTGTTGGTTTCCTGATTTCACCCAACTTATTGTTCAGCTCAAGACAATAATTATCTATTTTCTTTCCATATAAATGACCCCTAGAAAAATAACACTACTGCTGTGCCCACAGTAAACATACAGAAAGCTGGAACCTTCCATATATTAAAGTGTTTTCTGAATTGGTTGAGCCCAGTCTCATCAACTGAAATACCAGCTTTTTCATAACACTGTTAGTTCAGGAGTAAATAAAAAATGGAGGAGTGTGTGTGTACAAAGTGGGATTTAAGCATCAATTTCTAATTCTTTACAAAGGATGCTTCTTTGAAGCAAAATATTCTCGGTGCATATTATTCAAGCACCAAGTTTCCCTGTGAGTAGTGTGAGCATGAGAGAAATAGCCTTTTTCATGCATCCAGTGAAAGACTTGATCACTTTTACTTTCTATTTTAAAGGGAATATCTTTGGGCCTAGGCCTGTGAAACCCTGTAGAGACTTCTCTACAGTTCAAAATAATATCTATTTTGTAAAAAACAGTGGAATGTAAGACATACACATGTCCTTAAAGATTCCTATTGCCTGTCTGCTCAGTGTGCTGTCTTTCTGTGTCTTCCTTTTGGAATTTTAGTTCCCTCTTCATATAGGGAGACTGGGCCCATGGGTATAAGATGCTGTGAAGCCGGTCAGGTTGCCTGTCATGAAATATCACCTGATATCATGATACTGTGATGCTTAAATTCCACCTGTACATTTAGCAGGCACACATTGTCCTTTCTGAGACCTAAGCAGGCCCCCTGAGCACCTGAGTGAGCCTCATGTGCTGTAATGCAGTCCAGTCATTAGGTAGTCTACCTGCTCAAGCACCTTCGTTTAGGTTGCCCAAGTCATGCACTCTCAGACATCTTCATTTCAGCTTGTCTAATTAAAAAAATGAATAATCCTTGAAGGAATAATTCCCTTAAAAAAAATTTCCCTTTTATGAAAGTCAAATAATTGGTGGAGGAGTACCAGGCACTAAAAACCATCTTAGTCAAGAATATGGAGACAGTTACTTCACACACTTTGTACTTGTGTTTGGATATTGACAGGCAAAGCCATGATGCAGTTTGGGACTTTTAGTAAGATACAATTTTGTTCTTTAATTAAAATTTTTACTGGGTAGAGATTTATCCATTGTGTAGCAATGGAGAAAATTTGCACAAATGGCAGTAAAATCTGATGGACTACCCCTATCAGTGTGAGCTGTGTGTGAGATGTTCAAGACTCAGGACAAACAGGACTCAGAGGCCACTGGAGGAAAAAGGTGTCCTGTGCTGCCCTGCATAGAGCACAGGCTCCTTCAGATGCTGAGAACTAAGGAAGGATGGGGCAGGAAGGATTGCAATGTATACAGCTTGCACATCATGCTTCGGTGTATGCTTGATGCTTGTGTAACTCCTTGAAAGATTGTAAATAGTTTTCTGATCTCGTTGCCATTTTTTAGTTTGGTTTGTTGTTTTTTGGGATTTTTTTTTTCTTTTTTGATTCAGGATGTAGCCATTCTGCAGAAGGAGATGTCAAAATTCTCCCAGAGGTTTTTCTCTCAGGACTGCAACCTGTGTTTGATCAGTAATGATTTTGAGTCTGTCAGCTCTGTGCTGCCTGGATGTCATTCCTGTCTGTCTATCTTCATTTCTTTGTCTTTTATTTTGTTGGGTTTTTTTTCTTTCTCTGTTCCCTATCACATCATCACATCTTTTTTTTTCCTTTTCTTTTCTTTTCTTTTCTTTTCTTTTCTTTTCTTTTCTTTTCTTTTCTTTTCTTTTCTTTTCTTTTCTTTTCTTTTCTTTTCTTTTCTTTTCTTTTCTTTTCTTTTCTTTTCTTTTCTTTTCTTTTCTTTTCTTTTCTTTTCTTTTCTTTTCTTTTCTTTTCTTTTCTTTTCTTTTCTTTTCTTTTTTCTTTTTTTTTTTTGGTTTTTTTTTTGTTTTTTTTGTTGTTGTAGCACAACACAATGCACACTGAGAGATGACTCTTCCTCTGAGAGATGTGGGCTTCAGAGTTATTTTAATGCTAGCAAATATGCTTGTATAACTGAACCCTAACATTTTCCTTGCAATGTAATAATTTGCTCTAAAATGCAAAACTGCTCTCGAGCATGCCAGTCTTTTTGTGCTGAAGCTCTTAAAGGGCAAACTGCAGCAGCAATTGCTTTCATGTTAATGACTGGTACAAGGAAGGACCTGATTTTGTGATTCATAAATATCATTAAACTCTAATTTATAAGCATGATCCTTTCAAGATATAAAGTAGTCAATCAGGCCAAAGCAATTAGAATTTCTACATTTTGTGTTTCTAGTATAAATTCCTTATGTCTGTCTGCACATTCTCAATCCTTAGGGCTGCCATTAGACTGTATTAATGAGAACATGACACTGAGCCAATCTTAGCAACAGCAGCTGTACCAACAAAATGCTCTCCTGAAGAATATTGATTTCCTTTCTTGGATGTACTTAAACAAAGGCTGGTATTGCAGACATCTTAACCGCTGTGTGTGCTTTAGTCTTCTGAACATTACTGCATCATTGCCCTTATTTATGAGAGAGAATTATTCTGCACTTTGACAGAGATGCATAGCTTTAATTGCTTAATTGATAGTCACCACATGCAGACAAGCAGGACTAACCATTTTAAAAAAAATATCTTTTTCTAAACAGACTAGCTTAATTACATTTTTGTCATTAATAAAATATAATATGAAGCAATGGTGGAAAAGAAAGGTGAGCACAGAACACAGAATATTACTGTCCTTTTGGCAGTGAAAATTGTTTTTTTTTCACATTAAAAGTATGTGTCATTTCAGTAAATGCTTCAGAGAGGAGACCAAAATGGGTGCTTGGGATCCTCAGTGCTTGCTGCAGGAGGAGGCAGTCTGTGAATTGTGCCTATGTTTAAAGATTTCTGGAGAGCTAGGCAAATACAGCAGGACAATAATTCTTAACTCATCTCAAAAATGCCCTCCCTGCATTTGTCTTCCTTGCATTTTTAATACTCCTTCCTCTGCTCACAGTGTTGCATGTACTGTTCTATTTGATAACAATTTCATGAGATTCAAAAGTGCCCTCATAATCAATGTAAATTAAATGTCTGCTTTTCAAAAGCCTGATATATTTCTGCACAGGTATTGACAAGTAAGATTTGTAAGTGAATTGCTCAACTAATGAAAAGTAGTTCTGGAGATATTCTGAAGGGATATAGCACCATCAGAGTAGGGGCACTTAAGTGTGCACATACAGATAGTCTTTTACTAAAACTTGAGAAAAAGTTGATCCTTCTTGCTGAAATGAAAGAGGAACAAAGTACAAACTCAAAATGTAAAGCAAAGATTGAATTAAGAAGTGTCTGCCAAAGCAAACATCTAGGGTGATAATCTTGGGCTATGTTTCATAATTGTACAGGGGACATTCTTGTTGAATTTCATGTGCTGAGTTGCTGTTGTCCAGAGAGACCCACTTGAGCTCTGTGGCAGCAGTTTAAAGATATGGTCAGCAGGAACACCATTGCTAGAGAGAGGGCATGAAGGAAGCTGTGGTGTCTGCCAGACGCACTGAACGAGAAGGATATGGAGTGGACAAACTGCAGAACAAGTTTTTCTGCCACTGGTTAAACGTACATGTTCAGGACTTCAGCACAGGTAATGCAGATTCAAAGGGGTCACTCAAGTGATGGAAGATCTCAATAAAGTTCATGATGGATGCTGCTAAATTAGTATCTTTGCGCTTTTTTTTGTTAAAGAATGCTTGTTTCTTCCCACAAACTATAGTAAATTGCTGGGAAGGAGATTGAGAGTTTTTCCAGTTGGCTTCTTGCTTCTTGCTGGATTGCATGGAGCCTTTTGAGGAAAGGGGCAGCTAACCCTCCAAAGCAAATGTGCATAGCTGAGGGGCACCTTTGCTGAGAGTGAAGTAGGCCAGGCAAAGCATGTGAAAGACAACAAAGAACCGGGAGCCTGCAGCAGAGCAGACAGAGGAAGACAGCTGGGAAAAATAGGGAGCAGAAGAAGCCAGGCCCCAGGGGTCAGGATATTTTTTTTTTTTCTCCACAGACCCAAAGGGGGAAATGTGCAAACTTCAGCACTGCAAATCTCAGTCTCACCCAAAAAAACGACTGAGTTATTGGACTAGGATTGGACCTAGAGCCAAAGGATCTCACTACAAGGACACAGTGGATGGAGGGGAGTTGTTTATAAAACATTTTTATTTATATTCTGCCTCATTCTCAGCTTGCTCTCTTTTAAAAAGTTTATTCTTGTTCATGTTGTGATGCAGTCTGGCTCTAGAGCTTGCATAGCACGGTATGGCTCTGGGGGCACTTGCTCTGAGAAATAGGTGCTGACAGACCCACCTCAGGGTACTGGCAAACTTGGGGTCCCTTCACAGCTATGCAATCCTAAGTGACATCCTAACAGGCTGGCTTCTGCTTCAGAAGGATCAGGATATCAGATGAGGAAACAAAACATTAATTTTGTTAAGATTCTACGTGCATGTTACTGGGCTTGCCAATTGTTACTAATTTGGGCATACAATTACTTAGACCTTATAATGAAACATTATAGCTTTTTCTTATTCTTCTTCATGTGTCTCCTCCTCTCAGAGATTCTTCTGCATAACACTCAATCTCCTATCAGTACATTATACATGTATCTATTTAAAATTCAGGATTGAATTTTGAACAGTTGCCTTCTTGGGATTATTTGTGCCTGGGCCCATTTTTATTTTCCTTCAATATCAGGGCATCTTTTAACACCACCGAGCATTCATTTAGGAAAATAAGTTTATTATTCTGAAAGTTCAAAACAGGATGTATATGATCATTTAATGTATTATTTCATTAATGAATAAAATACTGGCTCTGCCATTAGATATTGAATTGTTAAGAATAAGTTTATGTTGAAAGAGTGTTATGAATTTTTTTCCAGAAAAGTACTTAAAATATTCAACACATTCCATCCTCCTCTTTGTCTTTGGAGTAATCTGTAGAAAGTTGTGGGATGTCTTGTGTTTTCCTGCCTGTTTGATGATAGAATAGCTTTTGGAAATTATTTCTTTACACTTTTCAATGCATGATTTTCAAGAGCTACCCCAATTTCAGTTTAGTTATTTGCTCTCTGAGCCACACAAGTGACTAAATATAGCGCACACATAATTTTCGGTTTTGAGCATAGCGTAATGAGATAGATCTATTAAGAAGATAAATAAGATGAACACAGGTAGGAGTAAAAATAGCTGGTGGCTCTGTTACAGTTCATCAGTTTGAAATAAAGTCCTATGAATTGCACAGATGAACTCTCACTAATTTCAAAGACATAAAATACATGCTTACCATTTACCCAGATATCTATGAAATAAACCTCCCAAACTGAACAAAACCTCCAAAAAGAAAAAATCTGTCAAAATCATTTTTCCCCCCAGCAATTAATCAGGTAATAACCTGACCAGTAGATGAGGTTAGCATGACATAATGACATGCCCTAGGTCATTAAATAAATGTAGCAATTAATGGATGTTGTACTTTCCAATTGAGAATCTCTGGGCCCCATCTCTACTCATGTGGTGAACCCAAAGGTAGACATGATGCATGGCAGTGACATCTGAGACACCCTGAGTACATCATTCTGTTAAAACACGTATTCCTTGGTGTATCCACATTTCCATATTACAAATCAGGCCTAATTGAGAAAGACTAAAAACTCTGCACCATGCTTTCTGAATTAATATTTCCATAAAGTTAAAGATCCTAATATATTTCCATTGCTAGTTTTCCCTGTGCTACAAACCTTTATTTCTTTTTTTCTCCCTGCTTAAAAGTGAGATGAGTCTATACAAAATTAATCCTCTAAACCCAAGAGGTATACTTGTATATTCTGAAGTAGTTACAACACATTTCCAAGCACATCCCATGTCACAAGAGAGTGGGACCATTGCTTGGAATATGTTCCACTTTTTGGTCATGATAAACTTCCTGATCAAACCATTTCTGTACCTGAAATCTGTACTCTTAAAGAAATCAATACTTTTCATTAAAGGAAAATCATTGATTCCTTTTATATAGGGGAATTCTGAAATGTGTTGTAGGGTTTTACCTGATGTAAATGTGTGATTTGCATCCCTTTAAAATCTCTGTGAATCCAGCTTTCTAGTCCTGCGAGGGACTTTTGGGGCAGCTCTGAGAACTGGCACTGTGTGGTGGGTTTTAGAGCTTTTTCTTTAAAAGATCACTTCTTAAAAAAATAACTTCCATGAGTATTTTCTTACTCGTTTCCCAAATGTCAATCAATGTAAAACCACCACCCACTGTTAGCTGTTTCACTGAAATAATTGTGTCTGTTACAGCTTTTACCTTCTCCAGCATTTAAAGCATACAGTAAAATATTTAAGAAAATTATACTGAGGAGAGCACAGTGATGTTATTTTCATTAGAGTGCTGTGTGCTCTGAAATGTATTTTGGATACTTCTACAGATCAAAAGCATGAACTCTGCAGTAACTCATTTTGCTTTGAAAAATGTGTATTCATCTCATGAAAATTTGAAAGGGTTATCCGTTCTGGAGACTATGTATATAGATAATCAACTTTCTGTATCTTTCTACAGTCAGTTCATTTTTTCTCTTCTTTCTTTTCCTAATCCTTCTAGTTCTCCATTCAAATATAGCCTATTTGCCTGTGAATAATCTCCTTTCTGTAGGCTGCTAAACTGCTTGCTTTTTCTCCACTTAAAACTGCACAGATCTATAAATATTTTTTTCTATTTCTGTGCTTCGGAGTTTCCATACTGGACCAGATATGCGTGAATGGCCCATTTTAGAAAGCTGCCAGCATTAGAGACTTCAGAAGACAGGAATTCCTCAGCACACAGGCAAAATATAGGTCATCTGCTCTTCTCCCAATTAAAACTTTGTAGGCCCTTTTTAGTGATTAGGAAAGGGTATCAGTTCAGAAGGAAAATCTGAAAATCCTTTCTAACTTTCACATATACCCACTCTAGTAATGCGTGTATATATAATCAGCTCGAGTATGTTACTCCTGTTCCATCTCTTGCAAAAATACATACTATGTTTCTAGCATATAATGTCAAAGCTATGGAGCAGCATGTTGAATAATTACATATTTTTAGAACTGTAACGACAACAGTTATTTCACTTTCCACAGGAAAATGGCATTGATCATCCTCAAATAAAGCTCAAAGCTTCCTTCCCAGGGCTGACAAATCAGTATATTGGGTTGTTCTTACTCTCTCTGTCAAATAGGTTCCTACCTCCAGTCATAGGTCTTCTGTCATAAACGTCATCCCATGGTGAATGAAATTGAAGATGACTATGGGTGCCTTTGCACAGAAGACATATTTGTGTCTGGGACGTTACTGAAACACCAATTCCTACATTTTCTACTAGTATATCGATAATCTGGTTTCATATGTTGTTCTTTGCTGTTTCTATTTTAATAATATTTCTTTTATAAATATTTGGCTGCAAAGAGGGGAGGAAACCTGTTTAGAAGGAGCTGTGATTACTCTGCCTATGGGAGGGACTGCGAGTACTTTTGGGAAGACCTTTTCAGATGGCAGGCAAGGTGGGAGGAATAAGAATTGAGCCAGGAAAAAATGATGCAGATACATGGAAAAAAATTCCAAATGGCAAAAGTACATTCATGTTTCTGACAACAACATTACAAATATCTCTGAGAAGTCAGTCACTTTCCACCTCTTATGAGTATGGATATTTTTCAAGTTTGGTGGTCTTTTCGTGTGCTTGTTTATTTGGGATTTTTATGGTAGAATTTTTCCTTTTTAAAGGGAACCCTTTAAAACACCAGAAACAAGTTGCTGCCTATAATCTTCAGCTTTCATGTTCTATGGTTTTCTTCAGTCATCCTTGGACCCCAAGTGCATGAGTGCATGGATTGGAAAATATCATAGAAAAAGTGTGCTAGACCTAATTTGAGCCTTTGTTTTATGCAATGGTGCTTCCTTATTTGGGGGATTTCTTGTGGAGGGATTTCTTTCTTCGAAGAAATATATATGTGCAAGAGGAGGCTGAGGTTTTGGAGCTGAGTGTGTAGCTTCTACAAAATGAACAGGTAGCTACATATCTTTTTATTAAAAATATGAAGAATAGCCTTGCTCAGCTGATAGTTCTAACATTTAACACACATGAGATTTTAAAAGAAATCATTACTTCATAATTTGGATTTGCACTTCGAAAACAATATGACTGAGAATTTCTGCATTGATACAAGTATACTTACAGCATGTATGTATGAATTTACACTTTCCTGTGTAGCTTTCAAGGGCAAAGAAACATTTATTTTGAATATTGAACCAATAGATTTTCTTAACACAAAGAGTGAATAAAGGAATTCCTGTACAGAATTGCCTACTGTCCTTGTGTATGACCTTAAGGTTTATGTACTTATCCATATAAAGAAAAATATTTAAATATTAATATTTATTTATAAATTACTCACTGTTGTTCATGACCGAAAAGGACAGATCTTAGCATATACACAACATTTAGTTGTACTGAGTTCCACCAACACTGATCTGCAGCTAAACAAAGGTGATTTTCTCTTAAAAAGACATACATGGTTAAATTGAAGATTTATTTCTCATTGGCCTTTTTTTAATAATTAATGACAGAAAAAACATCCAAATATATAAAACTAACTTCTGATTTAAATTAGTCTTGCTTTTAATTTTTCAGAATCAGAAGTTTCTTAGGTGCCTATGCTTTCTTTCTAGTAACATATTTATCCACTGTAGTCCACTTGCCTATGAAGGCGGTTTTCTTAAAGGCTTAATTTCTAAGGCTATTTTTATATTTGTATTTTATATCTACACTTATAATTTTATATTTCCAATATTTTGTTTAATTCCAAAACAGAAAAGTGATTTAGTTTGGTTTCATTTGGTCATACTCAGTGGGGACATATATATTAAAATTTGTGGTCATCACCATAAACGTGGAGCTCTTACTTATTTTTATTTTGCTCTTGTTTCCTCTTCCTTGTCCTTTAGGTTTATTTCTCAAATATTTTTGTCTCTTTCACTGTCCTAAGTTTTTTGTTTGGTTACTTTTCATCCATTTTATTTCATTCCTTATTTTTATCCATCTTTATGCAATATGTGATGCTCTTCATTATTTTCTGAATGATCTACCTTTTATTTCAGAGAGATTTTGCTTTCCTACCTCTTTTGACTGCTGCTTGACAGAGACTGCCATGACCATTTAATGCTCCCTTCACCTGGCACTTGACCGTGGCAGCACTGATGCCAAACCACCATATGTGAGAGAGATTCAAGCTAGGCTAAGATTTTCAGCTGTTATTTTCCTCATCATCCTAACAGCTTTCCAAAATTGCCCTTTCCTCTATCTAGTTCCAAAATTTTTGGGCTAAAGTGTTTCCTAGAGCTTTCAGTACACTGTCTCAAACTAGTACATGGCTTCTCTACTTTTATTTCTTAAAGGGAAAGAAAAGAGGAGGTAAAACAGAAGACTAGCAGACCTAGCCCTTTAATGATTTGTTTGTTTGTTTGTTTGTTTGTTTGTAAGGAGACAGTACTGAGACTTGGCCAAGGGCTGGACGTCATGTCTCTTGGCTGCTATTGCTCGTTGGGACTCAACCAAGGAATCTGACACAGCTCTAGTTTTAGCAGGTCTGTTGCTTAGTTTGGAAGAGAGATGGTTCAAATACTGTCAGCACTCAGAACTTATACCAAAAGTTGGACAGGACATTTGAGCTACAGTTTTTAATGGAAACTTCATCGTTCATGGCTCAGCTCTACACCATGCTTGACATAATCTTTTTGTTTGCCTCATAGAAGAAAGTATTTTTTTCAGAGAATCTGAATTTAGATTGAAATTTTAGAGGAAGCAGCAGCAATCCCAGAACAGAGTTAAGTTTCCAAGTTCAGCCAATTAAACAAAAATACTATTGGGCATACTGGCAAATAACTCATCTTGTGTATAACAGGTTCATGGGGAAAATGTGTTTTTCTAGTTTAGCATCATTGTTTTTTGATGGATAGGAAGTACAAGAATGAAGACAGCAGCTGTCTTCTCTACTTTTCACTGAAGTGGGAGTTGGTTATTGCTGCTTATTTTACCTAGACTAATGTGTTTTTCCTGTGGAGTGCTTTTTTTTGGAAAATCAAAGTACTAAAATTCCTTTGGTTGAAAGCATTTTATTTCACATAAATTGAAAATTATGAATTTTATTTTGGAGAATACAAAAAATATGTAAAATCTTTGACAAAATTAAATAAAGCCACTGAAGTACAAGACAAAACAAACAAAAAAAAATTAGTTGCTGAAATCGGTGATTTTGTTGGTTTGTAGCCACAAATTGGCTTGCTTCCAATTTCTATCTTCTTTCCCAGTTCTAAGTTGATTTGAACCTTAAAGAAGGAAGGAAGCAAGGAAGAGGCAAGTCAAGGATGACATAAGCAACCATGGCACCATGCTGATCTTACACTACAGAACTTTCTTGTGAACTTTGAAAAAAACAACCTTTCCTTATATAAAAAGTTTTTTTGTTGGTTTTTTTTTTCACTTCACAATGCAGAAATATTAAGAATCTTTAATTTGGGTAATAGTGATAGAGAAGATAACTGAAGTCCAATACTGAGCTCAGTAAAATGGAGGAAAATCATGCTGGATTTTCTCCCAAAACATCACAATGAAGGGCTAGGTATGGAGTGCTTATCAGTATCTCCAGATTTAATTGGGATTTGCATCTATAAATAATCTTCTGAGGAGGGTCATTGAACTAGGCTATTTCAACATATTGAAATATATGGTTACTGGTGGGGTTTCTGTATTCAAAGCGATTTTGGAAGTCACATTGATATTAAATAAAAGGAAGATAAAATGGCCACAGCCATCCTCACCCAAATGTGTGCTTGTCATTTAACTGCCTGTAGGTGGCCTCTGGTTTACAAAGGATTTGTGACTACTGGTTGCAGTCTTAAGAATTCCTGAAGCATCTTTTAAGGCTGCTACATGTTTATTCTGATTTCAGCTTTTCCTTTTTGAGTGAGTTATAGTGGGTTGTCTACGTGTCACTGTGGAATCACCACATGAAGGAGTTCATAAGGGCAATGTATTTAACAGTGTTGGACTAGATCTTTGAATGCCTCTGAATGATAACTTGGAGATAATAAGCAAATATTTTTAACAGGTGTGCCATTTAAAATATGTATCTGTCTTTTAACTGGCCACTCTGCTATTATTATTTTAAAATATTTGCTACCTATCTACACATGCCTGTGCACTTTTACAGAGGAGTTGCTGGTGAAATAAAGTTTGGCAAGATAGCTTGAAAACAATCCCTTTGGACTTCAAATTCTATGCCATTTTTCTACTGACCTTCTATTAAGGGTCAATCAGATTTCTGACATTGACCTCTGTGAAAGAAAGAGATCTGGCCTTCCATAAATCATTCCAGCCTCTGCTGAGATAGTCACATTTGGATTAAAAGGCTACCATATTCTTAGGCTCAAAGGACATAGGCTAATTTTGAGTAGAGGAATTCAAAAATAGGAATACAGAGATCTTTAGACTGGAAAGGGCAAGCCCAGAGGCAAATGAGAAGGCATGATTGCTAAAATTGTGGTATCAGTTTAACTGAAAGGAATTTCCATTTATATTTATTTGAATGCCTGTGCTGTAATGTCTGGTATTATGAGACGTTTCATAAAAGGCTGCTGCTAAACTAAAAATTCTCTGTTAAAATAACTAGGAAGCAACATTTCTGTGATGAAATACAAGCTAAAAATATTGACAAGCATAAATCCACACCAATTTTTTTTTTGGAAAGTGACAAGCCTTTATCTTGGAAATTAACATTCACTGAAGAAAAAGAGAGGCAAATGAAACTGTGAAAAATGTTTTCCAAATGTGCACCACTTACACATAAAATTCCTCTTCTGTTGAAGCAGATCTTGTTTTATCAGCTTTGAAACAATGCTCAGCATATCTGTCAGTAATAAAATAGTAAGTATTTACAATCTCAGCTCTTTAACACTCAACTTTAGTGATAAGCAAATTCCAGAACCTTTAACTACTTTTTAAAGGGTTGCACAACCTGAAAAGTTTTAATGCTCAAATTTTGCAAAAGTGGATCTATTAAGTGAAATAAATAATGAATTTCTTAAATTTATAGTAATTTCACTTTTTTCATTAATCAGATTTTAGGCAAACTTTTGATATTCTTTTTGTTTCTTTTGTAGTCCCTTCCAATGACAGAAAATATATAGGTCTACTTCTAAAAGGTACACTTTGAAATCCATACCATATAAATCTACTTATTTTCCTTCCTCCTTCTATTGATTTGTAAGCTGGCAGTGATAAATATCCTAAAAACAAAACAAAACAAAAAATCCCTATATATTTATGTGCCATTGTGCTTCCTTTTGCAATTCTTAGTAGATATTTTTTCACTTCCTGCTCCAAGCCATTGTGGTCTGTTAACATTTGCTATGTTTACTTTGGAGACGATTATAATTCAAGTTAAGAGAAGGTGTTTAATCTCTGTGTTATCAGTAAAAGCTTGTAGAATATTTTTAGCACACTTTTTTTTGGAAAATATTAGGCAAATATTGTACTAAATATTTAAGTACAGGTATTTTCTAAGTATTTTTAAAGGTGAGCCCACATGAAGAAGAATGTCAGTTATGCCCTTCCAGAAACCAAAATATATTTCTCAAGAACAAAATAAGAACTTCTCTAGCTGAAGTTTAACTTTGTTGTTGCTTCTTAGGTTGAGCTTTTAGGCAATTGAGGGGAAATGAGGAGGGCCTTGCTAAGCTACTTTCTTAGGAGAAGTTGAGAATGGTAGTGAGATATGTTCATTTATTTTCTCTTTTCATAGGGAATGCTCTCAGTTTTAGCTCTCTTGAACAGTTTCCTTGCTAAGAAGTCCAAAAATGTTTTGCAGCCTGTCCAGGATCCCAGGAACTCATGCTTTTCCCAGCTGCTGGTAATCCTGTGGTTTTCCATCAGTACTTGTATGAAATAAAATTTACTTAGTTGCTGCTAACCTGAGTTAACTAATTACTTCCCTTTGCTTTTCATCAAAGCATTCTCCAGACATTTGATTTGCTACCTCCTTAATCCATCTCAGTGAAATGAATTTGAGCTAAAGAGTATTCAGAAAAATATTTATGCAGGAGATTGGAGGGCAATAACCTCCAAGTGCATGGAAATGGCCCAGGGCTGTGAGCAGGAGAGAAAAACACTTAATCCAGATCACTATATAGCTGAGGAAAACATAAACTTTCTGGTTTTGTCAGGCTCCAAAATTCATCTCAATCAATCTGTGAACAAAGGAAGCATCTATTTTCTCTGGGTTAATTAGCATTTATTCTGGCCTTCCCATGTGGTCCAATGACTGAACAATGGATTCTTTTGTTCCAGCTCTCCTCTTTACAAAGAAGGTTTAATTACTTCTCCCAGTTAGCCAACATGACATTTAGTTTTAGAGAAGTTTCCAGTTGCCCACAGATCAAGGATAATCTTGCTGGCTGATACCAAGAACCCTTCAGTATAAGAATGCTTGATAGACTGGAATATATTATATCTGAAATTGTGAGAATTGTGAAAATTGGTTATGTGGTATTCAGTCTCCTATGCCTGGCGGAGTGTTTAATAGCTGCAGAGTTAGAAGGGTTACGTTTATTTTTAAGTGTGTGTTAAAATACAGCTTCATGAAAAACTGTGCCAGAACTTCTGGAGTTCTATGTGTAATGAGAATTAAAATGGTTGCTGTTGTGCATCATGAGCTAGATTTTAATTTTTATGGTAGTGGAGTCATAAGCATTGCATATTAAAGGCTTATTTTTAGTGATACACTGAAAAAATCCTGTGTCTAGAATGAAGTTTGGGTTTGTTTTTTTTCTTATAAATTAAAAAGAGGCAATAGTCCTAACCTCAAAATACTTGAGCTGTGTACTTTGAATGTGTATGTCATCATTCCTCCTCAAAATGGCTGGAGAAGACTTATGAACATTTTCTGTCCTCTGGTTTCCTAAAATTGCTTTCATAATTTTCCAGCAGTGAAAGAAATGGATGTGACAAAGGAAGTTCTAAAAGAGCAGTAATACTTTACAGCCTCTTATCCTTGAATAAGGCCTTAACATGACTGAGATAATGAGAACCATTTTTATCTTATTAGTAATCTGAATACAAACAGCATTCAGGGTTTTCACGGATTTTATTAAATTGTTTTGTATCCACAAGTATCAAAATAAGGATGAGGTAGACAACTGTGTCTTTGAAAGTGATGTCTTTAATAAAAACAGATCTTCTCTTTAATAACATTGGTCTTATGCACATTTATTTGTGCTATCTGTAAAGGTGCACATCAGATCTGAAAAGAAAAATAAAATCCTTATTCATAACTGCAATTCTGCTCATTTATCAGCAAAACTGAAAATAAGTAGAAGTCAGGATTTCATGGGACAAAAAACCTGATATCAGTTGAAAACATTTTGAAATGATCATTATTTTTAAGTGCTTATCTCAAACTCATGTTACAACACTACCAAGAGGAAAGAAGAGTGTGATAGCACTGTTTCTATCGTAAATTAGTATCCAGCCTGCAGCTGTGTAGCTCATTAAAAACTGTGTCATTTAGGGATATTTTGAAAACACAGAGGTCCATTAAAGAGACTGGCAGTGTATGGTTGTCAAACAGACATGCAATTATTGTCAAAATATTGCCATCAATTGGATGGGAGAAATTACATGATGAACTGAGAAGCTGTTTTATATCCTTTTGAGATTTTCCAGCACAATTTTTCCTTTGTTCAGGCCAGCCATCACCCATCTTTGAATATGAGGACTCAGAGTGTTTACTGGGAACCTCTGTGAGTACTAATTGCAGCTTCTTCACTCCAGCTTCCCAGGGCTGCAATATTTTCCTCCTACTTTCATACTGCCAATCTATAGCGATTTACATTGCCCTGTCCCAGTGACAGAGATTAACTTCTGGTTGTTCATTAGAAATCTGGTAACATCATTTCATGACATTCACATTACTGTCCAGAGGTGTCTTCTTGTCAGTCTGGGGTCACTGGGGACTCATTTCTTCCCTCCATGGCAGTGACAAAGTACACACAGTGTCTAACTCACACCGCCATACTCTATGGCTGCAGTTCATGTTGTCCACGTGCTTTAGCTCTGCACTGATGTGATTATTTCCAAGAGTCGGTAAAGTCTAAGATTGAGTAAAGCTTGTTAATTCTGTTCAGGTCTCAACTACATCTGCCTTGTGGCTGCAGTTTGTGTAGGTGGCTTGAAGGCAAGCCCTCTACTGTGGCTTGTCCAGAGTTCCCTTTGCTGGCCAGCTTTTGCCTCTGATCACTGAGGAAGTTGAAATGCACTTTATATACCTTTGCCTCTCTCTTTTCCTTCTCATTATAAACTCCGCCACACAGTAAGCAAAACCTCAAGTGATACCCAACCAAATTCTGCTTTTCAAGGTTTAGGAAGCACTTGCATCTAGGGAGGTTGGGGTGGGTCAGGGGTAGGGACAAAAGCTGCTGCTCCTCCTAAGACTTATTTTTTCCTTCACCAGATTCACAGCCTTTCTTTGGAAGAACTCCAGTTCCCCTTTTTGCAGCAAGGAGCCCAGAACTGAACACAAGATTCAATGTGCAGCCTCACCAATGAGGCTTGTACTCACCGAGTACAAGGGGATGGTAACAGCCCCGGTCCTGATGGCCACACTATTGCTGATATTCCATTCACCACCACTCTCTTGGCCCAACCATCCAACCAGTTTTTTACCCTGTAGTAGAGTCAAACAAACCACAGGAAGTCAGTTTTTCCAGGAGAATGCTGTGGAAAACAGTGTCAAAGTCTTTACTGAGGTTGAAATCATAAAATTGATGTTCAATTATGTTTGTAGCTGTTTGACAACCTTAATGAGCAGCTATTTGTAGTGATGATGTTGTAGATAAAACATCTAGCCTTGTCTATTTTGGTTAAAATCTTTTTTCACTTCTGTGTATACAAATTGCCTAATGTCTTACTACTGAAATTACTAGCATTCATTTCCTGCCTTCATATTTTTTTGTCAGTTTGTAAGGTGCTTTTCATTGGGACATGAGAGGAATACAAGTTTCCTATTTTATCAAATGCTGTGTATTTTACTAACTCACTCCTTCCAACACTGTACTGTGAATATGCTTTCATTTTTTTAATTATCCCTTTTCCCTCTGAAAAAAAATCACAAAAATACCTAAACCATCCAACTAGGTAGGAGTATATTTAGTGCTTCAGAAGAACTAATTTTCAGCACATGAAGAAATGTAAGAAAAAATTGTTGTTACAATCTGGTTTAAACTTAGAAAGGCAAAGAAAACTAAGTGTCTGTCTATAAACTGAAAGGAACTTAGAAGGTTCAAAATATATCCCAAAATGATATTAAAACCAAATGAGGTTAAATGTTGGTTCCAAAAATGGATGTATTTTATTTAATCGTAAAAGAGGCAGAGGGAAAGGAAGGAAGTGCGGAAGTGCGGGAGGGAGTGCGGGAGGCAGGAAGGCAGGAAGGCAGGCGGGAAGGCAGGCGGGAAGGCAGGGAGGCAGGGAGGCAGGGAGGCAGGGAGGCAGGAAGGGAGGCAGGAAGGGAGGCAGGCAGGGAGGCAGGGAGGCAGGGAGGCAGGGAGGCAGGGAGGCAGGGAGGAAGGCAGGAAGGAAGGCAGGAAGGAAGGCAGGAAGGCAGGAAGGCAGGAAGGCAGGAAGGCAGGAAGGCAGGAAGGCAGGCAGGAAGGCAGGCAGGAAGGAAGGCAGGAAGGCAGGAAGGAAGGCAGGAAGGCAGGAAGGCAGGCAGGAAGGCAGGCAGGAAGGCAGGCAGGCAGGAAGGCAGGCAGGCAGGAAGGCAGGAAGGCAGGAAGGCAGGAAGGCAGGAAGGCAGGAAGGCAGGAAGGAAGGAAGGAAGGAAGGAAGGAAGGAAGGAAGGAAGGAAGGAAGGAAGGAAGGAAGGAAGGAAGGAAGGAAGGAAGGAAGGAAGGAAGGAAGGAAGGAAGGAAGGAAGGAAGGAAGGAAGGAAGGAAGGAAGGAAGGAAGGCTCTACAGGGTGAGGAATGAAGGCCCTGCATCTGGTCTTCGTGCTGGTTAGGGTCCCCGCTGTGGGTGTGCCATGCCAAAGAGCATAGAATTCCATGGATTAATACGCAATTGGGCCAGGTGGAAATGCCCATGTGTCTTCCTTGCAGGGGGCCAGTTTGACACTGCCTCTGGCAACCCTGAGGGTCTTTGCATCATGCTGCAGTGCTCTGGTGCAGGATCTGGAAACCCCTTTGAGGGAGAGTCTGATGGGCCTTGTCATCCCCTTGTGCTGTGGATAAGCTTTCCCCAAGTGAAGGGTGCCTCAGCTGGGCTCCAATGCTTCAAAGAATGGGCGTTCACTGTTTCTTTTACCAGAGGCTTTCCAACACACACCCAAAGCCCTTCTCCCACCCTTTTGTGTGAGGTCCTGTTAGAGCCTGGCAGCCCTCCCCGAAGGGATTAGGCTTGTGTTTTGTGAATGTCCCCATACCTGAGTTGTTACTTTATCTTATCTTCATCGGGGAATGGTCCAGGGCCTCCATTAGGAGGCCTATTCAAGGTGTGGTGGTATACTCTGTAGCTTTTGTAATACAGTCCTGCTATAACAGGCAGAAGTCTTTCATAAAAATGTTTAATTCATAAACTATAATATTTCAGTCCCTGAAAAGTGGGAGTACCAATAAAAAAGTACACAGAAAAATACTGGACCCAATTCAGTATTTTTTTTCCTTTTAATTGAGTCTTCTGAGAAGATAACATAAAAATACCCACATAAAAATTGCTAATGTAATAATGGCATATGATCCTTCCTTAATCTAACAATTAAATTAAATGTATTTATAAATGGTCTTATTAAATGTAAAGATGTTCTATGTATTAGACATAATAACAATTTTTTTTGTGTTTTGGAGAATAACCCATTTCTGCTAACATCAGACTTGAAGATACAGTTTCACCTTCTCTGTTTTGATTGTGTATTTTTCCAGCTCATCTTTTTGGGAAGGATCAACAGCTAAATGACACTATTATACACACTCAAACCCAAGACTGGAAAGGCTGAAATTTGAGCTCCAGGACTCCCTCCTACTTGCACTTTGCTTGCATAAAGTGAGGTGATTTGGGGGCTGTGAAGCCTAGTAATTCTCAGTGTGCCTAAATAAGGGCAGATCTTTCAAATCTGGTTGCCCTCCAAAAATGTAGTAAGACTGAAAAGCACATAAATTTAAGCAGAACGCTGTGGTGTTGAGCTGTGACCATGCTTTGGTTAAGAACATTAAAGATTCAAAAAAATACACCCACCAACTTTCAAAATTATGACTTGTGACACATTTGTCGTTTGTCAGGCTCACAGCATCAATCAAATCTTGCAGCCAGTGACTGGAGTAATTATCTCATCCAGTGCTGGGTTTAATTATTTTAAGAGACATTTTTAGGGCACTAAAGATGTAAAATCTTTTAAATCACAATGATTTGGAAACAAAAATATTCACTATTCAATGTCCTTAAGATTTTGTGTTTTCTGTTCATAACACATTGACTTACATCACCTGTCATGCTACAGTCACTGATTACTGATGAACACATACTTGACTCCATCATTACCACTTGGGCCAGAAGTCTTTCTCTCTTTCCCTTTACTTGTTCTTCCTCTTTCTGCCAGCTGTATACATTGTGTGAACACAGATTTTCGGTTCTCAGGAACTTCTGTTTTGTATATTGCCTGCTCCACTGATTTTTCTATCCATGAGTGGTCTCCATATTCTGATATTTGAGTGTAGTGTTTTGTATTTGACCAGGATTGCAGTGAGCATTTGATGGTAAATAGCATTATAATGTCATCTTGCACAAATGCTTCTAGCACCCTTCAAAAGGCATAAAGTCAATCTGTCCTACACAGCAAGCAAAAATAGCAACTGTCTACACTTTGTTTCTATTTAGTAAACATCAGAGTAGAAACTGTGTTTGGGTAAGATGTATATGAAATAAAACTTTTAAAAAAGAGAATGATATAGCTGCAACTCCGTGTTATTGGAAACGGTGGAATATTTTACCTTATAAAGAGAAACCTTAAGCAGGAAGGAAGCAACAAGCTCCTTTTCTCATTTGCCAGAAAGAAGTGGCAATGTTTTCAGAGTCCAGAAGGTGAATTGTTTTTTATTCCCATCTCTTACTATATGAATATAAATTGAAGAGATTAAAAGGGATCTAATTTCAGCTTTTGAGATGGAAAGGGGGAAACACTGATGGATTACACCTCCTGTCCTCTGGATGGCATTTCTCTCTCTATTGGGGTGTGCTCCCACAATAATTATGTGGCTTTTCATTAAGATTACTGGGCTGTCACTGCAGTTAGTATTGACAAGATTGAGTGGGTAGTTTATCTGAACTCAGTACAGCGATGCACTGTGAGGTCTGACATAGCTGAATTTCAGATACCGAGACCAAACTCACAGACCAAACTAGTGGTGACTGACCAGAAAATCACCTCTTGGTGAAAAAAAGGAAATAAAAAGAGGTTAGCTGCAGCAAAATTCTGACTTGACTCAAGAATGGTCTTATTTGAATGTGTCAGAAGTGGCGCTCTAATGTGTGGGATTGGCTTGTCATGGATATCTAAACAGTGACTACCTCTTTGGTTAGGGTGGTTTTTCCCTTGAATAAATTTCAGCATTAATAAAGTGGGATTTAATGAGGCAGTGATAGCTTGTATTTACGATCCTTCCCATTCCTTCCTCTTTTGGATTTTGTACCCATTTGTCCATCTCATTTTTCTTCCCACTTACCCCAGTATGGGACAGAATTATTGGGACTTTACTCTTTTTCTGCATATTTTTCAGATTTTGGCCAGTTTATTTGGATTAAAGAAAATATAGCAATTTGGGTCTGTTATTGTTTTAAGAGGAAAGTTTAATTACCTCTGTCCACTTATGTTTATTTTTCAAGCTTAATAGATCATATAATCTCAGGGAGAGTTATTTACATATCAGCACTAGTACTCTGATATACTTGTTTCTATCTACCTTGAAACCAGCAGCAGAGCAAATTTCATTTGATTGTATCACTCTGATTTCTAATGCCATTTGAGAGCTTGATTTCATCAGAGGATTAGGTAAGAACCTGGTTTAAACAACACAGTTCCATTTTGTACTTACCTGCTAACTAATCATATATTCTTAAAGAATCTTTATGCTAGCATTTTAAGTACACAACTTATTTTACGTAAGTCAGAGACTACCTTGTGTACTAAAATTGCATTTTCTTAATAGTCATGTTCCCACAAATTGGCCATTTGGAAGCATGGATGTAACATGGAAAACATTTTGCAACCTTAATACAGTGACTAGTGCCATCAGGAATGTAATAGACGCAGGGGTTTGGTTCCATTGTCCACCCTTGCTAGCACAAGACCTCATAAAGCCTCTTCAGAAGATTGGGTGGCTCAAATCTAGCTACTGTCTCACCCTGAATATTATCTGCAAACATATGAACAGTCAGGAGACCTTGTCTTTCACTTTTGCAAGGCCAAAGGAACCCAGTCTTTGTGCACCTGCCAAGGAAAACACACATAAGTGGCAATGATAAGGACAACAGAAAAGAAGCATTAATTACTTTGAGCAGCATTAGAGTAGAGGGCTCCTGCCGTGCTCACCAGTTACTTGTTCTTCACAGCAGCCTTCTCAGCCGGGGGCTCTAAATCAGCGCTGTCAGAAGAGACAGAAATGACCGTAATGTATTTCTTTATGGTGACAATTTTCTTCATAATGATAGAAAGGTAGTTCTCATGTAATACTCCAGATTTCTGTTTTCCAACTGAGTAGTTCTTATTTTTCCCTATCACTGCATAAATTCAGTCAACTGAGCTTGTCTTGACTCTGTTAGGAGTCTGATCTCTCTGAGCAGCTTTACAGAAAATGATAAATGCAGAGACACTCATTGCAAAACTGATGTGTTTTGTTTTTACTCGGAAATGTTTTCTACTTCCCTCCCCTCTTGCACAGCATGTATTTAAATTATGCTTGGTCAAATTCTCAGATGCCAGATGTAGGATGGGGGAGGGAAGCATCTCTGAAACTTATGTTAATCCAATGCCAGCTAGAAACTGTTTGGTCAGGGTAGATCCTAAGATTCTCTTCCCTGAGAGATCAAACAGAGACATAAGAGATAGAATTTGGTTTCAACAAATATTAAATATTTACAGAATAGCTCTTTCTGTCTTAAGAAGTTACCTATATTTTTTTCAGTCAATGCAGAAAAAAGAGTATTTCTAGGATCTATTAATGTTTCATCTGAACTTCAGCAATCTACCTATAATTAAATGAGTTATGCCTAATAAGTTCTTCTTTTTTGTCACTGACTACAATAGAAGGAGAGTTATTGGTGAGCTCAAATGTAAAGGTCTAGATTAGGTGACACAAATCTCTCCAGAGGCTCTATTTACTTGGATGTTCATCCTTGAAAGAGAAATCTGTAATTTAAACAGTGATATTTTTGCTCTTTGTATGAATATGGTGTGATGCACCTTCTTTTGCTAATTGGTAGATATTCATCTGGAGATAGAGCAGAACCTCCTCATAATGCCTTTTGTATGTGTTGGTGCTCTAAAAGTTAGTGAGGGATGGGACACTACTAAATAAACCCCCAGATTGTAGTGTAGGCTGATCACATGGAGTTTGGTGCTAAAGGTTGGTAGTGTAGTCACAGGTTTTGAGGACGTCTGGATATGTATATTTTAATTATACCTATTTTACATAATTGATATTGAGTTTTTCTTTGTAAATGCATCATTTACAAATTGACCACCATTTTCATTAGGTACCAGATTTTTTTCTTGTCTTTGACTTGTACTTGTTTTTCTTACATGCCTGCTCTTACATTGTGATGTGCACCTGACATTTATTTCAAAAAGATTTTGCCTATGTCTTTGGAAGATGCTTTTTGAGTCATCAAGGTCTCAGATTTTGCACAACATTGCTAGAAAAATACTTAACTACCAGGTCTTTTAGACACAATTGAGTACCTCATTAACACCTTTTCCAAAAACTGTAGTGAGGGTAACTCCTAGAATCTGTATTTTGGAAGAACTTCCTATCAACCTATGGTGTTTTAGCAAGTTAACTAATGATCCTTCCAGGAAAGGTCTCCATGACTCTTTCTTGTTAAGAGTGAAAAAGGATGAAAGTGTGTGTATCAGCAACACGTAAGAGGCAGTAACAAGGGCATTAATCTGAGCTTCAGGAGATCCTTGCTCCAGGATGAGTTTTCTATGTTACTGGATGTATCCTTTAGACTTGGATCTATCCAATATCTTGACTTTGGTAGACACTGGAAAATAACAGACAAAAATTGGTCCTGGTTTCACTTGGGATTTCCATTTCATTACATGACTGTCACACAGTCTGGTTTCTGATTTCTAGCCAAATCTTATGTAACTCTCCACACCTCGCTGAGATAGCTTGTGGAGCTAAGTGCAGCATAAACAGCTATTCTTATAGTTGTTGCAATTCATGGTGGGGAGGAGGGGAAAGTATATAAATCTTGTAAGGGACAATCTCTAGACACCAAACATACTCAGAAAAAGAAAACAAATCCAGTGACACTTTCAAGCCTTTTATAGCTTTATCTATTATGGTTCATATGTCAGTATTTTCACTCTGATGTTTTTTCCCCCATGGAGCTTGAACATATCATTTTATCTCACACCTCAGTTTTCCTTATAGGCTGCTTCATCTCTGCATTCAGAGCTCTTCAATTTTAGTCTGATTTAGGTGGATGAGAAGTGCCTCACTGTGTAAAGGAATGACATAGCCTGAGATTAAAATGCTCTGTTATGTGCCAGCAAAAAATGTCATCTGCTCAAGATGAAGGCCAGAAGTAGGAGAAAAGTCCTGACTGAATTGAGCTTACAGTGTCACGTAGGTATATACACGTGCCTGGTGTGAGGGGGCAGTACCTACAGCATTTCTGGCTGAGTCTCTGTAGTAGACAAACAGTACAATAACTATATCTCTACTAGTAATTTTTTGTCAGATGTCTCATCATTCGCTATACAGGAATACATTATTGCCATTATAAAGAAATTAGGAGTGGTCCTTCACTATAATAATACAGTGTTTCTGAAACCAAATCTGCTGCCAGACACTCCTGAGCATTTGCTGCTTTCATGTGTACTGCAGATGTCAAAGAGTGGGCTCAGAATTCCTGGTTTTCTCTGTGCATGGCTAAATTCAATCTGGAGATGTTGCAAAAAGAAATTATTTGGGATTGTGTTTGTAAGAGGTAGAAGCTGGCATGTGATGTGCAGCCAAACTGATCCAAATTCTTGTGCTGTGGCTGAATCCTCACACAGCAGGGTCTGATGAGAATATGAAACATTTTCAAATCTGTTGTATTTGAAAACTGTGGGGAAAGGGTGGAAGTTCACTTTAAATTAGAGTCGAGGGCGTGGAGAGAGAAAGCCTTGTGAAATGGTACAGAAAGTGTCAGGAGGAGAGAGCTCCAGCACCATGTGGAATCAGGAGAGCAACAAAACAGATCACGCTATCACCAAGAGGGAGGTCATAAGCCCCAGTAAAGAGGAGAGGGCACATCCCTGTTCCAGCCTGTGCTTGCTGGGAGGAGTCCTTTCCCCCTCCCTGGGGCGGCTGCAGATCCGGCAGGACTGCGGGGAAGGAGCGCTGCTCCCTCCCACCCTACCTCGCCTCCTCCGCTGCATCTCCGCTACTTCGGGGGTTTCGCGGGGCTGAGCTACCCAGATGCTGTTTATTTTGCAAAATGTGGAAGATAATTGCATTTCCGTATAAGTACACAGAGAGATTTTGTGTATGCATTCGTGTGCGTGTGTGTGTGTGTGTGTAATATTTTAAGCTGTCTGGCACATTAATTTAGCCACCTGTCCTAGCCCCTTTCTGCTGCACAAATTAGATTGTCTCAAGGGAGCCTGTGCAGCTGATTGGGTCTGCCTCGTTACTAAGGCAACCCTTCTCCTCTCCGATATATGCTTTATAGCTCAGATTCACCAAGCAAAAAATGGAAGGGAAAAAAATGTGCTTCAGACCCTGGGGATACCAGTACTTAATAGATGCTCTTAGCAGACTTATTTATTCAGACAAGAACGCAGTTTCTAAATGTGGGAGAGTGGTGAAGCAAGTAAAGTCAAATATATATGAAGGGGATGATAAGGACCAAATTAAAGGCTTTTACAAATGCCGTATGAATCTTAAATTAGCTCTTCTGTGTGTAGTTGATGCAAAGGTATCATGACTGGATATATCAGCAGCTGTCCCTTTGAAGGTCATCCCTGAATAGAAAGAACAACAGAAATTCTTTATGCCAAAAAACCCACAAATGTAGGGGAGGAGTCCTTATGTCAGACTGGCTACAGCCCAAATGATGTTTTATGATCATTTTTCGGAACAAAATTTTTAGTTTGTTCCTGCTTCCTGCTTTTAGATGATCTGTATTGATTGAATACACCACAGATACAGTGTGCATTTTATGATGAAACAAGACATGATTTCATCTTTGGAGAAGGGCTTCTTAATCTCATTATTTTTTCAGCGACAAGTACAGGAACATGATAAGCACAATAAACATGATTATACTCAAGGATGGATAAGGGATTGAGGTAATTATATATGTAAATGAGAAGGAGGGATGGATCTTTGAGCTGTAAGTCCTAACCTTTCCTGTGAGGACTTGTGTTTGAAAGTATAAATTTGTTTTTGCATCGGCCCAGGCAATATGCAGTTATAGTCAATGATGTACCTGTTTATGTCTTCATCTTGTGGTCAGTCCATTAATTGTAGATAATTGCCTCTGTATTGTTATGCTGAGGGGATCAAGGGAAATGTTGTTTGGATATTCAAAAGTCTATGTGTAGATAGGATTGCAGTGAAGATACTCCAAGGGTGTAGATTTGCTTGTATAGATGGATTTAGATGCTTATATCTCAAGGAAAAGCTGATACATATAGCATTTCACAAAAAACAAAAAACAAAACAAAACAAAACAAACCCCCCCAAAAAAAACAACAACAAAAAAAAGAGATTATCAAGGAAATTCAGCAAGTTGTATTTTGGGGCTAAGGGCTTGTATTTTGCATCCTATTAAATAGCAAAAATCATAGAATCATAGAATGGCTTGGAAGAGACCTTAAAGATCGCTTTGTTCCAACTCCCCTGTCAGGGGCAGGGACACATTCTGCTAGACCAGAACCTGCTCCAACCTGGCCTTGAACAAATACAGGGACTGGACAGGCACAACTTCTCTGGACAACCTTGTTCCTGTGCCTCACCACTCTCAAAGTAAAGAATTTCTTCCTAATATCTAATCTAAACCCTCGCTATTTGTCATGTAAGGGCATGATTTGTACATGCCCTTGTAAAAATTTCTTTCCATCTTTCTTGTAGGTTCCCTTCAGGTATTGGAAGACCACATTTAGGTCATTCTGAAGTCTTCTCTTCCAGGCTGAACAATCCAAATTCATTCAGCTTTTCAAGAGAATCCGCAGCCTTTGAAATTCCACCCTCCATTGCCAGATCTTCTAGCATCACAGGCAACATCCAACTCAAAGTAGAAGACCTGACAAACCTCACTGCATTTGACTTGGTGAAGAGGAATGAAATTTCAGGAGTTGATATCCTGTAGGACACAGGATATGTACCTCCTCATGATTCCCTGGGATGCAAGCTAATATTTTTATTTAATTTGCAGTAATACAAGTGGTACTGATCATATGAAACTCAAATCTTGTTAGAAGTTAATTACAGAATTTGATGCCTTTCCATGCTAGGGTGAACAGAGAAAGGTCATTTCACTATTTTGGAAGACCAAGTTTCCAATGCAAGTCAAAGTAAATAAAATGTTAGTGGATTCATATTACTCCAATGTTCATGTCTCATTTTTCCACACATAAATTTAACTTCCGCTGCTCACATCTTCTTTAACTTCTTTCAGTTTAAGATTTTTTTTTTAAAGCACTATGAAGAAAATAGTTCTATTGTCACTGATAATCTGCAATCTACAATTTTTTCCCCTGAATTTATGACAGTATAAGCTTTTGTGGATTCCTTTATCTTTGGCTCTATCCTTGACAGGCTCTCCTTTCTGAGATCGAACCTTGATCTCAGAAAGTGTACTGTCTTTTGATATTTTTTATCATCTTGAATCACCTTGCCTATTCTCTTTTACAAAGTTCATTTGTATATGGAAGGAGTATCTTCATTCAGGCAGCTAAAAATTGTGTCAACAGGTGGCTGAAAACAAAGCTGAAAATGATTTTTAAAATACCACTGTTCTATGTGAAAGATTTGTATCCTATGCCACTGGATATCCTACAAGAATAGATTGAAATTTAATTTTTTAATTTTCATTATAAATTACTTACACTTTGTTGATTAAAATTGCATCTCACAGATGGTTTTAATAGTTTAACTGGTTGGTTACATCAGAACATAAGAGACTTTCTAACATAACTGTCTTGTGACATAGGTTTCCCTGACACCTGAGAAGTCATTCTAGAAGATCCAATTGTTATTCATTCTAGTTAAAAGTTTAAGGCCACCCTCAAGGGGTTATGACATCTTTCTAAATGTTATTCAGCATGAATATCATAATGCTGTTGTCCTACATCAATTCATACACACTTTCAAATGTCTGGCCATTACTTTTGATGGCCTTATACTTCACAGTGACTGTTGGCACACATACCTCCAATGTCACATATATGCTATAAAATACAGGATTTTTCTGTATTAGAAGAGCATGGGTTAGAGATAATTTAGGCAAAATTGACACCCACAATGAGTGTTGGGGGATCTGGTAGATATTATTGCTGAGACACTCTCCTTTGAAAGGTCATGGAGAACAGGAGAGTTGCCTGAAGACTGGAGGAAAGCCAGAGTCACTTCAGCCTTCAGAAAGGAGAATAAAGGGGACTCAGGCCAGTTAGCCTCCCCTCAGACCCTGAAAAGGTGATGGCATGATTCATCCTGGATGTTATCAATAAGCACGTGGAGGAAAAGATCACCAGGAGTTGCCAACATTGATTAATCAAGGGAAAATCATGACTGACCAGCCTGATAGTCTCCTATGATGGAATGGCTGGGTAGATGAAAAGATAGCAGTTGACCTTGAACTCAGCAAGGCTTTTGACACTGTCTTCCACAACATCCTCATAATTAAGCTCCTGGAGTGGGTGTCAGATAAGTGGACAGCGAGGTGAATTGAGCACTGGCTAAATGGCAGGTCCCAGAGGGTCAGAATCAGCAGCCCAGGGTGTAGCTGGAGGCCTGCAGCTAGTGGTGTTCACTGGAGTTGAAAGCGGGTCCATTCTTCAACCTAATTCATCAGTGACATGGATGAAGGAGCAGAGTTTATGTTTAGTGAACTTACTGATGATTGTAAACTAGGACAAAGTGGTTGATACACCAGAAGGCTGTGCTGCCATTCAGTTAGACCTGGACAGGTGGCAGAATTGGGTGGAGAGGAACATAATGAAGTTCAAGAAAGGCAGGTTCTGCACCTGGGGAGGAATAACCCCATGCACCAATGCAGGATGGGGATTGACCTGCCCACATAAGAGAGGACTGAGAGGGGACCGTATCAATGCATACAAATACTTTCAAGGAGGCTGTCAAGAGGGTGGGGTAAAACTATTTTCAGTGGTGCCCAGGGACAGGACAAGGGGTAAGGAGCACAAATTGAAATAGAGGAAGTTCCATCTGAATATGAGGAAATACTATTTTGCTGTGAGGGTGACAGAGCATTGCAACAGGCTGTCCAGAGAGGTGTTGGAATCTGTTTCTGGAGACAGTCAAAACTTATCTGGATGCGATCCTGTGAAACTTGCTGTTGGTGAACCTGCTTTAGCAGAAGGGATGGACTAGATGATCTCTGAAGGTCCCTTTCAAACCTAAGTATTCTGTGATTCTGTGACATGCATTGGTGAAAATGTAGGTGACCAGAACTGTACTTTTTGCCTAACAGGATAGTTTATGTCAAACCTGTGTTTGCTGAACTTGTAATTAACTGAGTCTCAGGAACTTGCCCTGTCAGATTAAGAAGAATACAGAAATACCCTTATGTTGTGGTTTAATTCCAGCCAGCAACAAAGCCCCATGCAGCAGCTTCATCACTCTAACCAGCAGCAGGATCAGGGAGAGAATCAGAAGGGTAAAAGGCAGAAAATCGAAGGGGTTGAGAAAAAGACAGTTTTAATAGGGAAAGCAAAAGTGATGCATACAAGCAAAGCAAATCAGGGAAATAATTCACTGCTTTCCCATAGGCAAGCAGGTGTTCAACTATTCTCCAGGGGAGCAGAGTCCCGTCACACATAATGGTTATTTGGGAAGACAAACACGATCACTCCAAATATCCCCCTTCCTCCTTTCTTCCTCCTCATTTTACATACTGAGTATGATGGCATATGGTCTGGAGTATCCCTTTGGTCAGTTTAGGTCACCTGTCCTGGCTTTGTCTCCTCCCAACCTCCCAATCACCCCCAAATTCCTTGCCAGTGTGGATGTACAAGAAGCAGAAAAGGTCTTGGGTCTGTGTCAACTCAGCAAAAACAAAAACATCTCTGTATTACCAACCCTGTGTTGAGTATCCAAATCCAAAACATAGCCTTGTACTAGCCACTGTGAAAAAAATTAACTCTACCCCAACCAAAACCAGCACACCTTAGCAGAGAAATTTTAGTTTAAGGTTCATTTTGCACTCTATTTCTTTTCTGAAAGTAGACCAAAACAAATGAAAAAAGCTTTAGAAAGTGACTCAAGTTCACTGTGGACTAGAAATGAGAGTCATATGGATACATACCACCTATATAAAATTTATAGCCTGAAATCTTCATTAGATGAAAAAGCTGACAAGTACTTTCAGGAAAGTATTTAAAGCAGACCAGTGCCAGATTACTGGAAGACTAAAGCAGTAAATGATGACTGTTATGCCTTTCCTCTGCATATTCAGTTGGGGGAGAATAATCCATAACATTAAGGTTTCTAAATGGGATATTTGTTACACAGATGTATGTTTTACCCTGCCTTTTAAACTGTAAATGCCAGAAGAGACTGTAGATCTGATTGCCTTCCTTACCAACTACATTTAATTCTGCATGAAATACTCTGATTTTTTTTGTGAAGTGCAGATTGACAGTGTAAGTCTGAAGGATAGGTAGAACAGTTGGGTGTGAGGTGTGCAGTGCTCATGAAGGTGATTCAGCAGAGCACTGTGGAAGACCTTGCAGTGGTATCTGTAGTCCCACGAAGGTGAGAAGAAGTAAGACATGCACCCTGCATCAATGAAGAAAAGTGTCCCAATGGCTGTGCTCTGAGGATGGTAGCAGGAAGCAGGTCCCACTGTGAAATAGTATGATCATGGGAGGTATATACAGGGAATTAATAGCCAGAAGACTAACTTCTGTAGACAGTGTTGCTCAGAGACATACCAAACTACAAACTCCAGTTTTAGTGTCCACATTTTACTGATGTCCAGTTGATCTTAGAGAAAACCACAGAAAGAACTTAAATGTTACATGTAGTGTCCCAAAGAGCACAATCAGTCACAAGAGGATGTGAAAGTTTAGATTAGGTTAAAAAAGTTGGACTAGGACTAAGCTTGGAAATTCAGCTCTGAAAGCTAGAAAAGAAATATGTATCTGGAAACTGAAAACAAATGTTAAAATCAGCACAACTAAAACATATGTTAAAATGAGCATCATTAATTTCCACTTGGAACAGCTATCTCTTAATTTTATCAAGGAATGTTTTTGAACTTGTGCCTTAGTAATTTATACATTATTTGGCTCAGTGTAGTACAAAGATTATGTGCTGGTCTGCTATGTAGGAAAAAGCAAGTTCAACACATTGTTCCTAGTAGATATTCCACTTAATTAATATGAATTCCCTTCCATTAGGGTAAACTGAAAATCTTCATTTTCTGTGCTTATTAAGATACAAATTATGTATGCTCCATTTCCAGTGATGTTAAATGAAATCCAGTTTATCATCAGGTAGGTCTGTGAGTTTTATGAGGGAATTAATGAGTGAGCTTGTAAAAGTCACTCTTTTTCAGGGAGTACTTTTATTGGGTTTGTATGGCAGGGTTTTGGTGGTGGTGGAAGGGGGTGCTACACACAAGGGAGTGACTTGTGTGAGAACCTGCTAGAGGCTTTTCCATGTCCAACAGAGCCAATGCCATCTGACTCCAAGACGGACACAGAGCTGGCCATGGTCGAGCCCATCTGGGATAACATATTTATGAAGGGGGGGGAAAAGCTGTGCAACAGCAGCTGTAGCTGGGGAAAGGACTGAGAATATGTGAGGGGAGCAGCCCTGCAGACACCAAGGTCAGTGGAGAAGGAGGGGAGGAGATGCTCCAGTCACTGCAGCAGAGATTCCCCTGCAGCCCGTGGTGCAGACCATGGTGAGTGAGACAGCTGTGCCCCTGCAGCCCGTGGAGGTCCATGGGGGAGCAGAGATCCACCTGCAGCCCCTGGAGGGGCCCACACTGGAGCAGGTGGATGTGCTAAAATGAGGTGTTTGCCCCATGGGAAGCTCATGTGGGAGAAGGCCCCTGGAAGGACCTGTGTAGAAAGGAGCCCATGCTGTAACAGGTTTGCTGGTAAGATTTGTGATCCCATGGGGGACCCACAGTGGAACAGCCTGTTCCTGAAGGACTGCATCCTGTGGAATGGACTCTATGCTGGAATACTTCATGAAGAACTGCAGCCCATGGAAAGACCCTGCTTTGGAGAAATTAATGGAGAACTGTCTCCTCTAGGAGATGATGCTGAAGCAGGGAAAGTGTGTGAAGAGACCTCCTCTAGAGGAGAAAGGAGCAGCAGAGATAACATGTGATGAACTCACTGCAACCCCTATTTCCTGTCTCCCTGTGTTGCTGTGGGTAAAAGAACTCAGGAGTGAAATTGAGACCAGGAAGGAGGGAGGGGTGAGGGGAAAGTGCTTTTGAGACTTCTTTTTCTTTCTCATTATCATACTCTGATTTGATTGGTAATAAATTAAACTAATTTCTGAATATTGAGATTGTTTTGCCCCTGATGGCAACCGGTGAGTGATCCCTCCATGTCCTTATCTTGACCCAAGACCTGTTTTTTATCAGTTCTTTCCTCTGCCCAGCTGAGCAAGGGTGTGATAGAACAGTGTTGTTTGGTACCTGCTATCCTGTCAGCATGAACTCACCACAGCACTGTGTGCCCCAAGGAAATAAAATATACCTCAAGTATCAGAAGACCTTTTCTTCATGCACCCTCTTTTTATGTAGCTGTTTCTTGAAGTTCTGTCTTAAATAAAATGTCAAATTTTTATCAGAGGCATTTACTGATTAACAGTACAGAACTGAAAAGAGACAGGGGCAGAGTCCTTAGTTCAGGGTCCTGTCACTTGCTCTGATATTGTTCCCATAATGTGATTAAACATTACTTTAAAAGATATTTATTGTCTTTCTTGCCCTTTCCACCTACTTCAATCATATGAGGAAACTGTTATACAGCTTGGTTGCTTTGCTATCTAGACATATATAATTCCCAGTCAGTTTACAATCATTTATTTTGTGTCAACATAGTCTTTTAACTTCTGTCTTCCTTCTGTACCTCTTGGTACATCTATAGAGACCAATCAAACCCCTCTCGTCCTTTAGGCCTGGCCTGCAAAATAGCTAATCCACTCTTGTAAACGTATCCTTTTTTCTGAATAACCTAAATATACGTTCAGGTACATAAGCAATCAGAAGCGCACAAAACACAGAAGTGTCTTAGTAATGCCTAGTACACTTACATAAATATTTGTCTAAATCTACTGGGAAATACCTTATCTAAGTTGTCCTAAGGTGCTGAAGTCACATTTTCCTCTCTCTTGTCCATATTACAGCCATCCTTGAATTTATGTTCTTGAAATCTTGTTATCTGCTGACCTCCCTCTGACAAATTGCTACAGCCACAGTGTGATGTGGCATTTGGTATAATTAAGTGCATCCTATTTCCTCTGTCACTCTTCCTAAAGTAAACTCTTTTCATTTTGTCATCTACTTATTACAGTAGCAAGTTCTTACTTTAGAATCCAGATGAAGAGTAAAATTGTTGCTGAATTTTGGGTTGTGGCACTGTAAAAACATCTCTTTGAACAGAACTGAACTGTATGATAAAGCTACTCAGAAAGACATTTTACCACCTTTGCTGCCTACATTGACCTTTAAGCACCTTTGTCCTGTAAAAACTTACTGTGTTTATTGGTAAACTTAGTTCTAATAAGTTTCCTTCAGAAGCAACTGCTGTGGCTTCTCCCTTCTCCCAGGTCTCTGTCTACCTTATAAATCTTATTTGTCTCATTATCCAGGGTTACAACATGGTTCTCTCCCCCTGAAGTGTTAGAAAACTTTATGAAGTTCAAATGAAATACTTTCTTTTATCTAAAGATTTATTAGATTAGCTTGCTTCATCATAAGCCAAAAAATACTAGTTTTCTTCAAAATTTTCTTTAAACCTTACATGCTAGGGAAGCTATTTTAGTTGCCTTGAGGTTGTACATTTATTATATATAATACCTTGAGTGGGTCTTACAAACATATAGGATGATTATGCTTAACTTGTATCTTATGCTTTCCCTTCCCCATTAAATGCGTCATTAAAATACTGATTTCCCCAAAATTTCCAGGAATATGTAACTGTTCTTTAAAGAATTTTAGAAATGTTATTTTCATATCCATCTGTCTCAATCTTAGCAGACAGAACTTCTGAGCATTGTTTCAGCATCAGCTCTGATAATTCCCATGATGAGACATACATTCCTATAAACTATTTTATTTGTGCCCCAGGTTCAGAACTGCTCTTGTTTAAAAGCTGAGGTAAAATGTTCACTTACAGTCATTCATATATTGTCTTTATGTTCATTGTCACTGCATAATGGCCTGTCTCCCCTTCCACCTCCTTAATTCATGTAAATTATGGACATTTTGTAATTGCTTTTAATATTCTTAGTGTAGTTTAGTTCAGCCTAACTTCTACTGAATCATACTTTTCTCCTTTATTTTTGATCTCTAGAAGAAAATATTATTATTTGCGATTTCCCTGTATTTTTGTCTGCTTTTTGCATGGTAGTTATTCATCCTCCTTGAGCAGGTATTCAGCTCCTCCTTGAGTAATTTTCATATTTTTAGGCAGCTTCTAGAAAATTGTTTGTACTTTCTATTTGAAATCTGAAGTTTAAATTCTTGAACTTTTTGACTCCCTAATTTCTCAGTGGTTTTCCCAATAAAGTAATTTCAATTATAGCTAAAATTAATCTTTTTCATTATTTATTTAAGGCAGAGAGTTCAGTTCATGATCACTGGATCCATGCCCATTTTTTGATGCCTGATTATTTTAAATCATACTGCTTAATTAATTTATTTATTAAAATCTTAAAATAACTTAATTGTTTCAGATTTTTTTTTGTTACTATTACCACAGTGATACTACTTGACTTCTCTATTTTTGCAGTATCAGTTTCTTAACCTCATGCAGTTTTTGCTACTATTTACATTGTCAGCTCTAGCCTTATCTCCATTTGACCACTGATTCTAGACCAAATATAATCTACTACTCCAGAAGAATGGCTCCATACCGTTACTGTTTATTGCTTTAATATACAAAATCATTATCACAATCTCATTTAATTATCACTTTTTATATACCTTTCTTCCATGTAGTATTTTGACAGGTAGACACAGAAGACAAAAAAGTTTGAGTCTTATTCCATGTACAGTTCTGACACATCTCTTGCAAGTTGTGCATAATTATGGGACATGTATGTATTTCTAGCCATTCACTTTTATGGCTTCCTGCAGTGGTATATCCACAGCATAATTTGGTTTTGCACCATCCAAATTTTTAAGTGGAATAAGCACAGTATTTCATTGCCTATATAAATGACTATAGATACTTTAAAATGCTTTTCAAAGAAACATAGCATTCTGGGAAAGTGGTCTTGCTTTGCCAAAGCCAGTACATGGAGTTACATCAAATTCATCTTTTTCATTTGATTATCAAGAAAAGGTGTAAAGATTCTTGGAACTGTATAACATATCTGTACTTTATCTTCCAGAGTACAGCTTGATGTCTCAGATATAGTCAGGAATATGGTTTCTAACAAACCAGGAAACACCTCTCTCCTAGTCTTTCAAATTACAGGACCAAAATCTGACAGTGACCTGTTCATCCTGACCATAAATAGTCCCATTTACTCCCTAAAGTTTGTTCTTTGCTATAAAACTCCTATCTGTAGAATGTATGAATGGACTTAGATGTTGGATGAAAAATAAACACAAAGACTGCTTTTGACTCGGCTTCCTCTACTTTTCTGTCTTTTGTGTCTATCTGTCAGATGTATTTAAACATTACTTTGGTGAAGCTTTTTTTGAATCAGAGTGGTGGTTGGATGCTATTCAATATAAATAGCAAGATACAAAACAATGGACACAGAAAGTAATTTAGTATTGATACACTGTAAGAGTTAGGCAGAGTGATTTAATTAAATTCTAGTGGAAAGGTACTTAACCTTTTCTATTAACCAGAAATTTATGCACAAAATGCGAAGACAAAGGCAGTTTGCATTAAACACTAACTTCTTCTAACTAAAGAGCTGTAGAGAGATTGATTGCATTTGCTTAAGAGGGAGCAGTGCTGCAAATTTCTTAATTCAAGTGGCTTCCATTTAATTGTCAAGTGGCTCCAGAAAGGAACAACTAGCTGAGAATAAATGAGGCACCTTTGTTTCTGCTTCTTCCTAAGGACCCATGTTTATAATTGGAACATGCAGAAGATTCATATATTGAAAGGGTCTTGAGCTTACCAGTTTGGTGTCTAAATATCCATACCCAGGGAGAGAGAGAATCAGGGACAGCGAGAGATTTACGGGTGTATCCCTACCCCGTACTCCCTAGACCACAGTGGGAGAATATTTCAGCTGTGGGAGATGGTTGTCTTTCTCTGAAGCCCAGCATATGCTTTCCTGTCAGGCACATTTTCTTTCACTGGTCACAGTTACTAAGGAAACCACCTCTTCTGTGTGAAGGCACTGTAGGTGCCTCTTTTGGGGGCTTGAATCTGGGACTGCAGCCAGCCACAGCTTGCAAATTGAAGCCTGTACTTCAGCATACTTACCCTTTGACGCGACTGTATATACATAACGTAATACGGTGAGCTTCTGCACGAGGGAAGTGGCTGAAGGACGAGTTCTTCAGGGAGGGAGGGCCAAGAAAATCTCCCTCCTTCCTTGTTCTTGAAGAGTGGTCAGCAATGCAAGCCACAGCTTATGGGATGCTGGGAAGAGACTGATTTAAGTTCTCTTGGGAAACCTGATACCAGATCTACAAAGTGTTGCAATGAACATAAAATATTAATCATAAAAGATATCAGGGTAGTAACTGTAACAAAAATCCTGAAACTCATGAAGTTATATATATGATGAGATGAGCTGACAAGCTCAGGAGTATATGAACTTGAACTGTCTCTGGTTTCATCATTCAAATCATGTTGCTAACCTACAAGCTCCAGTGATTCAAAATGAGGTGACTTAAGAGATCACTGTTGCTGCTGTACATGGCTACTGATTTAAAGTCCCTTTGTCCTTACATGAGCAGAAGAGGAGCTCATGATTCCAGTGAAGTGTGTCCTTTAAACAATACGAAGTATTGTTTAGTACTAGTTTATTTGTTTATATTGTTTAGTGCTAGTATTGTTTAGTACTGATACTAGTACACTCTTAATAAAAATATATTTAATATTAAGTACAAAAAATTTACATCTGTGAATACCTGAAACAGTGACACTGCTGTCTAAAAGGTTGTGAGATTAAAATATTAATTAATTAGTTGATGGATAATTCTGGGCACCACGTAGCAAAACTCAGAGTTTGTGTTCATCCCTCCATGGCAATGAACAGTGCAAGCTGTGGGCTACAAATACTATCAGTACTGATAAAGGAGGAGGTTGGTTTAGAGATAGCGTGTAGTAATTTGAGATCCTTCTCAAGCATGCCATAGTTACTTCCCTTTGCCTTGAGATATGACTTTGGAGACAAAGTCCACAACCATTTTTGGACTCCAACTCCCATTAAGGTATGGAGCTTCTCACGCATTTCAGTGGAAGTTCTAAGTTCCCTTAGTCAACATGAACTTAGACCTCAGCAAGTCAGAGTTAACCCAAAGGTTAACACATGTGCAGTCTCTTTGAGGAGCCTGCAACATCTGTTTTCATGTAGAGTAAAGATACATATATATGAAATCACTTTCTCCTACCTTCTCTACAATTAGATGGTGACTCTTGAGTTAACTCTTTTGTGCACTTATACAGTTATTACCATAACAGGTCATTGATTTCAGCTGTGACCTCTGCCCTTGCCAAAGTGCAGTGGTAGTCTTCATGAAAATGAGTATTTCAAGCTGTCCTGTCAGCATAAATAGAAATGAATTTTAATGACTGTAAACAGATTATATGTTTACATTTGCCTCCTTTCTGCATTTAAAGTTTTCAGTGTTTAACACATCAGTTACTCTGAAACAAATGATACGGCTTGCATTTAAAAAGCAGCAGACAGAGCACAGTAGTAGGCTGCTAGACTGAAATTCCTCTTCGGATTCTGAATTTTCCTACCACTTTCGAATGTAAAATCCAGTTGTAGAAGTCTCATCAAGAGAGAAGACAGCTGAGTGAGTTGTACAGCCAGATAGTTAAAATTTCTTTAGATCTTCATTATCCATGGCTAGAGATTTAAAAACATAAATAATCAAATCAATTTAATTTGAATTTTGCTATTCATAGAAATTGCGTCTAGAACACAGTATATTCCCTTTACAGTAGATAAGAATGATAATCGTTTCTGTTAGCCTTTCCCTTCGAGTTTGCTCTCTTGCTTGGTCTGTGGATATATCCTCCCTGGATCACTTGGAGCTAGATGTGCAAGAGTGCAGTTGCATTTATAGGCACATGATGGAGGAAGGGAAGGGTGGTGCAGTCACAGCAGATCCTCAGCTTTTAGAAACAGATGATTTGCTGCAAATACTTTTTGATGCCTGCAATATGTGCTCAGTGTAAACAGGGGGTTCTGTGATCAGCTAATGAACTAATGAAGCCAGATTTCCTACAAATTTCTGTCTCTTGATTGATTTTTTAACTGAGATACCGTTTCACATTATATTATGCCTAAAACATTCTAACTGCAGAGCATGCCAAAAGAGGCAGTCCTGGTTCTTTACTCACTTTCTACCATGTGCTACCACTGCAACAGATCTAGCAATTATCCTGCCTTGAGATGAATTTGAAACCTTCATATTTGGGGGGTGGGGGTGGGGGGGTGGGGGGTGTTATTCCAACTGGATCAATGATTATCTCTAAGATCAGAACCTCTCTGCCAAGTCTGAAATTTAGTCACTAAGCTCTGAAAATTTTAGACAAGGAAGTGAATGTGTCTACAGGCATATGCATAGGTTGGATGTTTAAGAGGAAGGACTGTGTGCTGCAGTCTGATATTAGAGTGGAGTTCAATGAATAGCTAATATAATAAATGTGTCTTTGAAATGTCTCTGTAGCCTGTGAAAATTCATGCTGGAGAAATACAACACCTAAAACTTCAGGACATTAGAGATACAGTTGACTACGTTACAATTCAGGATACTGATACATCAAACCTTCTGGCTGGATTCCCTATAATTTTCAGGGGTCTAAGTGGTATGTATTCAATTCACTTTGATGAAATGAAAATGTAAATGTCACTAGTGGAATATGTCCAGATGTTTCACTTGATACATGTGTAACAGGTACCATTGAAAAGAGTTTATATTTATTGTAAAGCCCAGAGTAAAATCAGTATCAGCATCTAGGTAAACTAGTAATATGCAGTCAAACTTACCAAAAACACTTTCAGGAGAATAATAGAGGAATAATCAGCTACTCTGAGGGTGATGACTTTTGAATCATGTATGGTGGTACCCACTGAGCAGAAAAGCAGACTGGTGCTTAAACTTTGATGGACTTGCTTGAATTATCTGTATGTGGATCAACAAACTATCCAAGTGGTTTCAGCAACTGCCCTCAGAATTATTGCTGTGTGTGTAATACTTGATGTTGACCTAAGGCTATTTGGGAGACTTTGTTTTAAGTGCATTTTCTTTGCATTTGTAAACGAAGCAGAAAGTGTGTCTGGACTGTATGCAAATGTGCACTCTGATCTGTTGACATCTGACACTTCATGATAGTCATGGTCCTTAGTGCCTGGCCACTTCCTCTGTTCTCACTACATTTCTTCCTCTGTTCTCACTACATTTGTCACACTTACCACTTGCTCTGATAACCACTAGGCCAGCTCAGTGCTGTGTCCTGGGTAAGTGCTCATCTGGAGGCCTTGCTTGCTGCTCCTTTAGCTCCAGCTGGGGATGTGCTTGGCTTAGCCATTGCAGAAACTCTGTGCCTCCCCTCTCCAGTTCCACTCACCCTGGCAGGTGGCCCATCTGTGTGCTGGCATGTGTGTTTCAGTCTGATGCACTGCAGTAGCTTTGGGGACCTGAGTGCAAAGCCATCATTCAGCTCTGGCATTTTCAAGGCCTGACAGAAGGGCCAGTTTCTACCTTGTCAGCCACGCTTCAGCTTGAGTTCTTGTGACCCCAGGACCTGGATGCTGGACTGATGCAGTGAGCACTGCTGCCTTGCTGGTGGACTGCTTCACAGTGTGAGGAGAGTCCCATTGCCTCTGTTTCAGCATCTGCAAAATGTATGAAGTCAAACTCAATATTCTTCAAACGCTTTGATCTGTGCATGATGTGGGTTGTAAAACAGCTGGAAAAAACCCCACTGTGACAATTACACTAGTTCTGATCTACCCTTCAACTTTCCTGGCATAGCTAGAGTAGGAGAGCATGTATGGAAGCTGTCTGGAGTAAAAGCACAAAGACATTTCCCATCTTACTAATATAATTTAAATTTAATTTGGTGAACAGATATAAGCAGTGCCACAAAAATAGTGGTTTTGTTAGCATCAATCATACCTGCACTAAAAGTATTTGGCAGAGTTATGCAAAATAACTCTTTCTATATACAGGCATGGAATATATTTGCTCCTACCTTCCACAGCACCATTTTTAGAAGAAATCTTTGGTATTCATTACTGACACTAGTTACTATTTTAGTACCATATTTGTGGCAGCATTTTACTCACATTTTCTTCTTGGTAAGCAGAGCTGTCCCCTTTCAATTAGCCTTCACCTCTCCCCTTTCCTGCAAAATCAAACAACTTCTAAGCATTGGAATGGATTTCAGAGGGACTGGAGGGTGGGGAGGGGTTGTGCCTGCTGGTGTTACCTACCACCCTCTTACTTTTATATCCTTATAAAGGTATACCGTGCAGTAAACATTAAGTAACTTTAATTCTGGACTTCTCACCTTTTGCTACTTGTGGTAATTCTATCAAAGAAAGTTCTTTGGTATTATTTTACAGAGTAAATTTGCTTTGCCTTCTTTGTGAGGAATCTGGGGGTGGCTGGTTTGGACTGTTGCTAGCTTGGGAAATAAAAACACACATATCTGTCCTTATTTATCCTGATGAGAAAAAATGCACTCTAGATCTACCCAGAGGAATATTAAATGATAGCCAGGTTTCCAAACTTTTGGTTACATAAGCAATTACATTTAAAATAAAAATACTATCTTATTTAGCTAGGTAAAATCTAAATGAAGGACAATAACTTTCAGTGACTCTTGCTTTCCTAGTCAAAAGATTTAGACAATACAATCTGGGGATTTTTTAAAAATTAATATTAATTTTTAATTTTCGTTTAAAATGACATTTTTTGTAAGAGCAATAACTGACACCACAATAGTGATGCCATAAGGATACTGTTTAAAAGGGAAACTAGAAAACAGGGCATTCATCTATAGCTGACTAATGTTTTTCATGTCTCCTAGTCCACAAAAAAAGAAAAAATCAAATCTAAATCACCCACATGTAGAGACTCTTTCAGAAGCTGCCATTATACATTACTGCTTATATACTAGTGCCCAAAGGTGCCAGGGTAGTGCTTCAATCAGAAAGAAAAAAAAAAAACCCCAAGCATTTGTGCAACCTCACCAAAAGATCACTCAGCCCTCTCACAGTATTTGTAAACCAAATGTCAATTGTAGTGTTAATAAAAATATACTATGTTATATATTATGTAAATATAATATGTTAAATAAACATTCTATCCTTCTAAAATACAAATTTCAGACCATCTCTGTTCCAAATGCATGTTCTAGACTACAGGGAGCTGCAACAAATAAACTTTTACATGTTCATATTGAAAGGCAAGCAGTGAACATGTCTATGCTAGCTGGGTTTTGATGGCAGCATTTCTCTCAGCAGCTATGGAGTTAGCTTTCTGCTCTTGTTGGTGGACACTACTCTTGTGATTCTACAAAGATCCATAAATCCTTATTTTTGTTTTATGTGAAAGATATTAATGTTTAGGTACACCAATATATCTGTTGTGGCTTTACTCCAGGCAGCACTCACTCAATCCCCTCCGGTGGCCTGAGGGAGAAAATAAGATATGTAAAAGTCACAACACTAGTGGGTTAAGATAAAGATAGTTTAGTGGAGCAGAAAAGGGAGGAAAAAGATTGTAATGATAATGATGACAGAAGAATTAGAATATACAAAATGAGAGATGCTTAGTACAAATGCTCACCACTTGCTGACTTACATCCAGCCAGTTCCCAAGCAGCAGCTGCTGGCCATCTTTCTTGCCAGTATATATGCTGAATGTAGTCCCATAGAGTAGGGAATGTCTCTTTGGTCAGTTGGGGTCAGCTATCCTGGCCGTCACATTGCAACTCCTTGTGCTGCCTTGATGGTGGGGTGGGATGAGAAGCAGAAAATCTTTGGTTCTGTGCAAACACTGCTCATCAATAATGAAAACATCTCTGAGTTATCAACACTTTTTCCAACACAAATCCAAAACATGGCCCCAAACCAGCTACAAAGAAGGAAGCTAACTACTCAAGCCAAAACCAACACAACATCATTTTACCTGTTATGTTTAATTCTGACAGAGAGATGCCCTACTTTAGTCTTAGAGGTCCAGATAAGTCGGCTTATGCAGGCTTTGTAAATGCAAAGTCCTTATACAAAAGGAAAGTGCCTTGGGGTCATCTTCTGTCAGGTGAAAACCAGCTGTCTGTCATCACACAGCAGCTTGAGACAGGAAGTTGCTGAGCTGGAATTAATGGGGAGGAGACAGATTGATTTTCTGTGTATCAGCAACCCGGAAAGGTAATAATGAGAAAAAAGAGAGAAGTCTAAATGCTGTGCTGGCTGTAACAAGTGTGGAATTATAAAACTTCAGTTGATGTTGCTCTTAAAAATGAAATTCAGAACTATTTGCTACATGGTGCATAGAAGTGCATTTGCTGTTAGCTCATGTTTTGAACCACTGGATGGGGGATATGAATACTGTGCTATGGAGAATTTAGTCGCCAGAAAGATATACTTTGGAAGGTTACAAATACCTAAGGTTAGAATGATGTACCTGTTCACTCTCTCTAGATAAGTTTGTGGAATGTTTTGAGGAAACCATGTGTCACATTTAGTAGTAATCTTCTTCAGTCTGTGTCAGAGAACTGCCTGGTGAATACAGCAAGTGCATTTATACAGGGAGAATTGTGTTAGCATTTGAAATCTTCTTGTAAGTATTTATCATCAATTTAATTTATTGCTATCATCTTGGAAGATTACCATCTACAGAAGCCAAACAGTCCAAAATATCTACGCCATGAACTGGAAAGCTGGAGGATTCTTGGGGGTATTATCTTAATTTGGTATTTAAATGAAACATTACGCACATTGTTTGAGGTGTCAGATAAAATACCTAGACACCTAAAAATTGGAATCCTGTCTGGCTGAATCAGCATATATGATCCCTATTTTTTCCTTTCAGAGTTGTAACAACAAAAATACTAGTAAAAAAGAATCCTAGATTTCTCTTATTTCAACTTTCATTGTCTAACCAAGTTTTCACAGCACTTAACATTCCTTGTGAATTTTGCTATCAACGTTTTCAGACTTTTAAGCATTGACAGCAGCACAATAGTGTATGAACCACTTCTGGCAACAGCAAAAAAGTCAAGAGCTGACAGAAGATGTCCTTTCCTGAGTCTCAAATGGAACGGACTAGAGTCTCTGCAGAAAATTAACAGTATGACAAGAAACACTACACAAAATATCTGTGTCCCTGTGCTGCTTTGGTCTGACTATTTGATTAGCAAACTCCTCAAGCAGAATGGTTTCAGCTGTACTGTAGTTTATAGCTGAGGTGATTATTCAGTTCTCTCTTACAGCCTCCATTACAGATGGTTTCCCTAAAGTTTCCTTTAATGTGAAAATTTCTGTAATTGCTTCGTTGTGCCAACGAATAACTTCACTGGAATATCTTGGAAAGATTAAAATGAATGTATTCCACCATTTTGGAGCCAGAGAAATATTTTAAATTAGTATTGTTTAGTATTTGTCATTTTCCAAGTTCCTTCTTTGCTCTTTGTTCTTGGGCAATCAATATGATTTTAATTTAGGCTTCTATCTTAAAGCAAGGCATTGGTGGGGATGAGGAACATCTATTCTGATACATCTGTGTAAATAATTAAATTATGTGCATGATCTGCTTGGTGCTGTCTGAAGCAGTGTATGATACATTACCAAGTAGTCTTAGTGTGACATTTGTGTATGTTGTTTTACTTTTAACATGATTTAAAAACTGATTTAAAAGCCCTGCCAGACTTTTAATTGAGTGTTGGCACTTGTACATACAAAATCTAGTGCTTAACAGTTGTATCAGAAGAAGTGCTCAAAGGTAAACTCATGTTAAGCTTAGACAAATAGAAGCAATGATAGTCTGCATGTGCCAATAGTAGGAGAATCAAGATTAATTAATAAATTGCAATTTGCGGCTACATATGTTCATAGTATTCCAGTCTCCAAGTCAGACACTAGAGATTAATTCTATATCTATGACAGGGCTCATCAGTCACTGTTGCTTGAGATTTCTTTTATTTCATAACACTAGAGAGCTAAACCGTTTCAAATCTGATGAGAGGCCAGAGAACAAGTGTGCAGCATGGCCGTATTCAGAAGCAAGTGCCTTCAATCATGAGGAACATTACAGTTACAGATTTCAGGAAGGATACTGAAATGCCATCAAAGACCTTTGGATTTGCACTGTCTTTGGCTAAATTCAATCACATTCAAAACTTATAGGACATTTTAGCAAAAATATCTTCTCAGAATTATCAATATTTTCTCGTTCTTCTGGCTGATTTAAATTAAGAGAAAAATGTGTTTTTCATATTGGGGTTAACAATTTCTGAAAATCATCCAACAGTTAGGTTCTTTGATAAGCATTAGATTTCACTGCTCTGGTAAAAAACAGAAATAGAAATTTTTACTATTCTTTCACATATGGTATAATGAAATTTGACTTCAACAAATTTAGGCATATAAATTGAAAGAAAATTAAAGTGTCTGAAAAAATTTTCAGACACTGAAAACCAGGTGATTGAGCTTCCTTTTTTAAAGCTTAAAAATACTGATGGTGAGGAAAGAAAAGATACATATTTTTTTCCCATTAAAGTATTTGTTTAAGTGACCTATCTCAACAATAATGTTACAATTCATAAAATCCAATCTGCATATATATTTTGGATATATAATTATAGTTAAAATCTGTTGAATGTAAAATTTACTCCTATTGAGCTTTTGAAAACCATATAAATACACAAACAGTAACTAAACAAATTTTGACAGCACTAGTCATCTATTCTTTCAATTTCCTTCAGCTAACATATGAATTATCAGGCCCTGGACATCAGAATGATATATATATAATTAACAGTTGCTTGCTGCTATTTGTCACCTCACCCTTCTCCCACCCAGGGAGAAACACTTTACATCAGTCAATAACTTTGAAGTATATATGTTTTGTGGCAAAAATCTGACTGATTTAGATCCAGTTTTATTTAATGCTTTCAGTCTTGAACACAATCTACACAGAATTTTGGAGTACTGAATTAAGATGAGAGCATTGACTCCTTTATGCCTGGCTCTCTGAAACAAGAATTAGGAGACTAGACTCCCACATATATCACCAATAAGACGCAAAACCCAATTTTTTTTGATGTGAATTTGATAAACCAAATGAAACCCAAAAGAATAAATTCCCAGAAAGGTGGAAGATATTTCAATATATGAAGAATCAGACTTGGAAGAGACTATATATTCTTAATTCATTGCACCAATGGGGAAATGAGGTACTAAGCAGTCAAAGAAGGTTTTAAGAGAACTTACTGGTTTTAATCACACTTAGTCTTTATTTATTTTTTTTTATCCTTTTAAGCAGATTCAATACATGTTGCTTTTTGGATTTTTTTTAAGACTGGTGTGAATTTTGTGTTCTTTCATGAAGGCTCTCAAGAGGTGTGATGTATGCGCAGTGCTGCGTACACAGAATGAAATCATGGTGATTTAAGAATCCCAACTATCAGGAGCAGATCTTCCATGTGACTGACCTTGAAGAAAACGTGCTGGTGTGAAAGGGACATATAAAACAATAAAAAGTGCTAGGAAAAGGGAATCCACACAAGTAATCCATAGGTTCATGCCAGATGAAGAAGGGGTAAGAATGCCTGCAGGGAAGTTACAGTACTGATCCCAAATGCGCAAGTTCAAGAAATTACGACTAGACATCACAGCTAATAGCTGTGATGTAGAGGTAGCTAAGTAAAATTATACTGGAACAAATCTGCTTTTGCTATTTAACTTGCCTTTTAGGTTATTTCACTTTATCATGTTATGTGTGGTTACAGGAAATTATTATGATGGGAGCATTTGTTGATGCTTATATAGTGATCTTTAAGCAAGGATGAAAGAAATGCTTTACAATTAAGGTTCTCAAATGTTAATTTTAGAATTAAAATATATTTCAGTCTACCATAACACCATACATTGATCAGCACAGTAAGCTATATTGTCTGAAAGATTTATTATTCTATACTCAGCTGCAATTATTTCTTTAGGACTAATTCTTGGGACCATGAAAATTTCTGATGTGGCTATAATATAAAGCCAAGGCTTATGGTTACATCAGTGTTCTGGGGTAATCTCTTGCTGAATATGTGTGAATACTCCAGTCAAACAGTTTATGCTGAAGGAGCAGAAAAGTGCCTCATACCAGTGAATGAAGCAGTGTAGGTGTCAAATATTGAATGCTTCTGAAAAACTGCCTTGAAGAAGCCATGGACTGGAATTTGCATGGGTAAATTGACTGCTGGGTAGCTCAGCCTTTGTAGGTGTGTAGGTACAGAAAATTCCATGTCCAGTCACCCAGACTGAGCTACCTAGGGCCAACTTAAGTCTGGAGTTTTCACAATAATAAAATGGAAAAAGGAGTTTGAACTATAAAGCTTTCTTTGTAACTCTGCATAAATATATTATGAAAAATTGTTAGATTATGTAGACACAGTCTTTTTATGAAATTATTCACTGGTTTCTACATAAATTATAAGCAATACTGACACAGTAATTTAATATTACTTAACATGGAGAATCTTTTTTCTCCTTTAATTATCAGAAGATCTAGAGCCACAATTTGTCTAACACAGTAAGTTTTCTGAGTTACTGTCAATAAATTGACACCAAAATATCATTTATTGATGTATCATCTAATGAAATGAGAAAGGGTTCATTGAAATAAATATTGAAATAAAGATTTCTCTGGTTGCTGAAAGAGCAGAAGTCTATAATGAATCAAAATCAGAAGTACCAAATCCCTTAGTTTTAATATAAAATGTGGAAGTTTTTGCCACAGGTGAAGTTAAATTTACTGTTACGGATGTTAGATGAAAAAAAACTAATCTGAATTACAGAGTTTTTTTCCTTCCCATATGAATGAGCAGTAATTATATATTCATATGTTAACATGTGAGACCAAAAAGTTCTAGTAGAATACCAAGGCAATCAAGCTATCTCCTAAGGAATTAAAATAGAATTGATTCCCCTGGTATGTCAGAAAAAATTAGTTCCCCTGTAGTTTCCATCTCCAAGTGAAAGGAGCTGCAGGTGATGGCAAGTGTGAAATGTGAAAGTTGTAACCAAGAACTAGAGCAAAGTCACATGGCTTAGTAAAAATGAAAAATCAAGCTCTCAGTGATCTATTTGTTAAATAGGGATAGTTTTCAGTGACCCTAAATCCCTGGATGTGATGGTTCTGGTTGTCATATTTGCAACGTCTGTTCCATGACTGCATTGGCTGGTGAGCCAATATGTTCCTGTACAGTCCAGAGATGCCAGGATTCTTCCCCCTCAGCAGAATTTATTTTACTCCATTGCACTTTTTGAATTTTTGCTGAAACTAACTGGAAATGCAGTTGTTCTTATACTTTCTAAAACTACTGCCCACACTGTAGACAACAGTTCTCCTTCCTCTCCCAGACTCTGATAGAAGGTCTTGAATTGTTGGTTTTGGTTTTGTGGTTTTGTTTTGTTTATTTTGGCTTTCTTTTTTTATTTTGTGTTTTTGTGTTGTTTTTGTTTTGTTTTGCTCTGTTTTGTTTTGTTAAAGAAAGCATGCAGAAATAACATTTTCTTTTATTTATCCACCAAGTAAAAATGGGAACTACCCTCTAAATCTTAGGTGTACTGCTAGTTTCATCTGCTGAAGTTTGGCAAGACTCAATGGCAACAGAAACAGCTTTTGCATAAAGGCTAGGAGTATAAGCTGGTAGTATCAACATTCACAGAGCAAAACTTGTAAGACAATCAGAGACTGATATTGTTTATAAAGTAGATATCAACTTGACTTCTGATCTCTTTTTTAATATGAAATTTGATTTTCTTTTCAAGGAATTTCTTTATTTACTGACTTACAATCAGAAAATCAAGATAGGACAGAAAAATGTTGTAAAATCAGTTAAAACATGAATCCTTGAATTCAGATGGACTTTTTAAAAGTTATAACAAGACACAGAACCACTGAAATTCTAGCAGCTGGACTGAACAGTTCCTCTAAAAACATCTTTTCAGTATCAATTTTGAGACAGGTATGTGAAGTTGATAACCAAAACAAAATATTCGACCATCCTGGCAAAACATTGAAGGATTTATTTGGAAAAAAGAGAGGTGTTTGGAGAACAGAGGCCAAAATAACTTGATACTTTTACTTGATACATAAGTAAAACTAAGCAGCAAAATTTCCAGACTGTGGTGACTTCCTTCAGGAAACACTCCTGTATCTCTACAAAATGCTTGTAGAAGCAAATAAAGCACAGGACACCAAAAGTCATCACAGATTAACAAAATTGGTCAGTTTGGAAGAGACCACAGGGAGTGATCTGGTCTAACCTCCCAGGTCAAGCAGGGCTATCACAGAGCACATGGCACAGAATTCCATCCAGACAGTTCTTGAATATCTCCAGTGAGAGAGACTCCACAACTTCTCTGGGCAGTCTTCTCCAGTGCTTTCATTAGGACTGAAATTAAAAGAAAGTAAAGACAACAAAAGGTTTTTTTTCTTTTTCCATCCATGTTTATTTTTTTCCGAATATATTCCTCTTTTTGTTACTGGTGCACAGATGTTTTTCAAAACACATCCTGGCCTGTCTTTGTCCTCAGCATCCAAGTTAAATCAGTTTTGTGTCCAAGGTAAGCTTTTTAATCTATTTTAATGTGTTCTGTATCAGGCTACCATCCATTCTGTTAGGCTTTGTCTTTGCTCCCTTTAAAGCTTGTAAACTGCTATAGATAAAGGACTGTTCTCTCTGTACATCCTGTTGAAATCTGCAGAAATAGCAGTTTTCTTTTACACTTGAAATTCAGCCTGTACTTTAATGTGTATCACACAGCTTTATGAACCCAACTGCAGACAATCATCTTTTAACAATAAGCAGTTTGGCTGTGGAAGTGACTGACTCTATAGCATTTTTCCCTCACCCCCAGACTGGATCATCTGATGTTGGAACAACTACACCAGAAATAGTGATGTCCCTTTCAACATTTCAATTTGATCACATAAATAAGCTCATGGGAAAAACTGGCAGATGATAGGCACAATTGGTCTGTTTTAGACAAAGACACTTAAAGAGACATTTAATTATACATAAAATTTTGAAGGAACAATTATTCGATTGATCACAGTTTGTGGATAAGTATTTGAGCTTTAATATTTCATGATTATACATTGAATCTAAAATGGATAAAATCTCGCACAAATTGACTTCAGGTCCTTACTATTGATCACTTGCTGCGTTTTCATGATTACACCATTTGCAATACTTTGGAGAAGACTGTCCAAGACTTTTGTTCCAACTCCTGCAGTGGTAGCTCAAACTGGATTTAGTCCTTCACTTGCCTTTGTGTTTGTTTTCTGTCTCAGCCAGAAGATGCATTTGGATTTCTCTTGGGCACTTAAACTTCCAAATCAGAATGTTTCCTGTCACACAAGCATTGCAGAGGAGTGTTGGCTGAGGGATTTACACATACTGTTTTCATTAGCTACATTAGTTTAGTGATATACCTGCAGTATCTCCCCCACTCATATAATACTATGCTGAATACACATACATTCAGTATGCCACAATAAACACTGTATATTTATATATATTATTATTAATAAATATTTATATATAACTATTATTATTGTCAGAATAAAAAAATATATTGGTTATTTCTTTATGAACAGAATAATTTTTAAGCATGTAAGTGTTGAACATAAAGATGTATCTATATCCTTACAACTTTCAACATGTGTAACATGAAACTTTTAATTTATAGAAAATTAAACTCATAAGTATAATTATTATGTTTTGTATCAAACACAAGAGGAACTTGATTGAATAAAAACATTTTTTGGGTAGTTGCATTAACTGAGTGAGGAATCACATACTTGCCTGTTTTTGAAAGATCAAAAGTGGCATTTAAAATGGTGTATTTTGTTTGTGTGAACACAGCATAAATGAGAGAAATTCTCTAAAAGAATTGATTTTTAAATATATATTTCAAGATAGATATTAACTAAAAAACCAAGTTGAAGTCTTCCTTGTTAAAAATTTTCAAGAGAGCTTAATTTTAAGCACAGAAATAATAGTATGTATTACTCATCACTTGCAGATCCCTGGAACAACTGTCAGTTTATCCAGTGTATGATGATCTGCTAAATTACAACTTCTTTGTGCTTTCTTTCACCAGAATGAAACACTGGAAAAATAAAAGTAAATCCCAAAGGACATATTGACAATAGCAAATCCAAAATGAGAAAAGAGATCTACTCTAGATCAGAATTGTAGAGTCTGAAGAACAGCTTTATCAAGACACAAATGTCTTCAAAATACTATTGCTTTTGGCAATAGCAATACTTCATAACATATAAATATGTTTTAGTAATGAATAAAAATACATGACTAGATCCACAAAGCTCATGGATTTTTGTTTGTTTTTTTCTAGTTTTGGACAAGTGTTTTTTGGTGTGGTTGCTTTTTTTTTTTTTTTTTGGTGCTGATGGTGATGTTTTTTTCTATCTAAGAATAAGTTCCGATTAAACCCACAAGCACTGGAAAGAACTAAAGTATGCCTAGCTCAGAAGTTGGTCACAAGGTGGATAAAACTTAAACATGCTTAAGGTTTGAAGGAAGAGAAATGTGAAAATGTGGCAGAGGGGACAAAAGTAAAAGTTTCTTTGTACACAGGACTGTCAGAATAAAGTGTAGAGGACAGAAATGGCATTAAAGCAAACATAAAGACAAACATTTGATCATAAAGATAGCAAGGCACTGGAGAGATGTGGAGTCTTCAGATTTTTTTTATTTTTTATTTGGTGTAATGTTAAAAGTGTGCTTTTAGCATTGATATTATACAAACAACCAACATTTATTAACAGAGAATTGAGATCAAAGTAGTACATATATTTAAAAATATGTTAGTACATATAAGCTGCAATGGGATCTTTATCCCCATGTGCTAGTACCACACAAAATCTTATCTAGATCTCCCAAACTTGCATTTGCATAATGTTATACATGTGTACACTTCCAAAAAACTCAGGGAAATTATCTAAACTGCAAATTAAACATGTGTACAGCTCAGACATAGATATCTAGCTCAGAGACACACCATGCACCATTACGTATTAAGGCTGTGTCAGAGCTAGAAACTGAATCAAGATCTTTTAAAACGTTGTTGAGTTACTCAACAACAAGGTTATCTTTGCTACTGTGATATTATCTGCTAAGTAGAAGGCATATCTTCCAGCACATGGTGAAGTTAATTTCTATTGTCCAAATCAATATCATAATGAAATGGAAGGAGCAATCTGAATTTTCTTTGCCAAATGAAAATTTAAGCAAGGCATCAGTGGAAAAATGAGTCTACAGAGAGGAGATATAAACTGTCTGTCTACAAGCTCAGTATGTGAGACAAGGGAAAAAAAAAGAAAGAATGTAGCATTGTAATATTTTTTCTTTCAAAATTGTGTATTTTTCTAAATGAAAAGCAAAATTTTAACTTCAATGAACATATCCAGCTGGTGTGCTGACAACTGCAGTGCGAATCAGCCTTACCCACTGTGTGAGTGGGACATAAGTCCTGTGTGTTCTGCACCCAGCACCTTGAAAAAGGTGTGAGCTGCCCTATGCCTCTAGCAAATCCAAGTCCAATTAAAGGTGTCATCATTTATTTGATGCTTGCTTAATTACTTAAGCTGGACTCTGTGCTGATATTTTGTGGATACTTGTTTATGAAATATCTAAAAAGATAGAACAGAAGGGCATTGCTGGAGTAGGGGAATGTGCTTTCCTCAGGATTATGAAAGCCAGCATCTGGGCTAGAAAATGAGTCATGAAAGTGTTGGAAGTAATGAAATACAGTTTACCTCTAAATTGGGAACTAAGAAGAAATTATTGTTTAAACCTATGTTTGCTGCTTTTGTTATTCATTGCCAAGTAGTTTTGTGTTTAGCAAAAACATGCTCAACACATTTAGCAAGAAAATGCATGAGACTGAAATGCTCAGATGAATAAAAATAAATGTTGCTTTTATTATGCCCTAATTATTTTGTCAAAATTATAGAGAAGGAAATGTTGGCTAGTCTTGTAACTAACTTAACGTTACAGTGTTAATTACAGAAATAAAAAATATATTCAGGATGTGTAATTAAAGCAGCTGACTATTGAGTAGTCTCGAGCACCCACAGACAGGTGGAGATCTGAAGGAGGTGGTATTTGAAACAACTAACAGGTTAGGAAAACAGAGACGTTGATTTTGGACATCTATGGCAGTTGACGTAAGCTCGGTGTCAGAGAGGGCAGCTTAGAAACAGCAGGAAGCAGTAACATAACCACAGTCATAAGGAAGACAGGGATCTGACAGGGTGAACAAGGAGAAGAGCAAAGAGAGAGGGAATTTTCAACAACATTTTTTTTCTTCCTATTCTTATGGAAGGATCTATAACACATTTGGAAAAGACAGTGTTAAGCCAGACAGCTTTAAAAAATCAAATGAAAACAGGCTCCACAGTGATGAGCACAATATTGGAGAAAAAAACCAGATCTCCTCATCCAAACTGAGATCAGAGAGAATGAAGCTCAAAGGAACTGAGGAAAAAGAAGTTAAAGAAGGTAAAGAAGCCTAAGGCATTGGGATAGCTGGTGGTGTGCAAGCAGGTGCAGCTTTTTTAAAGTTGAATAACTATCTGCTAAATCAAAGTAAGAAAGGGTTAAATACAAGGTAGCCCTCCTGTTGAAACAGACTTTTGCTGGCAATGGTATCCTGTGGGGTAATCCTGTTTGCTCCTCTCCATTTCAAAGGCAGCGTGTGAGCTCTGACATGTCAGGAAACAGAGAAAAGTTATAGTTGCAATAAAGCATTCATCCATGGCACAAAAAGGGGTGTACACTGGTGCTGGGTAAGGTGAGTTGTCCTAATGTAAGGGAGTAGCTTCTGCCTTGAATGCAAAGATCACTGACTGTGACAACAGGATAGAAGGTTCTGATAAAAGTCTTCTGTAAGTAGATGTCCACATATTGACTTGAAAAAGTGAATGTGAAACATCGGAATACAAATAAGAAACACATTCTTTGTTGGTCTTCTGTTCCTAAGACTATAGTATTATGCATGGTGTATGCAAATCCTGTCTATGCATTGACATAGACAAAAACCTGTTGCATTGCTCACACATCTAGCTGTTAACCTGCAGTTTATCTAAAAATACTACTGATAGATTCTCTTTAATGATAGTAATATTTGGTGTTTTTTTTATAGAATATATAGGCATCATCTAATGAGTGATTTAAAAATTACTTTGCAAAAAGTATTGATCTGTCTTCAAAATCTTGGCTAGCAAAAGAATGATTTTGCCTGACTTTAGGATTGACCTCATATTTTCAGTTCATTTTAGGAGAAGAAAGTAATGTAAATTCATGTTGAAAATCTAAATACACTGCTAAGTATAACCTATAGAAATCTATGATCAAGCTTCTTTTAAAGTATCCTGGAACATAGAATCACAGAATCATAGAATCATAGAATGGCTTGAGACCTTAAATCATGTATTATTCCAATCTCCTCACCATGGGCAGGGACACCCTCTAACACAGTGATCCAGGCTTGGAAGATTCTTGTGTTAGAACACTTGAGATCTTTTTTACATTGTAATAATAAATCACTGTTATCTGGCCCTGAAGAATCATTTAATCTGGACCCTTTTTAGAGAGAATTTTCTGTTGAAGACGCTCCATGAACACTAAGTGACTGGCTAGCCTTACATCTTTTTATATCCTGATGCCAAAAATCATTCAATCATGTAAGTGAAATGCTGTATTTTGCACTGTTATTGCTGTACTGAGTCTAATGATTTGTACTTGATGTAATATTTTCCCTAAAGCACTGAATCTTTGAAAACTCGATATTTCTTTCACTATTGAATATTTCTTTCACTAATGAATAATCACTCATCTTAAAAATAATAGTACTAAAACTAATGATATCTTTAATTTTTCTTATTTGTGTGTGACTTTCAAACTCAAATTTTTTATATCTATATAACCAGATCTACTGGTTTAAGAACCTTTACATCCTCTGGATAATGTCTTGTAAAGTTGTTGAATACATGACAACCAAAATAATTCTCCGCATCTTGTTTTAAGCTTTTTCAATAAACAGAACCTTTAATTGTTTTGTAATATGATATTTTCTGTGAGTCTCCAAGAGTTATTGTATAACCTTCCACATACTTTTTCTGTTTTCTTTCCCAGTAGTATCCCTTAGTGTTCAAAAAATAATGATGAACACAGAAACAATACTGTAGCTATGTTTCTGGATTCTATTCCCTTCTCAGTGTCATGGTTGAGCAATATTGGAGACAAATTCTGTGTTTGATAGTGATGATCTTATTTGGCTTGTGATCAGACTCAAATTATTCCTAGAACCTGTTAAGAGACCTAAATATTTGAATTTTAGAGAGGGATGAAAATTGGTAGCTACAGTATAATTCAGTGGTTCACTAAAATAACCTGGTAGACAACTGTACACGTTCTTACCTCAATATTCTTTCAAAATTCTTCTTCTTTTTTTTTATAAGTACTAATGCAATTTGTCCTGAATTACTATTTGATATATTCAAAGATAAGTGATCCGAAGTCAATTTGTTAATTAGGAAATATTTTCATCAGAAGAACTAAAACAATCAAAATATAGAGAGGTGGTGGTAGTAGAATGACTGTTCTCTACCATGATTCCATTTCACACCTAGAGCAATCACATATTATTATGCAGGGAAGCATGGTCTGATGTTCTTTGCTCTGTACACTGTATCACAAGCGATAATAAATATAACTTTAGATTGGCAGAAATCATTTTTAAGGTATATTTTCAAAATCAATCTTGTTCTGTGATGCCAAATCAGTCTCTTGATACATTTATAGTGTGCTGAATATTCAGGAATGAACCTTTTCAATATTTTTTATAATTCAATGGAAAAATTCCTACCGTGATGTTCAGCGTTAGATACTGGTATGAAGGCTTTGTAGATTTAAAAATAGGTAATCTGATGGTTAACTCTCGAAAAAAACCTGATTAATATGCACAATTCCAATGTCTATGAATATAAGTAATTCTGACATATCACTATTACTATCAGTGAGCTTTCTTTTCTGGTCTCAGTACATACTATTTTAATGCAAATGTCATACATAATATGTATGATATTACAGAAAGATAGAACAAAACCTGCATAATTCTTAGGGAACTGTTACTGCCCTATTTTTAAGCAAAAAAAAATCTTGGACTATAACTGTTTGCAAATATAAATGCAATTCATGTTTATAAAATATTGCAATTGTTTTGTTTACTCCACTTTCCACTCAATAATTCCCTCTTTGCTTTTCCCTCTTACATAAGGTAAAATGCAAAAAACAGACACGTTTTGTCAGCCCAGACTGCTTCACTCTGCAGTCTGCTTTATTAGCGTGTCTTACGTATTTGCAGCCTAGCTAGTAAGATGTTTTTATTTCTTTCAGTTTTTACCATGCTGGTCATCTCTTTCCCCTCACATATGTGAACAGAAAACACCAATATTTGCCATGCTTGCAGGGCTGGAAGGTTTAGAAAAGACTCTGTAAGGGAACTGAAGATAGGGAAAAAGGCTCAGAATCACACAGATTTATTTTGGTCAAGATCAAAAATAACATCCAGAGTATTTGTAAAAAGATTCTAAATTTCAAACTGTTGCTAGAATGAAAAATTAATACACTTTTGAAAGCTGAAGCACACAAAAAAACCCCCATTAACCGAGAAATGGGATAGGCTGTAGACTTACATGATTTCTTTTTATTGACACTATTAATTTTATTATTTGTGAGAAGAGTACACAAATACTGTAATGAACAATGGAGTCAGAGGTTTTTTTAGTCTAATTTGACTTGAAACCATTAAAAAAAACCCAACAAAAATAAACAACAAACTTCTAGACTGTGTCCTCAGTGCCATTTGCTATAAACTTTCCATGAATAGTTTTGGCAGACAGGGTGAAGTACAAGACCTTCCACTGTGACTCTTTCTGCACTACTGCTTTGTTCCCAAAACTAGGTAATGATGCCTCTGCAGACTTTCTAGCAAATAATTCCATAAGAATTCTGTATTTCTGTTTCCTCTGCAATCCTTTGTGCGTGCTGAGATGCCATAACACTTTGTGCTATATGAACACAAGGAATAAGCTGCAGATCCACCTCAAATGATTTGTAAAGTAAGAGATGAAAGAACCTATGGAAAAAAAAGAGGGCATCAAAGTCAGGGGTGATATAAGGCAGACTGTAGTGCCCCAAAGAGTGGATAAATTACCTTTTTACTTTTCTTTTTTCTTCTCCAATTTCCTAGATAGGAGAGTAGGTGGATTTTTTGCAGGGACATACTAAGTTACCTATGCAGATATTAAAGTATATATATAAAAATATACTCATCTCAGGTTTGAGGGGCAAGTGGAAGAATGCATTACATTGTTCATTTGGATCTACCTGGCAATGACAGCTGGACTCTTAGAAAAACAGGCAGCAGGAGATAACTTTCCACATGATCAGAGGACATAGATCAGGAAATACCTTGTAAAGGGTTAGAATCACTTATCCTATCCAGAGGAATGGGAAGCCCTGTTTATCTACCCTGTCTGATTTCTGGTAAGTACAAGAAGAGGCACACAGTTTTAAGGGACAGAGAAGGCTCATTTATGCAGTTCTTTAGGTGAGTGTGGACCTTTGACATCTTCAGAGCCTGGTCTGACAGAAGGCATCCTCTGAAAGAGGCTGGAACCCAGTGTCTAGCAGTGAACCAGATGAATTGTCTATGTATGAATCCACAGGAGGTGTAGAGATCAAGGGGTTTTGGAAGTGTTGAAGAATGGCTCCTAAAGGATTTGGTTTCTTAGCAATTGCTTGCACAGATATAGGAAAAAATCTCTGAAAAGGAAAGAAAAAGACTTTTACAATAACAGAGAAGAACGGTCCTCAAAATTTATAAAGAAATAATGAACGGTCTTCACAGGTGTTTCTCTTCTAATGCTGAGATTAGTGTGTGAGTTGGATTTCCTCTATTTATCTCCCAAAGTGTCCATCAAAGACCAAGAGAGATCATGAGATGCAGAGATGCAAGAATGACCCTGACTCACAGTCTCCAGACCACAAAGATCTGAAAACAGGGAAGGAGAGAGCTATGTCCATTTTCCAAGAAGATAAGCCAGTGTGGTAAATATTTCTATGTTCATTTCAAGCCTGAAATAAATTTGGGTTTAAAAAAGCTTTCAATCAGAGCTTGAAACAAGCACCTTATAACACCTTCAAGTGTGAAAATTCTCCCTAAATCATTTTCTGTTATGTTTGTTCTCTTTGATACGTAAGGATTAAGCCTGAAGGCTTACTTTGAAAGTAAGAGGGGAAAGAATCAACATACTCAAGCTACAACATTATCTTTTCGAGCATATTCACGTTGGACATCTTTGTTGCTCGTGTCTTTTGATCTTTAGGATATTTCTTCAGGCTGCAGGTACACCTAGAAAAAAAGAATGTGTGAATACTTTTCTGAATCTTCACATTAGACATGTTTTACTGAGAAAGGATCATTTTCATTTTGATGACTTTGACCGAGGCTGTCACAGCTGTGATTCCTGTGCAAAATAGCAGAAGCCATGAGATAGCTCTTAATATTTGCACTTTCTCTCCAGCCCAAGCAAGTTCTTGGTGACAAGGCAGGAAGAAGGAATACAGAGAGGTATCTTTTTACCTGCTACTTCTTGACAACTACATTATCAATTTTTTGTATGCATCTGAGCATAATATGTATACATGCATATGACTATTAACACAATGCTCTTTAACACCAATTGCCTCTATCACTTTTAAACCCTTGGATCATGCTGTCTCACTGTCCACGTGTGTGCTCCTAGGATTAATATTGTCTGCCTGGCAAGAATGGAGTTTATTTTCATCATAGCAGCACATACAGTTTTGTGCTTTGCTTTTGTAGCTGGGATGGTTTTAACACACCGTGTTTTGGCTACTGAGCAGTGATCACATGGTGCCAAGGCTTTCTTTCCACCCCTGGGGCTGGGCAAGAGTCTGGGAGGGTACACAGCCAGAACATCAGGAACTGACCAAAGGAACATTTCCTATATTCCCATGATCTTGTGCTCAGCAAAGAAAGCTGAGGGAAAGGAAGATAAAGTGGTGCTATTGGCTACCACCTTGGCTTCCCAAGCACGTGCACACTACGTGTACTGAGGTCCTGCTTTCCTGGAAATGGCTGGACAGATGCCTACTGGTGGAACATAGTAAATAAATTAATCTTTTTACTTTGCTTCTGTGTGTAGCTTTTGTTTTTCTTATTAAATTGAATTGAATTGATCTCAACAGAAGTTTTTCCACCTTATTTTCTTCCTCTCTTCTATTAAGAAGGGGGAATGAGAGAGTAGATGGGTTTTGCAGCCAGCCAAGACCAGCCCTCTACGTGGTCTTTATACTTCACAGATTAGATAGGTAAATAGCCACTTTTGATGCTGCCCTGTGCAACCCTTCTGTGAATTATGGTTATTTCTGTCATTTGAATTATTCAACATTTTAGCATTATTTTTCTTTGACAGTGTATCAATGAAAGTATTGGAGCTTCTCAAAATACACCTATTTCCAATTAGAATACTGATACGTTATGAGTTACTTATGTAGCTTTTTGTCATACCATATTTCTGTGAGTATGCTTTCCACCTGTTCTTTCAACTCCAGTTTTTTAAATCAATCTAGTCTGAACTTAGGCCATGTGTACTCTGTAAAACTCTATATTATTTTAGTCTATTTTTTTATTGTGTGTGATTTTCAAGCTTTCTAAATTAAGAAATATTCCACATATATCTTAAACTATGCACAATTAGATGTGTTCCTCTGTTAAGGATATATTTGTTTATGCCAAGAATACAGCCCACTTTCTCCTTTATGATTGTTTTTTTCAGGCCACAAAAGTACATTGATGTTTCTTGCTAATGAATCCTCTCTTTCATCATGTCTCTAGTGAAATATTTCTGTCTTGAGTATTGGCAAGCAATGAAGGAGGAGCTGATGTCTTGATTCAAGTTCTGCACTGGAAGAAAGAAAAAAGAGTGAAAGGGCTGAATACGTTTAATGAAGCACAGAATTGCCAAGTAGAATAATTCTTGAAATAAAAAAAAAGAAAAAAAAGCTATGTTCTTGAAGTCACTTGTGGATGGGCTGTTCATTTTGCTCTGCTATGTTGCAATTATATCCTGCTGAGTGCAGGAAAAGTTAGCCAGCTCTCAGCCTTCCCAGAACAAAAATCAGCATGTTGCCATTTTTCTTCTCTACCAAGATGTCGTTGTCCGCTCAACTCCCTGCTTGGTTCTTGCTTCAATTTTGCTTCATCTGATTCCTTGCAACATCCAGAGACAAACTGCACTTCATTCCTTTCTTATGTACAGAATAGGAAAGTGTGGTCTGTGCTCTGAACTTTCATGGTGTCTGTAGGGACATATGCAGAAGTAAACGAGGTATTTTGCTCCTTTTGTCTGCTCTAACATACAGATTTTATCAAACTGTACAAGCTCATAACAAAAGCAGATGGAATGCTCTAGGTCACATGAACTGTCTTTCTGTAAGGCTGCTAGTTGTGTGGATAGCTTTTGGCTTGGGACAAAAAAAAAAGTGAAATATGGTAACATGGTATCATTACAAGCATCTTAAAGGAAATGTCAGAGAAATAATTTGGAGGTACAATGCAAAGCAGTAAAAATTGGGGATTTGGTGTTTTTGGCTGGCTCTGGTTTATTTTTTCTTTAACAATACAGCTAGTTTATACTAGTCAGAGCTTGATTTGCTGTTATATAGTACAGCAGTTATAGGTACATTATAGAATAGGATTTCAAAATACCTTTCACTGATAAGTAGTTTACAAATATATTATTACTGTGACACTTGATCTAGAGATAAAAGCATCAGAGAAACAACATTTTCCTCAATTGTAATATTAGTTGTAGTCATGAATTTTCATACATATGAAAATGATGTCTTCAAGTGCATTTTATCTCATGTCTTTAAGATGTTTCTACTACTTAAGTAGGGAAACACGAGTCTGACCTTGCAATCACTGAAGAAAGCATTAACAGTATGCTAAATACTTGTTATTGATCTCCAACTGAGCATTCACATCATTGAGTTCTGCAGGTGATTAAGTCTGTGCAGGGCTGGAGTTGATTTCCTTCCTTCTAATTCCTTTAAGAATAGATCTCTCCTTCAAGGTTTGTTCACCTTTGGAGGACTGTAACTATAAAGGTCTGAACTTGCTATCAGTTGCTGCTATTGGGTACACTAACATGTAAATAAAGAAAAAGGCATGTAAATATTAATACCATGTGCAGAATCATAGAAGAGTCTCATGCCTGTGTGTGTTAGGGGAAATTTCAGGCCATGGTTAAGGTTTTCTACATTTAAAAAAAAATGATTACACACGAGGTATTCTTACCTTTCCCAGGCTGAAATAAACATGTAGTCTATACTAGCAAATTAACTCTGTTGAATGGGCTAAACAAATTGCCGCATAGAGTAAGCTGCACTGCCAAAAGTTCTCTCTGCCAGCATATCTGTTTTAGCAAGGGTATGGTTTTTTCAAGTTCTATATTGAACAAAACCTTCAAATGTAGAACAAGATTGAGAAATTCATCTTTCTTTTTTAAAGGAAACAAGAATGCAAAACTGACAAACATGAATCTACCTTGTGTAGAAAATAGCACAACAATTATTTTTCTTATCCTTTCACAAATTGTTTCATTCTAACAGAAGTATCTATGACATATGACGCAGGCCATCTTCCCAGGACAATAAATAGCACATGGATGACAGATCTGGGGGAAGCCAAGGGGGAATTCAAGCCTTCAAAATTTATTAACATTTTTTTTAGTATTTGCTCAGTGTACATTTTAAAAGCTACAAGAATGTTTTTTGCCAATCTTTATTGTGGTTTGCCACAACCCTCACCATACTCAGCATGTGTGTTTCTAATTAATTCCTCAGTAAACCAGGAACTTTTATTTTGTTTCAGATATTATATTAAGGTATAAGCCATTACAGTTTTTAAAAAATTATATAATGTACTGAATCCTTCTTCAACACTTGAGAAGGTACGTCCCGCCACTCATGTCAGGTTTTCTTTCCCAATTGTGCTCCATGATTACTTTCAGATTTGATTAACTTCTAGTTTATAATAACACATCTAGCAGTTGTGAAATAACCAAAATCAGCACTTCTTCCAATGTTGCATCTCTGTGAGCTGATTCAGTCCAATTTACAGTTATTGAGTTGGACATTTTCTCATTACTCAGGGGTTACCAACCAAGGATTCTTAAAGAACCACAACCTCCAAAAAAGCCTTTTTTTTTCTTCCTTTATGGCTATTTTTGTGGCTAATTATCTATAACTATTTATAATTTTTTCTTTTATGAGGTTTGCCATTGAAGACCATAAAATGAAGTCTAGGTAAAACCTCTAGAATATAAACTCATAAAAGCAATAAAAGTAATTCTGCTTCAAAAGGATAAATGAGCTAGGTAGATGACTTAACTAGATTCTGCACATATTTCTGTGAACAATAGGGACACATAAGCATGTTTGCTTTTCCTGAATTTTTTCCAGATAAGAAGTCCACCACACAAAGTTCTAAATTTACCACATCTTAAGAAAGGGTTATTACGTATTTGTTTTCCATGGTAATGGCTAGAAGAAAAACATAATACTAAAACCTATGTACACTTTAGTTTCTTTTCAAACATATTATAGATTTAATTCCTTTACTGTTTCACTTTTTTTTATTTTTTTTTTATTTTTTGTTATGGATATGTAATCCTAGCTCCTGTGGAGTCTTGAGTGTCGTAACTCATTGTTTGGAAGAACCAGAGTCATCTGAAAAGATCAATCACATGAAGAGACAATAAACTTGTAGATACTGTTACAAGAATACCTGAGCAGAGTAGCTTCACTGAAAGCCACAGAAACCATTTGCTTGTATTGAGTTACTCTGAACTTATGCAATTTTTATTAGACTGAGAATGGACCCTGGTCTTACTCTTTCTGTCCCCTAGGCTACAAAAAGAATTAATGCATAGAAAAAAATAATTTAAAAAAAAATCAGTATTTTTAGCAGAATTTGTTTAGGAATTCTTGTGAACCCAGTCTGCAAAGAAAAAAAAACAAGTGATAGTGCTTTCTATATGAAGCCACCAAATATGCTCTTTTTTGTCCAAAAATTATTGAATCAGGTGAAATTCAACACATTTTTAATTTTCTTTAAAAAGAAATAAATTTTTTACGTGTTCAGGAATAATTTAAATTTTCTTTTCTTGCAATTTGGCTTCTATAAAAATATTCAGAAATGTTATTAAAATGTTAGAAAATTAAGGTTTTGGGGTTTTTTTTTTGTTAATTTTTAAAAGGTCTTTAGGGTCAGAAAATAATTTCACTCCTTTCTCAGCTGCAACAAGATTTAGAAAAGTAGCTGTTTAGTGATATAAGTGAAGATGCTCATCTTACTCGACTGACCATGCATACTGGACCTTCCACATGAGGCAGAAATTCTACTGAAGGTAAGCAACAAGCAAAAAACTTCACCAATAAACCCTGCCTTACTGCACAATTACTCACAACTTTTTATCATGAAACTGCTGTGTCATTTTTACTGAAATGGAAGAACTGGGGAAAGAGGGTTACCTATGATTTTTCAACCAGAGCTGCAAATAAACCCTGGTAGAAATCACACAAATTATTTTAACAAAATTATGCCTCTGTAGCACAAAAAAAAAAAAAAAAAAATCCTATATTTTTGTTTTTCAAATGGTGATGAACATTCATGTTTCCTTTGCAACTGAATTTGTTCAGAAAACAGTAGATGAACAGGTGTTGTGTTGTATTTTCTGGAATTTCCATAAGAGAGAGAGCTAGTAGGATCAAGTTCACCCAGAGAATTCACTAGGCTTGAGCTAAAGCATAATCCTTAGTCCCACCTGATTATCCAGAGAATTCAAAATTTATAGCACCATGGCTATAACAATTTGGACTACTATTAATATGATCTTTGAAAGTATGTCTTAAATCTGGTAAAAAACATTTATATCCAACAAAGCTTTAGCTAAATAGAGTATTATGAAACAAAGAACAACACCATGGCCTACCAGTAGCTACTGGCTAACCACAATTGTTTTAGAAATAAACTATTTGTGAACTGACCACTTACCTGCAAGGCAAATGAAAGGTTTAATTGTTGCTATTTTGTTTGTTTGTTATCTTTGGTTTGTTTTGGTTTGTTTGATTGAGTCTGTTTTTTATTTTAGACTTAAACTTGTGACTTCCTGTGAATAATTGCTGAGGAATACCTGATGAACAATAAACAAGTCTGAAGACTTCAGTGGAGCTCACTATTAAGCATATAGATCAATAAGCCTAATTGCTTCTTCTTCTTCTTCTCAGCATTCTTTATGCTGTGCAGGCAGGGGCACAAACATGCACACATAGGCACAGATATATATTTATATGTAAGTACATGTGAAGCTGGTTTCTATTACTTTTTTAACCGGTTGCATATTTTTCAAATAGCTATAATCACACTTTTAAACAGTTTTCTTCAAAACTGTTTTTAATATTTTCTTCTTTATCAGCTTTTTCTTTAAAAACACGCAGGACATAGGTCTCTTGAAAGAAGTCTAATTGACAGGAGCAGAAAATGCAGATTTTTCATACAACATCACTATTTTCACAAATAACATCATGTACATAATCCCAGTTTCTCTGCCAGCCAAACCACAATGACACCTGTAAATGTTTAAGTACAGGAGAACACACAACCTTTGAAATAAAGGCAACTATTTTAAAATTAAATAAGCATTTATTAGAAAAAGTTGTATTATCTTGGATGGACACGTGCAGTATTCTCAGAGAAACAGAAGCTGAATACTTAGAGAAGCTGAACAAAGACTGCTAGATTATCTTCCTATGTTCTGTGGAATTATTCTAGCAAACTTTTAAGTATTAGAGGATGGCCAGATTCAAAATATGTAATTTTATATTCAATGCCTTTTCTATGTTTTTGCTTTGCAAATAAACTTTTACAGTTTCTGATTATGGTTAAGCCACCTTAAATCTGGATTTTTAAAGGATTAAGAGGATTTTAAGTTTGTGTGTTCTCTGTTGTACTGAAGATCAATAAATGTGTTTTAGGCAGAAAGTTTCACATAATAATAAAGTGTTAATAGTCTGGATTTTGCTGATCTCGCTCTTTATTTTATAAATCTGTAAATATCAGTTTCCTTTGTATATAAAATCTGTTTTCTGTCTTTCTGATTATTGAAAATTTAATTAGAAATGTAAAATAAAATATAAATTCAAAATTTCTTAGTAGAAAAAGCTGATTGAATTAGAGCTCCCTTATAAACATTTTAATTACACTAAAATTATTGCATATAATATATACAATTACAATTACAATATATTGTAATTTTAATTACAATCAAATTTGATTATTAATTCTCATCCATTTTCATTGTATTTAACTGAATATCATAATACAATCAGTATTACTCTTAAAATAATTGCAATATAATCTCTGACTTTAACAGTAAAAAATATTCATGTCTCAGAATAATTCACATTTTACTAGTAGTAGACAGGGCTGTCTCATCCATCAAAAGTATTTTTCCATTTGAATGTTCTTTTTTCAATATGCTCCCAAATGTAGTTTTTTGTTGGTTTTTTTTTTTCAGTTTCTGTTCTTCTTTAATCATTCTTGTTCAGTTTGCTCATTTATCAACATAGTTAAAAGTGTTGTTCAAGCTTGTGTGTACAAATGTGAATAACAAGCAAAAAAAAAATGTTCTGCATATATGGTGGAAATATAAGAATTTAGTAAAACCAGAAAATCCATATTATTTTAGTTAGATTGTACTATTTTTCCTCAAGCAGTCCTCCAGCAAAGTAACCACATTTTAGCCATGATTACCACTTGATTCTGTTTGTAGTTTGAAATTGAAGAAATATTTATGGCAAAAGTATTAAAAAGTATTTAAAAGCATTGAAAGTGTTAAAAGTATTTTATTCTGCTATTAAAGGTATCTATTAGGATACTTAGAAGGAAACATTTAATCCTTCAGAACTAAACTGGTAATGAAAAGAAATATAAAATTTTACTTGATCAAATTATCCATTTTCATTTTTAATCTTAACATCAAGACAGTGGCGAATCTGTGGCATTTCCATAACTGTAGGTCATTCCGTGGACTCCAGAGAGGCAAAATGAGATTTATGGATCTAAACCCTTGTCCTCCAGTCTCAACAATATTATTCTGATTCACGCTGCTCTATTTAACATGCACTAGTGTCAATGTGAATAAGTAACAGCTGAAGAGTTGGTCCTTCTATTAATAGAAAAACACATGAATTTCAAATGCTGCATTTGCAGTAATCAAACAATGCCATATATGGCTTTTAATATGTTTTGTGGCTTTTTACTTTTTCAAACGATGTTAAAATGCCATTCTAACCTGTCAAATTCTGTTTTCAAAGACCACACACATTTTGTAAAAATTAAAGTTCATGTAGGTGACCTTGAATATTTTTTAAGCTCATCTCATAAGCTGCCATACATATATTACATGTAAGTGAGTAGAGATAAAGGGCAAAGATTGTTTGTCTGAACACATCCTGAGAAAATCCTAACTGAGATGAGGGAAAGCCGTGCCAAGTACTGCATTTGTAACAAAACACTCTTGTTTGTGTGCTTGTATAAAACCAGTCTTATTTTACATAAAACTGACTAGAAACAGTGTAACAGTCTCTGGCCTGTGTTGTCCTCAAAACCATATTGGGAGTCTGAGATAATGCTGGTGGTGGTGTTCCTCAGTCATGCCAGGACCTGTGCCAATGAATCAATCAACATTGCACATTTGTATTACATCTCTTTGTATCCATAAACAAATGTTTTGCCTGGACCCCTATCCTGCCATTGCTTACATTAGCAGAAGGGGTTGGGACATAAAGGCCAAGAACACATGCAAGATAAAATTACTATTGTTTATTGTCACGTTTTGTGTGCAGCCCACGATAAATCTTCTTGACATTATTATATTGTTGCAAGGTGCATCAGGCACTCCTCTGCAGCATCTGTCTGTCGTCGTCCTTGTTGCTAGTCCTTGAGATCTGTGCTGATTTGTTCTTTGATTTTGTTTGCCCTACTCTGTCTGTGAAGCACTTCTAGGTATATAATTATAGCAGAGGCAATTGAGATGGAATTTCTGATTTTAAAGGTGAATTATCCCATCAAGCTACCTACTGACTTTAAGGTATGCTGCAAACTTCAGTCATTATGTTGGCTATATTAGGAATTTTGTTTTTTCTTTTTTTAAAGAATCAGACTTTATAAGTATTGAGATGTTATAAAGCTGTCTGATTTTTGTAACAGGATGACTGTTTGGAGCCTTCTTGTTCTTAGTCTTCAATATGTATTCATAAACAGAAACCAGAAAGCTAATTACAGCTACAAATGTGCACAGGCTCAGATGTTTTACAGGCTCCAGAACCATTTGGAATCACCACTTGCAGGTGGAACCTGTCAAACATGATTCTAACTTGTCTGTCTCTATGATTATTATGGTATTCTAAATATGAAGCTCAAAGAGAATTTTTACAGGTGTAAAATTTATAGAAAGAGTTTCATAAGTGAGGGCAAGAAAAATGGAAATTTTTCATCAATACATGACAGTGCTGAGAAATGAATGGTATTTTACATTTCATTTGCATTCCTTTACCTGGAGCTGTTTAAGTTCTGCTAAGAGGATAGTCTTCTTAGATGTCAAATCTGTAATTTCTTTATTTGGATAGATAGGGGAAATTCCTGCCTCACCTTTATGATAAGCAGCTGATGTGATACAAAACTTCATGGGACAATAAAAAGGTTTTTTACAGTAAATCGAAATAATTCAATTTCAGTCCCTCCAAATTTTTATTTTCTGTTGACCAGTTGTGACTTGATTAACTATGACATAGCATGTGACAGATGGTGGAAGGAAAAGATATTGAGATTGATATCTAATTAATGTAAGCTTAATTAATTTATTTACTAGGTATTCTCTCAGGACCTGCTCTCTAAAGAATGGGCAAGGATATCACTGCAGTTAACATTAGACTCCACTGGACTCCTAATCAAAATAATTATTAAAATGTGCTCCTGATACTGTGGATATACTTATTTAACATTCCAGATGTTATGTGGCACATCTTAGAATCTCAAGTGGCAGATATTAAGGGTTCAGAATATATGTTGTTAGGTGAAATTTGAACGGAACACTTGATTTCAAGATTTAGTTACTTTTAATTAACTGGAAGAAAGAAATTAAATTAAACAACATTTTCTCTATTTATATTTGATAAAGTGAAGTAGTTTGGCAATCAGAAATTCTCTCAAAGTACCGCATAGTAAATCTACAGTTTATTGTAGTATAAAAGAGGGTTGTACAAAAACTTAAGCAATAAAATTGTACATTATCATACTTGGGATTATATTCAGGTGGGAAAGGATAGTCAAGAATTTGATTGTGTGCCATTTCTTTATAAGGATTCATTTTATTCTTTCTTCAGATTCTTCTAATGATCTAGGGATATACATTGCAGATATGTCTTAATTTATCAGTAGCAGCTGATGGAAATACTGTGTTTCAAATTAAAGAGGACATTGATCTGCAAAGGCTGGATTGTGTTCAGTCCTCAACATTTTATTTTTCAGAAATGTGCGAAAATAGGATAAAAGAGGTTCCTTTCTATCATACTACCTTAGTTTCTTTCCTTCAGTAGTTGTATGAGACAATACAAGCTCTCTCAAATGAAAAATCAAATAAATGCACACTGTCTACCAATTTGCATTGAAAAAAAAAAAAGAACCCACAACTTTATCTCTCAAGTAGAGCTTAACAGCAAGGATTTATGCAAGAAGAATACTTTTCACTTTTTTTCACCTCCACATGCTTCTGTTATTCTCTAGGTGCTGCTCCCTGCAGTTGCTACACAAAGAATCTAAAATAATTAAAAATCTGTCTTATTTAAATAAATTTGAACTATTTTGGTTTAAACTACTTTCATCATGTTTGTTCTGGGACAGGCAAAATATGACTTTTGCAGCTGCAAAATAGAGTCCCTCTTTTCTAACCTGGCTTGCATATAACAAATATAAACATTATTAGATAATGAAAGTAATGGTCCTCACAGGTTGTAAAGCAGCAGTAGAGATACCATGTAGCTGAAGCAATATCTCGTGATCCCTCAGTAAACAGAATTTCTTTCATGAACTCCTCCAGTGGAGAGACAAAGCTGAAAAAAAAGTAATAGCTCTGAAAGGGACAGAAATTTCTTCTTTAGTTGTACAGAGAAAGATTTTTACTTGTACGTTCTTGGAAGAGGCAAACACTTTACTTAGTAACACATTTTTTTTTCCTTTTCTTATCTAAATTTCCTTTTAATGCATCCTTAAAAAAAAACCCTTTACAGAAACTTTTAAAAGTGGCATCATTACTGCCTACTGCACCATGTCATAGTCTTTATTTTTCTACTTTGTCTTTGCAAGAAAAAGTTGATAAAGGTAAGTTAGTTATCTAGAGGTGCTTTTCTTCACATTTCCTTTTGTTTTACCTTTTCTTTTCTTAAAAGTATTTGTGAACAAATTCTTCTATTTGAGATGAGATCTTATCCACTGCAGCTGAATTTGACCTTTGGTTCTTTTTAAACTTCATCAGAAGAGCCTGAACACCTCTTTTGAAAAGCCAGGCTCTATGCTTTGTACAAAACAAAGAACATGTCCTTCCTAAAAGAATGAGGAACGAAAGGAAAAATTTCTTGGGAGAAGGGCAGATCACCTATGACTAGATATCCAGATAGCAAAAGATGCTCAGGGAAAAGTAATATGATGTTTTCTGAAACAGTTAAATTGGAAATAGGAGGATGAGCATTTGGAGGCAGGAAAGAAGCAGAATAAAAAATGGAAAATAAAGTAGATATGACTTATATGCAAGTGCAGTGGGAATAATACAGATGGGAGGCTGTATTAAAGTTATATTAAAGCAGAAGTATATAACAGTATTAATGTTATTCAGTAGCAGTAAAGTATCTATAGAGTCAGGGAGCTAAAAACTGAAAGGCACATTCCTGGTTGCCTGCTGTAGCACTTAAAAAGAGTTGTGGAGAGAAATGTGAGAGGATATACCTTTTAATGTATGGACCATATGGAAAAATTGTCACTGATATAATAGTTTGGGCAAAGTATTGACATTTGTACAAAGGACCGAAATTTGGGACTGGGGTTGGCTACAGTTCTTAGACTAATCTTTAGAAGAATGTAAATCAGATGCAAAAGAGAGGTACTGCTGATGAAAATGAGAATATGGGAAAACTTCTGTGGCTTGAGGACAAGTACAGTTGATATTTTCCTGAGGTACATTTAAGCATATTCATATAAAACAATCACAAAATTACATTTTAAGTTACTTATATTGTACTTGCAATCCCACTTTAAGGAACGAAAGAGGTGATTTAATAATTAATTAAAAAACCCCACAAAACTCTCTAACTAAACCTCTCACTACATTTCTTCATTGCTTTTGGTCTTCATATATATATATATATATAAATAATTTCAGGGTACCACTGACTCTGCACCAAAGTGCTCAGTTTGCCTCATGCTTTCACCTTGACAAAAATGGGGGTGGAAAATGGACAGATTTCTAGAAAGAAATGTCGTTCTGATTGGGAACGGTGATAAAGAATGATACTGACTCTCAAGGGAGTCAACAGGAGAATTCCTCTAGTTTATTGCTCTAGGCTTGTCTTATAGACAGATACGTGGAAAAGTACAGAAAGGAAACTCTTATTGGTTAGCAAAGTGCTACATCACCATCATTGGTCAGTGGGGCTCACCCACCCCCCTGACTTTCTCCTGCAAGGAAAACAAGAGGACAGACAAACAGCACCTGGCAGTTGTTTTCTGTCTCTGAGGATTGTTTTGAAATCCTCCTTTGAATTTCCCAGGCTAGCTTCTCAGGCAGGACTGATAGGCCATGGGGCCTACAGTTTCTGCAGCTCTCTGCAGCCTGCTCCAAAGCTAGCATCCATAAAGAAACCTTTTTTATATGTGCAAGTTAATGCCTATCTGCTGAGACAAGCACTCTAAGAGATCAGTCCAAACGTTATTGCCAGTGTGGTACACAGACTAGAAACTACAGCAGTACTAGGCAACTGCCTACAGAAGGTAAGACACTTCTGGAAAAAGAGCAACCATTCAAACCAGGTTTTAACATGCAAAAAACCTACCCCTACTCCACATAAGGATGTGGTTCAGTGGTGTAGGCTAATGAGCTGACATTTGTAGAGAGATAAGATTTGTAAAGAGAAATAATGCACAAATGTACACACACTCTCACATGTCTTTACATGTAATTATATAAATTAGTCCCATCTTATGGATAAGCACCCTTCCAGAAATAATTTTAAAATAAATTCCTATTGACTTGAAATAACTTGGAAACAAAATAGACTCATATTTCAGATGTAACAAAATCAGACTGGGCTATTCTGAAAGTTGGCTGGCAAATTCCACATGGTGACAGACTATCTGTGTCTGCATATATTTGTAAGCTTTGCATTAGAAGCCAGGACCTTTCACCCCTGAATATGACTTTTGATGGACTGAAAATCAGAAAAGAGTTAGCATTTATTATTGCCAAAGGTGTCTGAATTAATGTAAGTGATTCATGTCTGCTTTAGCACACAACTCCCTGACTCAGACATCATCATCCAGAACCGAATATTCACATAGGAAGAATATTTTTCTATATATTCCTCTCTCACTACAACCTATGTAAAAGTAAACAGAGATACTGATATTATTGCTTTCTACAATCAGAGCTGTGGAAATAAAACCTGCCCATTTCTGTTTTAGAAAAAGGAAAAAGCCTTCCTGCTTCCCATGGACAGGAAGCTTTAGGACAGCATCCTGATATAAGTGAATGCAATAAATTAATTCTTTACTCATTTTTTATGAGAGAAATCCTCTCCAAACATTGACATGTGGTTGTGTGTGTCTTTAATCATATGCCTATGTGCTTTGCTGGATGAGAGTTAGGCACTGCTATTTGATTTTAAAGATACAGGGAATTCCTTAAGAAGGGAGAAGGGGTTTCTGGGCTTCATTTAAAAGCACCTGTTTTCAGTCTTGAATATTTTGATAGAAGCATTTGTTCTAGGTTTTCTACTGTGGAGGAAACTCCTACCAGATGAAGATGTGGAATGATGTTAATCAGGAGGATGTACATTCCAGGTATAATTATTTAAGAAGTGCTTCACAGTCAGTTTGGCTGTCTGGCACAGGGCACAGCTTCTGGTGTCTCCTCACAGAAGTCACCCGTAAAGTCTTGCCCTGTCCTGGCCTGGTTTCCAAAACCTTGCTTCATAAACAAAACACAAGGTTCTTGACAATGAGCAATATTTTCCTGACTACTGAATCACATTGTTTCTAATGATAACTTTGTTCTGGGCAAGCTCACCTGTTCTGCAGAAGGAGTCTCCCTTATTATTTAACAAGTGTCATTACATCCAGTCTTCAAAGAAAAAGAAAATATAATTATTCACAAAATTAAATTAAGGAAGGACAGAAATGCCCCAGTTGCAGGACACTAAAGTCCTGTGATTCTTAAAAATCTTGGGTGAAACTTAATGTGAGCTACTAAAAACAAAGGGACAAAAGCTGGTAGAAAATAACAGGGCAAAGACATCTAAATAAATAGCATTAAATGAATTTTCTTTCAATGCTCTAAAAAAAACAAAGAAACAAAAAGATGCATTTACACTTTGATGCTGAGATGCTGGCAAAGCAAAGATCCAGTTCATAGGCCGAGGAAATGCACTCTGCAGATGGCAGAAGCAAACCTTAGTCCCAGTTCATGCTGTAGCAGCTGGTATCCTAAGTTTCGTTTCCCTCATTGGTCTCGCTTCCTTTCATTTAACAGCCAGACTGTTACTTATTTTCCCTACTAACAAATGGGGCTTTTGTTCATGTCCTTCCTTCATCCAGCTCCTTTAAGTAATCTTTGTTCCTGAACTTAGGACCAGGTTGATGAAACGTCATTGACATAAAACACAGTGAGGGTAATGTAAGTGAAGCAGACCCCTGAGCAGAGTCTATTACTGCTAATCCACTTGCATTTGCTCCTGAGAGGAAAACTCAGCTCCTAATGTTATGTGAAGCAGCAGAGCACTGTCAGAGGAATTGTACCATCACAAATATATGGGTACCATAAACTTACTTGCTGTGATCCTTTGTAGGCACGGCCAGAGTTGAGAGGTGGGTGTTCTTTCCAATATCTCATGTTAACTCTTAGAAAAGGGAGCAGCTGCCTCCTCTGCTGCAGAGCAGCCTGGTGACAGCACACGGGAACAGATGGCAGAGCAAGTGGCTCTTTCTTCACATTTAGGCAGTCCCCTTCTCTCCTCCTGCTTCTTTCAGACAGCCTCACTGAATTTTTTTCATGGTATAAAGATACTAAATCTTTTCTTTTCACTCCAGGAAACAATTACCCTCGCTCTTTGCAGAGCAAAAAGAAGAAAGGGAGTAAAATCTAAAGCATTAGTTCCATACCCCTCCACATCCCCCATCCTTCTTTCATAGGTTAGTCAACTGAAAAAACAGAGATGAGCTTTAAGGGTTTGTTTTCCTGTTATTGTGGGTTGATGTACAGACAATATTAACAGCATTTGGTAGCTTGCTGTATGGGGGAGCAATGGAATTGTATAATTCAAAGTAAGGGAAAACTAGTGTATTCATTCCTTGACTTATGCATCAATTCCAGATTTTTTTCCTTTGATATCAATAATCTGAAAACATAAATGCTCAGTTTATAGATAGTTTATAGACATAAATGGATAGTTTATGCAGCTCTAAGCAAAACTTGCACTAGCATATATTATCTAGTCACTATTGTCTGCCAAGTATTGCTAGATGAAGAAAAAATGTAAGCATAAAAAACAGGTTTCAAATATTACATTATTTCCTTCTGATTTAGAAGAACAAAACAAGTTATCAACAATCATGAAATGAATTGCACCTGCCCTAACACAAATTAACTTGGAGGTCACATGGACTTTCTAAAGTCACTATTATGACTGAACTCTACTGGGACCAAATTAACATGGCAAGGTGCTCTGTTCTTTTCTTAGAGGAGTCCACCCAGCCGTTCAGTCTGCTGCTGACAGGAGTGCCTGGAGCAACCAGACTTGGATGGGAGATGCTGGTGGTAGGTCACCACACAGAGACTGATTGATTCAGACTGTCTGCAGCTCACTTCGTGCCACTGAGCTGGCTGCACTCCCTTTACCTTTTCAGTGGTTACGTCTAGAAATGCATGTATTTTTAAAAGGCAATTTAAGATTCTGACATAATTCCAAGGCCCCTGGGACCTGCAAAGCTCTGAAGTCACTGTAATGCCTAGACTTTGATGTATGCTTGCTCTCAGAACCCTATTCCTGCAATTATAGTTGTTCCTATAACTCTTACTACCCCACATTTTGAAAGTATTAAACAGCAATCTAAAGCAAAATTCAGAATCCAAATATATACTGAAGTAAACTAGGTAGTAATTTATTTTTGTACCTGGTGAGTATTCTATTTCCTGAAAAGAAAATATTAATGACAATTCTTGATATGCAAGGTTTTAATTGCATATAAATACTTTTCAGTGCCCTAAAAGATCAGAATATGAGCCAGATGCTTGCATGGAGAAGATTTGAACAGATTGGTTGAATAAATACTCCTGTGAGTGAAGTCTTGTCTCTTTATACCAATGTCTTTAGAAATTCTCTCCTGTAAACAAGCACTTTTTATATATTCCATTAATAGGTGTCTTGTACTGCTGCAGGTGAATATGATGAAACTGGAGCCTGGGAGACACTTTCTGTGACATGCTAGTCTCTTCAGGAATTAGTGGGATGTCGCTTTGAAAATGTGACATGATAGAAACTGGTGAGCTGTGCTCTCTCATGCAATAATGTTTACATCAAGATTGAAGTGTTTCTTCAGGTTAATATAGCCCATAACTTCTATGTGAATTGTCCTCAAAACTACCATTTTTTAAGTGAGAGAGCACACAAAATATCTTATCTGTCTGGTCTGTGTTGGGAAATAGTATAAAGTTTTTAGCTCACTTTTGTACTATTTAACTTGCCATTGAAGTGGCAGAACAAAACAAAAATAATCAGGCCAAAATAGATAACATAGCAAGTACCAATAAAATGTTACACCTCTGTCACTCTTTGTGAAAAAGGCAATTTTGTTTGCTTTTGGGGTTTTTTGCTTTTTTGTTTGGGTTTATGGTTGTTCTATTTAAGTAGGAAGGCTTTCTATATGTCAAATCACCATAGTCTTTATCTAAGTGAACTGGCAGCCCAGGGGATTTAGATAGAGGTGTACCTGCAGAAAGGATCCTGATGGCTTTCACTGAAAGCATCCAGCGTATGAATCAAGGTAAGTAGATAAATCAGCTATAGATTTTTTTCCTGAGAACCTGAAAAGTTATTAGATCTGTGTTTTCAGAGAGTGGGTGGTGCAACTTCTTCTAATGCAGGCAAAAACTGTGTGAACTTTTGTGTGATTTCAATGCTTCTTGGACTCTGGATTATATTAAAGAACAGAAATAATTACACTGAGGGTCCTGTCCTGCATTCCTAACATAAGCAGAATGCTTATTGGATTTGCAGTGTAGGTCTGTCTTTTGTTAGAAAAAGCTTTGAAGCTTTTTGAATAAGGATCAGTCAAGGCCTTTGAATGGGACCCAAGCAGTGTTTTACATAAATAAGATATACACTCCACATACATGAAGCATAATTATTTGCATTTTTTATGAGGATCTTTTGTAATCAGTATTTTTTTTTGTCATGAATTGATTTCATAAATGTGAACTTGCTCTTGAGATGGCAAGAAACACACCATACTGAGAAGTTGCTTCATATATAAAATATGAGTAATGGGCTTGCTGGTGTGTATATTCAGCACTGTCCTCTACTGGTTGAACATAGAAATGTGTAGCTCTATGTTGAGCAACACTGCACAAACAGGAAAAGAATTTGCTGTGCCATTCATTCAAATTCAAGAACTAGTCCTGAATCAATCATGCTCACGATTGTTTTGTCTTCGTCCTTCCACAATGTTAGAATAAATGATTTAAAAAAATGATTTAAAATCAATTGCCAGGTTTATAAGAGTGAGATAATACCTTTCTCTAGGCTAGATGATACAGTTAGAAAAAAATGGACAACATTTCACACACAGAAGCCTACATTGTGTCTGGCAGAGAAGTCAAAATATGCAAGTAAAGCAAAGGTTAAAAACAGGTGGCTTAAGTTTAACACAACTGCTAATTGTTTAGATTCCTTAGAGAAAAGAGAGAGCTGGTACCTGCAGGTAAATGGAGCTGCAATGGCAGATGTGAGTTCCTACATACCTGTGAAACTGAAGACACTTCCTGTGGCTCTCAAATGCTCTGCTGTGCAAAAGGAAAATTAAATGTTGAGATCAGGACATTTAGATGTGGAATTTTATGGCTTAGATCTCTATATAGCATCTGGGGCATTATGTTATGACTTAATTTTGGTTGTCCACTTGGTTAGTTCTGTGTTAGCCAACAGGAATATGCAAAGTTTTTTCCTTTATAGCCTTTTTCTCTAATGAGTATTAGTTCACTTGTTGCCATATTATGCTTCTCTTAAGTATAGAATGTGATAAAATTTTTTCATTCATTGCAGCTTAAGAATTTTATATAGTTCAGTGTCTTGATGATTTTTCTAGAGATCATATTTGAAGAGAAAAAAAATAGCATTTTCCTTTTTCACTGATCAGTTTTAAACACTTCTGTATCTGAAGAAGCTCATGTTTTGTCCCTACAGGAGAGAAAAAAAAAAAAAAACAAAACAGAAAGAGAAACAACTTATTCCTATAGTTTAGGAGCACAGAATTCAGTTATCACAGCAGTTATTTGCTTTAATTGCATTCAGGAGGGCAGTATGTGGATGCAGCAGCATTTGGGAAGATGGCTGCTTAGAGACATAAATCTGAGAGATCCCCTGAGATCTCATTGTGGTGTTGTAGCTTTGATTTCTGTTCTAATACAATAAAATATTGTGGGTTTTAATACTGCTTCAAGTCCAAGTAGTATTTTATTTTATTTTATTTTATTTTATTTTATTTTATTTTATTTTATTTTATTTTATTTTATTTTATTTTATTTTATTTTATTTTATTTTATTTTATTTTATTTTATTTTTCCAGGGTGGCAGGCAGAAGGGGGAAGAAATGTATTTAGGAGGATATTGCTTGAGAAATGTAATCCTGTGTATTCGACACCTTTACAGATTCATTTCAGAATCTGTAAAATCACTCAGATGATTTTCAAATGTTCACAGCAGAGCTGGAGCTAATTGAGGACCACTGGCCAGAGGGTAGCAGTGGCAGGACCACCCAGCCTGGCTGCGGGCATCCTGCAGCTGAGCTGCTTCAGTGAGGCAAAATGGAGGCATGTCTTCCTAGCAGCGTGCAGAAACCTCAGCAAAGAAGCAGTCTGGTTCTCATGGCAACCAGGATTTCCATATACTGCAGGGGTACACACAGTCTGACATCACTTTGCTGCAGGGAGGATTTCTGTGCATACTCAAGGACTAAATTAAGCTCTTTGTAAGTGAAGAATGTGTGTCCATTTTCATATATGTATGTTTTTCTTTCTGTGAAAGGGAGAATAATAGGGAAATAAAAGAGGATGCAAAATCATATTTCTCTAAGTCAAAATAAAAATAACCCTGACACACCCAACTTCTCATTTTCAGTTTGCATCCCATTTTAAAAAACAATGGTATCTTGCACAGCTGGGAAGAAAAAAGGATGCTAGCAGTTCCTTTAGGCGTTAGAAAAAAATTGCTTTGCTAATCAGAACACAGAGAAACAGATTTACTGAATGTTAGATGATGCTTTCTGCTGCAACATCATATATACAGATTTTATCAGGGCAAGTCTATAATGAAGATGTGATATTCATCATGCATGATACAGTGACATCTGGTGTAAGATATCCTGTGCTGTATGCTGCAGTTCCTGGCTAGGAAGATAATTCATGTGCTTCAGCTTTATCAGACTCTGCCATGCAGTCCAGTGAGAGGTTTCCTCATCCCTCATTTAAGATGACTCATACTTCTTGTAATATCTTACAAGGTCCTATGTTATTCCATTCTGCATATATACTCTGTCCTGGGGAATTATAATACAAGAAAAAACTGACATCAAATCTCTATTGTTCTATTACAGAGATTGGAGCTCCCTAAGTGTTTAAGGTAGATCATTTATAATTTGACTCTGTATGGACCTAAACCAGCTCAAATTTAGCTTCAGTTGGTTGAAGACATTCAGCATACTGAGGGATCTTCACCTTTTTTTTTCCTTTTTTTTTTTTTTGTCAGTAATACAAATGCTGAACTGAAAACACTTGCATATAGCTTTTTTTTTTTTTTTTTTTTTTGCTTGCATTGATTGGAATAATTTTGAACTCTTTCAATTGCAAAGCTTTAGTATGGGCTTGTGTGAATTCTGACATATAGAGATCTTGTAGGGCTAAGGCAGATATCAGTTATTTAATGCAAAGCTGTGGTTTTACTCTTTTCCTCACAACAACCTCTCACTTTTCAAGATGATCTGTAGAGCTCTGCATAGGCGGGATGTTCACACCACCGTCTCAACTACATAATTAAAGGGCCTTAGGTGCCAAATATATTTCCAAATGATCACAAATTAAGTGAAAATTTTAAATAAACATCATTATATTTCTTGTGAATCTGGCGTATGATTAAATGTTTTTGCATGTTTTTATCAACAAGTTTCACTCTGTTTTTGAATTATGGTTCTTTCTACTTGGTTCTGAATCACAGTTTTATTACATTACTCTACTGGATGTTAAATGTGAGACATATAATCACACATCTAATGATAAATGTCCTTTCTTGGTCACCTACATAGGGGAAGGAAAGAGAAGAGGTAAAAATGAAAACTAGAAGCCAGTCCCTGGTACTTTACCTGCTCTATCCTCCAGTGAATTGTTTTCATGTGGGCAGCTTCTGGTAAATGTGGAAAACAAAACTGGTGGTTATATAATGACTTCAGATTAAAGAGAGCCTGCTTTGAACTGACAACAGCCTTGACAGACTGAATGTTGAAGCTAGAAACATTTTGTCAGAAATACTGTCTCTAACACTGCAGAGCCATACGGGAGCCCTTCAGTCTAGGAAGCAAAGGCGGGTTGCACCTCTGTGTGTGACTACTGCAAGAGTGCAGGGCCACTGGAAATGGCCAGTGATAAATCCCTGAGCTCTGCGTCCACACCAGCACATGATGTGTGCCCACTGCCCCTTCTATACCTCAGAGGGAGCTGGATTTTTTTGGTCATCACGTTAGAATATGGTGCTGCCACAGTGACAATGAAATCAAATGGATGGCTTCTTTTATGAAACCTATCTATGTTGCTTGGCACCAGAAGTCCTTTTCTTCTTTTCTTTCCGAGTGGATCCAGAGTGCATTCAGAATTAATTATAATTTTCTCTTTTATTGTATTTCTATAATGAAAAATATTTATCACACAAATGGGAGGAGACTTGACTAGGCTGACTGTGATATAAGTGAACTGATGCAATTTTCTCCATCCTTTCCCATACAATTTTTAATCACAATGGGCCGTTTTAAAATATTTTTTATTTATTTGTATATAATAGTGCAGTACACAAATGCATGTTATTTATTCCAGTGTAATCCTAAATGAGTTCCTACATCACACACATGGAGCTCGCAGGGATGTGCAGAATCTGCTGGCATCAGCAGTGACATGGCATTGTGCTGTGGACATGGAGAACAGATGTACTGTCTGAAATTACTGACTTAGAGAGACAGCAAGAGAGAAACAGTGGGAAAAAAGACTAATAACAGAAGAGAAGGTCTCATTACTTCACTCAAAGAGGAAATATGTTACAAGGGACCATCAAAGTGTTCCCTTCTTTTTTTGTCTTTTAAATATCTTTTCTGCTTAAGAATCCTGGAATGGCCAAAAACCCTCAGCTTGGCACACTGCACAGTCCCTGTCATCCTCTCAGGGATGTTGCAGCACTCAGGTAACACAACTATAACAATTCTGCAAAAGCAGCCCATACAGGCTGTGCCCTGTGTGGTGCTCCATCATGCTCCATACAAGATGATGTTTTGATTTTGTACACCTGGAGCAACCAACCTCATTTAGTCACATCCTGACCACCTAAGTGCTTGTCTTCCTAGGCATCATGGCTCCTTTCTATGGCTGACAATAGGAATAGAGGAGAGATTTCCAGCTCTGTGATGTTGAGACAAATAAAAATATGCAACTCATGCAGTGTATGTGACAATGGGCTTTCTTGTCAAAACAGGCAGAAAATCAGCCTGTCAATAACTTCTACTTACCAAAGCCATGTCACTGATCCAGATACCAATATTGTCAAACAGTATTGTCAAACAGCAGCCCATCAGCTCTCTCCTTGATCCTACCTGATTTTCTGCTGCAGGCATGGCGGACAGTGCTGGGAACCTGGCAGGATTCCACCAACAGTGGTGAAAGCAACAAGCTAAAGTATATACCTAAAGTACATATGTTTCTTAGCATACAACAATTACTTGGACTTAATAGAACAATTTGAGAATTTAATAGAAATTACATTTAAAATATCATGCAAATGTAATGTATGAACTACCTATATGAATGTGTAAATATATATATATATATATATATATCAACAGATAAAGCTGAGACCCATATGAAGTACATCTGCCTGCTGTCAAAAGCCTCAGTCCACTCTTTAGCACTATAGCTCCGACATTATTTCAGTCTCTGGGTCTTTCCTTCAACACTCAAGAAAAATTATCCTCCATTAAAATTTTATTTTCTTTAATCTCCTGTCCCGTTATAAATCAGGATGACAAATTTAAAAGCTTCTACATGTCAAAAAGCTCAGTGTCTTTCTAATTAAATTCAGAGTAGTTTAACGTCTTGGTACCATTTTCAACCAATATTTTAATCTGTTTTAAACTTTGAAATGTATCCTTCATAAGTCAAAAATGAAAATTTTCATTCCACCAATATATTGGTTTTTTAGTAATAGATAATATCATAGCTGAATGCTGGTTTCAGTCAAGACCCTGCCTAGCTGTAGCAAGGTAGATAATTTAGGCAAAAGCTCTGGGATCAACACCACCTCAATAAGGAAAACAGGCATTTTAAGGATTGGTAGTTGTGTGCCTCATATACAATCTGCTGGGAGCAGCACATGGTATCATATCTCCCATTCCTCAGAAACTCCTCAGGTGATGCAGGCATTATGGACATAGCAGGGCTCTCTCTGACTCTGCACCTCCTCCTCCTCCTCGCAGATGTTAGGATGGTTATTGCCTAAATTTCCATATTAGAAATGTTTGTTATAGCAGATTATTTCATTCTCCTAATCAAGCCCTTTCAATGGTGCTTCTTTGCTATATTTTAAGAACTGGGAAAAGCTGTTAAATTATCTTCTACTCTCTCTCCCTCTCATAACAGCTTGAGCTGTTCACTTTAAAATTTGATTGCAACTACAATCTTGTTATTAAGCTTAACCAGGGGTTTGTTCTGCAAGGTTGCTTGGCATTTACTACTGGATGAGCTCTGCTCTGAGCTCATCTCCCCTCCACCCCAACAATTCTGTTTTGCATCTATAGTTTTTAATTGATCAGATCCTGGTTGTCAGTTCTAATGCTACAATGTGTAGTGTGATCTGTAAAAATGGCCTTCTCTTTCTGCTATTTTCTTATCAGGTCTCTCTCTCTTGACTGTCTTTTATTGCTTGGGTAATATTTAATGTACCTTACAGCCTAAGACACAATGATGAACATAGTACTTCAAATGTAGGCTTTTACCTAGAAAACAGACTAAAATAAAAAATCAATCAGTCCTGCCTCAGAAAGAAAGAACCTGTCTAGCAACAAATACTCAGTAGCATCCAAAAACATCTATTAAATGGTGTTTCCTGGAATGGTCAGTCAGGTGACTTACAGAATGGAGGTTGCACCAATTTCTTTATTTTAAATGTTTCCAATTTTATTGTATTTATTCAGACAGTTTAATACGACATGTTTGAAATAGAAATATGATACAATTCTTATAATAAATAAATAAATAAATAATAAAGTTTTCTTTAGAATCATCAGACAAGGACTGAGAAAACCACATGAATCTTCAGGACTACTGAGGGGAACTGCTTTTCAGAGCTTCTGAAATGGTGTGCTGATCATGTTGAGCAGCATGTACAGCATAGTATATCTCATGCCTGTAACTAGAGTGTCAGAACTGTTTTAAGTGTAGCAATTCGTTTTTATTAGTGATTTCACCAATATTGTATGGACTCTATGTTTAAAACATGACCTCACACTCTCAGATCTGCATTTCTGAGTACTTTGAATGGTACTAGTAACCATTCACGCCTTTGAATAATTTTTTCTAGGATTTTGAAATATCTGTATCTAAATGTTAAAGTCTCATAACCTGAACATACAATTAATCTCCAGGATCTCAGTGGTATTTTTGGACCATACACAGTTTAGCACAGTAGTTTTCAGAGTAGTTTTCCAGGAGAAGCAGTTTCATACCATATTAAAGGAGTAAGAAAAGCAGCCACATTCACCTTTGTGAAGCAGCTGATCCATGCCCAGTTCAAAAGAGCCTGCTGCATTATGAGCACTAATTCTTGATGATATTCAAATGCAACTGGAAGCCCAGGAAAATGAGATTATGAAATCAGCAATCAGCATGGCAATAATGAGTATTACAATGATGTTTGTTGGAATTGATACTCAGTTTTTACATAATTATTCACTTTACATTACTCTGAAACAACACGCAAATTACACAAAATCATCGCATGAATTACACAAACATGAGATCCAAGTGTCCATTCTTCACTTTGCTTTTCATTTTGGGCTCAGAGATTAAAGATGCCTCTCAGATAATTTAGCAACACCAGCCAAAATTACTGAACTTGTGCACGTCTCTGTTGACAGTGACAGAAAAGAGATTATTCTATGTACAAGTAGTAAAGAAACATCTTGTAAGGCGAATCACTGATCTAAAATGCTTTGAGAAAAAGGTGATTACAGTACTGTCAGTGGCTGGAAATATTGCTGATATTCCCCCTTGGTGCTCCATGGCTCATGTTCCCCATGGTCTGGGTCTGGATGCTTGGAAGCATCTGGCTAAGGAGGAATCACAGTATTGAAGGTGACATGAAGCTTGGGCTGTGTGAATCTGGGATTGTATCCCAGGCCTTGTATCCCAGGCCTTGCATTTAGAAGCCAGCTAGCACAGCATCATGGAGCTGCATGCTGGTACCCCAGGATTTGCTGTATGAATAAGATTCTCTTGGACCTCTTCTTTCATTTAACAAGGGAACATTTGTATTATTGCAGAGACTGATGCTTAAATTTGGTTGGTAAGCAATGGGAAGCAAGGACAGCTGGCTGTGAGTCTCATCTGTCCAAACACATTTCTTGATCAAAAGCAGCTCCTGCAGACTTGTTGATAAGCCCCACAGAATAGTTCTTCAGGAAATAATGAATTAAGATACTGGCTGCCTGACAAGTAGATGTCACAGTAAGAGAAAAGGATCATTTGGCTTTGTCTCAAGCAGAGTAAGGCTACCTGGAAACTAACCCTAAAAAGACAAAATCAGAATGGATTATGAGACAATACCTGTGACAAGACTGGTTTTCCTTTTGATATGTGCTGTAGCAGATGGTGATTATGGCCAGTAAACAGAAGGGCAAGGATGCAAAGTGAGTCCTATAATACTGCTGTTCTCCCTTTGAGGGCTCAGACCCACCCAGACTACACCCGTGGTTATAGCTGAAATTTCATCAGTCCTACAATTTAAGAGTCCTGTAAGCTACACACTTATTATCATGCATACAGGAAGGGTTTTGAAACAAAACAAAACCGCAGTTCCTCTCTTGCTCCTCCACCTTAAGTGCTATAGAATAATCCTCCAGAGGTGCTGGAGTGTGTTCAAAAGAGGACAATGAAGCTGGTGAGGAGTTTGAAGCACAATCTAACAGCTCATTCATAGTAATTGACCACTGTAAAAGAGGAGTCTCATTTAGCCTCTTTCTTCAGACATAAAATATGTTGCACTCCTCATGATATCTCTTGAAAGACTGTAAGGGTAAAATTATTTGCTCTGACTTTCCAGCTGTTTCTACTCTTCATAAACTGGTTACATCTCTTGTCATTTTTAAAAATACAGAATAAATTTCTTACCTAAATTAGAGGTCATGACATTTGCCTTAGACCATCAACATATATCCTCAGCCCTGTCCATAACTGTAGGAGGTTATAGAAAGCTGGAACATCTATATGTTTTAGCTAATCATTGTGTTGCCAAAACAACATAAGGTGTGGACAACTTATTTGCAAGCAGATAGATTAATACAAACCCTGTCTTTTCAGCGAGGTTAAGTGCCTCATTCATTATGCCAGCAGTGTTGAAATACTGCACCTAATCTCAGTGTTAGTTCACTTGGTACAAGGACAAGGTCCCTGCAGTAGGATTTGCTACATGATATAGAAAACCCCAAAGTATTACCCAAAATGATAGCAGGCCTCTGTCTATTGAGACAGGAAAGCAATGAAAAAGAAGTGCAAAAAATGTTTGTTTATGTTACTTCTGCAGAGAGACTTGGAACACGATAATCCTGATGAGCGGCTGGGGGAAGGGAAGACCTGAGAGCTACATGGCAGGGTGTGAGTTGGAAAGGAGATGGAAACAGTTTGGAAAACATTGCCCTTGGCTGTCAACATAAAACTGACCATAATGGAGTGAGAAAAGTTTTGAGAGTTTGCTCCCCCGGGGCCAAACTAATGCTGCCTGTTTGCACGTCTGAATTTAACCTTCTGCAGTTAAGAGGAAGAATACTTCAGTGAGAGTTTGCATTAACTTATCTTAATTTGCAAAAGGATGGCAAAAATAGTAAAAGCTCTGTACTGCTACTGTGGCTGTACTGGCAGTAATTTTTTATCCAGTTTTATTTGACTTCATCTGATTTGTGTTTCTCTACCCTTACTGTGGGGTTAGTCAACCCTTAGCATGATTTGCCCTCAAAATATTCCAAGCACCCATGAAACCCAGCTTAACTGTGAGAATAAAAAATGAGTCATGAGGAGCATTTTAGAAATGGAGGAAACCCAGACTGATTTTTCTGAAATATCTTCTCCATACAGCATGCCAGCAAAAACTCACTGAAGCCTGAAAATATATGGAGCTTGTTTGTTGTAGTACAAGATAAATGGTGACACAGCTAATGTGTTACACTGATGTGATAAAGTACAAGTGGTTTATAATAAAGAAAAAAAAATCCTTTTCATCTCTGCTTTTTCTCAAGATAATGGCTTATAATAGCATGCTAACAATTCTAACAATAGAGTCCTGTGCTTTTGTGGAAAAGGAAATTATTTCTCATTAATTTTATTTTCAACTAAACAGCTGTTCCATTTGTTTCTCTTGGGATACATGTACTAAAATTTTTAAAGGTTCAATGTAATTTTCACTAATTTAATATGTTTATTGATCAATTGTATTAAAGTCTTCACAGTTTTTCTGTCCTTGTTCATTACCAACCCTTAGTTATTCTTGTTTAAAATTCTTGGGAAGGTGTTTTGTTTTGTGGTTTAGAATTGATAATTAACTGACCTAGCTGTTGTTGACTATAACTTTAAAAAAAAAAGAACTAGAGAAGAGGCATAAAATATATTTCTGTAAGAACAAGTGAGGAAGGTGTACAAAGCTGAAGACTGAACCTCAGCCTGCTGCTGTACTGGGTGCTGTTTTAGCACATCTTCTGCTTCTGGTGCTTTGCTTAACTAATCTTTGTCTTCTCAGGGATGCCAATTAAACTGTCTGCCTTCCTGTTTGCTTCTTGCAAGTGCTTCTGCCCCTAATATGGCGTCATAGAAGACATTTCTCCCTCTTCCTCTGGCCAAGAGGCACAGAGCAGGATAGTGCACTGCTAGCTTCAAGGAGTGCTCTAGCTTTGTTGCTCCTTTTCTGTTTACTTGGAGGAGGATCAGGTGGTCTGAGCAGTCTTGTTGGTTTCTGCACTACTGTCTTCCACAAAAAATATCTGACCTACAGTGAATAGTCCTGTGTTGCTCTAAAGAGGTTTTTTTTTATTCCAGTGGAAGAGTTGAAAGATAAAAGTTTTGTATATTTAGGCTGTTTAGATGCTCAGTTTTGGCTGCAGAATTTGTCACATGCTAGAATTTTATCTCAGTTTTTAGGCAGAAGGTGTTTTAAATATTGTAGCTGGTCTTTGTAATAGGTGTCCTGCAAAAAGTCCACAGAAAATCAATATTGCTCAAGAGTAAACTTTAATAAGAAGTTAATTAAGGCTTCAATGTAAACAGCATTGTGACACATCCAGAAGTATTACCCACTTGCCTTAAGACTCCTATTACTGACCATAGAAAGAAATTTACAGTAAAATGTCCACAGATTGCCTGTTACCTTTCTAAGATTAGCTTATGGTTTGTCACAATACTCACAGCTACTCTAAACCTGAGCTCTGTCTGACTTCAGAAACATTCAGGTGAGGATTTGAGTAGTAGAAAGTAGACTGGTTTATTGCAACTTATCTGAGCAGCAACATTCAGTTCCAGCTACTGGTCTTGACGAGAGGTCTAAGAAGCCTGTTTTTATCTTGTTACAGCTATAAAATACACTCTTTGATGCACTCTTGAGGAGTAGATTAAGCACTAATAATAGAAATTCCTTCTCATTTTTTCTTGTTGACTTTACATGCCAAGGCACTGAGCTTGTCAAATGGCAAACTTATATTGTACAAAACAGTTCTGGAGCACTCAAAAGTTTCCTTCCTAAATCACTGTCATTTTCCATTTTGGTTTTCTTCTCCACCAATTTCCCTCTTGTCCCATGCAGTGTTTCTGATTTAGTATTAGTGGGGTACTGCACTGTCTCCTATCTGATTGCATAATTCAGCCTTCAGTGTGGATAGACATGAGGCGAATGAATGTGTGCAATCTCTTCTCTCCTACTGTGTGTGCCTGGAACCAGGAGGGGTCAGATTAGTCTGGTGGGCTCCTTGTGCTTAGGAACATGACTTCCCTGTGTTCTCTGCTCATTTTGTATACACATGAAGTGGTTAATACACAAAGGAGGCCCTAGGCTAAGCAGATAATCTCCTCAAAGCATTTAAAAATGTGCTTTTCTAACCTTCTCCAACAAACCCCCATTTCAACAGCCTGTTAAAACAAATATCTTTTAACAAACTAATCTTAATAAAAAAATTCCCACTGTAAAAATTGCTATCACATTTGAAATACTAAAAATAGCAAACAATACTTTTTAAACAAAAGTACTGTTTGTTAAGTTTCATCTAGGGAAAATACTACATTGAAATACATAAAAGAATAATGATATGAAATTAATAGCAACTCCTAACCAGTCCCCTTTATATATTAATGTCTTTACTGATGATCTGGATGAGGGGATCAAGTGCACCCTCAGTCATTTCACAGACAGCTCCAGGCTGAATGAGTTCTTCTGGAGGGTGGGAAGGGCTCTCGATCTCGACAGGCTGGGTCAATGGGTCAAGGGCAATAGTATGAGCTGGCCAAGTACACCTTGGTCAAGATGGCCAAGTACAGGGTCCTGTCACAACAACCCTGTCACTGTTGGACATGAAATGATTCACACGGACGCAGTTCGAGGTGTGGTGAAAGAAAGAGACTTGTTTATTTGTTCTTTCAGTATTTATAGGTTATTGACCATGACCAGGCATTGGACAGTCAGGTTAACACCTTCCCAACCACACTGGCAGTGAGACATGTCCATTAAAAGGCATATCTTTAATAAACACCTATGTTTATAGTTACTTTCCTGGGAAAGTGGCTAGAATTTGTGGAAAACAATATTGAAGGCCTGATTCTCAGGGCGACACAACCCCATGAAATGCCTCAGGTTTGGAGAAGAGCAGCTGGAAAGCTGCCCAGAAGAAAAATACCTGAGGGTGTTGGTCAACAGCAGGTGAACATGAGCCAGAGTGTGCCCAGGTGGCCACAAAGGCCAAAATTGTGTCCAGCAGGACCAGGGCAGTGATCATCCCCCTGTACTCAGCACTGGTGAGGCCACACCTTGAATCCTGTGTCCAGTTCTGGGCCCCTCCCTGCAAGAATGACACTGAGGTGCTGGAGTGTGTTCAGAGTAGGACAGTGAAGCTGGTGGGGGGTTTGGAGCACAAAACTTATGAGGAATGGCTGAGAGTACGGGGTTGTTTAGCCTGGAGTAAAGGAGGCTCAGAGGAGTCCTTCTTGCTCTCTACAGGTGCCTGAAAGGAAGCTGCAGTAAGGTTAGGTGTTGGTTTCTTCTCCAACATAATAAGTGATAGGACAAGAGAAAATGACCTCAATTTGAGCCAGGTAAAGTTTAGACTATATATTAGGAAAAAAATTCTTCACCGAAAGGGTTGCCTAACATTGGAACAGGCTGCCTGCAGTGGTGATAGATTTAATCACCTCCATTCCTGGAGGTATTAAAAAGACATGTAGATGTGGCACTTAGGGACATGGTGCAGTGGGGGACTTGGTAGTGTTAGGTTAATGGTTAGTCTTGATCTCAAAGGGTTTTTTTCCAATCTAAATGATTCTAGGGCTTTATGATTCTATTTTGACACCGCAACTACTAAAAGAACCATATTGCATAAATATAAAGTCCTAATTCCTCTTTGATTTGTATTCATCAAAAAGCAGACTTCCACCATTCAGACACCTGGGTCATGTCACAGATACTTTTCTTCAGTTCAGTAGTTTATTTGCCTAATTGCCTAAAACAGCTGATAAGCGGGAAGCTAAATATCAGCATGGCTCCTATTTCTTTTCCAAGTATCCATGCTTTCCAAGTTTCCAGGTTTCTATTGCTATTCTATTTCCTGGAGACTCAAAGTTAAAAAATATTATTGCCTGAAGAGGGAATTTGATGTATAGTGTTGAGAAAAGCTCCTAGGAAGAGAGAGAAAATTCACTGGGTTTTTTGGATGTATTCTTCTTTCAAAAGAAGACCAGTGGCTTGTCAAGTTAGATAAAATCTGAATTAGAGATTAATGTTTTGGTCCTAGATAGAGGTTCTGACTTGCTGGTAAGAACTGATATGGCTTGTGAAAATCCTAAGCTTTTAAGAACGGGGAACTGTAAAAAGATGCAGAGTTTTGCCACCACCTACTTGAGCACAGTCAGACAGTTTAACATACCCTGAGTGACAAACTTTTTGAAAGTAGACAGGCTGGCTGTACTCCATATCAAAAGTAGCACACTAACCATGTGTGCCTGTTCTTGGATTGTGAAGGAAGCGAAAGTCAGTGTTTGAGACTAAAACTGTAATGAATACTTCATGCAGCTAGTAGACTAACAAACTTTATAGGAAAGAACTTGTGAAGGACAAAAAGACTGACAAAAAGACAAAAACAACTCTGTCTGTAAGTCTACTACTATTTTTGACAAAAAACAGTCTGGATCAGTCTAACATGGAAGTTACAACATTTCTTTCCAGATCTTCGTAATAGTCGTTTAACTACAAACGGAGTCTCTTACTATGAAGGACACTTCATAGTTCGAGATTTTAGGGGGAAAAAAAGTAATCATCTTAAATGTGTGGCATGCATATACATGTTTACATCTTAATGAGAAACTCACAGCATGAACCTTAGGATAAACACTCTGAGGCCTTCAGGGGAAAAGTTGAAAAGAAATTACATCTATATGTTTTGTGGCTTCCATGTTATAAGCAGATGCCAGAATTAGCAGGCTAGAAAAAACACTGTTTACATTATTCCAGTGTTTGGAATTGGATTTCAGTGCTTTAGTTTTAAAGTACAGGAGAGGGCGAAGGAAGATAGGACAATATGCTTCTCTTTGCTCTTGTTGTGACAGCACCCAAAGAAGAGAGAGCAAGAGCATGGTCCTGCACAGTGTCTCTAAAAGTCATCTTTAATTTGAGCTTTAGCTGTAGGCCGAGTCAGCAGCTGCTTATGGCAATGCCTGCAAGGAAAATTCTAGAGCCACACAACAAGTCAACACTTTGGTATGTATAAATTCATCTTGCTGGTTAAAAATTGTAGAGGAAACTTGAGTGACTGCGGTAATGACGCTTTATGTCAGTAAATTTATCCTGGGTGCCGCATTGACTGTCCTTCCTGAATCAACACTGTATCTCCATGATGTGCTCTATTTCAGTGAAAATGCAGTAGTTTGTTCGTACTGACACTGATCAAATTTGTCTTCTGAGATGGTCTGACATATACAAAAGGAATGCTAATGATTGTGGCCCAGTAACTAGCCAGTTCTACTTCTGCTCTCCAAGACTATCCCCTAGAAATAGCTGGGTTAATTTTACTCCCTCCTTTCCCTTTATGTGTTAGGAGTAGCTGAGCCTTAGTCAGGGTATCCAAAGTTTGCTGATGCAAGAGCAAAAATTATGTTCCTGAGAAGCTGACATGGAGAATGCCAACAGTAGTATAAACCTTACTGTCTTGTTTATTTGTAACTGGCATATAGGGAAGTTGGTTTCAGAGGTTTGAAATGCCAGAATTTCAGTTAGGTAGTATTTTACCTTCTCTGATCAAATAATATGTTGGAGATGTGGAATTAGGTCCTTGGACAGCTAACCTGTAACTGATCTATCCTACACGGGCATTATTTTTAACTTTTGTAACGAGTTGTAAATTGAGTAAATATAAATCAAGAGGTAAATGAATGAAGTAAAATATCCTTTAATTGGTCCTGTGGTAGATCACAAACACAGAATGGGTGAGGTTGCAAGTGACCTCTGGAGGCCATCTAGTCTAACCACCATGATCGAGCAGGGCCACCTAGACCTTGCTCAGGACCATGTCCAGACAGCTTTATAATATTTCTATGGAGGGAGACTCCAGAAATTCCCTGAGAAAATGGTGACTGTGCTCAGTTCCCCTCAGAGAAAAAATTGCTTCCTGATGTTCGGAGGGAATCTTCTGTTTGTGCCCACTGTCTCCAGTCCTGTTATTGGGCACCACTGAGGAGAGCCTGGCTCCCATCCTCTTTTAACCTTCCCTCCAGATATTTACATGCATTGATGAGATTCCCCTGAACCTTCTTTTCTCCAGGCTGAACAGCCCTATCTCTCTCAGCTTTTTCTCACATGTACAACACTCCAATCCCTTCATCTCCTCTGCAGGCCTTCTCTGGACCCTCACCCATATGTCCATATCTCTTTTGTTCTGAGGAATCCACAATTGGACACAGCATTCCAGGTATGGCCTCGCCATGCTGAGCAGAGAGGATGGATCACTTTCCTGGATCTACAGGAAATAATATGCCTAATGCCACAATATCACTAGCCTTCTTTGTGGCCAGGGCACATTGCTGGATCATGTTTAACCTGGTGTCCAGTGGGACCCCTAGGTTGTTTTCTTCAAAGCATCTTTCCAGGTTGGCATCCCCCAGCATATATTTTTTTATTCCTTTGTTACTAGGATTCCTCCTTCTGGTACAGGACTTTGCACTTCTGTTTGTTGAAGTTCATGAGGTTCTTGTCAGCATATTTGTCCAGCACATTTGTCCAGCCTGTTCAGATCCCCTTGGGTGGCAGCAAAACCCTCCAGATTATCAGCCACTTCGCCCAGTGGTTGGAGGAGTGCTCAGGGTACGCTCTGCCCCATCATCCAGAAATGGAACATTATTGTCTGAAGAAATTTTACCCTATGATGGAATTGAAGAAGCCAAGCAATAGTAGAAATCAATGTGGGTATTAATATGTTAGTGCTTAGGGAGAAAAGTATAGGTCAAAATTAGCTAAAGCATCTCAAAAATCTTGTTACACCCTTGGATGAAAGTAGCTTAGATGAAAGCACTAGCTAACTTCTCATTTATATCGTACTGATTTGTCCTTTTCAATTCCATGCTTACACCTTTTTCTTTAAAGAGGCAAAGCTAGAAACCCTTAGTTTTTTGCTTAAAAACAAAATGGAAGGAACTCATCCCCAATGACTAATTATCTCTGCAATTTTCACTGGAAAAAATGTGACTGAAATGTTGATAGGTCTTATGATCTGCAAAGCAAAAGAGTTTCACACTCCAGCTCTTTCACTGGTTCTGGTATACAAAACAAATCATTAAATATGAGTAATGTGCAGAGGTGAAGGGAAGCTGACTTCAAAGTTTGCTCAAATTTTGCAATGTGAAAGAAACTAGGTTTACCAGCCCACAGTAAATAAATTCTGTTATTTTAGGGTATAGTGTCTCCTTGGGTCTTTATTTTCAATTGAATTAGATTGAACTTTTTTGAAAACAAACATGTGGAAAATTTTCTTCAGGCTAGTGGAAAGAAATGAGAACTAGTTAAATCATATTCAATGGGTCCATTTTTTGATTCTGGACAGATTATTAAGTGTACTGCATACTGTCTCTCTTTCTTAACAAGAAAGAGAGCCTGTGAGCCCAGGCTTGTTTTGTGGTTTTATAATGATTCAGTGTTGCAGGATTAAAATTCTCTGATTCTTGTGTTTGTTTACGTGCTTCAATATTCTCTGGAATATTTTTTTTTTTTGGTATTTTTTAGGCTTGATTAATGTAGGAGCTAAAATGAGAAAATTCAACCCAGTATTTCTAAATGAGTTATGAAAGTGCATGGTGGAAATAACAAAATATACCTATTTCTAAAACATTTGTAAAAATGCTTTTGTTTAACTCAGCAGAAGTTAGCAAATCAGTTATTCTTGCTGTAAGACAATACTTCTTTGGAAGCTCCCTGGAATGATTTCCTGGAATTTCTCCTAACTTCTCATTTTAGGAATGTAACCTGTCATTCTAACTCTCTGCTAAGGAGAGAAACACACAAGAAACACACTAGTTAAAAATCAGGCAATTACTTTATAACTCTGGGCTTTATTTATTTTCCCAGTTGCTCTCTGCATTAAATTAATAACTGAACTCACCAGAAATATATTTCATACTTTTCTCTTTACTGGCCTAACCACTGAGAAATAACAGACTACATTTTCCTGTGTACATAGCTAAAATGCCCTTAGCAAGGACTTCTGCTGTGTAAATGAGGCCAGGCTGGAATTGCTGTGTGGGCAGGCAAGGCATAATAGTTTAAAAAGTGGCTCATAAGTCAGAAGTTTCATGAAAGGAGCATCTAGCTAATGGAAATTCTCTTGCCCTTTCTGAACACTTGAGTAAAATTTTTATCTAATCATTGTACAACTGTCTCTGTAGTTCTTTGCCAAAATACTCCTACATCTCAATTTTTGTGTGTTCCTTGTCAACGTTAGTGCTTACTACCTACCATGTAAAGCTTGCATGTAAATGAATGTGTATTCAGACCCCCAGGAAAAATACACTTAATTTTTTGACAAAATACTTTCACTTCGGAACATTTCTATATATGCTTTTATCAGAAACAATGTCAGGTGATGAGATTCAATTTTTACATGAATTACAATGTCTTCCTTCTTGTTTTCTTTTCCTGTCTATGCTCCACACCCCCCCAGAAACCCCTCCTCTGCCAAAACCCAAACGTGGTCAGAGTCCTGATCTAGACTGAGGAGGAGAAATTGGTTGAAGAGAGGAGACTAAAGGCAGAAAATCATTTTAAGAAGAAAGGAATCCTTTCACCCTTCTGCCACGGTTACTCCTGTCAAAAATACCAATGCAGGACTGAATCTAATTTTTTTCAAGTGTTCTTTAAATAAATCCATTTTTATAGCTAGTGCAGACTAAGTGCATTTAACTCTATTATTTCTAATAATACTTCCCTTGTTTATCAGGTGCTTAGTGGTTAATGGACCAAGGTATAATAATTAATTGGCAGAATGTGCTTGTTTTTCACATCTAGACCAAAAAAACATTCTAAATCATTCACTTTATACCTGAAAACCCATAGGTGAATAAAATGGTGTAACTGTGTTAATTAAATTTCTCATAAATGCACTACACTAAATATAAGGGCTTTAGGTTGTGCAAGTCTCAGTGTTCCTGAATACAGGAAGTCTGAATACCTGGAAGTTCTCTAGCATGAATTATTTTAAAAATTAAGGCAGTGAACTATAAAGTGTTTATGGCTTATGGCACTTAATGTGTTGCAAAAGTTCAAGGATTTTGCTTGCTACATAATATTTATGAGCATCCTTTGTAATAAAAGAAATAAAACTTTTTTATGAGGTAAAAAAAAAATGCACCAGAGAGAATAGAAGTTTTGTTTGTGCTTTCTGTTTCTGTAAACTCAAGACTGAACTGGGACAGCCAGCAGGAGTCCTTGCAGGGGATTCGTCCCAGTGAAAGTCTTGCAGATCAGGTTTTGTTTTAATTTTTTCATACTGTGAACTATGTACCACTACCTTCCTCTGGAGCTGATTGAGGAGGACACTCCTCCTGGCTGTTGTGAGGCATGTGAGGTACTGATGTAAGCAGAACTGCCTGGCACCCTCTACCTCCGGGCTCTACTCCTCCACTACTGAATTGTATCTCATTGTTTAAGTGAGGCAAGGAGCTTGTTTTTGTTTCTCTCTGGGGAAACTTAATTTCCCAGGTGCATATTAAGGTAAACAGCCTTTGTTCAGTGTGGGGTGGGGGAGTTTATTGTGGCTGTGCACCTCCAGCAATTCATCTTTGCTTTAAAATGGTCACTGGGCATTTCAGTAAATCAGTTTTTCTTGGGGAGTGCTTAGTGACTGAGCTGTATTGCCACAGGTACTGGACAAAACGGGTGCAGAGCCTTTCTTTTGACTATTAACCAAAATTATATAATCCTATGCAATAATACACTCTACAAAAGTATATGTCATACATGATACTGGGTGAATAAAATTTAGCATTTGTATTTCCTGTTCCCTTTTGTTTTTTGCATACTTGCTATCATGAATATCATAACTTTTCTTACTTTTTCAGGATAAATTTTCAGTTCTCTACAAAGCCCTAGTTCCTAAAATAGTTGCATTTTTTTCTGTCTTAAAGCACTGTGTTTAAGATGTTGCTTTTACATGTATGTGAATAACACAGCATAAGAACTGTATTCTTTTTCTACACAGTTCACTTTCTAAGCAGCTACTGTAATTTTAAAGCACTTGGGACACATATATATATGTCCATTGATTCTTGCTTTGTCAAGCTAAAATTTTATTCTAGGTTTCCTAGAATAAGGAAGGTTGAAAATAGTATTATATTTTTAAGGTTAAATGCTTAACCATTTACAGCTTCAAAAAGCCCAAAAGCAGTGCTAAATCTTCTTGAAGCCTTAGGGAAGAATATGATTAAGTGGTTTCTAAAGCCCTTTTAGTGGCCAAAGTATTTTTGTTGGGATTTATGGAAAATACTAAGGAATATAAATAATGCTTAAAAAGTAATATTCTGTAATATTAGGTGGATTCATCAAGCACAAAAAAACCAAAGAAATGGGAGAACTTGCTCAATGTGCTGGATTAATACACTTCATTTTAGAGAACAATTCTGATTTTTTGTTACGGTGGTAATTCTTTCAGCAATTTTGAACTACATTATTGATATATACATATGACTACCTCTACTGTCTGAGACAATAGTGTCATCCATAGGAAAAAAAAAGAAAAAATTGAAAAAAACCAAGTGGAGGCCCTGGCCTGGGCCTTGCCAGCACAAGTCCTGCTTTCTCCTTGTTTCTGCATCCTGCAGAAAAAGCAGAGTACTAGAAAATACACTAGCATATGCATAAAGTTTTAGTATTTTTTTTTTTCTTCTCAGGATCACAGATTGATAAAAGGGGAAAAAATCCCCCAGACACAATCCCAAAGTGGATGTTCAGAAGAAAAATTGGGGCAATGACTACACAACGTTATTGTAGCAATCTGAATAAAAGGAAGCCAAATTTCTATGCTAAACAAATCAAACCTCAATTTTAAGTTTGAAGTAAAACTTTACTCTTTTTTAAAAGTGAGTTCAGCATTATTTTATTCTGCAATTTCCATTAACTTTCACAGTTGTATCCCAATTTTATGTTTCTCTTTTAAGTGCTGCCTGTGGAACAGCACATATAAACCAAACAGCAGCAGCCCTCAGGAAGGCACCTTACTCCAAGGGAATTAGTAATCAGCCAGGATTAGCAAATTCAGTTCATACATAGACTATACTCAGCCACACGAGTCACATGTGAAATATTCACTTCATATAATGAAACATACAAAAAATGCTAACAAAATGTCTGTCTGTTCTTATTGACAAGATCCCTGGAAATCAAATTAACAAATTCAATAGGTATTAATAACTTTCCTTGTGGCTACTCCATAATTTTTACAAGTTCAGCAGATTTTTTTTTTTCCTTGAAAATATATTTCAATAAAAAGAATTTTTGGGCAGGAGAGGACTTTTTATGAAACATTACACAACTGCATTCTACAAATTTCAAGTATGTTCCACAAATTTCTATAACTACAGAGTATGTTTTTTGAATCTCTGCAGAGCATGTTTGGTCTAATCATAGGGCTGAAAGTGACCTGATTAAACAGGTCACTGCCTCAAGGAATTATCAAGTATACCTACATCATTCCTGATGAAATTACTGTGTAATATATCCTTGAGCACCTTCAATGATAGGCATTCTCTTCTTCTCAAAGAAATTTTAGTAATGCCACTTGGTGTCCTCACATCAAGGATTCTGTCCCCATGTCGCTGACACCATCTTTCTCTTTTGCTTTTTGCACTTGCAAAAATATTTAGTTCTACTTCTTGAAACAATACACAAATACTGCAAATAAAAAGTCCAGGCTGTAAATATTAACATCTGGAAATATTAACACCTGGACTATGCCACTGTAAATATAAAAAGTTCTTGTAATCCTAGGAAAGATGTCAGATTTTGGTATAACTGGGTAGCTGGAACTGGTGGGGAACTGGAGTTGGAAATAAACTGAAATCTCTGGATATCTTCTGCTCTTAGGGTGACATACAATGAAAAAGTATTCTCTGTTGTTCTTGTTGCTCTCTAAGTGGGAAAATCTTGATGGTTTTCAGTAATCAAGTCTTTCAGCTAAGTAAGACTAAAGCAGGATAGACTTCCACTTGTTATGAATTAAAGGAAAACAGACACCGACCCCTGAACAAAGGTGTTAATGTTTAGCAGGAAAATAAAAATAATATTTGAGATTATAAAAGTAGTGAACTTCATCACGTAAAATACATGTTGTATTATGTACTAATGGGCATTAAAGGCATTATAAGCTCCTTTTATCCACCACAGTGCTGTTTCTTCAAAGAAAACTTGGAAAAAAAGATTTTAGTTCCTGACTATATAAAAAAATCTTTCATTTGAAATACTTAAAGACATTGAGCCTTTGGTTGTTACCAGTATCTTTCAGTTTGTGATTTTTTCCTGATATGAGAATGTGGCCTGTCATATGCTAACAGAGAGATTGCAAACTGAGGTATCAATGAATCCATACCATATTTTAAAAACTTCTTACAGGAGGCCACTGAATTGGAAATTATGGAAAAATGTCCTGCTATCATTTTATCTTGACTTCAACCACTATATTGATTGCAAAATTTGGTTTTAAGAGTTGAATTACAATCGACAGACTTATGCCAGGGAAGATAAACAGTTTATCTGTGGGTACAGTTTTAGCTTAGCTTTTAGTAAGATATTGAAGTTCCATTTTCCTAAGAATTTGCTTTCTCCTTTCTGAATATTTTGCCTATTGTTACACCAAGTAAGAAAATGGATGAAGAGTGATACAGAAAGATTCAAAGAAAGTTTAATTATGAACTGACCTATCAAATGAAATGCTGATTTTTTACACTAAGTTGTCTCTTATGGATCATTTTATACAACGCAAGTTTTCCTGTCATATTTTTGAATAAATAAGGAAATTCTATTTATTTTCAACATTTATTTTATTTATTTTCAACATTTCAGAAGTGCACGTCTTTTTTGGTGTTAAAACTGTCATTATATTCTTGTGCTATAAAGAAGTTTTAATTCAGCTATAAGTGACAAAATTGAAATAAATCAAGCTATTTCTCAAAATTTTATTTTTTTAAGAACATTAGATTTGAGATCTGTATAAGAAAAAAAGCAGCAACTATTATTTCTGACATTTTTTTTTCACTTTTATATGTTTTCTAGTTATTAGAAACTAGAGTTTCCACTGAAGTGGCAAAGTACCTCTGGTTTTAGGTAGTAAAACTATAGTAGTTTTTTTTTACTCTTGTAAAGTGGAAAAAACATCTTCTTTAAGACATGGAGGACACTACAGAGGACTGAGATGTCCTTTGCACAGAGTTTCCATTCAGTATCCAAGAACTGTGTGATTCCTCAGCATGAACAAAGGGTGATGCAGTGTCACTGCCAGAGCTACTTCTACTGTCATTGCAGAGCTACTGCCAGTGGCCACACTGAGATTCCTGCTTCTTTTCCTTTTCCTTTTCCTTTTCCTTTTCCTTTTCCTTTTCCTTTTCCTTTTCCTTTTCCTTTTCCTTTTCCTTTGCCTTTGCCTTTGCCTTTGCCTTTGCCTTTGCCTTTGCCTTTGCCTTTGCCTTTGCCTCCCCTCCCCTTCCCTCCCTTCCCCCTCCCCTCCCTTCCCCCTCCCCAATCAATAATCCTGTAAATGTACCCAAGCAGCTGTGATGAGACAGAGAATTTGATTTTCTGTTGCTTTCAAAGACAATCATGTTTGCAATGGAAGATGTTGAACTTAAAGAGAATATGCCCTTGCAAATTCTCTTACCCAAGGGGAAATGATAAAATGTAATGTCAAGGTCATCATGACAGACAGCATGTGCCTTGCAAAAAATAAGGTGGCACCTTTAGAGACTCTGGGTTTGAATGTTTTAATGAGACCTGAATTTTGGTGTGTTTTTTGTTTGTTTGTTTTCTTTTGTTTGTTTTTTGTTTGTTGGTTTGTTGGGTTTTTTATTATATTTTTATTTTCCTTTTTCTAGTCCACATGTAAACAACAGCAGCTGAGGTGCACAGCTACATTAGGCATGGGCAGGGACAGCATCCCAAGAGGATGCAGCAGCCAGGCAGGGACACACCAGATGTCCAATAGGCAGAGGTGGCTATTGCAGTGGCAACCAGCCCTGCATCACTGCAGGGCCAAAGGACACTGGATATGGTGGCAGTCACTTGCTTTGGGCTCCAGCAATGGAAAAGGGTAATGCCTTCAATTAAACACCAAGAAATGCATTTAGTTTAACAATTAAATTAGGTTTTTGGACTGCTTCTTGTTGTGGGATTGATCCAAATCAGGGTGCAACAGCAGGAATATCAGCAAACAGGTGTCTCTCAGGTTTGCTTTGCAAAAGAACAGGTGTCAGTCTGCACATATTTCACACCATATAACATTACAATCTTTCCACAAAACACTGTGAGTATGGAATTGGAGGGAAGTGCAGGGTACACACACGATAGCAGTTTAATATAAGAAAAAAACATTATTTGAACAATATCAGAGGATGAGCAAGATAGAAGGAAGCATGTGAAAATTAAGTGATGACATTGAACTAATCAGCTGTTTAACGATTATCTAAATATGTTATTCTTTTGAAATGATGCCTGCTCTCAGTGTTCATCCTAGAGTGCAGTATTTTTCTTCTCTCCTATGCAGCTGTTCATTACAGTATTACAGAAAGTGGCTAGTAAATATCTTTCATGTAGAAAAAGGGAAGCATGAAAGTGCAATGGGATTTTTGAATTTTTACAAAGGATTGTACATGGAACCTATCACTGGTTTAATGATGTCCAGTGGAATTGCTAGAGCTCATATTCAGAAATGTAATCCCATTCAAAAGCTAGACTGGTGTGTAATTGGCAACAGTAGTGCAGCTACTTCATAGCACCATGCGATTCTTTGGTTATCCTATTCTTTTCACTCTTCCTTGTGAATCTAAAATTAGCATAACAATTTTACAGTGACTACTTAATAATGTGTAGCATGTCAAATGTTACTATCGTATTATGAGTACTCTGATTTCTTGAAATCCATGAACAATTGCATCAATAGCCTCAGTCTCAGTGTACAGGATCCTTTGATCTGATTGTCTCCTAGTCTGAGAACACTCAGGCAGGTTGCCTGTGATAAATGTGCCTGGACTAGCTTCCTTGCTGTCTTCCATTGAGGTCTGTAGCAACTAGAATTTACATGAAAGACAAAGAAAATGAAACAAATCACCCCACCTATGCTGCTCCACTGTTCTGGTATTTGCAATGCTGGAGAGAAACATCTGTCTCTGCACGTGCAGAGTATGTGTATGCATATGGTTGTGAGCACCATGTTTGCATGGGTGTGTGGATCTTTTTTTTTAAAAGTCTCTGAAGACTTCTATATCTATATAGCTTGTTGGGGGAAAGGAATATAACTAGACACCCATGTCTAGTTATATTCATGTCATTATAAAATAATTTGAGATCTATTAAAAAAGTGTTGTGAGACTGTCCAAAGAAGAGAAAGCCATATCTGTCCTGTCCACATCCGTACCCTCTGTCTGGAGGTGGTCCTGGCATATGCTGCTGTGCCAGCTGTGCTCAAGTCACGTTTGATCAGCTTGGTCCAGATTGTTCTTTCACAGAACTTCTCTCAGAAGAGACCTAGGAAGAGACCTAGAGGTTTTGCAATGCTATAAGATGTTTAAGGTGCCCATTTCAAACACTCTTAAGGCCACAGAAGGACTTTGCCATGAGATAAGCACAGAAGGGAGTGACAGGATGGTGTGAACTCCAGGCCTGGCCACATCTGGTTGGCTCATCCTGGTTAACACATCAGGGCAGAAATTCCCACTGTGGCAAACCGTGTGAAGCGACTGCTCGTACACATATTGCTGGTCAAAGATTACCCCAAGTTATGGGACAGATGGCATCTGCAACCACCAATGAACATCAAAGCCCACCCAAACACCTGCTTGGGTACCCAGAACTTGGACTGTAAAAGAAGCCCACGTATCAGGACTTTGAGATAAGATAAAGATGGTACTACTGTCTGGGTGCTATTTCAGAGCTAAGGGAAGATTAACTAAACTGGGAGAGAGCAGTGGATCATTGAAAATGAAGAAAGCAAGCCAACTCAGTAACTGTTCTGAAACTGGCTTGGACTGGATGAAATGTAATTCCAGCAGGGGAGATCACACCAACCAAAAAAAGAAATTACTGACTCAAAAGAAGAGAGAGACTGAGCATGGGACAATTAGTATTAGAAGTGAGGGAATCATTTAATCAATAGGAGAACTGTGTAGTCAATGAGCATTAATTTTTTCTTTGCCTAGATGCATAAATAGTGAAAAGTTTTGAACAACCTCAGGACTCCACCACTGTCCAAGATAAAGAAGGACCAATGGGATGCTGCTGGATCCATGAATGGCAACGATCTTCTACCTGATCTTTCTCTCTCTCTCTCTCTCTCTCTTTCTGTCTCACACACACACATAACCCCCACTTCTATTTCTTTCTATCTCTTTACCTCACATTCATGCTTAAATAAAATCCATGTTATTGACTTCAGGCATATGGTCTCATTTGCACCCTAATTAGGGCAGCGGCATCTCTCACTAATCGGACCTTAACAAATGTAATCAACAGACTGTGCACCTGCCTGAACCAGCTCATTAAGTGAGCTTAATTGATAAAGTAAGCACATCCAAACAAAAATAAAACTAAATTATTTGGAGCAAATGATGCACTCAGCTGAAGTAAAACCATGATTATTGTTAAAATATTTCTCATGAATGCCGCCCTGAAACTGGGGATCTACATCTCTGATAACAGAAAAAGCCAAAATCTGAATCCGTATGTGGAACCAAGAGATACACACCCTTCATCACTGGGCAATGTCTGAGATGTTAAATGTCCAGGTCAGTCTAAATATTTTGAATTGTGAATTGACATAAAATTACCACTTTGAGAAGAGGGGCATTAGGAGCTCATTAGTTAGACGAAATGAAAGGCATTTTGTTCCAAGGTTGTGACTTCTTGTTATCATCTTTGGAAGCATCTACAAGATTTTGGATATGGATAGCATCTAAGCCTAAGGAGTCCCTATTTATCCTGAGAGTAGCTCTAGTCTGATAAATGTAGCTCTAGTCTGATAAATGTCTGCTAATATAATAAAGATATATATTCTTAATGAGTGTGCTTGCATGCTAACATGAGAAAACACAGATAAAATAGTCTCCTGTTGCTAAAGAAGTACAGTTTGTGTAGAAAGGCAGACAATCATTAGAAAACAGGCTCTTGTGTAGTATCCAAGTCTTTGTTGGTAGTGAACAGATGCTACACCAGCAGTCCTGGGACTTTCATGGAACTGCTATGAACATGTTCACGGCATGAGAATACGGGCAACATGCTGTTAAAATGCTGCTTCCCAAATCCCAGGACTCCTATAGAGCTGTTGTAGTCTGCCTTAATTCAAAGGCATGCTTAAAAAAAAGACCCTTTATAGTGGAGCATTCTGAAATCATGTCAGTGATTTTATAGTTCTGTTTATGGCTGAAGGGCTGGGAAGGAAAATGTGCATCTTGCTATTTCCTGATATATAAGAATCCATCCCTGGGTTTGAGATTCTTGGTTCAAGTACTAATAAAGGTCCTTTTCAAAAATCATGTGGTAACTTAAAGGAATGTTTTAATCAACCAGATTTTTCTTGTGCTGCAAATACCTGCATTAAGAAGCCTCCACTGTACAGTGTTACAGGGATTTTTCTGTTTTCATTAAACACATTCTAGAAAGGATGAATGCTACTAGGCAAATAATCTAATACAGAATCTATGCAAAATACAGAATAAAAGGAAAAAGTTTTTTTTACTTTTTTGTTTTAAAGTCTTTTCAGGAACCTGTTTTTACTGCTTACATCATGTTGGAATAAATTACATGCTTGCAATAGTAAAGAAAATAGGAAAAAATAACTTTATTTAAATAAAAGGTCTAAAATAAAGAAAATTGATTACTTAGAACCATGGTTATTTAACAGAATATTAAACAAACTCTTGTTCTGATGGCAATATTTAATGATAGGTACAGTGTCAGTGACAACAGATACCTGCAAAATCAGGAAGAGGTAAGAAAGAGGTTGTTAAAGCCCTGGGCATGTTTTAGATTGGATTTGTGCTTTCCAATCCTTAGTCCTCACAGAGGCACAAATCTAATCTTTAATTCACACAGAGGATGTAAAACCACAAAGGAATAGTGAGAAAAGTTGTTTTCTCATTTTTTACAGTAGCAACCTTTTACATTGCATTTCTGGCTTAATGGTAGAGAAAGTATGTCTATATTGGTCTTCGTTCTGCCATGTTGAAGTTTCCTTACACAAGTTTATGCTTTTTGTCTGTACTGCAAGAGTACAAATTAGGCAATTTCAGTAGACTGTAATTACCTCTGAAGTGACTGCACCATGAACATCAAATCAGAAAAAGATGTTTTTGGGAGAGAGAGATAACCACATGTGCTTTTTTCATCCCTGAAAAGTAATAGCAGCTACTCTTTGTACTGTGGGTCACCTTCTAGGTATAGTTGAAGGTACAACGATAATACGTTACCAAAACTCTGGGAACAGGAACATTATGAGGCGCTGGTAATTTCTGCAAAGGCTCATTTAAAAGTATTCACAGCAATATACATTTTTTTTCACAAAGCCAGGACTTTATGTTTGAATGATTCTTACTTGTAGGGATAGGGCAGCAGAGTTCAAGCACTTCTAGACTACTCTGCAGCATGAAATAAAGTATACAAAAAGGAGATATTAAATTTATTTTTTTAAAAAAACCCTATAAAATGCTAATGTAAACACGTCCTAATATGTCTTATTACACCAATTAATATGACAGTCCCAGCCTATAATGATCAGACTTGTAGTGTCACTGTATCTAGCTGTCATTTATGTAATGTATGGGCACTTCACAATAAAACATTTATTTTCCTTTGTTTACAGGCCTCAAACAATTCTGCAAGGCTAATTTTTATTCTGGCTACAGAATTGTATGTCCTTGACAGATAGCTATTATATACTATGTGAATATATTTAACACTCTAAGGCTTTTCAATAAAGAATTGAAAAATACTTTTACCTTGGCCTCTCAAATTAAGTGGCTTTCTCTGCTTTCTGTACAAAAATACAGAAATATGTACAAAATAGTTAAGAAAAAAAATATGGAAATATTGCTATCAGTGGCAGGACCTCGAAGTGCCACGTCTCCTTCTTTTATTTATTCTCCCTCCTCCCAGAATAGTGAACAAACATGTCAAAACCCTTTTAATACATGGCAAAAATTACTGAAAATTTTTCACATACTTCATACTGCTTCTATAACTTAGAGCATAGACTGAATTCAAGTGCAAGTGACATAAATAACTTTTACCTTTTTGTTGTGTTTATTGAGCAGAGCCACTGTGTATATCTGTGCACACATATGCATGCACAACACTGTCTGCATGCTTGTTCCTGGAAAATTGTTGTGGGTTATTCCATATAGTCTTGGAGGGAGAATGGGAACTGAAATTACATTGCAACAGCAGTTTTAAAGAGAAAGGGATCCCAGTGCCTGAGGCCAATTTCGAGGAAGTGAAAAGCTGCTTCGCAAAGCAAGTTGTAGTCTATTTGGAAGCCTATCATGCTTTTCACAGGACTGCATATTCCAATAACCTCAACTGAACTTTTGAGATTTTATTGGTGTTTTTTAAAGCTTTGACTCTTAGAATCATGCATGTTTTGCTTAAAAGTGGTTTTTATACTACTCATGGTTGTACAACAAAAGCCTTACAAGTCATTTGCCTACAAACTAATTGTGAAAAGCCAAATGAGAAGTAAATGATATGGTTTTGTTCTTAAATTTTTTTTGCGGGGCGATGGTTGGCTTTATCTGCTGTATTTGATAGGCAGAACACTTGCAGTTTCCATTTTTAAATCTTCTAGAAATACAGCAATACTATGGCTTGGTTCAGTGATGTTTGCTTGTTGCTTTAATCTACAGAAGCGTGCTTCAGGTTTTTAAAGACCAGAAATACATAAACTAAGACTGTGTACCCTCTAGACTTCTTTTAGGAAGGGTCCAGATATCTTGGGGAAGACTTCAAATGAACTTCCAATGATCAGGAAAATTGGTCTGGTCCATAAATATTTTTTTTCCTTTGTGACCAGAAGGGAAAACAAAACCAAGAAAGAAGCCAAACTCTTAAGATGACCAAAGAAACAATCTGTAAAATAGCAACTATTCCTTGTTCTAATGATTTCAGTCCAAACTTTAGAGATCATTACATCTGAAATTGCTGGCTTGTTCAGATGGTAGAAGTAGGCCTTTTTCATAAACTGTATAAATTACCTCAAAATACCTAGGCAAGGTATTGTATTGTATTGTAGCGAAAGGGAAAATATATTTGTTAAATTGATTGATTTGGAAAGAAGCAGTAGCATTTGAAGAGAGAAGCACATCTTCTGATCTGCTGCATCCATACACAGCTGTTTTGATGTTATAACTTGTGTATCCCTGCTAATTAGCTATAATATTTCTCCTTTGTAGTGTAAACAGGGTGAACTAGAGGTTCTTTAGATAGATGAGACCCAAAAGAAATAAGAGGTTTTGATTTTAGAAGTTAACCTAGTTGTGATTCAGATACAGATTTCTAAGATTTCTAAGTCACAGTTCATAGCCTGAGAATTATAGGGAATATCTCATTTTCTCTCTGTTCTGTCATTTTTTCTCTTTGTTATTTTTCTGCAATAGCTTTTACTGTTAGTTTCTATGTAAGTTTCATTAACTTGTCTGCCAAAGAAAAATTTCCTGTCATCATCCTCCTGGTTTCCTACTAGAGCTGTAGAAAACCTGCATACTGTGACATCTATTTTTCAATGCAAGCAAGCAGTTTACTATAAACTATCAGAAGTGTTGACTTTAAAATTCAGAACTAAAAGGACCACTCGTTCATATTTTCTACATATTAATTAAGGCATAAAACTTATAGATAGCCTGTGTTAAATATCTAATTTTTGTTCCCCATCCCATTTTCTATTACTGGGAAAACAGATGCTTTTGTGTCAGCATTTTTGCCCTTGAGTTAAAGGCAGCTACTACTGCCATCATATTGTGTAGATAAAAGTATTTGTAGGTGTAATTAGAATCACTGCATGAGCTGTCTTCTCATAGAAGGAGTAAAATTCTTTTTCTGCTTTGGATTTTGAAATAGATTTGGTTTTAGATAGAAGCCAATTGCAGAGAAAATAGATTAACATTATCAAGTGAACTTTTACATTTCTGTATACTTGTTGGGAGGAGGATAGTTTTTGCTTTGTTCTTGATTAATTGTTAAGGCTAAATATTAAAATATATCAGAGATTTGCTTTCCAAGATTAATGTGTCCCAGATGTAATTTGTGAACCATTTTAGTAGTTGTCCCTGACATTATTTTGTGTAGGAAGTTAGCTGGTCAAAGTAGAAACTGATCAGGTACCCATGATTCTCCACATATGACAGAAGAGATGTTAATTGATTAAAGCAGGAGAACAAGACAACTTTACTACAAATGGTTTTATAACTTTTGGAGTTATTAGATGTGAAAGCTTGAACTTCAGGGAGCTCTTGGAATGTCTCAGTGAATATTACATGCTTCATTTGAAGTCTTGCAGAAGTTACAAGGAAGGCAAGTGTGTCTGTGGATTTTTCCTGTCTGAGAACAATAATAAAAAATAATGTTATCACTACAAGCATTTACAGCATTAAGTAAAACTTTAACCCATTCCATTTTTCTGAGATGAAGTACCTGGGTTATACTTGAAACTAGGCAAGTGCAGAATTGTTGTGAGATAGGAAATGTGTCCCAGGTATATAAGCACTGTCAGGGGAAGCACAGACTCTTCTATATCAGTAAAAAGTAACATATTCAGTGTATTCCCCTAAATTCCCATATACAATAACAAGTGGTGTCCCTCAGATGTCTGTACTGGTATTCTTCAATGCCTTTATTAGTGACGGAGTGGGACTGAATACACCCTTGCCAGGTTTGCAAACGGCTGAGTGGTGCAGTTGATATATCTGAGGGATGGGATACTGTCCAGAAGGACCTTGACAGGCTTGAGGAGTGGCCCCATGTCAGCCTCATGACATTCAACAAAACCAAGTGCAAGCTCCTGCATTTGATTTGAGGCAATCACCTGTACTGCCAGTGTCATTACAAACTGGATTTAGAGCAGCTTTGCAGAGGATTCAGGGGTACTGGTGGACGAAACCTGAAATATGACCCAGCAGTGTGGGCTCACAGCCCAGAAAGCCAATCATACCCTGTGCTACGTGAAAGGAGGAGTGACCAGCAGATCAAGGGAGGTCATTCCGCCCCTCTGCCATTATAAGACCCCACCTGGAGTACTAAGTCCAGTTAGGAGGCCTCCAGCACAGGAAATATAAGGACCCATTGAATTGGGTCCAGAGGCCACAAAAATATTTTCAGGGCTGGAACACGTTCCCTATGAGGAAAATCTATGAACTGTGATTATTCAGTCTGGAGAAAAGAGGGCTCTGGAGTGTCGTAATGCATCTGAACAGCTTGGGCCATGACGTGCTCCAGCCAAACAGTATTTAGTTTCTTATCAGACCCTCTGGAATTTCTCAAGGTTGCTGAGACACAAGCTGTTCTAAAAGTAAGAATAGAAAGAAAAGAAAAGAAAAGAAAGAAGAGGCTGAAAAATAAGAGAACAGATAACAGAGGGCGGTTGAACACCTGGACTGTAACCAATCCTGTGCCACAAGGGGTGCATGCAGAGTGCGTGGACAGGAAAGGGGCACCAATGAAAAGATGTGTGTTTGCATGAACAGTGGTTTTGGAATGTATAAATAAGTATAAAATGTAAACAATAAATGTCTCTTGCAAAATCATATTGGTTCATTGGTCAGAGGTCCTGAGCTCCCACACTGGAGAGACCTCTCAGTATTTGTAATGGGCTTGTAAAAATAAAGAAAATATTTTCACCAGGACCAGTAATGCTGGGACAAGAAGCAACACTTTCACACTGACAGAGTGTAGGTTTGGATTAGATGTAATAAAGAGATTCTTTATTGTGGAGTCTGTGAGACACTGGAAGAGGCTGCCCAGAGACATTTGGATGCTCCTTCCCTGTGTGTTCAAGGCCAGAATGGATGAGGCTTTGAGGAAGCTGGTGTAGTAGAACCAGGTCTACTCACCCATGGTTAGGGGAGGTAGATTAAATGACCTGTGATTCTAAGACTCTGTCACAAAGGTCAATGGAAATTGTGGAGTTATTTAAATTGTCCCATCTACATCAGGGACAAGTGTATCTCCTGGGAGAAAGAATGAATTCTAGATCTTATTTTGGTTTCCAGTTAATCAGAGTTCTTCTCAAAGTCAAGTTTAGAATTCACAAGGAGTATTTTGCTTTCTGGGAAGTTTCTGTCATTTGCTTTCCCATACCTCAAATCAACCTTAGGGTTAACTAAAAGATTTATTGTTCAAAGTTTTAGAAAAACTTGATCTGACTTTTGTGAAAACACCAGATTTTTTTTGTGTTAGGCTGTTACTGAATATTAGGATTATAAAATAAAAAATATTGATCTTTAATGAAAATTTCTCTGGGTGGTTTTAAACATGAAGCTGAAATTGGACAGTATTATCCACCTGCTTTTATGCTAAATCACTTGAGTCTTGTAATGAAGTTTTTCCCATTTTTCATGAAACAAAAGTGTTTTTTCTCTACTTGTGCTCTCTCACAGTTTATAGTTAAGAAATCTCCAATGTTTGCTGTAAAGCTAATATGAATTGCAAGTAACTTCTGTAAGTACACAAAAGAAGTTCAGAACAACATTCAGTCAGTTTAATTTCTGTGAATATAACTTGTAGGTTTGCAGGTGATAAGCTTCAGATTTTGAGTCTTCTAGTCCTGAAGAAGTCTTGCTTCAGGAGTTTATTAGCTAAATGTGTCAGTTTCAGACTACTAGGAAGAGCTCATCTCACCTTTTCCTCTCAGAAGCTGCAGCTGGAAAAGTCACTTTTAGTTCAGGCTTTCAGCTTTAAAACTCAGACATTTCATACTGCAAATTGAAAATCTGAACTGGACTCCTATGTCAAATTAAAAGCATTTCCTATTACATCTCATATATCTATGACTCTATGACTTTTGAGACATTCATGATTTTAAATATTCACTTTTGCTATCCATATTGGTCTTGCATAATGTGCTAGAGGCCAGAGACACAAGGATCTCAACTATTAAATTTTAAATGCTGACTGCTTTCATATTTGGTAGAAATTGCTTGCAAACTATACTGATTGATGCCAAACAATTCCACCTGATTTGGAAGAATCTGCAGAATTATGCATTATATTAATCTTCTAGCTGCCTCACCTGTGTTTGAAAAGGTTTACTCTGCTATGATGAGGATTAGATTAACTCTACTGATTTTCATCAGCTAAAGCTTGAATCAGCATATGGCCTGAGGCTTAGGAGCACTTGAGTCTCTAGATTTGGTAGGGATCAGTTATTTTCCATCAAAGAAAAGAAATGTCATGGTGAATTTGTATAATTTTTCATTAACAAAAAATTACTCCCATGATTATTTCTAAATCTCCTTTAATCACTCTTACTTTTAACTAATTTTCATCAAATAATGAGAGGGAAGAAGTTTACTTTATTGTGGAACTACTTTCACTGTATTTATTAATTTTTCTGGCGTAAGAAGTGCAGTCTATTTGCCTTTCTGCTTAATGGCTAATACACAACTTCAAAGATCTTTCCACAGTTAATCAGCTGTAGGGAGCTGCCTTTCACTATGCTCACTTAGTAAACCGTTCTGATTTCATCTGGTATTCCCACTGTGGGGCAGATGGCAGAAAAGGCTGATATCTGTGCTACTCAGGCATGGTGTCTTCAGATCCCTGCGTCAGAACTGCATAATGTAGAGGGAAGCAATTTTTTGGCTGCTCACTCAAGATAACTCCCTTGAGTGATGAGGCATGTAAGCCTTCAGGCTCAAACCAGTGAACTGTTTTGTTTTCCTTGTCTCTGCTCCCTTCCTCTTCTCTCTCCCCTCCAATTCCAATTTTTGATGAATTAGGATATAAGCTTATTAATTCCATTCTAAAACACTACTGAATGTGAAATAATATCAACGTAGTGATTTCATTCTGTTTCAACAATTGGAACAAAGCAGAATATGCTATTATGTAATTCAAATCTCAGTGTATTATAACTGGCAAATGTTGACAAAAGGCTTACTGTGTTAAAACAAAATATGTAGGCTGCAATCAATCTCCTTTTTAGCTTTCATGAAACCTTAATGTCTGTGCTTCACACAAAGCTGTAACTATGATTCTAATGTAAAAAGAAATCCTTAATGGGATTTCTTTATATTATTAATCTTATTCGGCTTAGTCTTCATGGCTTGTCTAGTGCCAGTGTAATAGAGAACACAGTTTTCTCTCATTTCCTCTAATATTCTTTCCATTCTGGAGCATCAGGGCCAAAGCAGGCCACAACAAAAAGACTTCTAGATTTCCAGATAAATTTCCACTGTACAGTTCAAAATTTTAAAGGTTCTAAATGGTTCTTTTAACTCATTTGCATTGAATTTTAAGTCTGCATGTTATTTCCCAAACTTAATTTTTAAATCTAAGATAATAGCTTAATTAAAGTACTATAAAATCATCAAATTCTTTACACATTTCTTGAGGGACCATATACTCTGAAGTTTGACTTAGTTATGACTATGTGTCAGCTTTGCCTTTAATATTTACAGATAGTAGATGACAAATACAACAAAAGACTTTTTATTTTCTGAGTCAGAAAGAAGATATCAGATCTCTAGGCACTCAATATGCAATCCTTCTAAGTCGGAGAAAGATGTTAAATTCCAACCCTTCTTTCAGCTGAGTCATTTTGTCATTTATGTGCTACTAACAGAGTTGCATGCAGTTAAACTGCAAGCAAAGTAATTCAGCGTGTGATTTGGTGTGAAGGTTGTAACCCCATTCCAGAATGCTTGTGCCCCAGGTCTTTTGAATGAATATTTTTCCTGCTGTAACTGGTTCACTGTCCTTCAAGCCAACCTTTCAAGGAGCGCACTGTTTTCAGCTTTAGGGACTTAAAATAGCCTGCCAAAACTCCTGCAAAAGCACGCATCTTGCCATGGTTTGATTTGTTTCACTGTAGGAAGTTTAGGAAAGAGACCTAAATTCCTCATTCCAGATCAAGTATTTTTTGTTGATTCTGGGATGTCTGATAACTCTTGATGAACTGAAAGAGGTGAGGGAATAAGAATGAAACTAATGGAATCCTTCCTGCATTTTAGAAAGCGTTTGCACTGATTGTAATTACAGGGGAATCTATAGAAATAAATAGATGTGAAATGAACCTATAGAAAATATACAGTTCCTGTTCTCTTTCTGATGCTATCCTTTTCTGTTCATTTTCCACAATCTTCATGGTATATAAGCAAAGTATGTGTTTCAGGTCATCTGCTTTTATGAAAGCTCATATCTAGAGAGAAATATGGCCTTGGTTTCTGTGTCTTCCTCATACATCATCACTGGGAGAACAGATCTGGTGGTCAAGGTATGGAAGAATTTTGTGTGCTGACGGAACATCCAGATGGAGGGAAGATGAATCATGGGTTTATAATACAGAGTTTTTTCATGCCTAGATGAGGTTTCAAAGGGACCTACACAGACAGTTAAATATTTTTTAAGTCCAAATTAATGTCGGTGGAAATTCTGACAATCAATCTACTGTCCCAAATTCAATCATTTTCTGAAATGTTCATTGGTACCTTGAGAATTCAGGAGAAATCAGAGGTCTCCATTGTAATGGGAGCTGTTATAACTCAGTTTGTGTTCTTAGGAGATTCTCCAGTAAGAAAAGTAACAAAACAAGTAAAGCAGGATTGAAATAACTTACATGATGTATGGAGCTTGATTAAGAAATTAGATTTCACATTTCATAATTTGGATTTCTGATTACATTGCTGTAAAAGCCATAATCTTCTATCAGAAAGTCACATCTATGTCATGTACTACCTAGAGAAAGTATGCAAAGCTAATGCACTGTGGAAGTGGAAGGTGAAAATATGAACAAACATGCGTTATCCAGTCTGTAAGTATTCTAACAGCATTTTCATTTCTTCAGCTACATATATTTAATGATTTTTAATATACTTGATTAGTGCTTGTTTGTAACAAACACAGACATCGTGTTTTACATGACATTTGTTCTTGGCCATAAACTCTTTATTGAAGGGTCTTGAGGGTCTTGAGTTAAATTCTGAGAAGGAAGCTGTGTGAGACCATTGTCCTTGAAAGCCCACAGAAAGTGTACAGAAAGCAAAAGAATAGTATGTATGTTTTTCAAGTGTATAAACATAGTGGAGATGGCTTGTAATTCACATCAACTTTTGAGCTACAGGCAGAAATTGCATAAGAGCAAGTTAAATGGTATTTTTAGCTAAAAGGAATGATTACAAATCTGTCTTGGGCATTTTCAAGGCAAAAAAACCAACAGAAACTTGGATTTTTAAAAAACAAGATTAATATTTGAAACATGAAAAATGAAATTCACATAGTTTTATAATGTTAAATTAAGATATTAACATTACTTAAATGATGGGATAGAAGGTATTTCTTTCTGATTTTGATGTGCAGTCATCATTGTGGTGCTCATGTAGTATATGCTTAAGCTTTGCACCACGTGTCTGGTGAGATTTGAAAATAAACATCAAAGTTATATGTTGGGCCTCAAATAATGAGGGATGGGATTACCAGTGCTATTAATTTGATTTATTGCTGAAATATACCAGATAAGGCATCAGTCTCAAAGGTGTGAGATTTTGAGGAGCAGCAAGTCAGCCATAGCTCAAAGGTAGTCACGAGTTTCTCAGTTACACACCAATATATAACATTTTGCTCCAATAGACAGCTGACACGAAGTTTGTTTTTACTTAATAACCTATCATCTTTGCTAATTTGTCACACTGCATCTGTCTTTCAGCCAATAGACTGTTAGCTCACATACACACATGCTTCTTATTGTAACCTCTAGATTCGTAACTTACCCTATGAAATCACACTATTACAGCCTAAAACCCTTCACCATCTTACTCAATACAGTTTCTTTTTTACCTAAAGCGTATTCTTACTTGCAAGTATGGGAACTTAAGTTTATAATTTTTCTACTTAATGTCTGTGTACCTTTATCATTCCATTAACCCAAGCTCTTTCCAAGGCTGCAAATCAAACCCTTCAGTGTCTGTGGAAGTTTCTATTTTTTCCATTTCCCACAGCTGTAAAGCATTTGATGGCTTCTGGCCCATGTATGGGAGTCACAGAGTTAAAAAGAAAATATAATACACAAGGTTCCTCTAATCCTAATTACCCCACTAAAAAAAAGCCCTAAACTTTCGTCCTGAAGGCGAACATATAAAATATCCTTCAAGATTACAGTTTGAATGTTTCCAATGAGTATGTTGAAAACAATTGTCACAGCTGAAGTTACTCTTTGAAAAATATTTTATTTAGTATTGGTGACAATACATGTACAGCAACTGGATAGAAAGTATATACTACAATATGATAACTCACAAAGAAAAGAAAAATAAATTTAACTACTGTGATCTCAAAACCAGATAATTTATGTTCCAAAAATACATTGCTTACTAGTAATACAAGAACAAAAATTAAATTATGGTCACTTAAGAAACCAAAGATCATTTTTTTCTGATGGCAAGATTAAGTTGGTCTGAACTCACAAAATACAATTATTAGTAACTTCAAATTGTTATGAAACAAGAAGAATTTTATACTGCTGTTCCTGCTTTGACTTTTTCGGTGCGATGAATAAAGAACACTGGACTATCTGGACATTTTTGATTTTTCCCTTTTACAGACTTCGTATTTTAAGAAGTGAGGATGGGATGATAAAAAGATCATAAGAATCAGTATAAGAATAAAAAATATATCAGAAACTTTTTGTGATTGACAAGAGCTGAGGATAAATAGCAAGAAAATTAAGAATTTGTGCACAGCTGATTGGAAAGTAGTGCTACATAACTATTTAAAAACACTCTTTATGCTAATTTTTATCTCAGCACTCTCAATTATCTCATTACTTAGTCTTTAATGAAGTCTAGGAAAAAATATGAAAAGATACATTCATCAAAAGCAAATCTAAACTTTTGTTGAAGAGACCAGTTACTCAAAATGAGGTAAAAAAAAAGGCAGAAAGCCATGACAGAGTATGCATAGAAGCCTTTTTTTTTTCCCTACCACTTTCCTTGTTCTAAAAGATATATTTATGTATTAGATAGAAATAGACTTCTTAGGCAGAACAAGCCAAAAGCAGCTGGCAGGAATTTGCATGAGACAGCTACTACCTGGTTTTTTTCATGCTACGCTAATGCAGCCATTGCTTTGCAGTGCTCCACTGGTAATTTTTAAGATCTCATCTGAAGAATTCTTGAGATATTTCTTATTGAGTTTGTCCTCTGCTGCTTGAGGAGAATTTTTTTTTTTTCATTACTTGAGGGAAGAGTTTCAATGTGTGTTAAATGTTTTGCGTCTGCTTTAATAATGTTTTTACCTTCAAATCTTTTTCTATACCATCTCTCAAATGTTCAAAGTTCCTGATTATTGATATTATTGTTTATTTCCCTGCTCTTCCACATTTCTTTTTTGTTCTTGCAAGCTTATGACTTCCTTTTCATGTCTTTAGGAGGTTTGCAGGTTATTGGGGTGTACACTACAAGTGCATCTTCTGACCTGTGAGGTTTCTGGAGTGAAACATTAAGATGAGCCCTTCAAATCTAAATATAGAAAAGGAGATCGCTTGATATGTGAAACCTGATAGTGTAGTTAGATCATTATTGTCTTTAGACTGAAATGTGTAAGCACAGAAAATCCAAAATACATAAAATGCATTGAAGTTTCTTTCATTTTTTGATCAAATTCTTTCCATTATCAACTGTAGACCCATTTGACATATGACTCAAATTCTGCCTTTCCCTTCATCTAGATAAAGTATATAATCATGCCTTGTGCCCTATTCATAAAACTAACACCTTATGTATGGTTGCATGCTCCTTCCAGAGTAGCATGGGAAGGATTTCAGCTTGGCATGGAAAGGGGGAAAATATTCCCAGATCTGCATATTACTTTGTTTTCATTTGAGTTTGCTCCTGTATTAATTGTTTCAGATTTTAACCAAAACAATTGTGACTTTTTCTACATTTCTTCTCTCCTTCACTTTGCAAAACATGTCTTTCTGGACTCATGCCTAGAGTTTCCAGTCTCAAAGAAATAGTCTCAAGGTTTCCAAAGAAATACTAATTAAAAGCTGATGAGAACACCTTGACCTCTGCTACTTAAATAGATCTAGAAAAAAACATGCAGTGTACTTCACTATTCAATGTATTGGTGTAGCCGTGTATCTATTATATTTAACCAATGTTTTAGATTTTAACTGTAAATTTTGACACTTAAAAATTTAGAGTTCAGATATCTTCAAGTAACATTTCCCATAATTAGGAATTCCTAAAGTTTCAAAAAGCTATTTGTAAGCATACCTAAAATGAAAGTGAATACAACAAGCTGTTCTTCCTTACTCTGTGAAGCATAATAAAATACTTATTTAGTGTTGACTTTAAGACAACATGGAAGTCTTTCTGGGTAATTTGGAGAGAAATTAGGAGGAAGAAAGTAAAATATTGTAAAGGGAGTAGATGACTTTTTTAATGTTCAAGGTGTGTGAGTTGTGAAGATTTTGTTATCTTCCATCTCAGATAATAGGGCAAGTGAGCATTGTGGGAAGATCAGAAACAGATTACTCCTCAGTTTGGTTATTTCTTAATTTGGCTTACCAGGAAGCAGTTCCAACCTTGTGCTACACAAAATGTCTCAGTGAAGTCTGCAGCAGAACCTGAAGTGTTGTTCATTGGGGGTATATTAAGAAATATAATCTTCATGAACACAAAAGCAACAGTATGCCCAGGAATCTTGAAGCAATTGAACAAAATTTGTATATAATTTATCATTATAAATTTGATATGGACATGTCTAGAGATGCAGACCTCTAAATATTGACAGAAGAGATAAAATTTTCAGGCAAACTATTATGAAAATGTGGTTCTTTTTTAAATAACCTTATTCCTCTGAAAAATTCTAGATGAGATGTCATGTAACTATTTGTCTATTGTGTGGTTACAGTGAAGAATATCACAACAAAATAGAAAAACATTGCAACTCTCCAGATTTTGACTATTATAATTTATTATCTAATTATGAGATACAAATTATAATAAAATACTACTTTAGATATTTTAATTTTAAAATGTATTTTTAGAGCAAAGAATAAGCCTTCAAGCATAATTTAATCAAGAAATAAGAAATATGTTTTAGTTACATAGACAAACTAGTGTGGTAAGATACAAACTAGTGTGGTAAGATAAAAACTGGGTAACAACTTGTATTTGACAATCTAAAATGAAATCCCTTAGCAATTCACAAAAGTGGAAATTCTTAAAGAAATCTTACTTTTGTCAAACCAGTGCTTCAGTACTTATAAACTAGAGGATCTTTAACATTTTTTATCACTTCCTAATAAATATCCCTGAAAAGTTTCAATGGCATGTATTAAGTGGTTATACAGGAAGAACAGAATTCCTTTAAAGGTTTGTAGTGTTTATATATATTTTTCCAAAGTAAAAGGAACTTATATTGCAGATCACATTAAAAGTGGGGTTGCTATTCCATTCATTTAAGTTTAGTCCAGTGTTGCATGGTTTCCTCGTTCTATTGTTTGCTGTGCATTAAGTGTTGTAATTTGAGTATGCAGCATCTCAGAACAGCAGCAATCAGTTGGAGAGGATAAAGTTAGTTTTCTTGACATAGAAAACATTGAATTTTGTTTATGATTTAAAAAAAGAAATATAGCCCAACTTTTCTTTCCTTAGATGTTACTCTGTGTCACTAACTATGAAAAGCAAACATATGATTGCTGAAAGACAGGTGACTGGCAGTGTTGCTACAATTTTGTTTATCCAAAGCCAGGGATTCTTGAAAGACAAAAAAAAAAAAAAAAAAAAGAGTGCAATGAGGTATTTTGACATATATTGGCAAAGACTTCCATAATATAATTTATCATCAAGAGCTCTTGTGGCAGATAAAACATAGGATGCTTTTGTCTCTTTTTCCAGAGTGTTTTGTGGCCAGCTGATGAACATTTTCTGTTAATAAAAGATTTTTCCTAAACGCAAAAACTTGAGGTTTTTTAATCTCCCTGGCAGCTTTCATGAAATCTTAACAGCAATGAGGAGATCTATGAAAGTTTCTTAGTGATAATTAATATTTGCTTTCTCCAGTTTCTTTTCAATTTTTAATATTTCACTTTTCTCCACTGTTTTGAAATCCCATAATGTCAGCAGAGGTAAGGAAAAAAACAACATTTAAAAGACTTGCTACCATTACCCATGATGTCACCTCCTTCCCAGCCTTTTGAAAGTGTCAAACTTCCATCAGCTATGCAGAGATTACAAGGGATGTGTTTGCTTCCCTACAAAACAATATCAGCCATCTGTTCATTAGCACATTGCCATGGATCAAGGGTGGGTATTTGTCACTGTTGGACATGAAATGATTCACATAGACACAGCTCAAAGTGTGATGAAAGAAGAAGAATGTTTACTCTGTCCTTTCAGTATTTATAGGTTTTTGACAACGACCAGGGATTGGACAGTCAGGTTACCACCTTCTCAATAGCACTGGTTGTGAGAGACATCCATCAAAAGGTTTTAATGGAATGTATAAACACCTATGTTTATTGTTACTCTCCTGGGAAAGTGGCTAGAAATTATGAAAACAATATCAAAAGGCCCGATTCTCAGGGCGACAGGTATTCAGTTCTTTGGAAGACCCCTAAAGAATGATTTAGAGCTACCACTCAGTCACTGTTTTTCTCTTGCAGTAATTAGACTGTACACCTTGCTCTTTAAATTTCAGCAGAGGAAGTTTGTTGTCCTCTGTATCCTTTTTATTTGGATAGATTAATTTAGCTGGATATGTATATTTCAAAGAGAAATTCCTGAAGAGTTGGTAAAAAAAAACAACACATAGTACAGCAATAGGAAATTTTCTAAATTCCTGATCTCTCTTCAGAAGAATCACATAAAGACATGCAAATCATGATGGTTGCATTCATTGTATATAAAGCCTTGTGCAATCTTCAATTGCTTATTTTCAATAAACATGTTTAAAAGATAGGTAAATTGTGAAAATTATCCAGCATGGTTTAAAAATTTGTTTATGAAATAGCATAGAAAAAATGTATTTTAAAAATATGATGAGTCTGTTGCTGATCTATATCAGATAACTTTGCCTTATTTTCTGTGTATCAGCTTGAAAAATCTTGCAGCTGATTTTAGAACATTTAGTCATTCAAACATCAGGAAACTGATATTTTTCACAAAATGGTGTGGTAATTGCTCTTCTCTGCAAAATATATCGCCAAACCTGCTTTTAAATGGCATGGTAATGCTTGTGTCATATGCCACTAAATTGTACTCTTCATGTGAGAATGAGAATGTGAAGGCTGAAGCTAACTTGCTTAAAAACTCTGGATGTGTTTGTGCATTAAAAAAGTTATTATCAAAACCACAATCCAATCTTCAGAAACTCAATCACCTTTAATTTAATAACTTGATTATTAACTGTATTTAGTAACTGTACATAGCTAACAAGCTTGGAATTGTATGCAGAAGAGAAAAATTATGAATTTTAATAAAGTTTGTTCTACAAAAGAATAGAACTACTCATACATGGTTGTCAAAATGTTTTAAAGTGATTAATTTAAAAGAAAGAAGCATCAGCAAAATTAGAATTCTTTTTTTCTCTCCTCCTACTCATTTTCATTCTTTTATTATTTCTTTTAGTTTTCTTTTATTATGTCTTGCCTTGACTTTCTGAGGTGTTGAAAATCTCCAGTTAACTAAAATGAAGATAAATGGAGAAGACTAAACTCCACTGTTTCATATTGTAGTGATGATGACAGTGTTTAGCATGGCTTAAAATAACATCTAAAATATGAAACTTAGAGGAAGCAGAGACCTCAGATAGGTAATATTTCACAGATAGGGTCACAATTTGTCTTAAGAAACCTGTGACTCAAAGAATGCCCCAAATTATGTAAATACCTCTACTTGATTTAAATCATGCATTGTGTAAGAAAACAACCAAAAAATTTTATAACATGGAACTTTAATGGATGGATCTTTAAATTTAGAAAAATAGAGAGCAAAGTGATTTTTTTAAATTTTTGTATCTTGATGAATCGTGCGTTTATAATACAATAAATTTTGTTTTACCCTAAGTTTTCTATTTCCATGCTTCCTGAAGGAAATGTTATTCTTTTCTAGACAGTGAAACTATTACGTAAAATAATAATGCATTTTTTTAGTAAGAAATCCATTTTTTAATTTTGTAGCCTGGACTTTAATGGTTTCATAAGCATAAGATTATAAAATAACTCAACATAAATAATTGCCTTTTTTTTTTCTTGTTATTTTACACTATTCAGATGAATACACTAAGTGTTTATTTATTTCACACTTGTTAATTCTTTAATTAATTGGAAATTTTTTTGCCTGACTAGAACTTTCAATAACAAGCTGAGCTGGGTAGGAAAACAGAACAGTTATACTTCATAGGGGAAAACTACAGCACTGTAGTTCCCTAAATTTCCCTAAATTCTGACTATCCTTTAGGCAGTTTATCTCTTTTACTGTCCTTTCTAAAAAGATGTGGCTTGAAAATACCTGTCGTCTTATCGGGGGAAAAAACGAGAATCCAACCATTTAGAACATCTAAGTCATTTTCAGACAAATAGCATGAAGTAAATAAAAATGTCAGTTTTTCTCTCAATTATCTTTGAAGAGGTTTCCTAATTTATGACAGCAACAACAGCAGAAACCTACAATGACCTTTGATATTTATGAAGTTAATTATGTTCTTTGTAAGCTAATTATAAGTATGAAACATTTTTCTTAGTTTCACTTAATTTGTACTGTCCTTGTGCAGTGTATTGTAATGTCTTCTAAGAGAAAAATAAAACATAAGAATAGCTTACCTAATGAGTAGGGTAGTGGAATGATGGGTTTAATCTCCATGGGCTTCTGAAAACCCTTTGCTTCTGAAACTCTACACACTGAAAATTGGCATGAAACCAATATCACAAATGTAGGGATCACTGGCAACCACAACTGAAGGAGTCATGAGAAACATGAGTCAAAGTTTGCACCAAATACTAGTCACATCTGTTTTCTCCTGCTATGGATTGTTAAATCTGTTTTGAGATTAAAAGTCTGTCTAATACTTGGAAAAAAAGTTATAAGGTTTTTGAAAACGTGAATAGTATTTGCTCCTAACCCAAACCACAACTTCAGTATGGAGTGAGATTGCTTTGTAGAGGGCTTTCTGGAGGTACATCCCAAGCATATTGGAACAACTTCAGAGAAAATATGTTTACATAAGCTTTGTGTTATTTACAAATGCACCAATTTTTCTTTTCTATATATATTTTGAGATCTTTTTTTCTCTTTCAATCTGCTTCTCCGCAAAAAGGGAAGCATTCATGTTATGTTTCATGTCAAGGAGGTATTTCCACCTCTTAGACTGATTGTAGCCTAGCCCCATCTATATGCATGTTGTTGCTTATTTAGTTTTCTATGACAGATATTATTGTTCAGCATTCCACTCCTGGCTAGAGGAGTAATAGGTTCTCTCTCTCAGCTCTTTCACTGTGCATGCTTTCCCATGACACACTCTCAAGTAATCAAGGAAATTGTATTTTGGCATTATGGGAAGAAGGTGTGGTCTTTATTACCCAGTTTTTCTTCAACGTGCTGTTATGTTTTGAATGTGCTCTTCTTCCCATTTGCTGAATAATCCAAGTTTGTCTTTACTAAGAAAAGAAACGAGTAGTTCAACCCTCTCTTTAGGCTGAATGCAGGTACACTTAAGAGCAGAAATAGATTCAGTGGATAGTGTTGGTCTAAAAGAAAACCTCCCCCATGCTATACATGTGCACTAGGAAAGAAATCTGCACTGCTGACTCTTCCTAAGAGACACAGATATTGTAGGGTGAGTAACTATTCTCTCTGTAATGAAGGATCTGTGAGACTCTACACATATTCTAGGCTTACTTAAATAAAATAGTTTGCTCTTCTGTTAAGCAAAGGATTTTTTAATAATTTTGTTATCTGAAATGTTTAGTATATACTGAAGAGTTCAGTGTTTGAAATCTCTTTTCTGGTTTTCCTCTGTTGCTGTGTAGGATAGAAAAAATAAGCGCTGGAAAGCAGGCATGAAAGAAAGGTCAGTAGTTTTGCATCTGCAGTTCTATATTTGCACAGGTTGCTAGGCAATGTGAGAAAATCATAGCTCTAAACTGCAAGTGTGTTTTCAGACATCAATTATTAAAAAGAAAACAACTGTATTTAATAATATACTTCAGTCCAATTGCCTTTCATTAATGTTACTAATTTTTAACAATTATTAGGTGAAATTGATATTATACAGTCTGCATTTGCTTCAGAATTGGTAGGCACCTCCCCTGAAGGATCAGCTTATATTTTTGTCATGCAGTGATAAAAATTCCTTATTCTCTATTTAAACATAGGAACTTGATTCCTTTTTTGCATTTTTGCTTCAAGAGCAATCGACTGTCATGATATGTGTTGTCAGAGTTATCAGACTGTAAGAATGTACCTTCTTCTAGTTTTATGGCTGCTGCTGAAACAGAAAGCATGATTCTGGCTGGCACTTGGCAGGTGTAAGCCATCTAATATATTTATGATAAAGACTGAGGAAGGGCTTTCAAATGATTTAAAAACTATAATATGAATGTATTGGGCCTGAGCTGTATAAGCAGGGAATATAGGAAGAACCTACAAATACAAGAGAGGGAAAAGACTGGAATCAAAGCAGAGGATGCTGCCTGCCCTGGGGCACTGTCTGAGGCTCTGCCTATGTAGATTTGGAAGCACAGTGACTCAGCAGGGCTCCTGGGGATCTAATCATGGTGGGGCAGAAGGTGACATGATTATTTTTTTCTGGCTCACAATGTCACTTCATATTTTATATAATGGATGAACATGGAGAAGCATAAGATCTAAATGCTTTGGATTCTGTGCTTCATTCCAGAATTTCTGGGTCTGTTGTTGGCAATCTAGATAAATTCCTTAAAAAGTAAAAAAAACTTGTAACAGTGAGGGAAAAGGAACTGGGTTTTTTTTGAATTATATGCTAATTTGCTGTCTTAATATTTTACATTAATAACCAGCTTTAAGAGGAGAAATTAAAGCATCAGTTCAAGATTTTTGTTTCTGTGATATTATACAGAACTCTGAATGTTCATTTTATCTTTTTCCCCTCTTAATAGTTTTCATTCAAAAACACACATACAGACGTGTGATCTAATGACTTGGATTCTGCTTATTATAATTAAATGTCATCTGGGACAAACAGTCCCTTATGAGTCCTCCCTGTTGCAGCCTGGAGGGGTCCAGTTAATCCTGTGTGTGTTTATCTCTCCGTGGCTCACCTTAAATCAGTTTTAAGCAGAAAATCTCTGTCTGAATATGTAAAATGCTTGTGTGGCTACATACGGTTAGAGTTTTCAAAAGATTTGAAAAGACTTGAAGATTTGGGATTATGTAAATATAATCCAAGAGGTGAATATGTCTTTTCTTAGCTCACCTGATCACATCAGAGGGCACAGTTCAGAAAATTTACATCAAGGGGCCTTGAAAGGTAAACCACCTAAATCACCCAAGTATTTGCATAAATTATAAATGAAGTGTGAGTTTAGTTATTGAGGAAATGGAGATGAAGCAGAGGTAAAAATTAGAATGTGTTCTACTAAATGGAAGAAACTATTTTTAGAGTATGAAAATCTTAACAACATAATACAAAGGAACACTAAATGAAAACCTGAAGTTTAACATTAGGCTTTCTTAAAATAACAGCAGTGAAGAGAAACCTGGTTGCTTTGGTCCTCAGCTCCCCAGAAGACTAAAGTCTTGTTCAGCTAGATATTATCAGTATAAATGCAAAAATAAATATCAGTAATGTTTGACCCTTTAAAATCAATATTAGATATTACAATCATGGTCAGCACAGTTTTGCAAACTATTTAGTTTTGTTCTCTGTGAAAAAAATAGAATTGCCTCACCAAAATAACTTCCATGCTATTATATAAAAACATTTTAATTGTTTGATATTACCATTAAAAAAGACAGACTAGTTCTGTGTTCATGCGCATGCTTGTGTGCATGGGTGCAGTGCTGTGCAGCAGCAATCTGTACTCACAATACCTTTCTGAGGCAAGGTGGATGCCTTATTCCTATCAATGACTGCAGGGGGCTTCAGAGGGCCATTTGGGTAAAAAAGATGTGCAGCAGCTGTTCCTACAGCATCTTGTGTGAGCTACATTGACCATTCAATTTATTACATAAAATGCCCTTAACTGACTGCTTATAGTGGCATTCAATAAATAACCCACATTTTTCTTCGGTTTGGTAAATTGTGTCATCAGCTATTTGGAAAAGCATGATCTTTTGGAAGTTATTTTGTGAGACTATTTTTGTGTATTCTAATGAATTCTGTGAGAATTCTTCACTGAGATTTCTGAGAACATGGTCTTCTCACAATAAATTTATTGGAGGTTCTTTCAAATATTAAAATAGTAAGAGTAACATGCGTAAAATGATTAATAGAGTGAAATCAGTTGGATTGTTGATGATGAAGAGAAACAAAAAATATATTTCTTTGATTTGTTGTAGTGTAAATCAGATTTCTAACACTACTTTAGCAAGCTTTGCTATTTTTCGTATCTAATACAATATTACCTTTTTGAAAAAAAAGATATGATATTCAACATGCAGAAAATATTGTAAAGTCTTTACAGATGTAAATTTTGACCACAATTATGTGATAATATTTTGATACTATATGAAAAATGTGCACTTACTTCCTCATCAGCCTAAGTTAAACAGGTCTTTGCACAACTTCTTTCCTGTAGGTGGATAAGAAAAGTGATTGTGAATGAAAATCTGAAAAAAATCTAAAACATACAGCAGTCAAAGATCAAGGAGAATCAACTTCAAAATGGAAACACAATCTAGGACACAAACCAGTAATATTTTATGTTTTATACTTCTTCATTTGGAATCACTAATACTTTTATTACATGATTACATCATTTATCCTCTTAGTTTTATTCAGTACCACATCTCTTATACACTCCATGTAAAACAGAATGTAAAGTCTGCTTTTCATTGCACACTTCTATATTAATGGTAGTTAACACAGAACTCCTGGGTTACAGTATATAGTGAAATTAATCTTATTATACTATATTAACCTAATTATAATGTATTGATTTAATGCTTTATCCATACTTATGTATTTATTTCATTTCAATGACTTTAAGAAAATACTGGAGTTGATAAGATAGGAGAGAGGAGATATCGCGCAATACTTTCCTTATTAGTGTAAACTCTAATTCTTTAAGGCACTGACAGACTGTAGTTTTTAGGCTGAAATATTTTATGCTCGCTTCCTGTTTCATGGCTCATGTGTTTTCAGTTGGTTTTTAAGGAAACAAGACCTGTTCAATCATGCAATCATATTAGCCCCCACTTGTTTTATCTCCAAGGGCCAGTTTCAAAGACACCAAATTATCACAAACTTTGTAAAAACCATCAGCTATGTAAGGGAGAAAAATTCAGCTGCTGTCTCAGCTAAGGGGTAGCAGAGGAACTGAACAGACTTTTAGCTCTGTTAGCTGCAAGCCAGCTTGCACACAGATATAGAGCAGCCACAGTACTTGCTGTGCTTTTACCAGTCAGCGTGCTAAAAAGGCAGGCAAAGGACCCAGCAGGTGCCTGGGATAAAGGATGTGCCTCATGGCATTTTGATAAAAACCCATCCCAACTGTGCCGTATTATTCTCATACTAGTGCAATTTTCATATGCACATATAAAAGCTGCTCTGACCATAATTAGAGCTGCACATTTAACCAGGATGAAATCCTTATCTTGTTATGAATCCATTAATTCTTTGTTGACAAGAAAAGAGCTGGTTTTGAAGATTCTGACTCTGCTCATAATCACTGTCAGATGTGATGCCTTTATTGCCCTAATGGCCTTATGTGCCCCCTGCCCTGTCCAAGGATGGCCCTTTGAACTCAGACCAAGATATTTGGGCCTAATATGAGCTTTCTTTGGACTCGGGTCTGCCACATGGCCTGGGTTGCCTAGACAGACTTCAAATCTATGTAGTATACCAGTTTCAACATGTGGTATGACTAGAGCTTTGGTTGTTTCCTTTTATCCTGGAAATTGTAAGCAAAGTGGAGAGACATGAATTCAAGTTCTAGATATGGTCAGTAAAATTACATTCTTTCAAAGCACTTGCCTATTTTTCCATGCCAGTCTGGACTCAGATCTGAATAGGCAGGCATAAAATTCTGCATTTCAAGCCAATTTTCATTACAATGAGCAGGATTCTTCAGCAGAGATTCACAGATACTGCCTCTGGTTTGTAGAGAACTGTGCTAATCAAGATTCAAAACCCACCTCTTGCAGCTGAAACAGAGACTTCTGAATCCAGAGCATTGCAGGTTAGCTGGCTTATTGTACACCTTCCTATGAAGTGTGGCAGAATAGGCTGTTTGAAACTAGAGGAGTCCCCCAAGCCATTCCATGGAATAGCTCTTAGCTCCTTTCTTGCTGACACAACTACAAGTTCACTATAAATTGTTTCTGAACTACTTTATCAATGGGTTGTGTGAGTGGAAGTTAGGGGGATATAAAGCTATCACTTGGCTTTGTACCACTGTGTTAGATTAATGCTTTTAAAAAACTTATATGGCTCTCTGGACCTTGAACCTATTTGGAGAGTAGCCCTGTCTCTTGAATGTACTTGGATCTTTGTTACAGCCTTGTCTCCAGCTCTGATTCCTCAGTGAACCTTGGTGGCTTTTCTCCAGCCCTGTCTTTGTCCATGTCTACTGCTATTCCTGTCAGGACTCTGTTGCCCCTGAGACTGCTGGAGCGCTCCTTTGTCATGTCTAGGGGTGCAGATATACCTTGTTTACTGTGACCTGGTGTGGGATTGTGTCCTGTTGGTGAGATCCCTATCACCAAGTGCTTCCCCTGGCTCCTGAGTCACCCTATCTCTTCCAATGATTGTGTCTTCATTAGTCTCTGGTACTTGGGTATGAAAATGTGGTGAAGATTTTCTCCTTTAGTTTGCTTACCACTAAGGCTGGAAATCTCCTGACATAAAATGACTTTGAAAAAAAAGTTAAGCATAAAGGAATAGTAGAATGAAGTTGTTTATGGAATCCTTATTTGCCAAACTCTTGTGAGATTTCTGTCTATGTCTGTTGCTATAATTACTGTATTTTGCTCAGGGCACTGTAACGTGTATTCAGCAAATCAGCAGGCACATTTTGTTGTTTGCTGTATAGCTCAGACCTTATTTCAGTCACAGTATTTGAACACAGAAATATATGAGACAATTTTGCACATACTTTTCTTGCTAATCACTGTTACACTGCATAGGCACAGAAATTATTATAGTAGTTTTAGCTTGAGTGTGATTCTTTTACTAACTATTTTTCTTGCATAGTAACTGTCCAAATGCAGTTATTGGGCAGAGGTTAAGCAAATTTATTTTTCTTTTAGTGGAAAATGAGCCATTTATGCCTACTTGAACAGAAAAAGTCAGGTTCATGGACATTTTAGATAGCATTGACATGCTGCAAGCTGTTGGCTTGCCTCTTCCTAAATGTCTTCATGGTGCTTCCAGACCATGAATTTATCCACTTCTAAAGCACTTGGCTTTTTATCCCACTCCTTGCCTTTAAAGTCTGTCTTCCACTAACATCATATATACAGAGTCAGTATTTATAGTTTCAGCAAACTGAAACTCAGTGCCAGGGGGTTCCAAGTAGGGCCTTTATTGACCACTTATGAAAAGTTTTGTTAATACTCATAACCAAAACCCTGTCACCAGACCTCAGACAGAGCTAAAAGCAATTTGCTCATGAGTTCTTCTGTAGTGTTGTCTTTTTCCTTTTATTCACGTTTCCAGCACTTGTAACAAGGAAGCTGTCTTTTCTAGGAAGGTTTGTATTATGCAATGCATACTTATTAATTTCTGAGGTAAATCTACACAAGTTTGGCTCAGAAAAAGAACAGAAGATATTCCAGAGGGACTTGGCCCTCTGTGGTACTTCAGTAGGTTTGCTTTCTAAGTGAAGCCATGTCTGCAGGTAAACATAATAGTTTTATAATAGGTCATCTGCAGTTTTGTGTGTTTTAAAATTATATGCAATAAGAAGGAAAGAAAAGGTAATACATCAGCATTGGCAGCTGTGCTAGAGAACAAAAAAATATTTGTAGAAAGACTTTCTTCAATAATAATTTCCAGTGACTTGCATGCAGTGTTTTCACTAATAGAAATTCTTACACATTAGTTGTTGCTGCTATGTGAGCCTGAATCTACAGATACTTAGCAGTGGCAGTAAGGGTTTACTGTGGAATTCTTGTGACAGTTTGACACTTATGACTAAATATGCCTAGCAATAATGAGACATGGTTTGTTAGTGCCTGCGTAAGTTAGAATAAGTTTAAGGATGACCTTCTATCATAGCTATTTTGGAAGAGTTATCTCTGTGCTTGAGCTTAGCTCACCCCAATAAATGTGAGCTAGCGAGGAAACTCCAGCATTTGTGAGATGGTCATGAGACCGTGAAACCAGACTGACAAGTTACCACCCCTGGTGGGTTGGTTCTTCATGCACCCATCCCATGAAATGAAGTTTCTCAAGAGAAATGTCTCAGTTTGTGACACTGCCTCATTTTACAAAACCCTTGCAAAAAGGGCAGAATGGAGAAACCTAGTGGCCATAGGGTGACTACATCAGTGGACATGAGAAGGATTGTTAAAGTAATTTATCTGTAAAGCCTTTGACATGAACCTCCAGAATAACCTTTTCTCTAAGTTGGAGATGAATTTGATGGGTGGACTGTTTGATAGATATGGAATTGGTTGGATGGTCGCATCCAGAGGATGGAAGTCAATGGTTCAAAGTCTCAGTGGACATCAGTGACAAGTGCTGTCCCTCAGGGTTCTGTATTGGATTATTTAATATCATCATTAATGACACAGACAATGACAAAGTGATCAGGCACAGCCTCAGCAAGTTTGGAGATGACATCAAGCTGAGTGATTCATTTAATGCACCTGAGGCACGCAGGGGGAGGTGGACAAGTCCAAGAAGTGGGCCCATGGGAATTCCATGAAGTTTAACAAGACCAAGTACATGGGGCTGCACCTGGGTTAGGGCAGCCTCCAATGTCAACTCAAGCTGGGGGATGAGCAAATCAAGACAGCCCTGATGAGAAGGGTTTGGGAATGCTGGTGGATGAGATAACCCAGCCATGTGCACTCACAGCCCAGAAAGCCAGGAAGATCCTGTCCTGGGCTGCATCCAAAGGAGAGTGACCAGCAGGGTGAGGAAGGGGATTGTGCCCCTCTGCACTGTTGAGAGCCCACCTGTCGTGCTGTATCCAGCTCTGGGAGCTCCAGCACAGGATCTATTGGGACAAGTCCACAGGAGGCCACCAAGATCGTTAGACAGATGGAAAATCCCTCCTGTAAGGAAAAGCTAAGAGAATTGGGATGGTTTAGCCTGGAAAAGAGAAGGTTTGTGGGTGGCGTAATTATGGCCTTCCAGTACCTGAGGGGAACCTACAAAAAAAGATGGATAGATATTTTATAAGGTTGTGTAGTGAAAGGACAAAGGGGAATGGTTTCAAGCTGAAAGACAGTCAGTTTATATTAGAAGGAAAAAAAAATTCTTTACTGTGAGGATGGTGAGGTACTGGGACAGACTGATCAGTTAAGTTGTGGATATTCCATCCCTGGGAGTATTCAAGGTCAGGTTGGATAGAGTTTTGACCAATATAGTCTAGTGGAAGGTGTCCCTGTCCATGGCAAGGGGATTGGAAATAGGTGGTATTTAAGGCCCCTTCTAATCCAAGCCATTATATGATTCCTACTTTAGTAATTTTACTTGCTGATGCAATGGAAGGCAGTGTGTAGTGGTGAGTTTAGATAGGTACTCTTGCATGTCCAGCAACTGTGAAGAGAGCTGTGCTAATAGATGCAGCTTTTTAGTTTTTTAACAAATCTATATGCAATTTTATGTTTTCTTTACCTGTTTGTATTTTCTGTACCTGTTATGTATTGATGCTTGGGTGGTTTAGAAAAGATCTGAAATTGTGCATGGGTGTTTTTGTACTGAATAATCAGTCTAAAGAAAATGTTTTTGCAAGAGACTTTTTCTCATCTTGACTTAGTTGTAATTCAGTAGATGATTCAGGTGCTAGTCTTAATCCAAATAATATTTATTGCTCCATTCTGCAGTAACTGGTAAATTCTCATTTGAACAGTGTTTATTTTATAACATAAGACAAATCTTGACCTGCTGGTTTGTTCTTATTGAAGTATCAGGAATTCAAATCACATATATAAACTAAATGGCAAAGAACACAGTAAGTTCAAATTCTGACCTCATTCTGGTAGGTTACAATGACTGTTCAGAGGTGGAAGTAAACACATAAATTAAAACAATTTCCTAACTGCTTTTCATTTTCAGTAGGTCAGGACATAGAATATATACAACATTACTGATTTATAGCACTATATCTATTGTTGTCTAAAGAAGCAAATGAACATCTGTACTCCAAGTTTCTTGGGACACTAATCCATTATAAAATGAGAAACTTGACAGAATGTTTGCCCAAAGTGTAAATGTATGCGTGAGTAGCATGTAAGTGATGAAAAAAGCAACTAAATTATCAAATAAAGATTAAAAAAATAAAATAGCATGTAGAGATATGAAATATATTTAATATTCCTAGGGAAAAAAAGAATTTTTCTTAAACAAATACTTAGGTTAGGTAAGTTTTATTTTGGAATTCCATTTTCATCCATGTGGCAGGATGCTGTAACAGCTAAGGTCACTACTTAATGTAAACACAAACTTACACCTCCTTTTCTCTGCCACAACAACCATTAATAGGTTTAGAGAAATAAATCCAGTGGCTATCTACATCTGGACTAGATTTCTACTACCTCAGTTACCATTTCCTACCAATTAAAACTGACTGGATGTGTTTCTTCCTTGTTTCACTTTGTCAGTGAATTGCACTGAATATTGTACCTGTTGTAAGAGAGAACATTGTTTCAGGTACAACATATGTGGGAAGTCCCCGAATCAAACCTTTTATTTACTGAAGAGGTGCTCGTCTATTGGTAGGTACATGGACTCCTGATTTATTACATGTTACTTCAGATCAATCATGTAAATATCTATTAGCCAGAGAACCAGCAGAAGAGACACTTCCATGTAGCAACAGCCCTGTGGGAGAGGTGAGCAGCTGTTTCAAGCTGCAATTTGAGTATTCTGATGTGGAATGACTAAGTTGCTCAACTGGAACAACTTTCTACCAGTAGCATTCCTAACACTATTAACCTGAGTTACAGGCATGCTCCTAATGAAAGAGAGAAAACTGCTTTGTTCAAAAATAGAGTAATAACTGCTGATCTTTCTCCATTTTCTCACTACACATGCTTTCATGTAGCCAGCACTTCACAATCTTTCACAAAATATGATAATGAAGAAGACAACAGATATGGACTTCTTGTTTTTCTGGAGAATTCTTAGAAAAGAAAACAAAACCAAAAAAAAAAATCCAATAATAGCAACAAACCCAACCAAAAAAAAAATCCATTCAAATTTTTCCCTGAAAAACCCTGTCATTTTGCCAGATGTTAGCCTTTGGAGATTTTTTTTGTGCTGGCTAAAAATGCCTGAATTTCATTTTTGTGTGTTGGAGGACATTTTTGCATCGCAGTTATAATAGCAGAAGTAGGTCAGGGAGCAGATGCTCTAGCTGTTCAGACCAGACCACTGTCATGGTGCCTTAGACAGTTCAAATGTCTAAGATCCTGTCCACAAATGTGATGCTTTAAATGCTTCCTAGCATGTTCAATTCCATAAGCTGGCAAAACAAAATCTCAATAAAGACTTTTATGTCTCTAATTTTTGACAGAAGATGTTTTTTCTTCAGTCTTTCTAAATTTCTTTATTTGGATAAGTGTATTAAAGATACATTTTGTAATTTTAGAGTTTTGATCAGTCCTTTTGATACATCTAATTTAGGAGCTTTTCTAAGTAAACTTGAAAATTTACAAATAATCTTAAACATTTTTTTTTTCACATAATGAATTTGGTGTTTGGCTAGTACTGAAATTTATAATTTTTAGGAGAGTAAAAGCCTTTTGTTAATTCATAGCTTCTGGTTCTCTTAACATTTCAAACAATGGCATCATTTTTGATAATGACTTGGTCAGTCAAGTATGTTCCATTTCAATTTTGAAATGAGAAATTATGAAACTCACTGTCAAGGAAATTATGTTGGAAAGAATTAAGGTAGAGGTAATTATAGCATGAGTTTGACTATCCAAGCAATTATTAACTAACTACATCAACTTTAGGGAAAATTATGCATTTTTTTCATAATCCAGAAATGAATTTTCTATACATTGTGTATGCTCTGTCTATGATGTGGATTACTATTCACGAATCTTCATGCAAATAATCAGTTATTGTATCATGCTCAAACACTATTTCTTCCTGCAATACCTGTTTTCTTTCAGTCTCTGACATTAATATTCCTATTCTTCATTTGCATAAGAGGTTACTTGTTGGCAGCAACCAAAAAAAAGGAGATTTTTTATGGCATGAAAAGACATGTGAAGGTAAAGTCTTGTAAGAGCTAGGTAAACTTTTTTTGTTTGTTTGTTTTTTTTCAGTCCAGCCTTTAGGCAACATAAGTGGGGTGGGTTATAGCAATGGTGATACATAGCATTGAAGTTCTGTGTTGATGACTTCAACCTCCTAGTTTTAGGTACTGTTAAGAAAATTGTAAACCAGCAAAGAATCTGCTTTGGTTTTAACATGTGTTCTCCCTCCTGCCCCCCACCTTGTCTGTGAAATACCAGTTGAAATGTATCTGTCTTGTTTTTTTTTTTAAATAAAACCTAAATAAAAACTGATTGTATTTGTGATTTAATGAATCTCTGGAAAGAAGCAACACAGTCATATGAAATTAAAATGCTCACACCGTTTAAAAAAGTCAAGAGATTTAGTAATAAACATTTTCAAATTTAAAAGATCAATTAGGTCAGTAGAAAACAGACACTGGGATACGACATATCAGAGAAGCCCAGACAGTCACCCTTAAACTCTCCAAATCTAACTAGACAAAAAGCATGCACTGTGGTTAATCAAGCAGTCTATTATGTTCACCTACCATACATATGATTTCTTAGAAATGTAAACTGAATGTGAATGAATGTGAATGAAGATGTGATTTGGGAAATTTGCTTTTCAGACAGAAACTGTCTGTGATTAATATTTTGACTGCACTAATTGAAGTTTGACTGGACATCTGATTTATATGTAATTCAGTTCCAAGCCTGTTGAAAGATGGAATACTGAACATATAGATTTGTCATGTGGGTCACCACTTGTAAAATCCATTGCCCTGGCAGATTTATCTTGTGCTAGCTGCAAGAATTTTTGTTAGCAAAAACATGAACTATTATGCATAGCTCTTGCCTGAGGTTTGGAACAAGACCTTGCTGTGAAATGGTAACTGACTTAAAAAGTCTGTATTGTATATAACAATGATTTTGCCTCTCTAGAGATCTGGAAAATATTGACAACAGAGATGAGAAATAATGTGCATGAAGAAGAGGCAAATCAGTTTGTTTTTTTTTTTAGAATTTATAATTCCTCTTTTGAGCAGAGGAACATTACTCACTTCAAAATATTTGTACCTTTTTTAAACTCAGCAGATGATTGATTTAGATGGGTATGCTGTAATGATGTGACTAAATGCTACCAGGAGTACAAAATAAAGTCTGGAGTTATTGGTAAAAGAGGAATTTGATAGAGGCAGATCACTGAGATACCATGGTTGATTAAGTAAATTAATTAAATTTATTGAAGTAAGTACAGTCCTGCTGGCATGTTAAATGGTTTCTTCTTGGTGAGTGTGTGAAATCTGCTGGAAATTAACAATTGATTTCTATTCATAATTTTTTTCCTTAGATCAGCCTTCAAAAATAAATGTTATTGCGCCCTGTGATTTAGACTACATTTATATGTTGACTTTCATTTCAAATTGTGCTGTTAATATCTGTGAAAACTTAAAGCTACAATTAAGCACTATGTATCATTTAGCTAAAATTCAAATTTGCAAGCCATGCATGGTTTTGACTGATTGGAAGAAGAAGTCATCTGTCTAGCACAAAGGATGATATGAACTTCATCATTCATTTGCTATCCAGGAATGTAAAGAATTTCATGTACACAAATCTACCAATTCACAGAAAGCTTCAAAAAAAATTTTATACATGAAAAAAATCCTTCATGGAAATTGTCTATCCTTTGTTGAGGCTGATATTATTTAAGGGGACTGTGGAATGGGAACAGGCTGACAAACTTCACTGTTTGTCACAGCTGACCCAGAATCCACAGTCCAGGAAGGTTTCCTAACAGTTTGACCATCTTTCGTCTTTTCAGACAGTCCATCAGACTGCTTTTGGCTTCTAGATCCTTTGCCAAGTTATCTTTCTGAGAACCAGGATATGTCACATGGTTGATATTTAGGTTTATTTATAATTAAAAAATTTGAAATATGAAAATCTTATTTTGGTGCTTGTCTTGTTCCAATTTCAGTTGCTTTGTAAATATTAAAATTCTTAAATAAAATATTGGTAGGGATGTATTACTCACTTCTACTGTGAACTAGCTTGCTTATGTCAATGATTATAGCATTTTTATCCAAGAACAAAAACATGTATCTATCTCAGCTAATGTGCTGTAGGAGGTAAAATTCTTGGAATGGAAGGGTAACATGGTATTTCACACATGCATCTTGTGGCAAAGATTACACAGGATGAAAATATTCTCCTGACATAGAAAGAAAGCTCTAGACTATCTGCTTGCACTGGAATATTGTCCTTCACTATGTAACATTTGCAAACTATCACCTTTTCTTTTTGTAAAAAGCTCTGAAAATCTTCCAGGTCTAATTCAAAAAAAACACAGAAGCTTAGTTGCGGGTCATAAAGATATTGATTTTTTTTTTTTTTTTTTTAATTATTATTATTTTTTTTACTTTCAGTTCTCTTTGGATGCTTACCAGGAAGCTGGGCACTGGACCTATCAAGCTGAGGAATGTTTTTTCTCCCCTAGGGAACTTCCACTTCAAAACACAACAAACAGGGGCAAACAAGGGGTCATAAATGGAAAAAAGAAGACAGGAGCTTGTTGACAGTATCATGTGGTTATTCAGTAAGCTATGGCCATATCTTAGTTGCTTTTATTTTACTTTGGTAGTTAGAGGTTTTTGAGGAGTTAGAAAGCATGAACTTTATATGAACTATGGTTTTCTGGGTGCCTGATGGCTGAGCTGCAGGGCTCTCAAGCTGCATGTAATTGAAAAGACAACATATATTGGTGTGTCAGGAAACATCACTTAAATCTTTTTATGCTGCACTTCTATTTTATCAAAACTTAACAACTGACACTCCCTCAGGTCTAGAATAGCCATTATGAATGGACTCCTACAAACAAGTGAACAAATACTGACTTTTAAAAAAATTATCCTCTGGAAAACAGATTTTGGTAAAATCAGTGGAAAAGTAAAACATTAAGAGATTTCTTATGGTTAGCACAGCATGTTTTCAATACTTCAGGTGAGGGGTGAGGACTGGGGTAAAAGACACTCCTCTTCTTTAGTCATGCTTTAATCACCATAGCTACATGAATCAAGAAGAACAACATGCTTGAATTTCTAAGTGAATTTTGACCTGAAAAACATTTCCTGACAGATAGTGATTAACAGGACTCACAAAATGGAGAAATGTTCTTCTAAGGTCCAAAAGGTGAAATAGTAACTTCTGCCTCCATGTTTTTTTTTAATACAGTAGATATTTAACTCTGTGTTTCAGAATTAAGCAGATGTGAAGTAGCTGCTTCAGTAGATTTCACAAAGATTTAAGACAACACAGATCTATGAGTGGTCTGAAAATTGCAGGATTAGCAGGCTGTTAAAGGATTTAACTCTTTCTAAGGTTGGTTAATTTCAAATGCTAACAGTTTTTCCCAAGGATGTGTTAAACATTTTTGCAGTCAGGAGATAAATGATATTGAGGCTGTTTTCTTACTGACAGTTCCTCAGTAAAATATTGAAAAAAAAAAAAAAGAGAAAACACAAAAAAAACAAAGGGCTAAACACTATTTTTTCTTGGGGAGGTACAGCTCAGTTTCTCACAAGAACAAAATTGAATTTACCTTGGTTTAGCCAGCTGATTTTTCTGGACAGGTTTCTGGAATGTAAGGCAGGGTCTTAAACATGGTAGGTTTGATTGGCTTGTGCAAAAAGAAGTTTGTAATTAAATACTTTGTCCTTGCATCTTTTACAAAGGATTTTCCAGGAAATGACAAAACAGTATTCTATTGGTGATTGCTCCTTTACGGACAGTCTTTTTAAAAAAAAATGAAAAAATCCTATCCCAGAATGATTCAGGGATTTCAATTTTGAAATAAAGAGGTGTTGAAACTTCATAAATGAAAATCTTCTAACAATTAATTGAAGCTTAACTTCCTACTGAGGTACCATGCATTGTCCTGGTACCTCAATGATATTTGTAGAGAGCCATCTGGAGCTCATTAACAGGAATTAGAAATACTGTGAAGAAGGAGCATTAAAGAAATATCTGCCACTAAACAACTTGTGAGCAGCGGATGATACCATAAAATACTACCTCTCTGCCTTGCCTAGCACTTTCTTTTCTGGATTGAGCAACAATCAAAAAGAAGTGACTGTAAAAGGGATATATCTGATGAATGTTTTCAGAATTACATCAGTATCTTGCCTGAAAGTGACTTCTTTCTGGGTGATGTATACTCTCTGACTTTTTCAAATCAAGCACTAAAGCCTTAAATCTTCAGTTCTTCTGTCTTCTGTATTTTTCTTTTTCTTTTGCATGTGCAGAAGTCATTAATAACCCCCATGATCCTAACTTGCCTCTATATTTTTATTACTTATTTGTTTTGCTAAACTATGGTATGTGCAATAGCGAATTTGTTCAACCTTTCCAAACTCTGAGAAACCCCACAGTTGAATAGTGGGGAATACTTTTTTTTTTATCTTTGTGGAAAAGAGTGGTTTAGAAATGGCTTCATCAGCTGTATCCATTTCATACAGAACTGCAAAAGCTGGTTGTCAGCAGGGAACAAAACCAGACCATACAAGTTTTTAGTTACCTTAACTCATAAGCACTGCAAGGAGTCAGATCTCATGGTATTACTTGAGGTCTGTACGGAAACAATGAGAAAATGGTTGCCATAAATTAAAAATAATAATAAGAAAAACAGAACTCTGCAAGTAAGCAGTAACTAACTCTGCAAACCTGTTTAGCTGCATAAACAACTCTCTGCTTTATAAGTAATTTTTGGTTGTAAATAATAAATGAGTGATATACTTCACGTATAAGAGTTTTCTTTATACTCTATAGTACTAAGACTGTTTTTTGCTTATTAAATTTTGAGAAAGTAACACTGGAATTCAAAATGTTTTCAAAAGAGCACTGGAGGAGATTTCAAGAGTCTATTTATGAGCCTGAAACTGCAGCATTTCCAGGTAAAATAAACTCAGATTTTTTTTATTTTTTGAAATGCCAGATACTTTTCTAATGCTGTAGAAATATGATCCACATTGTGGTTTTCCAGAATGTCTAGAACTATCTGGTGACTTATTTAATTTTTAGCTTTGCAATGAAACTTAACACTGATAGGCTTTGCTGTAATACTGGGATGCTATTATTGTTACAGAGGATGCAATGACCTTAAATTTAGGAAAATTTTGAAGGTGAAGGGAAAATAAGATCCAGCTTTACAGGTTTACTGAGTGTAGGTCATGCCAATATAAGTGGTAGAGGGAGTAGGAAATAAAGCAAGTACTCTGATCAACTGATGTAACTGTCTCGGTTTGGAAGACAGGTGTCTGCTAGGGAGGGCAGGAGCCTCCCTTGGAATGAAAAATGTAGACACCCCCCCCCCCCCCCCCCCCGAATTTTTATAATTTGAAATCAAGGGGCTCTCAGGCAGAGATCTGGGGATAGGAATAACAGCTCTTTACTAAGATTTATAACAAGGCAAACAAACAAACAATAACTACAGCATTAGCAAGAAAACAGAACCAGGGACCTCGTGACAGCTTTCTCGGCTGAGACGGGAAGGGATGGAGGAGAGGCTTTGCTTCACAAACCCCTTGGGCAGTCCCGGTGCTCCTGCAGGGCTCTGAGGAACACCCAGCTGGAACAGCAGGGACGAGCTGAGAAAATAAGGTATGAGGCCCACAGATGAAGAAAAAGAAGAAGCAGCAGCAGCTCCATCTGGGTGATGGCGAATGTTCTTCTCCAATCAACCTCAGCTCCGAGTTGTGTCCTGCTCTGAAGCTGGAGAAAACCAACCAGCCCCCAGCTGCCCTCACCTCCCTTTTACCTGCCCCGTTTCCCCCGGGCCCAGCCTCACTCTTTCTGCTCTCAAGCACTCAGTAAGTACCAGCAGTCAGATTTCCCCACCACTAAAAGGGAAAAATTCTATAGGTGAGAAGGAACAAAAGGAAGGACACCTAACCCCCAACAGTAATACTTCATGAGATGTCATAAAAAAGGAAAAGGAGTAATATGAAAGGTCACCAACACTTTCTTTTGAAGGAAGTTCATTGGAGTGAAGTTGTTGGCAGATTTTAAATGTTCCCTTCTCATATTCCCTTTGTTGTTTACTTTGCATGTTATGGAATTTGTTAGTGTACAATGTGTCCCAGGTGAACTCCAGGACTGTAACAGAAGTTCAGCGGTGCTTAGTGGTACAAAAGACACAGACACGAATGCAAAACCTAGTTCTGAATTTCTGCTGTCTGGAATTTACACCCAGAAGTTAAAGAAGACAGACCTGAGTGTGATAGGTGAACCCAAGTGATGCAGCAACTAAAGAAAGTAAAATATCAGAAAATGTAGAGGTGCTGCTGCCAATATTCCATCAGTCGTGAAACCTTCTTATCTGGTGTGGCCATCTGAGCTGTAACAACTGCAGTGATGGCTGTGGGCAGAAGTTGAGAGAATGAAAGAGCTCATCTCATAACAAAAAACAGTGTGGCATGGTCAACTGAGGCCAGTGCTTTACTGTCTTTATGGGACAATAAGTCTTCTGAAGAAAAGCAATCCTTGGAAAACTGGAATAAATGGGAGGGGAGGAGGGAGGGGTGGGAAGAGCTATTAGTGATCAATACAATATTTTGTGAAAACAACAATATTATAATTTAATATTAAATATTTAAAATTAAATTTAAATTTTAAAATTTAAATTTAAATTTCAAATTCAATTTAAATTTGAATAGTAAATAAAAATGTTTAGTAACAATATTATAATTTAATAATATAATATTATAATTTCTGAACATATGTGGGACTTTTGTAATAGTTGCAGAGAATTAAAAAAGCAGTTTACAATGTGTCACATATATCTGTGGAATTTAAGGAATCTAATGGCAAGGGACAGCTTTGAAATATTTCTTGATAGTTCAGTAATCCATTGTTTGACTATAAAACATAGATTAGAAATACCTAAACCATTTGACATTAGAAAGGAAAATGTTTATACTTTTTCCCCTTTATGTATCAAGATAGATATGTAGACAAAATTTTTATTAATTTAGCTAAAAGAATACCTAGACACTTGAATTATAAAGAAAAGAAAATGAACTGACCTCTAAAATGCTTTTCTTTTTAATATAGTTATTTTATCTACTTAATCAAGCCACTAAATGAGGAAAGAAAGGTATTGATGCATCCCACAGCAAACCCAGACTCAAGTTAGCTTCTAGTAATCTTTGAGAAGTAGTCAAGGATGCTTTAAAAACTTAGAGCAAAATGCAAAATTATGGCACTGAAGCAATGAATTACTTCTCTGGTCTTTTAACACATAGCTACAGATGCAAATCTTAATAATTTCTCAGATAAATATTGCAGAATACTCAATAATGTAATTGGCAAAAAATATATATTTTTTTTAAGAATCTTATTCATGAGTTAAAATTGTCAATATGAGATTTATCTAGATATCAGGAAATAACTAATCTGTATGTATTGTGGGGTATTTGTTTTGTTTTTTTTTTCCCTATTAGTTCTAATGTTAATGAAGACTGAGTGCTGGGTGGGAAAAGGCCTTTTTTTACTGTTTGTATAAACTGTGGTATTTTCTGACATTTGCAGCAGCTTCATACTGGTAAACTGTCTGAGAAAGATGACTTTTAGTCTTGTCATTTCCAAAGTTCACGCTCAAGTTTATATGGTCAGGGTCTCAGAGACATTCGGGGGAGTAACATCTGAGTTCTAACTCCATACAATATGAATTATCCATGAGGGATAATGTAACTGTTCCTGGAATATGCTTTAACTTGTATATAATGAAAAAAAGCATATTTTGGAAGAATGGACTTGGCTGATTTTAGGAAAAGAAGACAGAAAAGAATGAGAAAAAAAACCAATACAATAAATAAAGATGATCAAGGTGCATTTTCCTTTTCTGTAATGTTCCTCAAAATAACCCTAAACAACAGTCTAACTAATTCCCCTCAAAAAAAAACCCCAATACCCAGAAACACCCCAAACCCCCAAAAGCAAACAGATAAAATTTTGACTTTCACTTTTTCTATTGGTTATATTTCACAATTCATCAAGTAATTAACAGTTTTGATTATAAACCTGCATTTAACTGAAGGCTTTTCAAACAGCTGTTTCATAGAAAAGTTTTCACTCTCAAAAGCAATAATAATTCAATAAAAAAATTTACCACATCCAGCTGAACAGAAAATGGCTATGAGTGGCTGTGCTACTGTACTCTGAGGTATAAACTTTAAATTCAATAAGGAACTATTTTAGCAGTAGCATCCAGCTAGAGGATAGGCATATTTCTTCTTCTTTATGAATTGATATAATATTTTACTCTTTTCTTAGTTTTGGCTAGAACATGTTTGTTTTGGAGATTCGCCTTAATATGAGAAATTGTGCCTCAGATACAATAATTAATCTTCATAGAAGATAATTTTCACTTCAGAATGCAAATGTTAACTCTAAAGCAGGATTCATTAAAAGCTTTGTTAAGTGGATTCATAGTGATACCAGACTTAAAGAGCTCATTACTTGCCAGCAGACTAAAAAAGTTGAAGGAGACTTTGAAGCTGCCCAACTGACTAAATATTCTCTGATAAAGTTATATTACTTTAAGGCTAACAACTTAAATATAATTGTTCTTTTTTTATTCTAATCTCATTTGACTATGAAAAAACTTTGCTATTTAATCTAGAATTATTGTTGCATTCTTGAAATGTTTAAAAATTAGCCTAAACTGTTACTAGTTTGTGTTTCAGCTCCAGTCTCTAAAGTATGGTGCTAAAATTTGCTGTGTTTCAGCTCCAGTCTCTAAAGTATGGTGCTAAAATTTGCTTAGGAGGGTCAGAATAAATTATAATATGAAAAACAACTTTTACTGAGGTTTTTAACTCCCTCTGCAGTAAAAATAAAACCTCAACTAGCATATTACTTGGTGCATCTCCATATTGAGGAGAATATGTGTCTGCAGCAAACAGCAAACTGTAGTAATTAATAAAATATGGATTTTTTATGACTCAGCAAGATTGATGTGTCTTGTAACCAGTGTTGTTTTAATATAGGAGAACACAAAAGATGTACTGATTTCTCTGAAAAGTGCTCAAAGTTCACCCAGTGGTGAACTTGCTGGTTCATTTGTTGTCAAAATAAAAATTTCGTGTGAGAGAGTCTAAACTAATACATCCATTGAAGACTTTCTGTATTACATGGCTATGCTAGCACAGCAGAAAATAAGGCAGTAGCATTGTCTTCAGTGCCTGTCATACTTCGAGAAACTTTGAACCTATTTATTTCAAAACAACAACAATAAATCTAAAAATCTATTAATTTTAAAATAATAGAACACCATGAATTGTTTTTGTCCATAGAGGAAAAAGAAGTACAAGTGTCCTGGTTCTGGACAGTACAGGGCTAATTTTTGCAGTCGGCAGGATGGGCATGGCCAGGACCCAGAGATTATTCTTTACCACCTGACATCATTTTTCAGGGATGGAGAAAGGACTAAACAGGTTTCAAAGGTAATCACATAACTGAAGGCAGATTTCTAGCTGTATAAGATTTTAGATTTATTTGTAATACAAGTTCCCTACTGAACATTCTGAAGATAAAAATTCTAAGCTTCTCTTCCTCATCATCCAGGGAAAAGATTTAACTATCATTTATCAAAGGTATTCTTTTAACTGCTTGATATATATAGACCACTTGATTTAACTATTCTGTTGTACTTCAAGGTATCCTACCTGCCTTTTCATCTTCTCTTTTCACTTAAACAGAACTTTTATTTAATTCATTTACCTTGCTCCATAGGAAAATGAGGGAAGGGGAACTGCCTATACTGAGGAGTAAAAGCACTTATGTGCTATAAATTGTAGGCAGAAAATAAGTCTATCCTGCAAATAATAACATGCTAGGTTTAAGAACAATCAATCTTCTGTTGCAAGGTTTGGGATGTAGTTTGCTTGTCGTTTAACCTTTGATGTTGTCAGAATGAGAACATGCAGCTGTTTAAATCAACAGTTACCATGGCTTTGATAGTCCTTGGTAATGCTTGCACCAAAAGTTTGAGTCAAGCCAAAAGTTTAAGGTTATATTATTTGACTAGGGAGGTTTTTCTGCAGCATCTGTCTACTCTCTACATCAGAAGTGTGTGTAGCTGCATCATGACAAACCAGTACAACACTAAAGTCAAAATTTATGCTGTGATTTCATTTCATTTTCCGTCTAGAGATTGAACACAGAGAATGGTGTACAACATATTTAGACCAAATATCTCACTGTTCAACTGCATTAAAATGAATGGAGATCCACCAGGCATGCTAAGTGATCTTCATGTGTGTTTTTTAGAAAGTCCTTTCTGTCATATTTTCACTGCTTCTTCAGACAGTGGTGGATCACTAAATTATTATAGCATTCCTGAGTCAAGAATTTAATAAAAGTTGGAATGTTTATTTGGCACTTTTATCCCTAGTACCACCTAGTTTTATGTTTGTTTTATGTTAGTATGTTTGTTACCTATATAGCATAACTAAAAATACAAGAATAATTGTAACCTCCAAAAGTATCCCTAATAGCAAAATAATGATGCCAACTGTATGTCTTTGAAATTACTTCAGTATTTTGTGCATTGTCTTGCATGACATAATAACAAGTAGAAACAGAGTATTGTTTGGCTTTTTTTTTTTTTGCCAAAAATTTCAGGAGAAATTAAAGAATATAGCAAAGGAGTTAATTTTTTTCCCTTAAATATCTAGAGAATTACGATTTAGATAAATCTCCTATGGAAATAGTTTTCTGAAGGAAACAATATTGAGTAGACAATACAGGAATACTATAAATTATTGGCTAATGTTTCACTATATTAAAAGACATAAACTTTAAATTATGTCCCAAAGTTCTAGTACCTCTGAGGACCTCTCAGTTCTACATTTAGAATGTATAAGTTTTCTCTAAGAGAATCAGGATTTCTGACATGTTTGATACAAACAAGTACTTGTTTTCCCTGAAAGTAAATGAATTTTGGTACCAGCAGCAATGAATTAAGGGGGGTAGTGAAAGTTTCAATTTCCTGTTCTTTATACTATTTTTAGTAATGCACTGAAGTCCTCCTGTGAAACCCAATCTCTCAAATTGGAATTTAGGTGACATAAAATCTGTCTGAGAAGAGGGTGCCTCAAAATGGCTCTGGTGGTCTTGACAAACACTTGTAAGTGTCAGATAGGTCTTCTGATGTGCTTTCGTTTTCCACATGAATTAGGACTGTGTACTAGTGCTGCTTAACATATCCTGCTCTCTCTAGTCTTCAGTATAGCAATGACAAGGTAAATATAAGTTAATTCAATCGACAGGCAATTAATGGAGAACTGCTGTACTTCCTAGTAGCCTGTATAATGTGTTTTCTGTTAACTTCTGGATGGGGATAAGAGGTGGTTTTTTGAAAAGAGAAAAAGTTCACGCAGTCTTCCTGCTCTAGATATAATCCATTCTGTCACAGAGTTGTTTTTTACTGTGGTTCTCTTGCAATCACTGTTGATTTCTGCTGGAAATTAATTTTTAGATCTCTTCTTGCTTTTGTTGCTCTGTTAATGAAAGTATCTTTTGCTCATATATTGAGACAAAATCCTTCTTGGGTACTCTTTTCCCTTTTCACTTTTTCATAGCATGATTAATTTAGTCAAATGTGAAAGACTGGCTATGATTTAAAGTCACATATTTTACAATGGGAGCCTAAGACTTTTGAGTAACATTTTTATTATTGGTTATGGATACCACCACAGATAACTGTTCAGACTAGAAAATTTTTATAAAGAAAAACTATCTCAGTTGCAATTTTGCCATGAATAGAAAAGCTGAGTTCAATGCACTGCTTCAAACAAATTTTTCAGGCTATTGGAGTGGCACATTAAATAAATGTTTCACAGGATTCACTTGTGAATTCACAGTGGATTCAACTGTATCTCTTAGATTTTTTCTGCTTTCTGATTTTAAGATTTGATGGGGGAGGGGGGTTGCTATTCAAGTGTGATTAAATGAATGAAAAGTATAGGATATTTCATGGAATGCTGGAAATAAAATAAAAACTTTCTGAAGTTTTGAAAAACAGTCATGCTGACAATAAAGGCACAATTTTATTATTAATGACTTTATAATTGTTCTAGTGATAATTTTTTAAGTAATCACAAAGTTGATTTATAAACCATTGTGAAAATATAAAAATTTTATTGGCTAAAGAAAAGGCTAAACAACAATCTGTTCAGCATTAAAATAAAAAAGAAACAAAAACCCCAAACACTGAAACTCATTCTAAAGCCAAACAATTGTTTTTGTACTTTTTTCACTTTAAAGGTCAAAACCAGAAACATATTGCAATGATTTGAGGGCTGAAAATAACAGTGCCTTTTCCTTGAAATGCCTAGTTTTCTTAAAATGACTAGTTGTACATCTGGTTGGTGAAAACTTGCTATTTGCTTATTTTAAATTCTACTAGTCTTACTACATGGACATCTGCTGACCTGCAGATGTGGATTTTAATTTCTACTCCAGATCAATGTTTTGTTCCAAATAGAACATTTCTTTTAGGACATGCTGAAATAAATTGCTTAATATCTATCTCACATTTAGAAAACTGAAAATTAAAAATGTTTTGAAGAAACAAGAGCAAGCCAGGAGGCCTCAGACTCTTGTCATAAGTTTTGCCCTTGAGATCTTTCTCCACCTTGTCTGTCATCCTGTGTACACATTGTTACAGTTTGATGTCCTTCCTGTATTGATGGTCCCAAAACTGCAGACGTCCTGCATAGATAGATTTGAATGGTTTAAGAGGGTATAATTTAAAAAACAAATAGACTGAGAAGACACCAGTATGTCTCAGAAATAGATCATTTGGGAGGGAAAAGTGATATTTGTTCAGAAATGTAGTAGAGAAAAAAAAAATCTTTGTTAACTGGGGTGGGCTGAGGACTATCTTGTGGAGGCGTTCTTCAAGTGAGATTGGTGGAAGCAAATCTTGTGAGTGTGATATGATTGTTTCAACTGGAATAGTGTTAATGAATAATGCAAGAATCTGAAAGTTCTATATTTGGGACAAAAAAGGTGTTTCAAGGATAAGAATATAATTAAATTAAGTTAATGACTGGAAGGAAAGACAATTGTAGCTGACAGTGTTACAATAATCAAGTGTTCTGGGAAAATGTAATTGATTAATGATATTCAAAATTGATTCATAAAGTAGTGATGCAGAGAACCAATGTATAAATCTTTAAAAGCAGAAGAATATTAATTACATGAACAAGTTAAGCTCATAAACAGATTATGTAATAAATTAATTATGGGGAATTAAAAATGCAGAAAATTGATAATGGAGTTATAAATGCAAAGAAAGGGTTAAATGACAAATTCCAGTAAGATATTATGTAAGGCTTGACTTAATTGTTATGGTCTCAGGATGTGGAATGACTTGCAGAATGACAATTGGTTATTCATTAGAAAAATGAGCAAGCTCTTCATGTGAATGTAATGGTATAATAGCTAAACATGAGAAATTATTCCAAATCTGCATATGAGTTGTGGTTGGCTTTTGAGATCTGAAGGGCTGAATACACAGAATTCTTTTCCTTTTTTGACTGATAATATCAGTTCATTTAGTATAATTTTAATTTTCCTATATGTTTTACCTATATTCAGTATATCTGGTAAATGAAGTGTGAATATACTTCTGAATGCCAGAAGTGTACCTTTTGGCTTTAGAACTAATTATTTCTTCTTTATTCAAATAATCTGGAAATTATGTGACAAGCATCCTACTTGTAAATATCTTGACTATACTTGCAGATTATTAACATAAATATCTGCACAAATGTTGACACATTTTTGCTCTTTACCTTCATTTTCCCTTCCATTTTTCCTATGGATGTTCTTCATGCTGATTAAAATTTCATTGTACGCAGGTACCTTCTGGAGTAAAAGGGAAATTATATTGGAAAACTAGATATAGGATGCGGAGGAAGCCCAGTCCTCTGAAAGGCATCTTCCCTGGAGATCAACCCCCTAAGATAAGATAAAACTGCCTAGTCACGGTGACTAAGCTGTGGACCCCTTCCTGCTTCAGGACCCCATATTATCTCCCTGTTAACTATTGGTCATTTTATCCCAGTCTCAGACCATTGGCCCTTTTCCCAATTCTTCCCTTCCCTATGAAAACCCCAGCTTTTACCCAGATCCTTGGTTAGACCATCACTGTCCCCCTTCACTGAAGCCCGCACTAAAGACTCTCTGCAGAACAGCACATGGTCTACCTGTCTCTTGTCTGCGTCGGCAGAGGTAACACCTTAACAGAGCTGGCTGGGCTGATCTGAGCTGATCACAGGGCAGAAATCACTTCTAAAAGAGATGATCACCCTAAAACCTCTGCCCATGCTCCAAGGGTTGCCCCTGGCTGGAGACTGCCTGCAGAACCCCGGAGCATGGCTCTGTCCCCTGGGACAGCCTGGCTATCTGGGTTGTTGCCAGCAGAAGCCAGGGGTCAGACAGGCCCCTAGGACCCAGCCGCAACAATGGAAAACTTACTAGGATAACAATGTTAGAATAATAAATTAATGAATTTTCTAAAACACTAATTTTCTAAGACACTTCTCATAAGTCCTACCCTTGAGACCTTTCTCCACCTTACCAGTTTTCCCCTGGACACACTCTAATAGTTTGATGTCCCTCTTTATATTGATGTACCCAAAAACGTAGACCTGCATGGATCTGCATTTGGGAGTGGGCTGCAATTCCTTGGATCATAAACAGATCTTGCTGAATGGTGAAGATGCTTCCTAGTCTTCCATCCCCACCCTAACCCCAGAACTATTGTTGCTGTAAGGGTTTCTTGCATGTTGCTGAAATCAGTCTCTTCAGATAAATGCATTGCACTACATCAATTGTCTTCCTTTGGGAAGAAGAAGCCCAGAGATAGAACCTGCTTAGCAGCTAGGAAATACAGATTAATTTTCTAAATAAATATCTTTCATTAGTCAGCATTAGTCAGGCCTTCAGAGACACTCGATATACTGCTGTTTCAAATATTTCACTTTTGAGTTCAAAATACTGTGTAGTGTAAGCCAAATCGTTTTCAAAATAGTAAGCAGTGAACAGTATTTGAAACCTGTGGCTGCCACTTTATTAATATTTTATTCATGTGGCTGTTCAGTGCAGTTCAATTGACTTCAGCCACTGACACCATGGTTCCACAGAATTATTGACTGTTGAATGATTATAAATGCTATTGGTCTGAGCACTTAAAACTCTCAACAAATTTGAAATGGACTTCTCACATTTTAGAGATGAGGCCATGGAAAAGGAGAACTTGCTCTTTCCAGCTTTCTCATTTTTCCTTATTTCTCTCTTACTGATGTGTTATCATTTCTTTTCCAACCTAAATCAAGGTGCGAATGTAATCCAAAGAGAATCTTCATGACCTATTTTGGGAAGAACTACTGATATGGGAATACAAACTACGTGCAAGAATTTTATTTTGCAATTCAGAATGAAATAATTGTACTTGGGATGAATTAGACTTTAAAGAAAAACAGGTGGATTGTTAGCGCTCCACGATTTTTGTGTAATCAAGACACAGCATTCAGTCTTTGAAGCCCTATGTAATCAGAATCTTTCTTTCTAAATCTCGATTACTGCATCTCTCAGGAGGCAGATGAATCCTTAGGCTACTATCTAAACAAAAAGCAGCAAGTTTGAAACAAATTAGGCACAGAGGACTGGGGGAAAGCATGCTTTCTAGTCTAGTGGTTCTCAGAAATTCCTGCTGTGATCTTTTCTATAGTATCAAACATGTTCAAAGTAAAATACCATTAAAGAATTGTACATTTTACCTTGTAAGGAGAAGGGTCTCCTCCTTCAATAGAGTGGAGAAAGAAGCAGTGACGAGTGTGTTAGTATGGTACAATCTCTAAATCATATGTCCTGTTGAGCTTTCTCTAAAATCCTCTAACTTTGATTTTCACAGAATCATAGCAGGGTTTGGGTTGGAGGTGACCTTAAAGATCATCTGATTCTGACCCCTATCAAGGGGGAAGGGACATCTTTCATTAGACTAAGTTATTCAGAGCCCCATCCAACCTGATCTTGAGCACTCTAAGGTGTGGGGAGTCCACAACTTCTCTGGGCAACCTGTTCCAGTGCCTCATCGACCTTACAGTAAATTTTTTTTTCATAATGTCAAATCTAAACCTACCCTCCTTCAGCTTAAGACCATTCCCTCTTGTCCTATCATTACATTTAAAACCCCTACTGTCATGGGGTGACTTTACCTTTAAGGTGGCTTTGGGAGCTAAGGAAGTTGAAGCTGCTGGTGGCTGATGGGAGTCTTTTCTCCTGACCAATTATCAGTCATTTCTAAGAATTGACAGCAGTTTTGACCATTGAAAAGTGAGATCAACTTGTGAACACCACCTTAAGATGTAAAGCCAGAGTTGTTTTACTTTTTTTGGTTTATGGCTTCTGAAAAGGTAACAGGCCCCGTCTCGGCCTCCACCCCCACCTCCAGGCCGGACAAGGCCGCAGGGAGGGGCGGGGAGAGAAACGGAGCCGGCCGGCCTGGCTTGGTTTGTAGTTTCTGCCGCTGAACTGAAACCTGACACCGTGAACATCTGCAGCTTGAGCAAGACTTTAATTCTTTTACTACCTGGATAAAATGTACAGATTACTCCTTTTTCTCAGAGACACAGAGAGAGACAATTAACATGAAAAAGACATCATAAAATCATCAAAGACAGTGAAGAAAAGAGTTAAGTTTTAGATGGAGAAGAGAGAATAAGGAGATGCTTTATAAGCTGAAATATTTTTTCTGTTAAAGATATGGAGATGGACAATAGTGTTCTGAAAAAACTTTAATTCATGACAGAGTATATTGGGAGGAATGGAGTGTTCAAAGTGTGGATTTTGAGCAAAAGGTAGAGTAATTGTGATACAGTGAGGTGCTGGAATAGAGTGAAGAGAAGTAATAGTTGAAGATTTGGGGCCACTTGAGGCAAAGAGAAAACTTCTGTTTTCCAGGAAAGCTCACAGAGACAAATGAAGAGAACTTTTGCCTTTGAATAACCCATCCTTAAAAATGACATCCCTAGACTCATTGACCCATACACACCTCAGAGTGATGTGAAATGGGAGGAGTGAACTGATGACAGATTTCTGGGCAGCTGGCATCAGAAAAATAGAAAACTATAACAGAAATAGTTTTCTTGTGAGAAACTCCATAGATTAGCAGAAGACTTCTGTTTCTCTACAAAAACTGATGAAAAGATTCTAGCAGGAATTGGGACTGTTTTAAACACCAAAGTTGCAAAGATTTTTGTCTCCATGTTGTCATGTGAACGAGAGAATGGTTAAGTAGTGGGGGATAAAGGGGTTTTCTGGAGGTTTATTCTTGTGTTCTTATTCTTGTAGTTTTGTTAATAAACTTTCTTTATTCCTTTTAAGTTTTAAACCTGTTTTGCTCTTGTTCTAATCCATATCTCATAGCAAGAAATAAGTAAGTTTTCTAATATTTTTTTTAGTTACTGCTTTGAAACCATGACATTTATTTGTTGCATTGGCCGGGAAAACAAAATTAGCAAATCTAAACCACTACACCGATTCTTCTTTGGGTTCTGGAAGGTGTTCTAAGGTATCTCTGGAGCCTTTTCCCTCTCTAGGCTGAACAGCCCTAACTCTCTCAGCCTGTCTTCATAGGAGGGGTGCTCCAGCCCTCTGATCAACTCAGTGCCCCTCTTCTGGATCTGCTCTAACAAGCACATGTCTTTTTTGTGTTGGATACCCCAGACCTGGATGCAGCACTCCAGGTGGGGGCTCACAAGAGCAGAGTAGAAAGAAAGAATCACCTCCCTCAACCTGCTGATGCAGCCCAGAGCACAGCTGTCTTTCTGGGCTATGAGGGCATAGCCAAATCATGTTGAGCTTCTCACCTGTAAACACCTTCACATCTTTCTTCCCAGAGCTAGTCACAATCTTTTCCTCACCCAGGCTTGCACTTGACGTTGCTGAACTCCATGAGGTTCTCACTGGCCCACTTCTTAAATTTGTCAAGGTCCCTCTGGATTTTACAAAACTAGTTCAACATAATAATAGCAGCATATTACTCAAGCATTGAAATCCAAAGGATTTAAGCTCAGTCAAATCAATAAAAAAGTTTCTAAAAAGTTGCCAAAAAGTTGCCAGTGGACTCAGTTTAAGTCTAGTCTTAAATGAGAAAACCCACATCAACATTAGTTGGTATATAGAGTAGGAAGGAAAAGTGTAGGCACACATATAAGAAAGAGAAAAAGACTTTTTTCCCCAGTATTGGCGATGGGATGTTTGTGGTGGTTGTTTAAAAAACAAAGCAAAGAAAGCAAATCAGCAAAACCCCAAACCAACCAAACAACAAAAACTATCAAACAAACCACCAAAGTGCCAAACCCCCCAACCAAACAAAAAACCCAAACCCACAAACCCAAAACAAAACAACCCAAAAAGCCACTTGAATCCATGGATGGTACCTCATTCCAACAGCCTTGAATGGTAGATGCTTTCCTTATCTCTTTGGGGAGAACTTTTATTTCATTACGGGGCACAGCAACAATCTGCCACTGATCATTAGAGAACAGAGGACCATAGAAGGATAACAAACTGAATATGCACAAGGACTGAAGTATTTGTACTTGGTACCAGACACTAGTACTTGCATGGAATCATCTGGTCAATGCTGTTTCTTCAAAACCTTCATCAAAAATTGTTCACTCATAGTAGAAAAGGTATGTCTTCTATGCCAAGAGTTAAAATATACAAAAAGACTTGGAATATAGCTTTTTGTATTATATGAATATGAGCAAAGCCAGGACCTCTGGAACGCTTTATGTACTTTTCTGTTCTTCCACACCCACTTGGTGGGGTGAAACAGAAACAGTACCTCTAATCTGGTGATTTGTTTCCTCCTGCACAAGCCTCCACTTCTTTCTTAGAGGATTTCTTTCAGAATTCTGTTCTTTAAATCACAGTGTTAAGAATAAATAATAATATTTTTCTTGTCATACTTGATATATTTTTCTGACTCAAGATTTTTTTGCTGTTTCTAAAAGTGATTAGGGTAAATAATTTGAATCTATGTTTACTTTTATACATCCATCACCTCTTATATACAAATGAGGAATTTCCTACTCCATGGCCACTTGCTGTTTATTCTACCCTAGCACCTACAGTGTTTTGTATCTGAGTTTAGATTGTGACTGCCATTTGGACCTCATTTTAAGATGAAATGTGGAAATATCAAGCTTACTATCTCAGTATTAAATTTTAAAAAGTGATGGATTAACTTCAGTGTGTTAAAATTTTAGGTAGGAACCTGTTTTGGCAAGCAGAGAAGATAAAAATACATGCTTGTATGAAATTGTTCACATTATCAGTCCATTTTCTTCTTTTGTCCTTTCTTGGTAACTATAGGTATGATCGTGTTTTTTACTTTGCAGATCTTTAGAAAAAAATCTTTGCTTAGAAGCTGCATATTTTAAATGCCAGCTTCTTTTTTGCCAATATAGAATTTATATTTACGATCTCTTCTTTGCTAATTCTTCTACTACAAAAAGCCTATCTGTAAGCAACCTTCTGAAGCTACTTTTTCCAGTGGTGAATAGGAAATCTTTGAAAATATGTATTGTATGCTCTCCAATCTCCTGATCTGACTGGGAAGATTGAAAGAGATATGCCCTGAAGGTTTCATAGCATCAGCTTGGCCATAAGCCACCCTCATATTAGGACTAGGATTGACTTGAAATAGCCCTAAAACACTTACATGTCTGAAATTTTATAGAAAGGGAAAGAGATTATAGGTCTCCTTGGTACATAAGAGGGGCAAAGAACTGCTCTGATTTTCAATTGGAGAGAGACCTAGAAGGGCAACAAAGGTCTACGCGTGTCTGGGAGAGGATTAAACCATCTGGCATGACATGGTGAGGTCCACTACTGTACCAGCATCAAAACAATTGGAACACACCATTTTCAGTATAGAAATTAATGTGCCCTCAAGGGTGGAATCACAGCTAGCCATGTCTATTCATGTGTGGGTGATGTGGCTGAAGCTGTTGACAGCCTCACCAGCCTGGCAAATGGGAACAAAAACTAAGAATAGCAAAATAGATTTGAAATGTGAAGGATGCTATTGCAAAGTGCCCCTCTAATGCCTCCACTGCACAAGTCTGTGTGTAATTGACTTCTTTTAAATCAGTTGAAACATTGTGGGTAGCAGGTACATTTTTTGTGTCCTATTGTGATGATGAGGTAACAGATTAAATTTGAGTAAATATTGCCTAAATGTGATAAAGTTAATATTTACTTATAAAAATCAGTGGAATGCAGAGTGCTACATGTATTTTACTATAGAAATAGATGCATATAAAATGTATGGTTTTGTTCTCAGGCTTCTATTATTCTACTAGTCCTATAAATATTTATAGTAAGCATAACATCAAAGCAAATTACAAAATATCTGAGAAAATGAAGAAAAACTCCTGCATGTTCACCTTTTAGTAAGGTAAATCCTGTAAATCCTCTTTATGACCTGCAGTAATTCAGGCACTTGTTAATGCAAGAAGCGTGCAGTAACAGTGGGACCATGTAATTTTCTTATTGAAAATAATTCCAGATTTCATAGAAGATGAGATTATCTCTCTGTCTAATTGTATCTTGAAAACCTTCAACACAGGGGGCTCTATCATACCTCTGGGGAGGTTGTTTCTGTAGCTGATTTTCTTTCTGTTAAAATTTCTTTCTTATGTTGAGTTTAAACCTTTTTTTACAAACCCTCCTGGTTTGTACCTGTAATCCCTTGTTTTCTTTATGTGGCTCTCTCCAAATAGATTTTCTCTATCCTCTTTGTAGTTGCCCTTTAAATAGCTGAATACCATGAAAAAAACATCCCCAAGCCTTTTCTTCTTTAAGGAGATAAGACCTAACTCCTTCAGTCTTTCCTCACAGTGGTGTTCTCCACCATTGTTCCTCTTGGTGGCCCTCCTTTAGACCATCTCTAGTCTATCCACATCATTCTTTAAAAGTAGGGACCAGCACTGGACCTAATACTCCAGGTGCAGTCTGAAAAGCACGGAGTAGATTGAGATGACTGCCTGTCTATCGGTGCTAGCAATGCCCCTGAGAATGCAGCCCAGGATCCAATTTGGCTTTGCTGCTGCAGCAGAACTGTGCTGACTCATGTCCAATTTTTTGTCTGCCAAGACCCTCTGGTACTTTACAGCAAGGCTTCTCCCCAGCCACACAGACCCCAACCTGCACTGGGCTCCTCAGTTATTCTGACCCAACTGCAGAACTTGATAGTCACCCTCTTCCAAACATCAAGGACATCCCCTGGGCTTCAACACTGTTCAAATATTACAGTCAGTGGGTCTGCAACAGTGTCAGCCACTTCTCCTCACTCACTGGGGCGCATTCCCTCAGGATGCATAGATTTATGTGTGCTAAAACCTTGCAGGAAGCCAAAGATCAGCCCTTCTTCCACTACTGGTGGATTGACATGTGCTGTCTTACCCGCTTGATCTTTTGTACTCCATCTATGCCACTAGAGACAGTAGAAAAGAAAATACCTGAAACCTCTGTCTTGTCACATTATTAATAACTACTAACTATTAATAACTAGGTTCTCTGCTTTGTTTAGTAATGGGTCTGTGTTTTCCCTGTGCTTCTGCTTACTTCTCTGATTTTCCTTGGACTTTACAACTTTGACGAGTTTTAGTTCAACTTCAGATTTAAAGACCACTTTTAAGAGCTACTATGCAGTTTTCTTTGTGTGTTAAGCAATGGACAGTATTTACATTTATAGATAATTCATTACATACTACAGAGCTAAATTATTGAATGCTGAATCATTCTCTGAATATGTTAAGCATCAAACTGAATCTTTTTATACTAAATTTGAACTAAAAATCACAACTGCTTGAAATATTTTTCAAAGACTGTCTAAAGTTCTAATGTTAAAAATGTCACAGCAAATGAAACAGAATTTCAGAAGAAAACTGTCATTATGGAAAGCAAAATAAAGTTTTCTGTTGGGATATAGGATGTTTCTGATTTAATACTTTTTTCAACTTACCTGCACTGGTCTTTATTTGTATTTTCCATTGTTTATGCTTGGCAGTCTCAGTTCTCACTAGAGGAGAAAATAAATAAATGGGGAACGTCCTTTATCTAGCTCAACCTGTGAAATTAAAGACTTGAAGAAGTAATCACAGATATAAGTGCACTTCTGGAAAAAATAGGTTAATGTCTACTCATTATTAATGCCAAATAACAAAAAAACAAACTACCTGCACACTTTCAAACCTTGAGGAATGTTATTTGTAAGACAAACCTTAAATTAATTTCCCTCATGCCTCCTATTTTCCCTTGTGTCTATTGGAAATCCACAGTGGGTCAGACTGGCCGTGGCACTGTCAGACAGTGCTGTTGGCTGCAGTACAGTTCCTGCAGCCTACAGCGACACACCTCCCAAGCCTTCTAACTTGTTTCCTTGGTTGCACATCTCTTCATAGAGGGGGCTTCAGAAATTTCTTTATAAAACAACTCATTTGTTTTGGATTTCCTGCTTGTTAGTGAAGTCAACTGTATATATTACTCAGATTTTAGTTTCACTATCTTCCTTTCTGTTCCTTTTTCCTCCTGAAATTGCATTTCCTTAGGAATGCATGTGGGGAGAATTTGTGTCCCACTGATCTTATTTGTACTCTATTCCACCCTTTATGTCTGTACTATCTGTTGTCATAATGAAGAAAGTATAAGAGAAAAATGCTTTAAAGCAATTTAATCTTGATGTTTACATGGAGTTTTACACAAATTTTTCAGGTGGTCATTCAGACCACAGAAGTAAGGAAATTTGCTACACTTTAGAGTTTTGTAACACTGATAAAATCAATATATACAATACTACTTCTATTTATAGCCAAAAGAGGACCAAATCTTTTTTAAAATAAATGAAAATAACTTTGGCATGTTCCACGGAGAGGAAACCTGTGAGGAAAGGTTGTCCTTAAATTTTTAAGTCAAAGCCAGATGACACACAAAAGCTCCTGTTGAGTAACACATCAGCTAACATGAAGTCACTTCATAATTCAAACAGCAGGACAGAGTAGTGCATTCCAATGAGATATTTGAAATTGCATTGAAACCTGATCGTGACTCAGTGGTTCCTGCCTACAATTGAATGTACAGCAGCTGGAAGCACTTTAAAGCAGCATAACCGTTTGTGTACCCTTATCTTCATTGAATGTGTTCCAAATCTTCAAGACTGTGGTCATGTTTTACCTCTTATAATGGTGTTACTGTATCATTTGGAGCAGGAATTCCTTGCACACATTCCTGTTTGAGTTTCTAAATGTTTGTGTTAAAAGAATTCTGGCTATCTATCATCAATAGAAGCTACCTGAAATACTTTTCCATAAACATTTTCAAAGCTATTAAATTCTTTCACTTTATTTGCATATTTAATATTGTCTCTTGGAATGATTTCAGAATTTATTTTTTTTTTTAGAAAGCTGTACTAGACAAGTTTCTTCTGATATTTCAGTTTAAAGGTCAATTAACTCTCAACAACTGATCAAAAGGAAGGATCAGCATTGAGTTCTTCTGCAAAACCAGTGTATCACTCACAGCATGGAAAGGGTAAAGACAGAGAAGCCTGCCAAACCCAGCAGGCCTGATTTGATTGTAAATTCCAGATCCATTTGCTTAGATCACCTTCTGTAAGACTATTTCAAAACAGTCCAGGTGTCTCATGATTTTTTTTTTCATTATTCAAAATATTGTTTCCATGATTTAAATAGACAGTTATTTTATTATAAATACTACCACAGTCCTGCCACATAGAATGGAGGCAGAAAGGAGAGAGAGGCAGCCTTTTGTTATCAGTACAAGCAACATGTATTATCACATAAAGTTATGCGGTTCAAACACCGATTAAAACTATGTATTACAATGTGAGCATCTACAATTCTCTTTGAAACCTGCCTTCAGTATTATTTAGAATAGGAACTGTCAGTACCTACTTCACCTCCCTTGCCTCCTCCCAAATTGTGTGTATAACTTTACTTCTTTCTGATGTTCTTTGATGGTTCAAAAAATAATAGAAACATGGAATATTCTTAGTTGGAAGGGATCCAGAAGGATCATCAAAGTTCAACCCCTGGCCCTTTCACAACAGAGCCCCAGGTATCCCACCATGCCCCTGAGAGAATTGTTCAAATGCTTCTTGAGATCTGTCAGGCTTGGTGCTGTGACCACTTCCCTCAGGAGCTGCTCCAGTGTCCAACCACCCTCTGGGTGAAGAACCTTTTCCTAATATCCAACCTAAACCTCCCCTGACACAACTTCAGGCCATTCCATTGGGTCCTGTCACTGGTCACCACAGAGAAGAGATCAATGTCTGCCCATCCTCTGCATCTCATGAGGAAGCTGTAACTGCTGTGAGGTCTCCCCTCAGTCTCCTCTTCTCTGGGCTGAACAGACCAAGTGCTCTCAGCCACTCCTCATACAGCTCCCCTTCCAGACCCTTCACCACTTCATGGCCCTCATTTGGAAACTCTCTAATAGTTTAATGTCTTTCTTATATTTTGGCACTCAAAACTGCCTCCAGCACTCAAGATTCAGGCTGCCCCAGTGCAGAGCAGAGCGGGACAATCCCCTACCTTGCCCGGCTGGCCATGCTGTGCCTGATGCCCCCCAGGACAGGGTTGTTCCTCCTGGCTGCCAGGGCATTGCTGGTTTGTGTTCAACTTGCCATGGACCAGGACCCCTGGGTCCCTTTCCATGGCACTGCTTTCCAGGGTCATTCCTCAGGCCGTATGTAGGTATTACTTGTAGTTAGCTAGTACTCTTGGCAGTCCAAAGCTAACAGTATCTGGGAGAAGTAGCAAATAGACTGAGTCATTTGTCTTGTTTTGGTTTATTTTCAGTCAAGAATATCTGTTACTCTTATGTGGTTTGTATTTAGGTTTGGAAGACAACAACACCTTTTTTTATTTTTTAGGTAATTCAAATTGTTAAGATGACTTTGGAAGGAAAAAATACTTTGTACTAAGTGAGTGTTCAATAAACTTTGTCAAAAGTTAAGCAATTCTTTCAGTCTAAACCAATTAATTAACTTCTATATTTGAAATTTAATTTTTGAAAAGTTATTTTTGCCAAAACCATATTTTCTCAACATGTTCTGTCTGATGACATGGTTTTGAAGCCTTACCTAGCTTTGAAAATATGGGCTACTCAGATCTAGAATCTGATTCTAATATAATTAAATCTTTGTCATTTCTGTTTATAAAAACTTGATTTGAGATGGATTTTGTTTACATTTCAGAATTAAAATTCTTGCTCTGAAAAACTGAAGAGCCTAGAAAAGTTAGCAGTCTTGCGTGTTTCCCAGTCTGGGCTTTCGATTCTGTAGATCTTACGAAATGACCAGGCAACTCAATTAAAAGGTTTAGACACATCAGTAAGGAACTGAGGATTGCAGAATAAGACCTGTTTTCCATTTTCCTAAAATACTTCTTTTATGTTCACTACAGCAGTAAGAACTTCTTTGTATAATCATTTTTAAGGAAAATCAAATCCAATTTCAATTATTGAATCAAATGTAATTTAAAGAATTTTTAAGTAGTTTCTTTTCTTAGTTACCTCCTTAAAAAAAGAGGAAATCTCCTTCTGAGGCTCTACACTAGCTATCCAAGTGTTTTCTGGTTTAGAAACTGTTTTCTGGTTTTTATGGTTTTGCACTTAGTCCTTTGCTAGCTGATAATATGCTGGAGAGGCTTTCAATATGTACAGGAAACGCTTTGAATGAGAGTATGGGATTTCTATCTTTGTTGAGATACACAGTCATATAAATCAATTATGAGTGCAAAAATTGGCATGTAGATTTTTATGTAGTTATGTAAATACTGCAAATTAAAGTATACGATAATTGAACTTTCTTGGCTTATTCTGCATGATAACCTTTCAGTGAAAAGTCAAAGGTATTTCTGACCTTTTGAAAGGGCATACAGCAACTATGTTCTTGATGCTTAATAGGAAACAAAACATTATGAAAAGGAAATGTGAAATAATGGTTTGCTGAAGCAGGCACATTTGAATCTGGATAGATTTAGCCAGAAATATGTTTAAATAACTAATCACAGAAGACAAGGTAGAGCACCTATTTATTGATGGGGTTGGTGCGTGTATTGATGGAGTTGCTCTGTCTTGCAAAAGAGCTGAAGATACAGAGGGTGGAATGCAAAGTGGCACAGAAATTCGTTTGGATTTCTGGATAGCAGGTAATAGAACAGAGCTATCATCTGATACCTCACTATTATCAACTTCAAAAAAAGCTTTTCTTAGCCACCCCTGTGTTGGCCTGGTGGCTCAACTGAGGTAAGTTAACTTCTGAAGTATGAAACTATAGATAGCAGCGGCACTATTCTGCTGTAAGGGCAGGCTTACTCTTCTTTGTTTTGTCTATATACATGGCTTTGTTAATACTGTATAATAAGTTAGAAGGAAAGGAGTTGGTCAATAAAGATCATTGTTATAACTTATGGATTTTTTTCACAGTCACAATACTATACACTTAAGTTTCAATGTCTGTGAAGAATTATGATGACTTAAAATGACTTATTTCTCATTTCATTTGCTTTGAGACAAAAGTAAATGCAAGCATATGTACACACACATTAACATTTCAGAAGAAATTATATGAGGATTACTCTCCTCACTATATATATATATAGCAAGCAGAGTAATTCTGAACACAACTCTGTGTTCTTATTTAAAAATAATTTTTAAAATTTTAAAACTTCGACACCAAATATAGCTTAGGCTGAGCAAGCCAATTGATCTTTCCTATTATTTTAAACTTCACACCTGAATGTTCTATTTCTTGAACCTAGCAAGGCTTTGTTTCTTCCTTTTAATGAATGATTAAATTGTAAAGATTTCAAATACGACATTGAAACTGAGAGTGGTAACAAGCTGAATTGTTTAATTTGAGATCACTTAGCTTATTAGAGAATGCTTATATAGTTCATAGTCCAGTCCGTTGCTACTAGCTGTCAGGCATATGTTTCTGATAAATATTTTACATATGAAACTGCTACACTAGCAGGAAGGGTTATACTTCATAATATTTGCTACAAAGTGTTACTAACAGAAATAAAGAACAAGTACATGTTGATCCTCAATAATTTATTTAAAAAGACTAATGTTCCCTCCTCCTTATAAATCTATATTCCTTCTTAAGTCCTCTGTGTGTGTGTATGTGTTTAGATGAAGCATTCATTAACTAACATTGACCATTGGTTTTCATAATCCTTGTTTCAGAAGATTTAGCATGCCTTTCTACATCCTGAATTCCTAGTCTTGATTCAGTCACAGTGGAAAATATTGGACATATCTTTGCAGGCTTTAATGATGCATCTCCTGTCCTACCTTCAACATTCCTTTCCCACCCCTTCCTTTACACACAAAAAGTGGTTGCAGTGAAGGCTAAAGACAAAGGACACCATCTTCCATCCTCCCTGAGTGAAAATGATGTGTCAAGAGGAGTAAAGCATAGTTAGTGCCCCTCAGGAGAAAATAAAATTGTTCCTTTGGATCTAAAGACTTTGAAAAAGAGAGAAAAAGCTAGAAGCATCTCCTTCAGCTTTTATACTATGCACCATAGTTTATTGTAAGAATAATGAATTCTTGTTATTACTGAATTTATATATATAATTTATAATATAATATGCATTTCATATATAATATATAATATTTAAATTATTAGCAATATTTAAATTATTAACCATATATACTTTATATAATCATATAGAATATATATTATTTAATATATAATATGTAATATATAATATATAGCATATAACATAATATATAACATATAATATGGAACATATAATATATAATATAATATATAATCTATATAAATAACACACTCTCACACACACACACACACACACACACACACACACACACATATATATATATAGTGTACTTTATAATATGTACTGAATTACTGAATACAGAATTACCATTCCAGAAATGCTGGAATCTCAACTAAAAGCAAAGTTCTGGCTCTTGATTCAACTTGCTACTTAGAAAAATGAATATCACAAAATTAGTAAATTGGATAGTGGGAAGAAATAAAAAGATGGTGTTCTTCAGGAGAAAATCCTAACCTAGATCTGAACTAGTAAAAAAGAGACAACTAGGTGTATGACAGAAAATGCCATTTTTGTTTTTTTCCAAAATACTGGGGAAGATGAGAGAAGAAAGTGTGAACAGGAAATAATCCTGGACTCCCAAATTCCAGAGGAATGAAAGATGATGCAAAGAAATAAAAGCAGATATCTCATGATTTAATCAAAATCTCTGTTCGGTTTATGCTAGGCAAGCTAAGGTGTAGATATGTGACCCTATGAGAAAGCCATACTTGTAGTATGGCTTTGAAAAAGAGATTAAATGAATGGTAAAAATATTCAGGTAATGTGCAGAAACATTCAATAAGGTGTTTCATTTAAGTTTGTTGTAACAGTGGTAATTTTCACATTGACACAAAAATAGTAATTTTACTCACTGAAAGCTGTCATCATCAAGATTTTATGATGAAACTATCACAATATAACAATTTACTGAAGTATTTTAAAATTTACATAGTAGTTTGAGTCCAACTTAATATTTGCTGCACTCTCTTGGGATAAAGATCGAATATAATGATTTCACCAATATATGCAATCTCTATATCAACTCCCTAATATAACATGACAGCACACCGGTAACATTCCTTGGAGAGAAATGCTAGAGAGTATTAGAGGATTTAAAAAATAAAATGATTGACTCAAGTTGACAGACCAGTTATTTTTAAAACAGCTTCAGATAAATTTTAAAATGCAGCCAATGCCCTTGCTGACAGAACCTGGCCTCTGTTAGTTATTTCAGGAATACAAGTTGTTTGGTTTCTTTTCTTTATCAAGGCCTTTTGCTCTTAAATTTTTCATTTTGTTTGATACAACTCAGCTTGGTATATTTTTGACCCCACTTGAGTCAGTATCTACAAAAGATAAGCTAGATTAAAAACTATGTAATTTTTGTGAAGGTTCAAATTTACAGGCAGAGAGTTCTATATGGCTGATTGTGCTTTTTTTTTTTTTTTGCTTTTTTTTTGTCTATGTGTGTTTGGCTGGTTTTTATTCCTTGGACTGGCTAACTAGAATGGAGGCTATTTAGAGAATAGAGTGGGTATTTATTAAAAAACTTGAACAGATGCACCTTGGGCAGTGCAGGAGCCTCACAGAGGCTACACCTGACATGGACAATGGTCACCAGTTTTTCAGCCAGGTATAAATTTGGTCTGATTTGCATATCAGGGGTTGTTTGTCCAATTACAGCTCCAGGTAATGAAGTCACATTCCCCCAATTTGCGCCTCCCCAGTTTACTTCTGTTTATACTTTTCAGGCCTGAGGCTGTGAGGGTGACCTTGGTTCTCAGGCCTGGGAGGATTGTTTTGTCTGACCAGACTGTGAAGAGAGCTTACTAACACTCTATATGAAATTCAAAGTTATAGACTAATCCAGTACAAGATCTGAAAAATCTAAAAGCTAAAACTTAAGGCATCACTTTTGTTGGTGTGGGGTTTTTTTGATGTTGTTGGGTTGTTGTGTGGTTTTTTTTTTCTCCAGAAACCCAAGAGACTGAATTAATGGAAAAATCCTGCTTACAAAAAAAATATTATGAAATAAAGTCACTGTTGCGGTTGCTGCAGATGATTTTATTAAAAAATGTGGTTAATTTGGTTGGCCAACCTATGAAGAGATAAAAGTTAATTTGTTGGTGATATTATTTATGGCAAATTATTTGCCCACATTTTAATGATGCTTTTTACCCATTAGCTATATCCTGCCTTAAAATAGGCAATTATGTGCCTCTGGGGTTTTTTTCCTTCCCTTTTATTGTTTAACATTTTCCTGCAGTTGTAAATGGCCCAATGTGTTCCAAGAACTGAAAAAAACTGTTTTTTTTTTTAATTCTTGCATAGCACATTGTCAGATGTACACAGAAGTCCTTGTTCACGTTTGTTTTCTCACTGCAAATAGCAGGGAAAAAAAAAAAAAAAGGTGTTTCAGATAGCTGTCTTTCCAAAAAATGGCAGAGCAGTAACTGGACATTTTCAGTTGTCTTACATGCAATTTTTTTTCTCTTATTTTTCTATGTAAGATATTACTGTAAAATATCTATCATGACTGTGGAAGAGAAATGTGCCCAAGGAAAAAAATAAAGACAGCCTTTTTCTATATGTCTGTATCATAAACTCCTTGTAATGTCCTGGGCACCTTTTTTCCTGCTACAATTTTTTTAAGCTTCTGCTTTTACTAAGTCTTGTGTTCACATTGTTTGTTGCCACGTTATGGTCATTCTAGCACAGGTGAACTGAGTGGGAATAGAGACTAAAAAGCTCTCCTTTTTCCAAACTACATGTGGCATTTTGGTTGCCTGCAGATATCAAAGGAACAAGGACTGACACTGATGGCTTTAGCAGGCAGCTGGGTGCAGCTGGGTACATCTCTCCTGGCTTTGCCCTTCTGATCAAGGACTCTGCTAGGCTGCTGCTACTCTGAAAAGGTTTCTGCTTCTGCTGCTCTACTTCTTTTCTCACTAAGTACCTTTGCCAGCACTGTGAGTATCCCTCCCTTCACCATTTTTAGCTAAGAAGCTGCAGGGACAATGTTATCTGAAGGCTTCACAGCAGCATAGGCTGTTTGGAAATTCTGCTAGTTTTTTACCTGGCACCATATAATAGCACCAGGGTATTAGAAGCAAACCTAAGTGGAAGTCTGGTTTTCTTTCTCTTTTGTAATTCAGACTTTCAGTTTTTATTCATTTAGAGTAAGATCTGGCCCATTGCATAATTATCAAAATTTTCAGATGTACAAATATTAAGTAATTGTCTCTATTTATTTATGCCATGACCCATACTAAAACACACATGTGCTTATGCATAGATGGAAATCAGAGTAATTGGCTGAATAAACATGAAGGCCTGAATGTGACTTCAATACACTCCCTTCTCTTTGCATCATGCTTTAGCTTTCACTGTATTTGTGCTGGCTTAAAGGAAGATGCATCTCAGTGTTGGATGCAAAGGTGGACCCAACTAAATGAGCAGAAAGGGAACACACATTCTACATAACACACCAATACTGCGTCTGGCTATGTAATGAAAATGAAAAATCAAAAATAGCTTCTATGATTGCAGTGTTGTTATAGTCACTTGCAGTTTGCCATGCTATATCTAGGTCAGAAAAAAAAATCTAAAAATTCAAGATTGTTTTCATGATGGTGTGTGTCCAGAAGTTCTAAAAATACCTATATTAGTATCAAAGCAGTGCTTATATCTTTGCTGTGGAAAACAGCAAGCTCAATGTCTAATGTTGCAGCTCGCAGCATCACAGACTAAGCTGCCTGTGTTTGGTTTTGTTTGGTGGTTGTTTTGGTGGGTTTTGGGGTTTTTTTTTTTTCCAAGACGGTACAAAATGCTTTGCTAGTATAAAGACAGCAGATGTTCCTCTACTCATTCTGGCACAGCAGACAGGACAGTGAAGTCCTGTGTTCCAGCAGTACCACATACAGAATAGACCACTTTTTTATAGTGGTCTATTCTGGCTTACTTTTGGACAAATGGTTCAGAGTAATTTTGGAGATCTTATATTATATTAGTGTGACTGGATTTGTACGTCATATATGGAAAAAACAGTGTCATTCTGTCTCCCGGTAGAAAATCCTAATTATTTTATTCTGCATAAAGAGCAGAAGCAGAATCGAGGTAATGAATTATTTGGCATCCTAAACTACTGCCTGCCACTGTCCATTACATTTGTAATGACCCTACATTCCTCTTGCCTCTGACATACACTGTGTTTGGGTATCATAGCCACCAAAGCTGGTATATTAGTTCTTTGGCAGGTACTGCTTTCTCTTACCCTGTGTGTCTTTGTCACACACCAAATTAGTTCTTCAAAGATGTTGAAATAACTAGTGACACATTTTTTTATAGCAGAACTGTATATTCTTCTTCATGCTGAAAATCTTTCCTTAGAAGTAGCATATTTATGGTTCAGCTCTTCCCTTACCTGAAATTTCTGTTAAACCTTGCTTAAATCCTGCTGAGCTCTAGTTATTGCTAGTATTTGGGGATTTTTAATATGATAGTATTGGATTTAAAAAGGAAGTATGGAATAGGCAGGAAAATTTTATTTGGCGTCTAATTGGAAAATTTTTTTGTCAGCCATTCTAAAAGATGTGCTGTTTCCAGCTTTAGTTGCTGAAATTGAAAATTGCTGTGGAGATAATAAAGGCTACACTTTTTTGTTGTTTTTGCACCCAATATTTAATGTTCATCATTTAGTGAATCAGTCATTTTAAGAAAAACTTGTTTTCTGGGGACTCTTCTTGAAGCTCCATCTACTATTGCAGTTACTGCAGAACTCATGTGTCTAGAAAACACTGAATCAGTATGCAAATCTATCATTCTGCTGAAAAATAGTACAGGACCTGAGGACTTGAGGAACTTAGGAATAAAAAGAGGATGTATCATCCTTGGAATGAGGGTCAGGTCTCTCAGGAAGTATTTAAGGGGGCTGCTAGGGCATGTAGGAAAAATATTAGGGAGGCCAAAGCTCAGTTTGAACTTAAAATGGAGATATCTATAAAGGATAATAAAAAATGCTTTTACAAATATATTAATGGTAAAAGGAAAGGTAAGACCAACCTTTGTCCTTTATTAGATGTGGGAGGGAACTTAGTAACTGCAGATGAACAGATGGTGGAAGTGCTTAACACCTTCTTTGCCTCAGTTTTTATGGGAAAACAACTTGCCTTCAGAACAACTGTCCTCCTGGGCTGGTAGATGATGTCAGGGAGCAGAATGGTCCCCCTGTTATCCAGGAGGATGAAGTCAGAGAACTGGTGAGCCACCTGGATGTTTGTAAATCTATGGACCTGGATGGGATCCACCCCAGGGTGATGAGGGAGCTGTCAGATGAGCTTACAAAGCTGCTCTCTATCATTTACCAGCAGTCCTGGCTCACTGGTGAGGTTCCAGATGATTGGAAGCTGGCCAGTGTGACTCTCATTCACAAAAAGGGTGGGAAGGAGGATCCTGGTAATTATAGACAATCAGCCTGACCTCAGTACCTGGTAAGGTAATGGAGCAGTTTATACTGAGTGTCATCACACAGCACTTACAGAATGGCCGGGGTATCAGACCCAGCCAGCATGGGTTTAGGAGAGGTAAGTCATGTTTGACCAACCTGATCTCCTTCTATGACCAGGTGACCCACCTGGTGGATGCAGGAAAGGCTGTGGATGTTGTCTATTTGGACTTCAGCAAGGCCTTTGACACTCTATCCCACAGCACACTCCTGGAAAAGCTGGCAGCCCATGGCTTGGACAGGAGTATTCTTTGCTGGGTTAAGAACTGGCTGGGTGGCCATGCCCAGAGAGTGATGGTGAATGGTGCTGCATCCAGCTGGCATCCAGTCACCAGTGGTGCTCCTCAGGGGTCTGTGCTGGGGCCTGCTCTGTTCAATATTTTTATTGATGACATGGATGAGGGAATTGAATCCTTCATCAGTAAATTTGCAGATGACAGTAAGCTGGGAGCATGTGTTGATCTGTTGGAAGGTAGGAGGGCTTTGCAGAGAAACCTGGAATGGTTGGATGGATGGGCAGAGTCCAACAAGATGAAGTACAATAAGTCCAAGTGCCAGGTCCTGCATTTTGGCCACAATAACCCCCTGCAATGTCATAGGCTGGGGATGGTGTGGCTGGACAGTGTCCAGGCAGAAAGGGACCTGGGGGTACTGGTGGCAGCCAGCTGAACATGAGCCAGCAGTGTGCCCTGGTGGCCAAGAAAGCTCCTGGCCTGGATCAGGAATAGTGTGTCCAGGAGGAGCAGGGAGGTCATTGTACTGTACTTGGCACTGGTGACGCCACACCTGGAGTGCTGTGTCCAGTTCTGGGCCCTCAGTTTGAGAAGGACTTTGAGACACTTGAGCACATCCAGAGGAGGCAACGAGGCTGGTGAGGGGCTTGGAACACAAACCTTGTGAGGAACAGCTGAGGGAGCTGGGGTTGTTTAGCCTGGAGAAAAGGAGACTCAGGGGTGACCTTATCACTCTCTACATCTCCCTGAAAGGTGGCTGTGGTCAGGTGGGGGTTGGTCTCTTTCTCCAGGCAGCAACTGACAGAACGAGAGGACACAGTCTCAAGCCACACCAAAGCAAATATAGGTTGGATATTAGGAGAAAGTTTTCTATGGAAAAAGTGATAAAGTACTGGAATGGTCTGCCTGGGGAGGTGGTGGAGTCAGCATCTCTGGATGTGTTTAAAAAAAGACTGGATGTGACACTCAGTGACATGGTTTAGTTGTGGTGTTAGGGCTGGGTTGGATTTGATGATCATGAAGGTCTCTTCTAACCTGTGAATTTTGTGAACCCTTTGAAATAGTGTTATTATTCACCAAAGCAAGAATTTTTTTGCCAGTACAGTCTTGCCTTTGCTATAATGATTTCTTCTCATCATTTTGGGATCAACCACTATTATATGCTAGTTCTTAACTTTCTTCTTAACTGCCCTAATCTTAAATGGAATATAGTCATATGCTTGTCTGACCCATCTTCCTCTTCCAGTTTAAAAAAGCTATATATAATTTATGAGTCACTGAATATGTTAAATCTTGTGTTTTTAAAACTATATTCATGATTACTGCATTGGGCACATGTCTGGATACAAACATTTCACTTCTGATAGAAACAACACCATCTCATGAGCAAAATTGTTTGAGATCACTCAATTAGAAACTTTTAAATATGGAATGCATCCAATTTTAATATGAAATAATAAGATATTATGGGGAGGAGGTAAAAGAGTATTCACAGCAATTATTAGCCATTACGGTTTTTTTAGTACTCTATCTAAAAAAACCTGAACACTTAGAACACTAAAAGTGACAACTGTTCCATGTTTGACTTTTGAAGCTGACTTTCACTTTATGATGTGTTGTTCCATCAAGTAGAAAACTATTGAAGAGTTCTATATGTTTGCATTACTGCCTCCTAAGTTATGAATCCAGGTAATTTGTTACTGTCTTGTGCTTAAATGGCATACTCTGAGAACTGCTACATCTGTTCCCACCTCCAGGAAACGCCAGTGGAAAAATGAGTGTGGAGAGATATGAGTGACAAGGGATTATAAATGTTAGAGACTTAATTAAACCAGAAATGCTTCAGCAAGGTTCAGGCTGGTAAACTTATATCTTCCCTTGCTGAACTAAGATAGGAAAAATTATTTTGGTTGCCTAGCAACTACATTGTACAAACTAACTCAGTGGAGAACTTCTGGGTTTGATAAGCAAATTAAAAATGGGCATTTTATATGAAGAGAATAAAAATTCTTCAGAACTTTTATTCAACTGAAAAATTAGTTGCATGGTACTACAACTTAAAATGGCAACAGATCTGGGAGTATTTTGTGGGAAATTGTAGATAGTCAATATTGTTTAACATCTTGGTAGAAATGGTGAATTGGCTTTCAGTAACAGAGCACTAAATGTATTCAAAGCACACAGTGTTAGTGGAGGAAAGGCAAAGACTGAGAAGCTTGGTGAGAAAAAAGGTTATTTTGGAAGATCTTCTAGCATATAAGTGCATTTTGTACACTCATGACATGTTAGTTTAGCAGATTTTTAGAAATTTAGTCTTAAATAGAGAAGGAAGATGAAAGTGCTAGAGAATTCACATTTTCAAATATCAGCTTCAGAGGATTATATTGCAGCAGCCCAATTCTGCTAACTGTTGAATACACAGCTGCAGCAGAACTTGCTGCTTTGAGCTTCAGAGTGGTTCCCTATGCCCTTGAGAAAGAAGCAGTGCCATTTGTCCCAAAGATGCAAGGTGCACTTTGCATCAAGCTGTGAATTAAAGAATATTACATTAATATAGTGCTCATAACTGATATTGCATCTGCCACCGGTGTCTCTCTTCCACTTCTTTTCAGTCACAAAACAGAACTTTGCTACCATAAAAATACTTTTACCAGCCAGTCCGAATAAGGAATGTTTCCTAGTCAGGGCAGCTCAAGTAACAAGGGTTGCAGGGTTTCTCTGTCTGTCTCTATAAAGGCAACAGGTGAGCCTGAGCATGTGGAACCTGTTTTCTGCCTCCCAGATTCAAACTGATTGTGGAGATAAACTGAGCCACTGTTTCAAGAGCCGCTATACCACAACTCCTCTAGAACTTTGTTCTTCTAGAATGAAGATTGATTTTTTCAAAGTTGCTGTACATATACCACTGCTTAATAAATAATGTACAATAATAATGTCTAATAATAATAATATATTTATATTTATATTTATATTTATAGTTATATTTCTAGTTATAGTTATAGTTATAGTTATAGTTATATTCACATACTAGTACTGAGTTTATAGGTATTTTTTCACTTTTTCACAAAAAAAGTTTGATTTGTGGCTTTTAAGGAGGTAAGGCTGAACTCACCCAGTGATGTGGGTGAAAAGCTCACTGTACTAGTCCTCCTGTCCAGAATAAAGAAGCAATTATATACAACCCTAACACAGTTAGAAGATAGTACATTTCTCTGCATGACAACATCTTCTCTATTCTATATTGCAGCCTTTAGCTCCTACAAAACACTTCAAAAGTCACCATTGCTTGTGAAGGACTGAGGCCTATTAGGCCTGAACTCTAGTGTCAGTGGAGTCGTGCAGAAATACATGTATTTATAGACTGAAGTTCAGAATCAGGTGTACAGGGCTAAGATTATGATAGGATAAAATATAACTCCTGGCCATATGAAAATTTTGGTAAAGGGTTTGTTTCTGGAAATTTGTTGCTGTCTTTTCTACCTGTATTTCTTTGCAATTTAAGATTTAGATAAAAAAAATAAATTTTAGAGTTGGATTTTAGAGATTATGTGATCTGACAACAGTCAACACAAAGCAGCTCAGCTAGCCATTTTTCTGTTCAATGTAAAGAGCTATTATTGCAAGACTGTGTCTATATAACATTTTATTTTTAAATTGAGAAATATTCCCCTTTATTACCTGCTATGATGTCTGGAGCAGCTACAGTGTACTCGTAATGACTTTCATGTTTCAGACAGTGGATGTCAGTAATGTTAATAGCTATCTGGATCATGCAATTAAGAGAGTTCTTAAAATGCTTTAGGGACCTTTGGTGCAGATAATTTAAGCCTTACAATTTATCTTCCATGAAATTCCTAGTCAGAAATAAAACACAAATATTTTTATCTTGCAACATATATTTGTTTTCAAACCATGAGGGAATTTTATTCTTTATCTTAAACTAAATTTCAATTTAAAGTAGCAATCCTTCCAAGAAAACAATTATTTTAAATAGATGTGCAGTTCACACACTGATAAAAAGCAAAACTGACTGTATCCATGTTAAACTTCTCAGAAAATCAAACTAAAGAGCTTTTCATAATTAGATATGTCTGCGCTCATATATTTAAGCAGCTGCTTTAAATCGTTGTATTAATTACAGAACAGCAGAATACATGAAATTGGAAGGCACCTCTGGATGCCATCAGGTCCTGCTCATCTCTCTTGAGGTGGTGAGAAAAGGGGAGGAGATACTGGGGCAGGTGGCTCTTTTCAGCTCCTGGGAAGGCCCAGGCTGGAGCAGGGAAAAGTGTGAGGAGGAAGGAGTGGCAGAGCTACTTTGGACTGACTGCAGTCACCTATTCCCCATCCTCCTGTGGAGCTTTGGGTGAGGTTTGGGGTGGTAGGGGAGTTAAAGATGGAGTGAAGCAGCACCTGGGAAGAAGGCTGGAGTGGGGAAAGGTGTTTTAGAGTATTTTGTCTTTGTTCATCAACTGATCCTATTTTAATTAGTAACTAATCAAAATTATTTTCCTTAAGTCCTGATTTCCCTGTCTTTATCTTGACCCTCAATATATATTTTCTTATTTTCCACCCTGTCCTGTTGAGGAGAGGGGTGAAAGAAGGTAAAGGTCTGGTAGCCAGCCAAGATAAATTCACCATCATATTACAAACAGGACTAATTTCAAAGTCACAGTAGGCTGCTCCAAGTCTTGTCCAGTTAATTTTTATTTCCTTTTTTTTGAAATTGTCATGGATGAAGCTGCCTCAGCCTCTCTGGGCACCTCTTCTAGTATGTAACTTCTCTCCTTGCAACGAATAACTTTCTTTCAGCACACTTCAACCCTCAGTCATTTACTACAACATAATCATTTGGATAGACAGGCTGGATTCAAGCAGAATATTCTTATTTTTCAAGGCAGTTATGCAGTGGATCTCTCAATAATTGCTTTAGGTTACATACAGAAAACTAGATGCTTTGTGCTGTCTATTCAACTATATTTTAAAGTCTCAATTTCCCACTTTTTCAGAGAATGTTATCTTTGGACGGAAATTTGTTCTTAAACTGGTTTTCCACTCTAAACAAAATCAAACCTTTCACATTTTAAGATTCTGGGTTCCCTGTCTCTTCCTTCTGTTCCTCACCCAGCAATTCCATCTCCAAATGCAGCAGGGGCAGGCCTAATGTATTTTTAGACTTATTAGAAAAGTAGTTTGAAAACCTTTAATTACAAGAACAGGTAAACATAAATTATGAGAAATCCTTCTTGGAACTACACTTGTGTCTTTTCAGGATAAGCATTTGAAAACTGAAGTTCACTAAAGCCAGTACTAAAGCTGGAATCTGTGTAAAATATATTTGCAATTCTTTCAATGAGCAAGGTGATTATTGAATTGGAAGCTTATATCAAATTAGGAAATGCTCTGAAAATGTATCCATCAGTATTCAAAGGAAGCGGATGATGAGTGGTGGCCTGCAGGAACATTAGACAGCTAAAGAAAAACATTGAAGAGTCATATGGAAAAAAGTACTAAACTTAAAGTAGACTAGAGCAAGAGGGGTTGAATTTTTGCATATTACGTATTCAGATCTATGTCCTAGTTTGAAAACACGTGATCCACTAGGAAAGGCTCAGGGAGCTGAGATCATTTAGCCTAGAGAGTAAAAGGGGAAGTGGGCTGAAAAGGCAGCAATAATAGAAGCCTTCCAGTCCTTATGGAGGGCTATGAGAAGATGCAGTCAGGCTCTAGATATGTGCGTGACAGGACCACATGAGATAGTAGACATAAATTGAAAGAGACAGAAGATCCAGTTTAAGGGCTGGGAGGAGTGCACATGACAAGAAGACAGACAAGTGTTGGAATAGGCTTCCCGGAGATGATGCAGAATGTCTGTACTGGAGGTTTTCAAGACCAGACTTTATAAAGCCCTGAGCAACCTGGTCTGACCTCAGAGTTTTAGTTGGATTGGAGAACTCCTGAGGCTTCTCCAGACTGAATGACTCTGCAATTCATTATTGATTCTATCTTTAGTCCTGCCTAGTTAAAAAAACAATTGATTTTTATTTTTCTTTTAACAAAATGTTTAGTATGATTTCTGATATTTTTGTTCATATGGGATTTAATTTTGTGGTTGACTTACTAACAGGTCTGAGGAGCTGCACAAATGTACAGCTCTCATTAGAAACTTCTACAGTATAGTTTTGCTGACCTAGGCATTCAGAGATAGAGTCATGCTTTTTAGATGCAGCCAAAGACAACCAGCATCTTGTACTGTGCTCTTATTCTATAATCTCCTTTTCATCAAGGTTATGTGCATGACAGACTGTTACTGAGCTAGTTCTCAAACAGAAAATTCAGAGTTCTAGTAATTGAAGTCATCTTGCTTGCTGAAATGAAAATCCAAGAGAAGTCATGCTGTAGAGAAGACTGACTTCAGATTGATGTCAGACAGATTTCATTCAGTCTGAAGGAAAATGGTTTGTCTCTGTGTGCTTCTAGGTTGACAAGATGGATAGATTTGCAGGAAACATTGGTGAAGGATGTTTGGGCTGGATATATGGCATTCTCACTGTGAGAAGAGTCACACTGTGGAAGAGGCTGCCCAGGCAGACTGTGTAGCCTTCATACTTGTAGGTTTCCAAGGTCTGACTGACTAAGGCAATGAGCAGCCTAAGTCTTATAGCTGACCAAATGGAAGGGTGGAGTGGGGACCTCAAGGTTGGGAATAACATCAGTCCTTCCCACTGCAATATAAATGGTCAGTGCAGGTGAAAAAACATTAAGTGCATGTTACACAATACTCTGGGCTCTCATGGTTTCCCAGGTCACACCTGGTGACACTGATGCATTTCATTAAAGAAATCATTTGGAGCAAAAATGTGAATCATGGGATTTTAGTCGCCAGTGTGCTGTGAGTTAGAATAAACATTAAGCTGTGAAACCAGTCTCCCTGGATTTGCTCTATCAATAAAGAAGAATGGGAAAGCCAAGAGTGAGAGCATCTTATGTTAACTACCTATTAGTGGCACATTTGGGATGAACTTAAAATGTCAAATTTTATACTGGTGATTTGAATCCCTTCTTACAAGTCTTTTTTAGACCCAATGGTACCTATGCCAATTTACACTTAGACCCTTTCTTTTCACCAACTCTGTTTTACAAGGGGCCATTCCTGATAAACAAGATCTTATATTTCTTGTGATTCCACAGGAGTTTTGTTGACCAAGCATAAAAAGGCCATATTTGCTCCAGCCTTGATTTTTTATTCCTACTACCAAGAATTCTGAGGACTTAATGTAAAGAAAAAAGCCAAACCAAACCACAAAAATAACACCCCCACCCACAGTGAAAGATTAGTAACAGTAAAACACTGAAAAAGTACTCAAAACAAAATAAAACTATGTGAAAGTGTAATTGCAGGAAAGACATGGAGATGCACACTGTAAGGTCAGGGCAAATTACGCTACATAAGGTTTAATAGAAATTGCGTACATGCAAGAAGGAAATAATCTGAGGACTGTGCCTAGGGTACATGTAAAGTTGTGGCAGTGGTGGAAGCATCAGGTTCAACTGGTGCCCTACAAGTGTGACCTTGAGGTACAAGCTCAAAACAAAACCTGCAGTTCATTTCCTCAGTAATACAGGAGTGCAAGGAATTTTGATTGCTTATATTGATTGGTATTTGTTCAATAATTACACAGATTGATAAAATAGTCCACAACAAAAAAATTTTAATTGATGAACTTATTTAGTAGTGAAATGTTTGGAAAGCAGTAAAAGTGCAAGTAAATGACTTTGAGAATAAACATTTTAGCAAAGAACTTACAGGAAAAAAATACCTAATCAGAAGGTCTTGCTTGAAAAAATCTGTCATTCAGATATTGACTGGTCAGTCTAGTCTTAACATCAGTATTATTACTGTTAAAGTAATTTCAAAAAGAAAATTTCAAAATTTCAGAATTTTTTGGCAAGTATCTCTTGACCAGAATTTAATTTCATGTTGCCAGTAATGTAGGTCAGAAGGGTCATTATACTTCAATTATTTATTGCATAACTGTTGATTTGAACTAATTGAATGCACTATTATTCTCAGTGAAAACTCTTTTATGGTACTTGGCCTGACTTGAAGAACACTGCCAGAATCACAAATTGTTGAATTAATAGGCTGTGTTCATCCAGCTTAATGCAAATGCTGCAATGACTGAATTTCTACATTAGCAATGAATAACTTGATACCAAAAAAAAAAAAAAATTCAGAAGAACAGTTATTCCTGCAGTCAATCTTGGAAAACAAATGCATAAATGCGGGCATAGTATATAAAGTCTTCTTCATTCTTCCCTATGGTCTAATCTGATTTATGGCATTATAAAAGTAGTAAATGAAAGAGAATATTAGTTAGTTAAGAAACACTGAAGGAATCAGATGAAGCTGAAATTAGCTTTGCAATATGCCATGCAGTCTCTGTAATGGGAAACAGAAGATTTTTTTGTTGAGTTCAGAGCTTAATCACACAATTTTTTTTTAATTGTGAAGTATTGCATGCGTGGTTCTCAACAAGGGTAATGAAATCTACCCCCAAGCCTCCATGATTAGACATTCAAGTGAGAACAGAGGGCTTTTTCCCCATATTACCCATTAGTCACCATCAAGTGGGTAAGCAGTCCCACATTCCATCTCTGCCTCAAACAATTTTGGTGTATCAGATGAAATAGTCTAGAAAGAAATTTGTGTTGGCATTGAAACCAGACAGTCATGCTGAAGGTTCAATGGACATCAGCTGTCTGACTATTTTGCCCGGAGCTGCATGCTCCTTTTTTATTTGTGAGATTCTTTTGTCATGTAATGTCAGTCCTTATTCAATTTTAGTCATGATTTGCCAAATTTAGTAGCTTTTGGGGTTTTGTGTCTAACTTTGCTAAGTAAGTATAATTAGAAATTCTGAATGTGACAGAGTGCAACTTTCATCCTACCCTATCAGCATATCAACAGCACTCTGTTCAAACCTGCAACTTACATGAACTAGAGTCAAGCAGCAGATAACACAATGTTGATTCACAATCACAATTTTACAATACAACAAAATAATGAGAAAACAGGGATTAGATGGACAGGCTGTGATGTGTTGGTTGTGATTCAATGGTCATTTTCTCTTTGTCTTTTACCTTCCTTATTCAGCAACCTTTTCACTTAAGAAAGTAACTAGCCTAATTTATGTTCTAAAACTTGACTTTTGGAATTGAAGATCTTTTCCCTCTTCTTTATGCCTTTAGAGAGGACTAGTTATAAAAATATCTAGACAGATCCATTACAAAGACTTTTATTCATTCAGCTTTTCATGCTTTTGCAACATAGGGCAGTGTAATTAATTTTAAAATTTTCTATGGTTTTCTTTTAGTGTGGAGTGTTTGTTAAAATGTGCTAAGACATATAGGTATTTATTGTATGTTGTGCCTCTAAGAAATGAAACTGGTATTAAACACCTTATTGATAGATCAATTATGGTGACCTGTTGTATTTTTATCTTAATCTCTTGTGTGTAAGAGAACATTGTAAAATTGTAAAATGGAAGACTAGAGCAAGCATACCATTTTTACATGGTACAGGTGGAAATAAAGACACAAGCCACTTTTCTCCATACCCTTTTATTAATTTTGCATACCCTTAGCTGCAAGTACAGTTAAAGAACTTGAGTAACTTCAGTGCAGCTACTCTTAGTAGTACATTTAATTACACATATTTATAACTTGAGTTCTTTGCGTTTTATGAATCTTTATTTGTTTTGACTTTGTACTTCAATAGGTGTGTATTAGGTTGGTGAAGAAAAAAGTGTAAGATCTTCCTTCTTGAAGCAAACTTATTTTGCAAGACAAGTTATAGCAAAAGTATTTTACTTATGCATTTTTTATTCAGGTATTGACATTTTATACTATGTGGGGAGTATGTAATTTGATCAGTGTAAATTCAAAAACAGTAACATTTTTTAAAAAGCGTGTGTACTTTAAAGATCATATAGATTTCTTCAAAATGAACACCTTGAGAAGTTTTAATATTTATTTTCCTTTCTTTTGGAAATTCTTATTTTGCTTTGCCTCCAAAACATTTTGATTTTCACTGCTTAATTAAGCCTTCTGTTTATTTAAATAACTTAAGTCAGAAGAGAATAAGCTTAATTCATTAAAGAGAACACTCCATTTATAGTTTATTATCCTTTATAATTTTAATTTCTTATTTTTTAACATTTTCCCTTTCAAACATCTATTACTAGGCCTCCTGTCTGCAAGGCAGTAAAGATGAGTGGGGATGAGCATAGCTCTTGAACTCCACATTGAATTTGTAAACATTTTTATTGGTTATCAGGCTACATGCACTTGCATTTGGAATTTCAACAGCAGGCTGTTTTGGAATCAGCCAGGGTTAACCAAATGTAATATGTTCAACATCACAGCTAGCTTCATGGAGATTCAGAACCTCCCAAAAAAAGGCTGGATGGTAAGGGACACAGTACCCGCACCTCTGTTTTGCAATTGCAAATTTTTATTAAGCTGCAGAGCTGCAAGGGAGATGTATGGAGACAGGTCTCCTAAAGAACTACAATTTTCTTGAATCCTTTTGGGATAAATCTTATAGTTAATGGACCCCACTGCAATCCAGGAAGGCTGCTGGAACTGTCTGTGTCCAGTCCCTCACCACAGGGGTCAGCACTGCAGCCCCCCACAGCTAACACTCGGCCACGTGGACCCTATCAGCCCTACATTCAACACAGGTCTGGTCCATGTAGTCATAATTATCATCCTCTTACCACATTACTGAGAAATGCTTCAGGAAACTTCATCTCTTTCCTATCCAGACTGCTCACCTTTCAGACACATGTTGCTGGTCTGAATGCATATTTTGGCTAAGAGATATATACAAATGTATGTGTACACAGGTTTTCGTACTTGATTGGGTGTATATAGATAATATTGTTCTGATGAAAAAAGTATTTCTGAGACATAGCAGGGTTTGGGGCAGTATCATGGCAGTTCACAGTCCATATTTGTGTTGAATGCTTAAAGCCTAGCACTGTTTCACTTGGCTGAGGCCATGAGGAAATGCTGCTTGGTGCCTCTGGCATATCCTTTGATAAATTTTGGGGTTTTTGTATTCTAAAATTTACTCTGAACAAACACCCCTTTCCTCCCTTCCCCTCTTCCCTTCCAACATTTCCCCTTTCTTCCAACATTAAAAAGAATGCTTTGGCAGGAAGTATTCAGAAATTGTCTCGAAAGCCCAAAGGCTGAAGGAGTAGTTGTGAAAGAAGGCCTGTCCTTACGTACAAGCACCTGAGACAGAAACCCTCATTAACAGCGTCGTGCTTTACTGGACATTAGGAAACCAGTTATCAAGCTGATAATTTCATCATTTTCTTGCATTGTACTTCATTAAGTTTGTTTTCCATTTATTTTTTTAATTTATTTTTTTCTTCCATGATAATTCACAGAAATTTAACTATTGCACTACTAAGAGTGTTCTCAGTGTTTTAGGTTGGTTGAGGTTATTTTTGCTTGGTTTTTGATTTGGTTGGTTGGTTGATTTTTTGTTTGTTATTGTTAAGGTCACTTCATTTACACAAACATTAAGATTAATCTAACATTTGCTGGAAACACTGGAATAAAAATATGCAGAGTCTGATTTTTGAATTGACATCCCAGTTGGAGGTGAAACAGAAAATATATTCTTTGCTATATTCATGTTAATTTCATCTTGTTCTAGCTCAGCTCCTGTTTAAATAGGGACTTCAATTAATACTATGTTATGGGAGACAAATACAGATAGTTTAGCTCACTCATGGAGTGAGATCTGCAAGGTGAGTGAATTCCTGCCCCTACAATGAAGCTGCAGATCATCCATGTGAGAACAGCAGGAGCATTACCGGTTTAATGTACAGCTGATTATAACAATATGCACACATAATTCTCCTGCACACATTTAAAGATTTTAGCCTTTATCCCTTGTCAGCATTGCTTAATGAAATATTGATAGAAATTTGTCTTAGTTAAAGTTTATATCATTGTTACTGTGACATTAAATGTGCAGATTCTTTCTAAATACACCTTTCTTAAAAAAATTTATTTTTCAGGACCTGGGTTTCTCTTTGTCAAAGGAAGATTCCATAGTAGCTATTTACACAGTATTTTATACCAATGTTTTTTTACTCTGATACAGAGGTAAAATAATATAGTTATTTCTTTATAAATATTAAATCAGAAAACAGAGCTCTCATCATCACTTTCTGAGTATATCACAAGACTTCTGGGAATCAAGTTTGACTGTTTTAAAAAGTTGAACTGCATTCAAATGCAATGCAGTAGAATTTATTTTTTTTTCCAGTTTCAAGTAAACATATAATTCTTGTAAGAATTATAGAAGGCAGGAAGGAAGAATTGGAAGAAGGCAGGAAGGAAGAATTGGAAGAAGGCATCAACAACCCCTTGCATTTTATATTGAAGACTTTATTTTCTATTTATTTTCTATTTGATACAAGATTTTTATAATTTCAGTATAATTTCAGTTCAAGATGTAGCAATGAAATAGAGTCCAAGTTCCTACATAAAGAACCTGTAATATTGTAATACTGGACTTCAATTCTGTATCAGCTGTCTAACATGCATCACAAAGAGCAAGTGTTACCTTTTTGCATGAGTTTGCCATCTTTTGTCAAATAGTTTGAGCCCAGCTTCAGTGGGCTTCCATGCAGTAAGACCAGTATGTGACCAACTTCTATGTGTCACTAAGGGATTTTAAGAGTAGATCCTCTCTTTTTCTGCTGACATTTAGCAGATGGGACAAGAAAAACTCATCTTCAGCACTACTTCATTTACCTCTGGACCTGAATATCTAGTGTGTGATGCAGTCTGGATATTTTTCTATGTTATTTCCAAGTACATAAGACTATTAAATGTGTTTATATATTTACTCAGTGTGGGACAGATTGAAGGAAAGATCAGGAAAAAAATCCATTATTTTGTAAGGATACATTATCGATCTCTTTGATACACTTATTACACATAGGAAAAAAATGTGTGACTTCAGACACTTTCAGTCTGAAGTGAATTTGGTAGAAATTTGGTAATTAACAAGAACACAAGAATTTATAGATGGAACAGAATTCTTCCATTTCAGAAACCCAGATGCCATTTTTATCTATGATGGTTAAAACAGTACCAAGAAAATTAAATAAATAAAATTCCATAGCTTTTGTAAACCTCAGATTTTTTTCACAAATCCGTCAGCTTTTTTGTTTGTGCTGTGGATGCCACAGCCTTGTATGGATTTAAGCTTTCCTTTTTAAATAGTGAAATTCAGTGTTCTGATATAAGACGCTTGGATTTATGCTGATTTTAAAATTATCCCAAGATCTGCTGAAACAATTCCATTACAGCTCACTTCAACCTTACAAGGTTATATGCCAGATCAAACATGAATCCAACATTCCCTCAATTTTCCTGCCTCATAACTTTCACAAGCTATGACCTAGATAATTTATTTTCATTCAAGTAAACAATTTCAAAAGGGAATTTAAAATAAAACACAATGCGGATTTTTTTTAAAGTAGTAGTCATTTGTCTCTTCAGCTATCTGTATTGAACACAAAATAAACCAAAACAATTTTAACGAGGCAGAAGAGACACATTATTGTAGAATAAATCTGCAGGATTTATAGCAATTATGCTGAGGATATAAGGGTATTGAATCAATAATTGACTCAAACTATGCTAATAATTTTTTTAAAAAAAAGATTTCATGATTTATAAAGTTAGAAGCTTTATAAATCTCAGTCTTTTCTCATTAAATGATCACTCTCTTTAAACTTCAAACTAAATGTTTTGCTGCTATGTCCTAAAAGTTTTCCTTATTTTTCTTCAGTGAAAACATTCCTATATTCTAAGGAGACATTCTAAGCAGAGATTCTATCTTGCACAAGCTGTCTATGGATTCCCTCTGACTTCAGGCCTAAAGCTCAGATTAAATCTTCAATTGCTAATCCCATCAAATAGATTTTTCCCTCTGGAATGTATGCCTCCCTACACTGCCTGCATCACAGCAGCCAGGCTTTCTGCCGTGGGTTTAGCATAATGGTGAGGTTTGGATTAGATGTAGAATAAAAGTACAATTTCTAAATGACAATGGTCCCTCTCATGCCCATTTGGGTACTGCTTGCAGCTTTTGCCATTTTCCTGTTCTGTGGAAAAACAAGTAGGTTTTTTCCTGGGGCTGCCAATTCAATCTTTATCCTTCATATTAAATATGCTTAGTTGAGATCTTGAATCCATTTTTGTAAGCTGATGGAATTCCCACTAGTTACTCTAACTTAAATATAGATCCTGAGACATCAATTTGATGTAAAAGTTGTTCCAGACTCTACCAAGGCTAAATTTAACAATATTTTATTTATTTATTTATTTATTTAATCACACATGTAATCTGGGGTTAATTTGTGATAGTCATCTCTAGAATGAAAGAGAAGGCATACTTATACTGGAGATGCAGACTCAGTTTTCAAAGATCTGTAATTAAATGTATTCCTTTCAAAGACTTTGTACTATGCAATACATTTGAAAAGCGTTTTTAGAGTACTGTGGATTTCTTAAAACTGCGAGGGATCTGTGAACATGAAGGTTAAAATGTGAAAAGTGGAAAATTGAAAGCCAGGGCAGAATGGAGGATTAAGGCTTTCTATGGTGAAAAACATCAAGTTGTCAGAGAATTCACCAGGCAAAACTTAGCAGAAAGTATGTGAAGATGATGAGGTAACTCATGAATATTTATGTACTGGCTTTCAGAAGATAAGCAGGAGATTTAAAAAAAATAAAGGAATCAGATAACATTAGATCATGGCTTCACTCAATGTTAATGGCAATGTTTAGATGTTCAATTTTATTTGAACTTGGATTTTTATTTAGAATTTTATTGCTTATTATTGATTTTATTTAGAATTTCTCTTAGTCTGTGGGCGTGATATTTTGAAACATTTATAAAGGCTTTACTTTGCCTGTAATAGTAATGTAAAATTTTCTAATAACAATTATTTTTGTTATTTAAACTTTTTATTTGACTCCCATCCCAAGATAAACATTATCACAAAACTAAAGCTCATGCTGAGGAAGTGTAGAGTTTTTAAGAAATTCTTAGTTTTACTAGGGGCCAAGATGTTGAGTAACAGTGTTGGGAAAAGGAAAGCAAAAAGGTTAAATATGAGACATGTTTTAGTTTCTTGAAGCTTTTCTAATATACAGCTAGAAGACTCAGTCTCTCTCTTCAAGGAAGAAAAAGAGGTATTCCTTTCCATATCTTGATCTTCTGATGCAGAAGTATTGCCGGTTGCTAATCACTTTATAAACTATTAAGCTTCTGCCAAGTTAAGCAGTGATGCTTTCTGAGTAGGAGGTTCAGAGGACTGTAGTCTCAAGATCAAGAGGTCCCTTAAAGGGAATAGTTGTCATTCCCCTTCATTGTAGCCACACTGTCATTAGCACTTTTCTTACAGTTTTTAACTTGTTTTAAAATGGACTGGTAGACTAAGGCTGGTTAATAGATAAAAGTGATCTTAAAACAAGAAGACAAGAAGCCAGCTCTAAAGTTGTGTAAAACTTATCATTGTATTAAAGACAAATATCTTTATTATCTATTATATATACTGAAATACTACAGAAGAGAAAGGAAAATTATATGTTTCTAAGCATGGCCTGCACTAGGTCTTTCCATATTTTAATTGGTTTTCCCACCTGTTAAGCTGTGCAACAGTTGTTTTTCACTCAGCTCTTCAAGTGGGGGAATACAAGACTGATGGAAAGTCATCCTCATCTTAGACACAGTTGTACAAAACACCCCTTCACACTTGGCCACATGTGTGATCTTAGCTGTTGATGCTGCATGTTTGCACCACACTTGTAGCCCAGAGGGCCAGACTCTGCTGTTCTGGGGAGGTGTCAGAGCAGGTTGTGCACGAACCAGTGGATCGCCTTGGGGAGAAAATTCCCTGCCAGTTTGAACTGGCATAAGCATAGGCAGTTCTTTGCATCACCAGTGCACAGCTACACACCAGCAGTTTTTGGAGGATGTTTGTTGCTGTTTGAAGTTATACTTTTGCAATATTTCAGAATTTCAAGATTTCCAAAAATTTCAGAAAATATTTTTTAGACAGCCTTTTTACCTTTAGGCTCTGTAGCATCTAGCTATAGTCAAGAGTATATTCCATCATGATGCTTTAGAGTGGCTTTAGATCAGACTGAACTTTTACTCTGAGAGTGGATTTTTGTCACTTTTCATTTCAGAAAGCATCCCTTTGTTCTTCTATATCATTCACAGCTCCTGTGGGAAAATGCCAAAGATTTTGCTTCAGTGTCATGTTCAAGGCTGCAACTGAGACACAGCACTCCACCTGCCACAACTTTTGCTTTATTTTGTTTCAGAAAGGCTATCCTTGGTCCTGACCCTGGTCATTTCCCTGGTAAGGCCTGGAGATGATTGTGATGGAGATCTTAATAATAATGTCTGCTCTATAGAGCATAATAATGAATTTATGCCCCAATTTACATTTCTAGGAAATATATAATCTACATGAAACAATTAATACAGGGCGCTACCTTGGAAAGCAATATATCTTTATTAGCAGGAAATTCAACTTCATCAATGTGCTTTTCACCTTTTAGATGTACTTTGAAGCAGTTTTTCAGACTTGAGGGGCCATATTTTGAGGTTTGTGACCATTTGTATGCTGCATCTTCCTAAAGCATGTCTCATAGAGTGGCAGTTTCTTCACATTGAAAAGCATAAGCTGTTTATTCTTTATTTTTAAATTTTAAATTTCAATTTGGAGAGTTTAGTTCTCCAGAAGAAACTAATTTTCTTATCTGAATTATTTCTTAGAAGAAAGTCAGTGCACTCCATTGGTTCTTCAGCACTTCAATGAGGCTTTTACAGCTCTAGAAGAATAAATAAAACCCAGTGCAGGGGAACATTCTTCTCCGCTGGATCTGTGTGCTGAACCCTCACATTTTTTTTTATGCTGTAGAAGACCATGATGATAGTTCCTCCTCTCAGTACAGCACCACACACCTCAGCCTCTGCTCATCCCTAGTTCTAAAGGCTGCCTATTGGTAGAGCTCTGACTTTGCACCACGTCTGAGGAGACCTTGCTCTCAAAATATGAAAGAATCTCAAGTACAGTGCCTGGCTGTAAAAAAAACCTCTCCATTTTGGAGACTCGCTCAACATTTCAGTCACTTGCAGAGGACACGGAACAAACATTGTAAAATGTAGTTAAATGTATTTATCAATTTTTCTGTTCAAGGCTCATCACAAGACCTAAATTTGAACTTGATCTAAACCAGAAGGATATTAATTTCGCTCACCTGCTAAAAGACCCTTTCCTGCGGTCATCAGGTCATTTCTTTGCTTTCCACTCATCAGATTTCTCAGTGTGATGTTGGTTACACTGTACAGACACCTACAGAAGAAACTTCTGGTCTTCTTCAACAATTATTGAGCAAGTTTATTTCCATATTAATGAGCACCCTGGCTTTTTAAAAATTTCTAAAAGCCACTCCTGAGTTCAGGTCTCATTGCATACCACAGCCTATTTGCCAAACAGAAATGATCTTTTGTGTATTTTTCAGAGGAAGAAGCTAGTCTTCAGTAATTTCTCCTGAAAAGGCTCTTAGCTATTAAGCAGTATTTCTTATTCCACTCTATTATTAATTTCCCTAAAAAATATATAGGTTTACAAAACTCTAGTTTGTATTTTATTTGTGTGATTGTATTCTTCTGAGATGTCATCTTGAAATTATGAGAGCTGTCACTCTCGCCCTCTGATTAACAACTCTTCTGTTTTAAGAAAAACTGGAATAAAACAAAGATGAATTGTTTTATCATTTTCATAGTTTTAAATCTAAACATCATTAAATTAAAGTCTATTGTTCAAAGTATAGCTGAATTTAGCTCATTAGTTTGAAAACCAGACAAAAAATGAATGATTAAAAAAACCACAAACAAGATCATGTGCAATTATAGAAAAAAATTTGATTTGGAACACAGATATATTTGAAAAGAAATTATATATCATTACACATCTTAGTTATTTTGACAGAATTAGAACTGGTTAGTTGATGTTCATCACTCTCTTTCTGCCTGTCATTTCCTCCCTCATTAAAAAGTGATTGACTTCTAAGCCATTTAGTTCAAACCAAAATGAATGTTTGTTCTTTTTTGATTTTATTAATTTTGCTCCATGTTACTCTTTCAACAGAATGATCATGACAGAGTTTGGTTTAGTTTATTAATACTCCTAAAATTGTGATGGCTGTGGTGCTGAGTACCTGTCTTGTTCCATATTTCAATAAACTTCCAATTTTGAGCTCTAAATTAATTTGGCAACTTCTTGCTATGCACCAAAACCAACATTTTAACACAGTAGGTAAGATGATGCTGTTTCAAGACAGGCTCTAATTTAGTCAAGCCTAGCTTGATATTCAAAATTTCACTTGGAAATTCTATACAAAGTTGTACTTGTTTTCCAACAAAGAGTGAAATTAGTCACAGCACTAGTTCTGTTCTTTGAGATATGTATGCATATCTTGACAAGAAAGATGATAAATTTCTGGCATTTCACCATCTTTAAATACCATTCCATTGTTTTGAAAGTCCTCAGGGAGACAAGTTTTTTTCCATTGTGAAATGTGCCTGCTAACTTCAATGCTCCGAGTAATTTATTTCTTTTTTTTTTTTTTTTAATATTAGGGTTAATATTAGGGTTAATTATGTCTACTACAATTAGCATATTTCATCTGTGCTAATACATGTCTGGCTATTTTTAGGTGATATTTAGACATCACACCAGAAACAGCAATTGCTTATGGACTTTCTGGTTTTATACAGTTCTATACACACAGGCATGTGTATTACTACTGTGAATCATCATAGATATAGTGCACCAATGAAGTAAATAATGTACACATTTCCATAAAATCTGGAAGATAGAATGACTGCAATAAACACCTGACTTTTAAAGTATGTTTTGTACCATAATCAAACATAAGTAGCAAATATTATGTAACGTACTTTTATATTGGCTGATAAAGATATAATATATGAATATAAAATATTATTGCCACCAATTTCAGTGTCTGGTCAGCAGTCATAGCTTTAAGATTAAAGGATTTCTTAGGGATGGTATTGAATTCATCTATATTCTTAAAAAAAACCCAACTACATAAAGGTGTATTGAAAACACATACTGTATGACTGATGTACTTTAACAGTTCAATCTCAAGTATTTGCATAGCTACTTTGGGAAACAGCTCAAAAATGAGAATGTTCTTTCTATTTCAGCCTAGCTTTTCAAGATTTTGCTTACTTATTTTTATAAGCAAAATCTATCCTGCAAGGTGCTCAGAAAGCACCTTTCATCATGCCCCCTAAAATTGGAGGAGTTTGGGCCAAAATACAGAATCTAGTGGAAAGATGCATTTCCACCTAAGGCTGCAAAGAAGTGGTTTTGCCCCTCAGCAAGCACAGGAACCTCTTGGCTCATTTATCTTCCTGCAAATCAATCACACCCCTTTGGTCAGAAAACACCTATATTGCAGGGCTGAATGCTATTTTTGATACAAAGAAATCTTAAGAAAGATCCTGTTTGAGATTCATTAGATATCAGAAACTTCCTTCTGAGCTTTAAGAACTCAGTTCTGAAAAAAATTTATCATATTTTAAATTAGTAAAAACAGAAATCTGTGCTGAAGTAGGTGACAAAAATCTCTTAAGTATTGTATCATTGAAGTTCCATTACAGAATAAGGAGACTTTAAAGACAGTAGTGATCTACTCACTTTTTGAATCTTTTACTTTTAAACCACAGTTTAAATTCATTTGTATTTGTATTTAAAGTATATAGTCCTACATAAATGGAAATTATGTAGATCTTTAATTTCTCCTCCTGAGGAAGTGAAAATGAAGCTTTTATCAAGTACTAACTGGGGAAGAATTTTAAGGAAGCTGTCCTTTAAATTCAAGTAACAATATATTACAATAAGTAGTGTTTATGACTTCAAAAGAATTTTAGAAAAATAGTTTAATTGTGCATACTTCTTTGACACAAGAACTTGCACTTGAGAATGTTACATCTATTTAGGTATTTTCATGATCAACACTAAAAGTTTAATTTTCATTTTGTTAAAATTAAGAAGTTCTAAGATCATGCATCAGTACTGGAACTTGCAAACTTGGGTGCAGTATTGGCAATTTTAGTATCTTAATCTTATTTTAAAATCACATTTGAAACTTATAAATGATAAAAGTAGAGTAACCTATATTATGAAATTGCAACATATCACCAGATATTTTCATTATTGCATTGTTTATATTTAAAGAGCTAAGATTAGTGATGAGTATTTCATATATTTATAAATGCATATTTTATGCCAGGACTTTCTCCATTGATAGTAGATAGCTGAATAGTGTTTCTCAGAAGAATGCAAATGTTGACTAATAAAACAGTGTTGTGTTGTTAGCACAGATAATATTACATTAATAATATGTAGGTGTAGATTCTGCCTCCAACACTACATTCAGAGCATTGGCTTTCTCTCATCTTGATTATTTAAATTGTCGTGGAAATAGAAAATATCGCAAAATCACAGAAATTGCTGGGTTAGAAGGAATACATCAGGATCATCAAGTCCAACTCTGGCCCTGCACAGGATACCCCAAGATGCCCGAGAGTGTTGTCCAAATGCTTCTTGAGCTCCATCAGGCTTGGTGCTGTGACCACTTTCCTGGGGAGCCTGTTCCAGTGCTAGAAGTAAAGCAGAACTGGCTCTTTATGGGGATAAGAGTAGTTCAGTATTGCTCTAGTTTTACACATAAACTTTGGATGTAAGCCAGTGACGCATTTGCTTAGCCAACAACACACTTCTCTGAACCTTATATTCAGAAGTTAAAGCCCAAATTACTGAAGAGTGCTTGACCTCCTAAGGTGCTTATTCCTTCCAGCAATCAGTATATCTGGTGCAGGCAGATGTGGGTTCATTCTGCCTGTACCATAATCTCACTGCAGAGTGACTGTGTTAGCGTAGCAGAGAGCCCAAGTTAATATATTCTGACTATTCAGCTTTTGGTTCAGTTCAGAGCTGATTCACATTTAGCTAAGTGAGGGCAAAGGGAGCCTGAACCTTTCTCCAACATAATGTTGATGCATCCTGTAGCAAACACTTAACAACCTCTAAGAGGTGCCTCCCAAAATTACAGTGTGTGAACCATTAGCACCCAGGTTACTTCAAAGCAGTCAGTGCATATTTTATGAGCAACAGAAACCCTCCTGCTATAGTGCCTAGCCCAGAGCTAGCTGGAATTGCTCCTGTTGCTGCTAGTATGGGAATCCTTACCTCAGAGTGTGGGTGGGAGTCTTCTCAGCAGTCATTTTGAGCTGCATGTGATACCTTTCTTCTGAAGACACACCATGTGTTCAAGCACAGTGATGTTCCTTATTGTAACTTGAAGTGTTGAAATAAACATCTAAGCCTTTATGTCACTTCAGTCAGTGAGAGGTTTTGTGATTTGTTTTTCTTTTGAAGTGGATGCCCAGAGGAAGACAAATATGATGATACAAAATTGATATATAATTCTATATTAAGTTGTCTTAAGTTGCACTATTGAAATTTAGAGCTGATAAATGATTGATTTCACATAGAAATGGCTTAATCACAGTATAAGTTTCATAAAAGAAAATTGAAAAAACATTTCAAAAGACCACACCATTTGTGTGTTTGTTTTTTTTTTTTTTCCTAACAATTATTTTGTTAACTTTAAAATCAAGAAAAGCAGAATATTTAGTGATAAGACTAATGGTGATAGGACTAAGAGGTAATGGTCTTAAACATGAAAGAGACTAGTTTAAGATTGTCTATAAGGAAGAAATCCTTCACTGTTATGGTTTGAGGCACTGGAAGAAGTTGCCTGCAGAAGTTGTCTATTTCCAGTCATGGAAGTGTTCAAGACCAGGCTGGATGGAGTTCTGAGCCACATGGTCTAATGAAAGGCATCCCTTCCTACGGCAGTTGGTTTGGAATTAGATGTATTTACAGGTCCCTTCAAACCCAAACCATTCCATGATTCTATGATAAATTAAAACTATACCAGTTTGCACACTGTGACAAAGTATGAATGTCAAAAATAGTCTCAATAATTAGTTTTGTAGTTTGGCTTAAACATAACTTGGGGATGCTTTCATATTAATTAAACATGCTTCTGCTCTCTTTCTCACACTCTCATGGCAATTCAAGTAAGATGTTACTAAAAACTTAATGCAGGGCAAAAAAATACATAAGTAAGTTGTGTCTGAAAAACCAGTTTACTGAGAATTAGGCTTACAGAATAAGTTTGTTTTGTGTGGCTTGGTATAGTGTTTAACTTCACTGATAATTTATGTCCTATTGGTTTGTTCATGTACATCTATTTTTGGACTCTATATGCGACCTATTCTTTTCTAGTTACTAATTCAACAGTTCAGCAGTTATATATTTTACCTGTATAATGCAAACTGGTCATGAATGCCAAATTGCTTCACCTACACTTACCACCCTAAGACTAGGGAAGGGACTGTCCCCCTGTACACTGCTACACTTTCAATCCTGTGTTCAGTCCTGGGTCCCTCGTGACAATAAAGACACTGAGGTGCTGGTGTGTGTCCAGAGAAGGGCAGTGGAGCTGGTGTAAGGTCTGGAGCACAAGTCCCATGAGGAGCAGCTGAAGGAACTGGGGCTCTTTAGCCTGGCAAAAAGGAGGCTCAGAGGGAAATTAATTGCTTTCTACATCTACTTAGCCATGTTGGGGGTGGTGTTTTCTCCCAAGTAGAAAGTGGTAGGAGGGAAGGAAATGGTCTCAAGCTGCACCAGAGGAAGCTTAGGCTGGATAATAGAAAAGATTTATTCACCAAAAGCATTTGAACAAGCTGGTCAGGGAGGTGGTAGTGTCACCAGCCCTGGAGGTACTTAAAAGATGTATAGATGTGGCACCTGGGGGCATGGCTTAGTGGTGGACATGGCAGTGCTGGCTTAATTGCTGGATTCAATCCTAAAGGTCTTTTCCAACCAAAATGATTCTATGATTCTAATAGTATTCTAACAGGTTTCTGATCCTTTCTCTCCACTGATGGGTGATCTGTAAAACAGATAAAATGGAAAAAAAATATTCTCAGCATATATAAAAGTTGATTCAGATATTAATTTTATACATGGAAAATGCTATATGTATGCACTCAGATAAGTGCCATAATACCTTACAGTTGCTATGGTAACTAGAGAGCAGCTGAGGTTTGCTTTTTCTATATTTAGGAAAAATATCCAAAATATCTCAACCAATTAAAACCCAATATTGCTAAGAAAATTTTACCTAGGAGGGACCTATCAATTATGCAATAAATGCCTTTAATTCATCATTCTGAGGCATGTCTACATGGGGACACATCTGAGCAAACCTCCAGACCTGACTGACAGCAAATGAAAGCCGTGTAGCCCATGACAAGGCACATGTATTCAGGTGCAGTTTCAGGCGAGCTTGGGTTTCTGGATTACAGTCAGCTTGGCAAATCTGTCCAAGGCACAGGCTAAGTCTGCTTATTTGAGACTTCACCTGCCCAGACAAAATGCTATAGTTTCAGCTGGACTGCTAAATTGCAACATAGTTGGTCCTCTAGGTTGTTGAGGATTGCAGATATTCCAAGTGCAGCCTTCATTCAGCACCGTTTGCTGCAGACACTGTCATAGAGCACATTGGAGAGTTACATGTCTGAAGCTGTGGGAATGACAGAAACCCCTAAAAATGGTAAAAAATCATGGACAGACAGTTTGACATCCAATTAATGCTAGCTGATGTGCAGCTTTGCAGGGAAAGGCTGCATGTTAGGTGCCTTTTACTCCTCAGAACTAAAATGAAGAAAATACTCAGAATTAGAATTCTGATTTTAAATCAGGTATAAAATGGAAATCAGTTTGTGTGAGGCTGAAAAGCAGCACCAGTTGAAAAACTCTCCTGCACTCTCTAGAAATCTGGTTGACTACTTTTCCAAAGGCTACTTTGTTGAAAATCTTTATAAGTATTTTGGGTGCTGGGGTACTGAAAGACACACCTTGACTGAGCACTGATCACACAACATCTCTTAATTGTGCATAAACACTTTCCTAAAACTATAGATCTTGTAGGAACTGCCTTTGAAATTGTATCACTGAGTGGTTTCATCAGATGCTTACTTTGTGGATTTATTTAACTTACCAGTACATAAAGACCAAGTTGAGTAAAATCAGGTTTCTCCCTTAAATTTTACTGCAGGCCTCCAGCTGAAAGCCTGCATAGGAGAAGCTGCAGCCATAGCTACATATTGTACTTGTGTCTATAACCAAGGAGTTTTGAAAAAAGATGGGTTGAGGTTAAAAAGAAACAACAGAAAGTAGGCAAAGTGACTGCTTAAATTATAATTATAGCTAATGCTGGTGCCCTTAAAATTCTCTGAAAAGTTTGCATCTAAAATATAATGACCAAATCTATCAACCTGTTAGTCCACTGTGTTGACCCAGTTGAATTTTGCAAGCAGTGCTGTGAAATCTCAATCTTTTTCCCTTTCTATATTTCAGACATATGTGTGCTTTGTAAATAACAAAACAGTAGAGTGGATGCATATGAATTTGAATTTGAAAATAATCATAGCATGTTGTTCTGTTTTTATCCTTGATAGGCTCCCTTCATCCAGAGAATTTTACAGTCTGTGTCTCCATGTTTTCAATACAGATACTGAGTGGATGATGTGAATATAGAGGGCAAGAAATTTCATTTTGGGAAAGGGGAAGGTGACTGGTTTTGCTTTATATTAATTCTGAGTACATTTTAAATTCAGTTTTATTCCAGTACAATCTGCTTTGGGGTTTTTTTCTGCAAGAACAGATAAGAAGAATATTGTATTATCTATTTATCTATTGCTTATTCCTATGTTGGTATGTGTCATCTACTGAGTGTTATCTGAGAATTCTTCATTAAAGTGCATGAAAGTGACAGTATGTTGTTCACAGTCCTTAGTATGAGTGTTCATGCTTATATTGAGTATAACTGATCAATAAAAATATTATGAATGTATTATGAACTATCAAAACCAAGAGAGGCCAGTTTGTGAATTTTTTATAAAAATTAATAGGTGCAATATTCTTTATTAAAGCGTATTTCTAAAAATAGTAAATAGAAAAATTATATATAAGTTTTAGAAAAAAATATAAAATCATTACAAGCCATTGTGTAAAAATGGCAGTGTCATCCATGACCCATTGAGTGAATGGGGAAAAAAAACCAAAACTAAATTTCTGAATCCTATCAAAGCTGACATTTCTTAACTTATTTTATGGAGGGCTAACTTAAAATTATATCTGGTTTTTTACTTCCTCCAGTCTCTACTACTATTCTCAGTTTCACAGGGTTACCTAGGAAACTGACTGGGATAGGTTTCATAGAATCAGAAAGGAATAGATTTGGAAAGTACAGCTGCTTTCCCTCCATAGCTGCTGAACTTGCCTTTCCCCACAGATATTTTTTTTTAAATGGTAGCATTTCTCCACCTGCTGGTGAAGATATTGCAGCCTTCCAAGCAGATAACTGCAGACAGGCAATGGAATAGCTGCATAATAAAATCCTGTTTGGGATCGACAGCATTTCTGTACTGATGCTCCGAAGCTGTTGCATTTGTAGTGAGTAGTTTTGGAGTAGGTTACTCTGTTTTTATTTCATTCACTCAAGGGAACTGGATACAATCCAAATATAACATTGCCCCACATATCTTTATTATAGTCAGACAATTATGTGAAGTCAGCCTGTGCTGTTCAGTAGCAAACAAATTATTCAGGACCAACTCTCAGGCCTTTACAGTGCCTTGGACACCTATGTGTAGACATCATGTAAGGACACTGGACTGTACAACATGCAGAAATATTTATAGCTAATAGCTCTCATTCTCTGATATCATTCCCTGATAGCAAGGACTACACCAAGTGATGCTTTCAGGTATAATCTGAAAAGTGCAAAGCCTACAACACTAGACCACAGCCATGAAAATTATTTGTGCATCTAGAAGCTGCAAGCAGAAGATGAGGCAATGAAAGTGCTGTTACACACACTTCCTGTGTGTCTCTGTTTGGCTTTTTTTGTTGTTGCTGTTGGTTGGTTTGGTTTTTCGGTTTTGGTTTTTGTTTTGTTTTGTTTTCCAGGGGGCTTCTTTGTTGGAGTGTTTTTAATTTTGTGACTCAATATTTTGAGACTGAACACACATTGTCTTGAAGGAGTTGGTATATATTCACTACAGCACCTGGCACTCTTCACATCATACCAGGCATTCTTTTATAATGCAGTATGTTGGGATGAGGTTTTTTGGTTCAGAAACAATATTGTATAGAAAAATTTAATTTCTTGATTGACTTAATTTACCTTAAGCCTCCTGCTATTGAAAATCTTAACTGCATATTGTGGGACTGATGCTTGTGTGACAGTCAAGGTCCTACTTGAGCTAAACCTGATTGGTTTGGTGTATTTCTGTTTGTTTCCAGCATATCATGTCTTTGGTCTGGATGGCTGCATAGCTGCCTGAGAGGAAGAGCTGGAGGAGGATGAAAAACACAGAGTACTCAGGGAAGAAGATAGAACCATCTCCTCCAGCAACTCAGGTTTAGACTGGCTTTTGAAAATGCATATGTATTTGGGCAGAAATCTGTATTTAATACAGAAAATGTACATGCAGGCATAATTGAAAATCAGTTGTTTACTACTTAGAGGGAAAAAAATAAGTTTTTTTTTAGAGGGGGCTACTTTTTATACAAGCTTATTTGCCTCATTAATTGTCTCCTTCAGGAGAAACATAGTGGACAGTAGCCCCTCCAAATATGTGCATATGAAAATGATGCAAGCATAAATCTTTCAGGTGAATGCCAATGCTCATTTTCTAGAGAGATAGGCAGCTATCTCATTCTCACATCTGGAATAAAGGATCATTATGTCTGGTAGTAATTGATCCCAGATGATCTTATTAGCTCGGACAGTCTGTGGTTTTTGCTCAGAATATAGAACTACTTCAAAAAATAGGAGAAAAAAGTAGAGGAGGTCTTCTTTTGTTATCTGTATTGGCTCTGGAATTTTAATGTTGTCTCTGTGTTCATATTTAATTAGATTTTGCAAGCCTGAGGTCAAATGAGGTGCAGAACTGGCACATGAAAAGAAACACTGAAGGTCAATTAAAATCATTAAGTCACTATCAAACTCATCTGGAAAAATGGAAAGAATTTTCTTTTCCTTTAGCAAAGACATTTGGGGAGTAACCATATGCTGAAGGGTATTCATTTTCCTGCAGTAGCAAAGGCATAGTGATCTGAGTAATGACTGTTTCATGACAAAACACATCATATGTTAGTAGAAAGATAAATGGCAAAAAATCTTTCAAGTACATTTTTTTCTCAGTTTAGGTTTTCTATTTTTACTTGTTCATTAAACTCTCTCTGGTTATATACCTCTTTCTTTAGGATATTAGTTAACCCTCTCTGACAATTTCTCTAAACCGCTTGATTTGTCTTTGTTCAAGCTTCTGGTTGCCCTAAAGCAGGTATGTTCATAGCCTTCTTAAATGTATGTGTAGATGCCAATAAGCTCACTGAAGCAGTGTCTTACTTCTTTCTGGGTGTCAGATAGTGACAATGATAGCTGTTTCTGTGGTGGTATCTCCAGTATACAGCAGATGGATATATGGTCACCTCAAAACAGATGTTTTATAGCTTCAATTTTGAAAAATTATGAGGTTTTTCTGATTTGTCTGTACAGACCAGACTTTGCTGCTTCCAAATTACTTTTTTCATTTCCTGAAAAAATTGTGTTGATTTAACAGGACTGAATTTCCTCTCCTTGCCTGTCTCTATGCCTTGGTCAGTGTATCTACAGTTTCTCTATATGCATGGCATAAATTCAAAGACAATGTTAATTCATAAACCAGATTATCTCCAGGAAAATAATTTCATGTAATCTTTTGTAGACAGAACTGATTATGGGGGGGGGGGGGGGGGGGGGCAGAGAAGGGGGTGTGAATAAAGGCCTAGAAGAAAAAGTAGTGGCATCAAATTGACCCTGGCTGGATATCATGTGCCTGTGAAAGCTGCTGGGCAGGGGAAAGAAAGGATAACAAAAAGTTTGTGGGGTGAGATAAGAGCAGGTAGGGATCACTCACTAATCACTGTCATGGGCAAGCCAGATTTTACTCGGGGAAATTAGTTTAATTTATTATCAGTCAAATCAGAGTAGGGTAATGAGAAACAATAAGTAAATCTTCAAACACCTTGCCCCCACTGCCCCCTCCTTCACAGGGATTGATTTCTTTATCTCCTCTCATCAGAGGTTCAGGGGACATGGAATTGGGGCTGCAGCCAGTTCATTACACGTTGTCTCTGCTGCTTCTTTTTCCTCAGGGAGAGGACTTGTCACACTCTTCCCCTGCTCCCCAGTGGGGTAATGACATATTTTTGACATTTTAAAATCTTAATAAAATCCAGTAGCAAATAATTTCTGCAGAAAAATCAATATTTCGGGGTTTGGTGTTTTATTAAATTATTAGTCTTGAAAATATTTTGGCTTTTTATAAATCTTTCCTTTCCATTTTCAAAGCTACATAAGAATATCTCATAGAATTTGCTCAGTTACCAGCTCACATAGTTTCTTACTCATTTAATGGATTTTTAAGAATTATTAAAAAAACAAACATGGGATTGTATTTACAATACTTCAAAATAAAACCCATGAGCAGTTGCGGTTCTTTGAAATGCTCCATTTTCAATGCTTGGTGTCCTCTAACACCTCTTCTAGTGCTGAACTGAGTGTCTTTTCCTTTTACTTGAAGACAAATATAACTCCATCTGTTGCATAATTATTTTGGTGAGCAACTTTGAATAGCAAATAAAAGCTGGTCAGACTACTTCTCATTTTACAAGACTGGTGAGGACTGGAGGATGTAACCTAAACTGCATACATCAGTCTAAGGCTTGGAGAGTTTGTAGTGGTTTTAATGTGGTGAGTAAATTGTTCTGTGTGAGTATCACGGGCTTGGAGACCCCTTTTTTTGGCCTGTTTCTCACCTGTGACATCTTCCATGTTTCAATCTGTTCTCCTCATCTAGAAAGGCAAGCACTGAGCTGTACAAATTATACCACAGCCTAAAACCTGCCCAACATAGAGATTACATATTCCAAGAAAGCTGTTTTCTGTATGTCACTATGTAGTCATTCTTTCTTGGATTTTGAGGAAAGCTTGCTTTTCTGGGAAGAAAGAAACCCAACCCAACAAACCAACCAACCAAACCCAAAAAAACCAAACCCAACCAAACCAAACCCAACCAAACCCAACCAAACCCAACCAAACCCAACCAAACCCAACCAAACCCAACCAAACCCAACCAAACCCAACCCAACCAAACCCAACCAAACCAAACTCAACGAAACCCAACCAAACCCAACCAAACCCAACGAAACCCAACCAAACCCAACCAAACCAAACCCAACCAAACCAAACCCAACCAAACCCAACCAAACCCAACCAAACCCAACCAAACCCAACCAAACCAAACCAAACCTAACCAAACCTAACCAAACCTAACCAAGCCAAACCCAAAAAAAGAAACAAGAAACCGAGACCACACAACCACCAAAAAAATCAAAAAATCAAAATCTATATGTTTTTTACAAGAACTTACAATAGCCAATGCTACACTTCTAACAAGTGTTGTAAGAGGTGGTAAGAACTATTTTGCTATTTTGGATCATAATATTGATTTCCTCTTTTTTCAGTAAAAATAACACTGTAGGCAATGTGATCAATATGACCAATTATATTGTGGTAAAAATCCAGTTCACAAACTTCTTATGACTGCTGTAATTGAAGGGTTTAATTCCAGGAAGAACTAATATCTTACCTTACAGAAAAGACACATGAATATATGCACAACTATATACAAAACTTTGTCTTTACTTAGGCTTCTCTATGTCTGGCTTTGGAAGAAAGTGCAAAAAATGTTAGTTGAATTTGCATTTTGGTTTGGGTTAGACAATATGACTCCATTTTGCACTAGGCTACAAAATCAATATGTATCCAACAAAATTTTGTTACTCAGCAGGATAGCTGAAGTAAGTTTATAGAAAGAGTCCTTGGTAGAAAGGTTTGTAGGAAAATATATTAGTTTTTTATTCTCCATTTACACAGTTTGATTTGGAGCCTTTTGAAGTTAAGCATGTTAATTGTAAACCAATATCAGGATGGAAGGGATAATTTGAAAATATTTAATAAAAAAAAAGAGTGAATATTAATTTATTGCTATTTTTATGTACAAACAAGTATCTCATTAATTTCAATCAGAGGACAGAATGAAAACTAGGTGTGTTTGACATACTCGAAAAGAACCCCAAAGAGTTCTTTCAACAGAGTCACCTGAAATGAAAGCTTTAAACGAAGTAGAATTCACTGTTGATAAGTTAAATAATTGGAAATAGGTCCCAGAACTGCATTAGGATTTTTCATAGGCTGCAATAGGATAATCACATAGATGTAGCTTGCTACTCAAGAACTTGGAAAGAAATTCTTAGAGGCAATAAATCTATTCTATTGAACTAAAACCAGAAAAAATTCTGTGTGTCCAAGTACTTTGGGACATACTTGGAAAAAAGAAAATAGTAGTTTTGATACTGTCTTTAAATATAGATGGAATCATTTTTCCCATAATGGACAGACCTATTCTTGTAATTCATCATATAGATTCCAAAAAGAGGGAATAAAGATTTCTTTTTCTTCAACATAAAACTGAAGACACCTGATTATCCTATAGATGGAACAAGAGGTTTTATGATATAAGATTTATATGTTCACATATGAAAACGGAATATTAAATGTATGTTTCTCAACAATTCCATGATCTGCTGAGATAATGACTTTGAAGAATCATATCAAGAGACATAGAAATAAGATTTGCCGAAAATTGAGGCAGAAAATTTTGGAAGGATTCAGAGAACTGTTAAATTCAGAGAAATGTTAATTTTAGCCTTTTCCAGTACTTTGAGATTTAGAAGATGCTTTGAGACTTAACCTATAGAAGAAAATATTGACCCTCATAGGCACAAATTGTCAATGCCATCTAGATCAGGTTACAGTAGGCAAGGAAGACTCACATGTTTCTGTAAGCTTATATTATAATTAGTCTGTAGGCTACATGTATTTGCTTGTTGCCATGAGCAGTTCAAATGAGAAAATCCAAAATTCCTGTAATCTGTTTTAGGATAAAAAAAAGGACATGAAATTATGCTGTTATGAAAAGTCTGATTTGTTGAAGATGAAGGTATCAGACTTTAATTGAAGCAGTTCATTTTCCTAGGAATACTTCTGCATATATTTTGAAAAAGATCTTAGTATCAGCATTTTCCTTATTAATTGGCCATATTAAATACAGAAAATACACATAATTCATATGCAATAGAAAAACACATAAGTAGGAAAAAAATCCCTACTAGTGACAGGGTATTTTTTTAAGTGGAGCTACAGTTGTTTTGTGTAGATTTTTTTTTAGCCTGATAGTTTTGTGTGCTTACACATCTATATCCACACTTGCATTGAGTAAATATGCCTTAAAGACCTGTCCAGTCATGAAGGGAAACTGTATGAATTGAGCTTCATCTTCCTACTGTTATGCAATATTATTGTGAAGAGAGAAATTGTTTCTTTATCTAACAATACTTTGACCCTCTTCTTTTTATTGTTCATTTCCTCCTTTTCACTCATAGAAGACAGGTTAAGAAGCTGACTGTCTCTCTATGGAACAGAATCATAGAATCACAGAATTAACTAGGTTGGAAGAAATGCATTTTTTTTGGTTATCTATATATGTTTTGAAATATCTGTATAGGACTCCTAATGTTAATGTTATTCTAAAATTTCTTAAATGGCAATCCTTTACTGCCTTGGCTTCCTTTGAAAAAATCCAGGAGTTAGAAATAGTGTAATGAATAGATTTATGAACAAAAATCCATGGTGAAAGCTATTATCCAGTCACTTTCTGGGTTTCAGCCTGTATTCCTGTGCAGCTGAGGAAGTATTTATGAAGATATTTCATAACCACAAAACAGAAAGCCACAAAAGCAAACAAACTTACATCCCTCCTATGTCTCCATCAGTATCTGCAATGCTAGGAAACCTGCCTAAACATTTTGGATGGTGTCCTTCATCTTAGGGTGACCAGTCTGAGATTCTAAAGACTTAATTGCCAATGGTTAAATGCTCAGAATTGCAATGTAATGTATTCAAACTGGGTTTGGAATGTATGCTCTGTAAACATCAATTTCTTTCAAAATGTGTACACAGAACTATTAGAAGCTCTTAGAGTTCTATCTTCAAACTCAGATTAGGGTGCTTCCTCACTTAGAAGGTGTTGCAAAGATATACATCAACTGACAAAGTCTTCAAATGCTAAAATGATGGGGCAGTGAAAAGCCCCTGGGAAATCAACAGTCCAGTAAGTCTTTGTTCAAAGTGGAATCAAGCAGTGCATGATAAATAAGACTTAGGAATGACACTAGAAAAGAGAATAAACTATATAAAACCTGCCAATTTAATGAGAAGTGTCACTCTTGTGAACAAGAGGAAGTGGTAGTCCTCTGGAAGATGTGTGCAAAAATGTCATTCGTGGGAGCTGTACACACACACAAAAAAACCCAAAACAACAAAAAACCACCGGTGTTTTTAATACAGTATTTTATATGTTAACGAGGCAATTTTGAGGCAAGCAGCCTGGACCATGGGGTGTCTGCCAGCCCTAGCTGACAACACCTTGTATGGAAGAAAATAGCATCCATGCGTGCCAGATGTTATGAAACTTGCTGTTAAACATTCACTACAAGCTGAACCCTCATTTTTTATTTAACTGGGCCTTTTTGCCTCTCTATCTCCTTCCCATATGACTTTCTTCATCATTATTCCATTGTTCTCATTTTGCAAAGACTGTTTTCCTCTTAGGCTGGTCATTATAGTCCCTATATGCAGAAAATCCTGTTTCCACTTAATGATGCTCCTTTTTCTCTGTCTGCCTTTCCTCCAACCTTCAGCTGTCTCCTAGTCTGACTCTGTTATATTTACTTGCTTCTGCCTGGTGTTTCCAATTTCTCCTATCAGTTCTTGACGTCTTCTTCCCCCCTATCTTTTGCTTTCTGCTTTGTTCTTATAAATTCCCAAGTCTCTTTACACCAGTTCCCAATATTGTTCAAGAATCTATTTATTTTCCAAAAAAAGATACCGAGTTCTGTTATCTTCCCAATTCTCCTCAACATACCCATTGCCTCTACTATGCAATGCCCACTATCCTGGGATCGGGGTAATCTCTTTATCCACCCTGCAAACAACTCAGGATGTCTCTCCAGAGCCAAGATCTCGACCACCAGAGCTACAATCAATGGAAAAAATTCTGCAAGCATATAAACATGTAACTTAGCAGTAAACATATTCCTTTAAATAAAGCTGGGGAGAGGGAAGAGCTCATAGGAGTTAATCTTTCAAAATATTACGATTTCATTATGCTTGCACCAGCTTCTGTTCATCACGAGACTCCACCTGTTATGTGTCTGTCTTTCAGGTTCACCTTGCAAACCCTGCTGAACAGCGTGGGATCATCTGAGCTTTCCAGTGAGACACTAAGGTTTTAATGGTATTTTAATAAAGCAGAAAATAAAGGCATTCTCCCTCGTGTACATTCCCACAGGTCTGAAATATCTGACTTGTATTAAAAAAGGAAACTTGCAGTGAGAGAAATGAACTTGTAGAGTTGCAAGTAATGTAACAAATGAAAGAAAATATTCCAGTAAACCAAGGTGCTCTGAAAAAAGAAGGATTTTAATAATTTTTTCCCTTTATTGCTCATTATGTTGAGGAACCCTGATATGTATAGTAATATATTTATTCCTTATTTAGAAGCTCAGGTGTCTTTGAAGTTCTAGTTGCACTGTAATATTGAATTACCTGATCAATTTCTGTGATGAAAAGACTTGCTTGGTAGACAAGGGAAAAGCAGGGAATATTGTCTACCTGAACTTCACTTGACATGGTCTCCCCATAAGTTTTGTATAACTCTTGTTTCCAGAACATTTTCAGTCCAGAGGAAATACCTCTGAGAAGACTTTAATGAATATTAATTTAAGATAGGGACGTAAGGAAAATTCTCCATTTGATCATAAATATATGCTATTGAAGGTTCTCATATAACTACTATTTGTTTACAAATAAGTTATTATATTGATTTAAATAAGTTCAAATTATGTTATACATAAGGCTATTTCTAGGAGTAAAGCAGCAGATGATGCTATGATTTTATAGTTATTCCTTCTTAGGGAGAAAAAATTTTGTTGAGAAGCTGAAAAACTTTCTCTGATTAATGATTTAATGGCACAGAAAACATGCTGATAAACTTGAAATTTACTTAAACTAAGGCAAGTTCCATGAAGCAACTGAATAAGCTAATGCCATAAGAAGGTTACCCCCATAGAAGTTTGGTGGTTTGGGGTTTTTTTCCTGGTTGTTTCCTTGGTTTTTGTTTTTGGTTGGTTTTCATTGGGCGAATATTTTTGTTTTGTTTTGGGGTTTTTTTGCTTGATAGTGCCAAGAAATTGTTTGCACAGTTGTATCTTACATGTTTGGCAAAATTCCAATCATGAGACTTTTCTAGGAGGGTTATGTTGTATCTGTCAGCAACTGCCTTTTGTGTTATTTTGTAATCTCAGAGTTTGAGAACAGTCTATGTTTAGGACAGTTTATTTGACCATAGTGTGGTGACTGTCATCTGGAAATTCAAGCAAAAGTTCATATGCAAACAATCCAGATAAAATAGCATGAACTGAGGTGTATATTTGAAATGTACATTTCCTTAAGACGCCTTTACCAGAATTTTTAGAGGCTACTTCAGAAACTAGATACTTAATTCTTTTCACTTTGGATTAGTAGTCTTAAAATCCAGTGTGGTGGGTTTTATTGGTGAGCTGATGTTGTGCTTTTCATTCACCCTAAGATTTATACCAACATTTGTACATATGCAAAATAACCAAAAGTAACTCACCAAATTTGCAGTTTTTATTTGAATTAGTCTTGTACTATCATACTTTTGGTGATATTTATACTTTAAATGCTAAATACTTTAGTATTTTTACATATATACTTTAATATAAAGTAAAAATACTTTAGTATTTTTAAATACTAAAATAGAGGATCTGTAGGCTGCATCTATGGCTGTAAGTTAAATAGTGACCAGAAGCATCCTATATCACCAAACTGATATAATAATAGCTTGTGTGCATCTGGCCTGTCCCTCAGGTCATTCGTGGGCACAGTCTGCAAGCTGGAGTCAGGAACCATCATTTCCAGGAACCACTCCCAACTAGAAGCCAGTATGTGAACCTGTTTCAAAGGATAAGTTAGTTTCATATTAGGTATCCAGGCTGTTCAGTGGCAGCTGGCATCTGCACTGGAGAATGAACTCAGGCATATTTAGTCTCCTAACTAGAGCACAGTCAACGTGGCACACCTTGCTAAAAGTGAATTACTATTTGATACATAATTTCTTATGTCTGAATTTGATGTGTATATTATTTAATAACGCGATTTTTGTGGATTCTCAGCTCCATGTATATTCTAAATTTCTCAAGTAATCAAGTTTAATAATTTTTCAAATTCAACATTCTTCAGGAGCTCTTTCTATATTTCCACTTGGGTCACATCACACCACTGGCAATACACAGTGTCTGAAACTACCCATTTCCTAGGATGAAGAAAACAGAGTGAATCTAGACACACCTTATTTCCTGTTTGTCTGGACAAAGTGTAAAAGATCAGATTACAAATGATAAATTCAACATTTTCACATTTATCACACTGAAATTTCTTTTATCTGGAAAGAAATTCAATATTTTTTTTAAACTGCTGCCTTTTTCAGTAGTATTATACAGTCAGCATTCCTGAAAGATGGCTAAAGCAGAAGTCTTAGCTGACAGGTTTACACTGCAGAGGGCACATATAGTTTAAGGAGCGGTATTTAAGTGCTTTTGCTCATATGTAGTGGTCATAGACACCAAGCACTGAATATATCTTCCAGCAGTGGTTTGTTACTTGTGGCCACAGCACTTGGCTGCTACAGCAGTTGCACGTTCACTGCTGCTACCTGAGATAATGGGCAGCCCCAGCTGGAAGGAACCTACTCCCACAGTGATGACTGATTGATTGTTCCTCCAGCCAGAGTGTTCCCACTCATATTGCATTGATTACTAATCCTGAGATCTGAAGGCTTCAGGTTTTAATCTTTTGTTTGATGTAAAAGGTCGTCTTCCTTCAAACAACAGGGACCCCTCAAAAGTTTTGTGAGCCTGAATATTTAGAAAATTACAGTGGCGCTGGGAAATTTGATTCGGAATGGCATGTTTTCTGTTAAAGCTGAGATTGAATTCCTCAAATCTATTTTCTATTTGTATTGTGAACCTACTGTGTAGTATATAGTAGTTAAAGCATTCTTGAATTATTCACTTTATTTGAACTGTTCATTTTTGTGCTATAATAATCATAACACTCTATTGCTCTTTAAAAAGACATAAGTAAAAGTAAATTTATTTTTTTTTCTACGTGGGGAAAAAATATAGAGGGAGGCCTATATGTTCAAACATGTAAAGTTACATCTCTAAATAGTTTTTTAACCAAGTTAATACTTATTATATTTGAGTTTTGAAACCATTTATTTAGTCCTTAAATGTGAAGGTGTATCTGTTATAAATCCTTTATATTGAACTATCATCAAATATGATACTACTAGGGCTTGTAAAGTTTTCCTACACAGTGCTGTGGGTAATGTTTTAGACTTTTTAACCTAACCATATAGTTTCTGTCATTTTACAATAGCACAAAACCCGTAGGCTATTTTACCTTTTGGGGCTTTATCATCAAAACTGTCACACTGCATTCCTGATAAAAGCACAGAGCTCTAAGTAATTTGTTTGCTTACAAAGTTGTCTTGAGGAGGGTCACAAGAGCTTAACACAATTGAGAATATGAGGTGTTGGCAGATAGCAAAACAGAGAAAGGGATTGAGAAAGGGACTGTTGTCACTGGTTCCCAAAATGTCTCCCAGAAACAAGTAGACGTAAACAGATAAATGCAAATATATAGTTTAAAGACCCCAGAGGATGACTATAAAAACAAATTTAGAATTCTGGTTGGCCATATAATAAATTATTAATCTGTCACTCCATTTTTCCACAGTAGAAATGACAGCTCTTATGCCGTAACATTTCTCCTTACCAGAATATATTTTTTATTGTCTTGTACAGAAAGTTCTGCATTTTTTTGAACCTCACAAAAGCTGATGAGATTCTTTCATACAGAATTCATATTCTGCTTTCAACTAACCTGTGCCTTAAAACATTCATTTGCTGTGTTTATATAAGAAGATGGGACAAAAAACTTGTTCTAATTCAGATATCTTAAGATTCAATAATTTCACATTTGCCCCATGTTAATAACCAGAGATAAGTGACTTCAGGGAGCGAAAGAAGAAAATAAATAAAGAAAAATTCCAAGAAACATAAATGTGATGACTCTATACTCATGGAATGCCAACTTTGAAGGAACTAGAATTTCAGAAAAATCTGCGCCTGTGAGCTTTGGTAAACAAGCACATTGATTTTCTATCCTCAAGAGTCTCCTTTTGATACTGATGGCTTTAATAAGTGTGTTAAAAGGCTAAATAATGTGAATAAAGTGATCAAAACAAAATTATACAGGTAATTTTTATTATTGTCTTTGTTTAACACTGGCAACTAAGTCCCATGGAGCTGCTTCTCACTCTTCTGGGTGGGATGGAGGAGAGATCTGAAGAAGTAAGTGTGAGAAAAGTCATAGTTTGAGATAAAAGAAAGATAGAGAAAGTAAAACTGCACATGAAAGCAACAGGTCTAATTTTAATTATTTTGTAATAGGAAAATGATGTTGCATAATCTTGTCCAGTGAGACATAGAGAGGAAAGTGAGAAATCTGGGACAACTTAGACAAGATCCAAATTTTGAATAAGTTCATCTTAAGATATGCCTCTGAAATGCATGGTTAACCTTACTCCAGAAACTCAGATTGAATCTACCTAGGAAACACTCTGTGAGCTTCCCATGTGATGCATATTTCATGCTATTAAGCTGTGCAAGCTTTAGAATTTTACTAGATTCTTGGAAAAAAACCAAACCAAAACAAAAGCAGTATGTTTAAATTATGCTTTTTGCAGGGATACCGATACAATCAAATGAAGAAATAAGTAAACTGTAAATGTAAGAATAACATCATAACTTGTTTTTTTCTATTTTTAAAATTTAGAATCTTTTTAGCTGGCTTATACACTTTGAGAGACACATTTGCATAACTTTTTCTTTTTTTAATGTGAATACCATACCATGTTTTTTGGATTTGGTTCAGCTCTATATTATTTTTTTTTCTTTTGCATGCCTGTTAACACAATGTAAATTTCTTGGCACCACTTGTTCTAAAATATTACAAACAGTCCCCATTGTTGACATCCAGGCCCTTCTTTCTGGTAATACGCAATATAAATATGAACACTCTTTCACAGAAAAGACTATTTAGTATTTTAAAGGAGGTGTCTACCAGCTCTCCCTTAGCCTTTGACAGTAGGTACATCTCCCTTCTTTTCAGACCATGGCATCTCTCTGTGATTTTGTTCATGGATTCCTTACTCAGGTTTTTAAAGTATTGCTTATGATATCTCCTGTATTTTTGTTGAATTATTATTTCTCAGGAATGAAGAGAAATCATTCTATCTAGCTTGCTAGCTAGCTAGTTCTGTTCACGGTTTACTTACTTTTGTTTCAATACAAAGACCAAACCTTAACTGCAAATTTTCACATTCTTTAACCAAACCTTTGTTTTTCATTAAATAAATTGTTCTCTCAAATTACCTTCTTTTAAAACAGGTCTCCACCTGTTCTGAGTAAAAGAGCTGGAGACACAACATTCACTCTCCTTTTCACATAGTTGAATTTCATATAGCCATTTCAAAGCAGTATATGTTAAAACTCCTGAGCTGGCTATTGGCACACAGGAAGTGTGTGCTGAAAACCACACATTCCTTCTGTAGAAGCAATGGAGAATCTGGAGAAACTAAAAATCTTTCTTCAGAAAAGTTTTCATTCTTTTTTGTGGAAATTGGTGAGGGTGCATCTACATGTCTACATAAGGGTGACCCAAACTTCACTCCCCTGGAAGCTGGTGAAGTCACTTTGGTGTGGTGCTTTGCCTTCCCTAACAAGACCATACTCACCTGTGGTTTGGTTGCTTCCATTTATTTATTTGGTTTGATTTGGTTTGTTATATAGTGTGTTATACTATACCATACTCCACTCAAGGAAGTGCCATTATGGCATTCATTCCATGCTGGCTCATAATCTGAATGAAATTTTAAAAATACTTATTGTCATTGATCAGCTAGGTGGTGTACCTTGTCACATAAGGATATCAGGTTTGATAAGCAGTAAATTCTATTACTGTCCATTTATGGGAAGAACATAGATAATACTTACAATTATTTTAATGGGTTATTTTTTATTTGAATTATGGAGGAGGTCAGTTTTAAAACCATTCCATTTTGACAAGCTGTTAAACTCAAGAACCATAAAAGTTTAGAAATTCAATCTATCAGTGTCTATAGGAAGTCTCAGAATACCTGAGTAATGTGTAGGAAATACCTAGGAAAGAGAGGCATTGATGTTCTTATGCTTAAATTATTACTGCTTTTAAAAGATAAACTAGTAATGTTGGCATTGATTCTAGCCAAAAGTCCTGATGAACTGGGTGAGTAAAATCTCCTGTTGATTGTCATACGTCAAGGGACTACCAGGCTTTTGGAAACCTCATTTTCAGGAACTCTGCAAGTTCTGCCTCCAAATAAGAGTAATAAGTAAGTAAGGCAGTAATTTGAGCCATCTCCCAGTTTACAAAGATAAATTAGGACAGATTTAACATTAGATTAGTCCATCTTTATCTAGGAAGGATAACCAAAGCAAACGCACTGACATGTATCTCTGTGTAGAAGCTCTGCAGTTGTATATCATTCTGAAATTAACAGCCTGAGTATGGCATATTCTCACCAGGAAGTAATAGGAGATCATAATATTTCAATATATGAGTTATTCAACCATAAGAAGATAAGAAAATGTTGAGGAAAGAATTTAGGAAGTCTGACTGAAACACTCCTTTTGCTATGTTGAGCTTGTCAAGACTCTGGTAATTTTTTTTCTCTTGCAAGAAATACTTATGTTGTGAGGCCCTAACAGAAATCCTCCTAGGCAAGTACAACCAAAGAATGACAAAAAATAATGATGTAAGTTTATCTTTGTCTGAGCATGTATTCACATGTTTTACAAAAATGAAACAAAATCTATCAAGAGAGCAAATGGAAGAAAGGGAAGGCGGTTTAAATTAGTAGGAAGAAAGTGACTAAATTTAACAGACACAATATTCTACAAAGTCATTAAAGTTACAAAAAATAGAACTATTTTATCTAGGATTTAGTCATACAGCTAGAAAATGCTGGGACTAACAATACAAATAGCTAAGAAAAAACAATGCCATTTTCACCAAAAGTCTGTGCAACATACTGTGTAAAGCCAACTAAATCCAAAGTAAAAAAAAAATCAGGCTTACCTTTATAAAACTTTTTGTTGGTCTCTAAAATGTTGTGGACTTCTAGCCACATTTTGAGAGTTTGTTCTCATATATGGGAGAGAGCCAAACGCAGTTGAATGTGTGAATTTGCTGTTCTACCATGTGTGATGAAAAAAACCCCAAACCACAAAAGAGACCCTCAATCAGCAAATGTTTTATGAGTTCACCAGTTAAAGGCTCAAATATAAAACTAAATTAAATTATCTGAACATGGCTTTGAAGGCACACAGTACTGCCTGTTGCTATGAGAAAAGTAATTAGAAATCCAAGAATGCCTTGGTGAGACTTGGTGAGAATAGGATATGGCTTGCCTGTGATCTGTTTCCAGGTAAGGTCTGCACTGTCATAAAACAGATGACCTCTTTACAAAAAGCACTTTACAAAAAACCTAACTGAGGATGACATGAGAAAAGAAATGTTTTAAAGAGTGAAACATGAATAAAATCTTGAATAAGTGTCCTTTTTATTAATAGCTCTTATTTCCTGTACATCTGTTATTATTTGATCCCCAGATGTGCAGGCTCTAGGTGCTACCTTCTACTCTCTCTTGGTCTGTATGGGCAAAGAGCAATCAAGCATCCATATCTGCACAACAGATTAAAAAAAAAAAAAAAGAGAAAGAAAAAAAGAGATAAAAAAGAATTACGTTTTCTTTGAATTTCCCAAAGATGTTGGATAGATAAATTGTTAAATTGTCTTTGGATATGGGTTTATGGATTATACCTCTGTAAAACTGAGTAAATATTTTTATTACTTTTTCACACTAGATTTCAAGCTGTAATAAAGAGCTACGTAAGATTTGTACTAGACTTTTCAAGGGATGCAAAATATATAAATCAATAGCAAATAATTTCTTCTGTAATTTTAAACAGTGAAACTTGTGAAAGGGACATAGTCCCTTTTAACAAGCTAATTCTATATACAGGTGGGGTAGAGTGTAAGAGATACTTTTGCTCATTTTCTTTAGTTGCTACAGTACTACAATTCACAACTAGACAAAATACACAACCTGCCTAACCAGTACTACTCAAACCCACTGGTTTCTCTTTCCTATGATAATTTCCTCTTGAAATTTAGGGATGCAAATTAGGTTTTTTTCTCTAATGGAACATAGAATCTTGTTAGTGAGGGCATTTGTGTCTCTTATCCATATTGATCATTATATCTTTAGCTTAAGAGCAGTTAGATAATGCACATTAATTTTAGAAGATTTATGTTCTGAAGAAAGTTTTCCATGGTGAATGTAAGTGGAAAATTTATTTTATGGGCTATGTTGACATACTTGTACATATGAGATAATGATTTTTCCTTATTTTTTTCAGAATTCAATGTGATTGCCACAGTTGAAGACTACTCCCTGAAAGGGACCAAAATCACAGCAGGCTTTGCTAATAAGGCTGTAACTTCACGAGATTTGCACTGTAACTTTGAGGAAATTTCTACATGTTGGTCAATCCACAAGCAATTGTAAGTGGTTTTGTTAGTTGAATGTTGATCATTTGATCAGAAATTAGCTTGCAATACCTATTCAGTATTCAGTCTTGCACCAAAGACTTTTATGCTATAATAAAACAATGTAATTCTGGAAATCATTCTATACGGGTGAACTTTATTCAGTTCCATATAGAGAAGTATCTTGGTGACTGAGACATATTTATTTGCCAAAATCCACTGAATTTCTGAAACATCTCAGTAAAGAAAGGAGACATTATAGTGTGCTTTAAAAATTTAATAAAGGGAAAGGTGCATGGACCAGTGAAGATTTTTTTTTTGCATAATATGAGCCATGGTCCTGAGACAAGACAAATCTTAGAATGAAGGCTGGTATTCAGAGATAATGGACATACAACTGACATTTTTTTGCTAAACAGAACCAAACACATAATGTGGAGTCTAGAAGACAAAGAAAATAAAGATGGCAAAGCATCGGATTTGGAAAAGATGCAAGAAAATAAGTATAAAATCTTACATTCACAAAAACATTTACTGAAAAGTAAAAAGAAAACTGAGAAGATCTTTACGAATCCAACCATTAATCCAGCACTGCTAAGACTATCACTGAACAATTTCTGTAAGTGCCACAACCACATGAATTTTAAATACCTCCAGGGATGGTGGCTCCACCACTTCCCTGGGTAGCCTCTTCCAGTGCTTGACAATCCTTCCAGTGAAATTTTTTTCCTAATATCAAATATAAACTTCCCCTGGTGCAACATGAGCCTGTTTCCTTTGTCTTATTGTTAGACATCAGGAAGGAAGGACCAGCACACACCTGGCGACAGCATCCTTTCAGATAGCTCTACAGACCAATAAGGTCTCCCATCAGACTTCTTTTCTTCAGGCTAAACAATCCCAACTCCCCCATCTGCTCCTCATAAGGCTTGTGCTCAAAACTCCAGGTTCTTTTCCACTGTGCCACTTTCCAGACACTTTTTCATGAGTGGGTAAGCACTGCCTGGGGTTGTTGTGACCCAAGTGCAGGACCCAGCACTTTGCCTTGTTGTATGTCATATAATTGGCCTTGGCCCACCTATCCAGCCTTCCAGAGGCTTCCTACACTCCAGCAGATCAACTCTCCAGCCCTGCTCAGTGCCAACTACAAACTGACTGAAGGTGCATTTCATCTACTTGTCCAAATCATTGATAAAGATACTTAACAGGGCTAGCCCTGTGGTGTTTCGGCTTTGTGACCTTGAACACGGGCCACCTGGGAGTTGTGTGTCAAAATAACAGGATGGACGTGACTGAGTGACCCAAAAAGCAAAACTGCTTTAATGGTAAAATAATAAATGGCAAAGGCAAACACACAGCATAGGGTCAACCATTAAAGGTGAAAAAAGGGTGGGTACAGCAGCGTATATACAGAAGATCTGAGGGTGGATTTGAAGGCGGGGCTCCAATCACAGACTGAGATTAGGAATATTAAAAATAATGTGGCAAATGACAACCAGCCTGGGGAGAGAACTAAGAACAGTCTGGAAGCATAACCTTATATGAACAGGCTTCCTATCATCTCACAGTTTTAAGCTGATGCCCAAGCAGTTGTACCTCCACATCCAGGCAGTTTTTTACCCAGCCAGAAATACAGAATTCTGTGGAAAAAATGTCAAAGTCTTTACCTGATGTCCAAGGTGACCCCACTCCTTACTTGTCAGAGAGTCTGAAAATGTCATTTGATGACCATTGATGAAAAAGTCAAAAGCTGGTCAGCAAACAGAACACATTGAAATGTTTACGTATTAAAAAATAGTCATTGCTAGCAGTGTCATCCAGTGGCTATGTGAATAAACTGCAAGGGCTAAGAGACATGCAGGAGAGGATTGTTCTAGTTGGAAAGATTCTCCTGATGCTATCAAAGTATACTTGAGGAGTGGGAATCTCAGCTAAGACCAAACTCTTGGCTCTCTGAGCTGGTAGTAACAGAGGTGCTCACTCTGTTTTACTTGAAGCTGAGAGAGAACAGGCTTTGGAATACATGGTTTTTAATTTTGCTTTCATAAATTAATGATGAATAGCTTTAGTATATCAAAATATTTGGACACCTAACATAAAGTGGGTAGTTTAGCTGTCTTCTCACAAATGAAACACACAAAACAGCTCTGTTTAGTAATATATTGATGTGCCTCTTCTGCTTTATAATATTTGTATATCTATTTTATCCAGAATGTCTGGAGAAATATTAGGTCCACTTTTCTGTCAGTCAGATAAAACCAGACAGCACTTTGAAAAGTCTGTCCAGTAAGTCAAAAACCATCTAATATGTTTCAGGAAAGACACAGCAACAGAGAAGGGAAGGATGAACTAGTCAGCAACAAGAAGGTAGCTATTTTAGGGAACAGAACTACAGGGTCAGCTTCACATTTTGAATCAATGAGTAACAACCATTAGCTTCACATTTGTTCTGAGGAATCAATGTTGAACTGATTGAAGGTGCATATGGCTGAATTCTAGGATGATTTTTAGCCTTTTTTTTAGCAAGATATTAAGGCTTTTGAAAAGAAAACTTTGTTTAAACAGAAGCCTAAAAGGAAAAAATATTATTCTCCCCCAAATATTTTTTTTGGGAACAGTCAGTAACTTAAAGATACAACATGGTGCAAAAAAAGGTCATTCAACTAAGGTAATTATTTAGCTCTTTTCTAAATTGGGATGGCAATCTGTAATGCACATGGCATTCAAGGCCCTATCACCTTAAAACTATTTTTTCTTAATTAAAATGGTCATCTCTGAGTAACTGGAGGATATCTAATCCAAATAAGAGAGTATTTGTGTGTATGTGTGTGAAATTATCTGTATTTATATATCTATATATCTATATTTATACTGTGGTGTAAAACAACAAAGCTACAATGAAGTAATTTATTTTAAAAATTCTTTTCATATTATTTTTAATTAAAAAAGATATAATTTCTCTATAGATTTAATTTGCTGTTTTTGAAGCTTTTCATAGAAACTTTTAAATATTTCTCATAGTGGAGATGTCTACGAATATGTGCAGCCTTGGGATGTATAAATAAATTTGGTTTCTTTCCAAGGAAATTAAACTATAAGATGCAGTCTTCAAATGCTGTTCAAATTCTGGTGGGAATAGAAGTGTCCAGCCCAAAAGTTGGTCCTGGAGGCAGTGTTGAACAATTTTGCTTATTGTCCAGCAGATTATTTCTTCTAGTTATGGCATTTGTTATTTTTTCTTCAAAAATATATGTGAAGTCTAATTTCCCAGATAGGATATGATAATTATTCACACATAAAATATCTTTTCCTGAAGAAATTATCCATAGCTGTATTTTTGTGTAAAGTTATTCCATCATTTCTTTCTTTTGGTTATAGATTCCAAAATATTTACAGCAACTTAAATCTGGAGGCTGGCTGAGTGAATTCCTGGTAATATATTTCTGGAATATGTTATTTGCTGAAAAATACTTTTTCTGCAAAACTGCTGGGGTGGGTGGGTGGGGAACAAAACCATAAACTTACCAAGAAACCCAAAACTGTTAAATTTGCTTTAAATTAACCAAACTGATACAAGAATAACTTTTATTGCTGTATCCTTTAGCTAGCTACTTAAATCTTCTAATTCCCCAAAGCTGTACTAGCTTTCTGAGCCTTTGGGCCATTCCCAGCCAGCAGAAGTGAGAAAACAGTCCTTTCTTTGCCAAATCTGGTAGAGTGCTAGCTCTTGGGCACCACAGAATTATAAATCCTTTCTAGCCATATCATCTAATTGTGATGTAGCTAACAATTCTGATGTCATAGATTAAGTGTAGACCACCACCAATTCTCTTATTTTTCATCTGAATCCTAAACCACGCTTTTTCCAGAATTGCTTGAAAGTGTTTGAAAACTTTTGTAAATTCTTGAAGTTTTCTCTTAAAAAAAAAAAAAGATCTTGCATGATGACTATTGTCATAAACCAAATATATGAAAAATTTTTACTTAAGGAAATTGAAATATGTTCTTTTTAATACATGACCATTGATAGTAGGATCAAAAGTATAATGAGGGCAAAGTATGCACAACATGATTGCTGAAGTCCTCATTAGCTGCAAAACAAGTTTTGTCAATAAAAGCTGTGCACCTGATGATTCATCTGTCTGCATCTCAATTAATTAGTGTATCACACAATTTCTGAGAGAAAACTCCATTCATTCTTTCTCCATATGCTTGAAATAACTATTCACCATGCAGAGTACTACCATTTTGGCAAAGAAACCAAACTTTTCTTACAGCTCAAAAAGCTACATCAGCTTTAGGCATTTGAAGCCAGACCAGAAATCTAACTCTCATTAATGTTTACTTATTAATTTCCTCCTCAAAGCACATGTACCTTTAGGGAGGTAGTTTAGGATACAGATTTAAGAATTGACTTTGTATACTTATTTCAAACAAGGTATTTTAAATTCCACCTTTCTTTGCATAAAACTGTATCACCTAGTGGTCAAAGCATGTGAAGAAGAAACTAGCTACTCTACCTAGTTAGAAGTAGTAACTGCTAGAATAAGTCATGGATCTGGAAAACTGGTATTAGAATCCTCTAATTAAATGCTTGATTGTATCGAACCTTTGGAAATCTTTCCTAGATTTTTAAAATTGTTGATGCTCAGTATATTTTAATACTATGGAAGCTGAAGTAGTTGATTATTACAGATAATCCATCATAGTTATTTTTACCACAAGAAACAATCAGTCAGGCCCAAATTACAGTAATGAATTTCCTGTAAGTAAAGATCATTAGCCCACTAAAACATAAGTGCTATTTTTAGCTGCACGAATTTTCTGAATTTCCCGAAGTTACTATTCAATACGAACTTTCTTAATTTTCCTAAAAATATATCATGCTTTCATGCTGAAAACTGAGCTGAGATTTAGACCCTATTTGCTTTAACTTTACTTGTACACGAGAAGTTATTTCAGAGAAATAGGATAGGAACTGAAAATCCTCGATGTCTCAAAGGAAACAACCTTGTATAGGAAAACGAGTCAGCATATAGCTTTTCAAAACAAGACTACCACCTTGTGGTCTGTGCGTACAATGACTGGCTGAAGGTACAGATTTTGCATAAAAATAGAGATAGCATTCTCTTCTACTTCTGTTTGTTTCTAACAGTGTAAGTCTTTGTGCAGACATAACTTATACATCTTTCAATAGAAGTTGTATTGAATCAAAGGCTTATTTGATTTACTGTTTTACTGGCTGCCATAACAGATGGAGAATAATATTTAAAAGCACAACACTAATGCTTTGTATAAATCAGTGCTGTTGAAGATGTGTCCTGTTATAGGAGACTAACAAATCAATAAAACTGTACTAGTCTCTCTGTTTGACACACATAGGATAACTGGATGCTGCTTCTTTTTCTGGCAACAATACTCTTTGATGCAAATAAGAAGCAGGGCAAATAGTCAGCTGATTGTCCTCATAAATGCTGAAATTTGTTTGGAATGGACTGCTATGGCTATCTCAGGTGTTTGACTTAATTTTTTTACTACTTTGTGGTACTGGATTTATGTGCATTTAATGTGGTATTGGAATGTAACCTTCATTTAAAATGTAACTTCTGTCTACAGTATTTCATCTCTACTATGTTTGAGAAACCTGCCTTCTTAGTACAAATAAGATCAAAATCTCATGTGATTTATGAGAAATGGGGCAAAACTCTCTTGATCATAGAAATAAAAATGCTTAGACTTATACTTTTCAGGGTAGCAGAAGAAACTAATGCTTTACTAGATGTCATTCACTACAATCTTACAAATTATGTCTTTACAGTTGACATGTTTTACTATGTCATGTCTTTTCAAATTTATACTAGCAGGGCTTACTTCTAGTTAATAGCTCAGAAGAGATGAAAAATTTTTAATCCTACCAACATGAGCTAGTGCCCTGCTCTAACAGCACCTAGTGACCTCTGAGTTGAATCTCCTTTCAAGAGAGGAAAGATTTCAGGCTTCTTTGATCACTCCCACTGCATCCATATGCATGCACCTGGGCAGTCCAAGAGCAGATCTTCCCAGCAACAGTGAGGAAAAATAAACCTTTGGTCCTTGGGCTTTTCCCTGTCTTTTGTCATGAGGTCACCAGAAGGCCCAGCTGTTCCTTTGTGTTCTATTGGTTGCAGATGTCACCAGAGCATCTTTTCTGGCTTCTTGTGACTTTAGTGTAAAGCTGTGAGGACAGCCTGGCTATGTCCTCTTGAGGATGTTGAAGGGTGGCTGAACAGAGCAGGATGAAGCCTCATCGACCTTTCTTCTCCAGAGTGACTCAAGTCAGTTGTGTAGCCTTTCCTCACGTAACCTGTGCTCTGTCTGCCTGCCCACCGGGGCCTCTTGGGCATTTGCTGAAGCTTGCTAATATCTTTGGTTGTGTGGTGAGTACTAAACTGGGCTTGATCCTCCTGCCATGGTCTGGCAAGCGTTAGAATTGTCTTTGCCCATACTGATGGCTTGAGTCTGATGAGCAGTATGGTGAGAGTGGTGAGTACAGGAACCAGTGTGGGACACCTGACTGGAATCAAGGTGATACAAGTACCTTCCAATACCAACTGGAGATGGTGTCAAAAGTTTTATTAAAATGCATACAATGAATTTCTACTGCTTTCATCCCACTGAATGATTCATTTCATAGTAGAAAGTTATCAAGCTGACCAGACAAGATATAGTAACAGTTTTTTAAACTTTTACTTTACAGTACACAAAACAAACCAAGTTGATGTAAAGTGCTTATACTTGATCCAGATTCTTGTAGGAACATGAACTATTCAATTTTTAGTTGCTGTTTACCCTTTTCATCTTGTTTTCCTTATATTGAGCCAAAGTAATATGGGAGAATGTCCTGAATTGTTTTAACCACCAGTTTGCTGTCTGTCTTATTTATGAAGGGAACTGTAATCTTTAGTATGACTGCATATCTTTTTTTGCCCAAAGACTTTATTGCTGCTTAGTCTTTGATAAGACCGATTCAAAAACCATCTTTGGACAGCCTACTATATATTTCAGTTTTTCACTATGACTTAAAAAGAGTAAGTAATATAGATTACCAGCAAAAAAACCAAGCAAACCAACCCTATTTTTTTCTGAGGCTTGAAAAATGCTTTATATATAATACAAAGACAGGTAATACATGCTTATCAGTGTCACTGGAATATAAATTATTATTGTCAATGAAATACATAATACCAATGTTAATCAGCATTAGTTCTCCAAGACAATTGATATTTGTGGGAATGAATTGTCACATTAAAAATTAACAGACTAGTTATAATTGCTGTAAAATGGACATTACTTGCTCATAATACAGCATAATCTGAGATTTCATATGGTTACCTCACTACAAGTAGAGAAAATTTTCTCTAAGTAAAATATGTTTTTGATTTATACGTCTATAAATCAAATAAATCATTAACTACATGGTTTTGTAGTTTCATTCTATCTAAAAAGTATTCTTGTTCGTCATGAGTTTGTATTTTTATCATTTGCAAGAAAAATCATGATTGTAATTTTTTAAAAAAATGGTTAAGCTAAAAATAAATCAAAAAACCCACAACAAAACTAACTAGAATAATCCAAAAAAACCAAAAGCATTCATTTTCTCCACACACCTTTCATTACATGCTTTCCTGAGTGTTTTCTCTGTAGCTTTTTTAAGTAGCTAATTTTCTCCACCAAAATGTAGAGCTGCCCTAGTCCCATATGATTTCATGTTAAATTCAGTAGTATCTATTTAATTCAGTTTCCTCTACAGAGACATAGGAAACATCTTGGGTTATCAGAAATGCATGACTGTGTGTGCTTTTTATAGGAAGATGCAATTTCCAAACATTTAGCTTTGTAAAGTGGATTTCAGCTTCTCTGGAGTACCTCTCATTTACCCCAGAGACCTTGTGTCTTGAAGGAATAGTACTAAGCAACACATAAAAAATAACATTTTTTTTTTAAATCTGTGTCAAACAGATTCTATTAAAATAAATCAGGTACATGTTCACATCACTCTTCTGGGAGCATAAACACCAATTGGATTAAAATAATAGTTTGAAAGTAATTTCATACATCTATGTATCCAGAAAAACATCTAAACTTGCATCCTTTAAAAATACAGTTGCTGGAAGACACATATAGTTTGCTTGGTTATTGGATGGACTCCTTTTAGTGTACCTGTCCTAAATCTGAGCAGCTAATAAATACCGATTTATTATCGGTACATAATAAAGCTAATAAATACAACTTCTGCAAATGTTCATCTTACAAAAATGTTACCGTGTCCAATAGAAGTGCTTTATATCACAGAGTCATAGAGTCATGTTGGAAGGGACCTCTGCTGAAAACAGGATCAGCTAGAGCAAATCATGCAGGACTGTGTCATGTTGAGTTCTGAGTATCTCTAAAGGCAGAGACTCCACAATCTCACTGGGCTAGTGTTTCGTCACCCTCACAGTTAAAATTATTTTTTCTTACGTTTAAATAAAGTTTTCTGCACTTCAATTTGTACCGATTGCCACAATCACCACTGAAAAAAAAGAAATATTCTTCCACTCAGATTTTTTTTGGTTGATTTTTAAGGAGATAAATGTAAAGCCTGCCTAATTTGATCTTGAGTACATGTAAATGAATGAGCCCTATCTATTCTGAATCATAAAACACATACACATTTAAGGCTAAGTTGTTAAAATGACATAAAGTAGTTATCATGAATTAGTTTTTTCACCTCACTTTCACTCACACTGTCTTATCTCTGGCTTGTGTTCTGTAAGAATAAACCTGTCATGTCCACAATATTTAAATCTTTTAAAACCATCTGTTCTTCTCTGACAAGGACAGTAAGTCTATTGTAAATGTTTTATTTATTCTGGTACCTCCCCTGTTCTTCCTTCTATCTTTTCTGCCACCTTTAAAATTAATTCTTCCTATTCATATCCTTCTGCAAATCCATGCACATGGACAGTATCATTGGTACACAAAAGTCAAAATTTTACTTTTCTAGACACTGAAAGCCTAACAAAATTGAAAGCATAAAAAGCAAGCCAAAGGAACTTCCAAAGGGAAAATTTATGGATATTTTTTTCTTACAGAAGTCTTTTGATAGGCTTTGGTAATTTTTTCTACAGCTGTTTTAACAACATGCAAAGGAATTATCTCAACCTTCAAGTAACTGAAAATTCAAGGAATTATCATATAAACTACTGTACTGACTGTTCACTCCTATTAGTAAAAAACATAATTTGAGAATCATATTTCAAAGTTAGTTAACTAAAAGCTAGTTGACCTATTGACCTATAATAGACACAGATTTCCAAATTAATTATCATTCATTGTTGTGCCTAAAGAGATAATGAATTGTCTTACAACCAGCACTTCTTATCTTCGATTGACCATTCTAATGAACTTTACAGCTCTTTTTACTTTTAGCATACTAATACATTTCATATGACTAATTTTAATTTTATTAATGAAATTTTCAGGGTTAAAATGTCATAGATATATAGTTCCAGAAATACCATCAGATCAGAATAGCCATATATAATATTGACCTGATCAACAGGAGTAAATTATTTTGTTTGCTCTCTGTATTAAAGCAAATATTAAATGCTTTTCTCTTTCAGAAATGGCTACTAACCTTTTTTTTTTTTTTAATTTATTGGCATTTGCTTACTTTGATGAGTGGAAAACACATCTATCCTATAAAATAGCTTTTAAGTAGCATAATACATTTAGAATAAAAAAAATCAAACTTTCTTTTCTGGCCTTAAAATTCTTGATTCTGCTAAATATCATTGAAGCAAGTACTGTAGACTGCATAATCACCATGTGATAGAATTTCATCTGCAAGGATGATGTACAGTTTTGTTGTCTTACAATAATTGCACTGAATCTTTTGCATTCCCTCTCAGACTATCCTTTTCTTTTTATTATTTTTTCTGTCCAAAAAGATTACTTATCAGATGACTCTGTTCTCCAGATCTGATCATTTCACATCTACATTTAGTTGATATTCTTTTCCTATTCCAAGATTAGAACTTCCTAGGCTTGATGGGAAATAGTGGAGTTGGGAACCTACTGGTAAAGGAGTTGAATTGACAGATGGGCTGAGGCATTTCTGTTGCTGCCTGGCCATCAGGATGCTCTGTGGTAAAATTAATTCCTTTCTCATATATTAAATTCATAGACCAGTCATCAATAGTACACTTCAGTTTCCTAGTTAAAGCTGGATGAGTGAATGTGAATTTTGCTTCTCTTGCACATGTCTCTGAGCTGTAGATGTCACTCTAGGGCTGACCAAATTTTGCAGGCTTCTTTCTTACCAAAATAATTTGCCAAGTGGAGGAGGAAGGTGCTGAAAATTTTAATTGTTTACTCCTGAAATATTTACGTTTTCATACGTTAGCTTAAACAGACAGGAATTGCAGTAAAATTCTTGTCCTGAATTATGAATTACGGATAGTGGAAAAAACAACAGGTTTTCAGTACCTTACCTGACTGATAAGTATTTTTCAGGAAATACAAGTTTAGTGAATGCTAATTTTATTGCATTCAGAAGACTTCTAAAAGCCATATAGATGGCTTAAATTTTTTATTTTGTCTTAATCCTTAACAAACCCAGAAATTTTTTACTATATATGCATTTAGACAGGTACTTTAAGATGACTCCCATGTGAGGTGTCTAAAGTTGAATGCCATTTAAATAATGTTAGGCTGACTGGATCTCAGCCTTTGCATTCACTTATGTTCAGATACAGTAGTGTATTTACATTAAATTTAAAATTAAAGCACCAAAGAAAATCAACTGCATTTGATAAAGAAACCATCAAAACCGTGCTGAGGACAAAACTGGAATCCTGCTGGTATGGGGAGAGAGCAATTTATAGTGAGCAAACTAGCCCACTATATTACCAGTCTATTGAAAATAAAGATAGAATTTCCATTAGTCCAGTTAAAATAACACTAACACCTGTCAAAATATGAAAGACAGATGGGTTTTGATCCCTGAGCCATCAGGGAAGTAAGGAAGCTTGTGCTTTCCTCTGCCAGGGCCTGCCATTCCCCTCCCAGGAGAGCCCCAGGGAACCACCTCAGAGGCTCTGCCACTGCCTGAGAGGTATCACAGACACTGCCTGTGTTCCAAGGGCTGAGATGACATGGGGTCTGGATCTTGAACTCGGTGGAGTGATGCCCTGGGCCCAGGACAGACAGGGCCAGAAAGCAGTGCTCTCAAGAACCTGAAAAAACTATCCTGGAAACACTAGTTATTTAAATGAGGAAAACAGGGTGTTGTGCATACTGATCCTGTTTCTTTCAGATGTTATCCTACCATGTGTCAATTATTAAAAAAATCCATCAATGAACTTTAGAATGCATTTGTTTTTTTTTCTGTTTCTCTAAAATTTTGTGTAGGAAAGAATAATATACAGAGGGCCTGCAGAGGAGCACGGATGTTATGGGTACAATGTTCCCCACTCCACACTATTCACTTTCTTATTCCAATACTTAAAATTGCTTTCTGAAATCTGCCAAGAGGGTCAGATCCACTGTTAAATGGATTTCAAGGCATTTGAGCAGATAAGAGCCCATAGAAACTTCTGAGCTCTAAAGAAGAAACCCAACAATTTGAAGCCTCTACTTCAACTGAAGGAAATGAGACGTCTGGAAGGCAGGTGACACTATATTTTCTTAATCAAATTTTTCTGACAAATAGACTCATAAAACTATGCAAAATATTATAATTGATTTTCTTTTTTTTTAAGTACTCTACTTACATGCTGATATATCTTAAAATGTCATCCCAATGTTGTATTAACATGGTAGAATTTAAGTTTACAACTTTGGTGTAGCAAAATGGATGACTTTTCTAGAGACAAAACAGGCCTTTGGAAAGCACAAAATAGATACACTTAGAAAATGAGTGAAGGTACTCTCCCATTTGAGTACACAAATACAGTAAACATTCACGGAGATTATTCATCTGAGACAATCTGTATTAATTTTTAATGAGACAGGTAAAATAGCAGCTTGAAGAGAACATTTATCTTACTTTATCTGGTCTGCCAATATCCTGAATAGTGCTGGTTCAATTGCTATATGACTTCAACAACCTTCTGCTCTAAACCAGAACACATGATAGATATGACTTAATTTCTTTCAGAATACTTCTCAAAGAAAATCAGTGTCTTAAATTATTTATCTCATACAACTTGCACAGTGGTATAGGCTTTCTTTTTTCCTTCTATAGTGGTCATCCCCTTTACAGCCATCATTAACTCATTTTTTCTCAGTCCCTTCTAAGTGTGATCAGATTTTTCAACAATTATACAAATACTTAAAAAACTGGTTCCACAACTCCATAGGATGAATCATTGCCCTTATTTTTTCCAGTCCATCTTCAAAAATTCCATGCTTTTTGAAAATGATTGCTTTCATGTCCAGCTTTTCCAATAGGAACTCTGAGGGAAAGGCTGCTGCCTAACAGAAAACTACTGGTCTCATCATGAAGAGGCTGAGCTAGAAACTCTTTACTGAGCTCATATTTGCTCCTCCCTGCCCAGAACTCCTAAGACATTGCTGAGGATCCTTGGATTGACTGCCTGTGCTCCACACCTGGAGCTGAGATCCATCCCAGCTCTGGGATCTTGAGCCAGCTGCTGAAGGATGCTGCCGTGAGAAGCACATGTCTGGTTAATTATTCTTAAATGATCATATTTTCTGTGATCTTTTATTTTGTCTGATCCTTGACCCTTTTAGGCCAAGAAGGCAAACCTGAAAATGAAGTTTATAATTTTGATTTAATTGAATATGAAATCTTTTACTAATATGTAAGCATTTAATGAAAAAATAGAGTCCTATGTAATTTCTTAAACTTTTAAAAGTCATAGTCTCTGTTAAGTTGTTTTACAATGTGACTTTAAATATACCTCCAGCAAAGACCTTTACAGAAAGTTTGTGAAATCAGTGTGTTACGTAAAATATTTAGATATAAATTTTTGCAAGTTTGCCACTTGTTACTTTGTGTAAAGAAATTCTGCATTATGATGGTTCTTTCTGAAAGTAGGTGTTTGTACATGTACATTGTGGACCTGTCAAAAATAATGTTTAACTGCTCATTGTGGTGACTCTTGAACTGATATGATGATGTAAATCCTGGGAAGTCTTTAGATAATTTTCTTCTTAAGCTATGTGCAAAAAGACTATTCTGAATATAAAGAAATCAGAATGGCATTTAATAGCAATGATATTCAGGATGTATATGCATCATTTTATTTTCTAAAAGCACAATAAGAAACTTAGCTTCCCTCTGCTGCCAATGCTTTTTGCTTCAAGAACAATTTTAAAATAAAGAAAAATTAGTTTTGTGGCCTACTAAAGATCTAAAATCATTACATCAAGGACTGGGTGATTAAAATACTCACTCATTGCCATTTTAATAGAAATAAAAATAACAATTTCCAGAAGTTCAAATCCAACTTTCTTTAGTGCAGGATTGTCTCAGATTAGTGACATCAGCTCCAAATGGCATGTTTCCCTGCCCCCATAACAGGGGTGGGTCTTGAGTAGAACTAGCTTTATGACAGGACACATCGAGAGCAGAAAGATTCCAGACAGGGGACCCTCATGAGTTTAAAGCAACACTCAGACAAAGGACAGTATGATCAAGTTGGAGTTTTTGGGTGAACGTTGAAGAATTTAATTAGACTTTTCTATTATAACAGTCATGTAAGTGTCAAGAAAATGTTGGGGTTTTTTTTGTAAAGCAGACTATAACCTTTGAAGCAAGTAGGGTACTAAGCATACTAGAAAGTAACATTACTTTGAGGGAAAGATTTGTTGCAGTTGTAAGATTTTCCCTGGGAGTGACATTTAAATCACTTAAGCAGTGCTGTGTTGTTTATTTTTAAACAAAGTTGAAGATTTATTACTGTAAATAAACAAAATGAAAGAGTAGCAAGCACAAAAGTCAATAATTTAGGAGATATGGTGTCAAGACCACAGCAAGTAGAATTAACCTGTGACATTGTAGCTGTGGTAAACAGACTGCAGCAATCAATAATGAAATTAATCAACTTCAGATAAGTGAACAAAGAGATTTGTCTCAGATTTCAGGTCAAAACCCAGTCAAAGGATTCCTCCTCCCACTGATGGAAAAGTGTGAATGTTCAATCAAATCCTGAATGAACAACTGATGAGATTAATCCACATGTACTTAAAACATGGTAGAGAGTTCTTTAGCATGGAAACATGCACCTCATTTCTAAGTTGATCTTATTAAACGTACAGGATCAGCTATGCATCTTGTGTTCAACACTGGTATGGTCCATGGCTGTGGAAGCCATGGGGTTACAAAGGAGGAAACATTATACTCTGTCAGCTGTGCTTCTCCCTTCCCTCTTCTCCAAATATTTTGTGTATGGAACTGAGAAAGCGAAGAGGAAACCCAGGGCACTGTTTGTGAATGCAATTGTGTGAAGATGCAAAGACAAACAGAGAAGAAAAGATAACTCTCACTTAATAGCTTTGAAATGGAATTCTGTAGTGCTTGGGACTACAGTTGCCCTGTCAGACTTTTGAAACCATCAAGTCTGTGGCAAGATGCACTTTTCAATAAGCGCATTTTTGTTTTCTACCCCCCCCCCCCCCCCCATTCTATTCCTGTACTACTAGTGAAAATTTAACTTGGGAATGGTATTGCAAGCAACTCAAAATCTCTATGGGCAATTCAGCTTTGCATTTGTACTGGGAATTGTGTCAAACTTTATTAAAATGCTTCATAATTAATATTGGTGGTTTGTCTGTTCATACAGACATTTCTTTATTTCTCCTAATCATACCAAAGATTAGAAAATATTTCTGGTTTTATCCCTGCGGTTCTGCAAAAGCCACAACCTAAAAGAAGAGATTTAAGGCACTCCATCCTCAAACTGAAAAAATGTAATAATGCCATTTCAATATTATCATTGAGTCTTATATAATTTTCAGTCCTTGTATTTGAGTTTATAGCCATTTCTATGTACAGAAACAAGAGAAAAGTTTTCATTAACATGGAAGAAAGTACAAACTGTAAGCATACAGGAACTAAAACCGAAGGGTGGAAAAAACCCTCGTGGTTACTGGTTTTGTAAGAAAAACTTTCAGAATTTTTCTGGCTTGTGTTCTAGACTGGTTGAAGTACTAAACTGAATAATTTACAGTAGCCTTACTATCTAGGCTGGCTGACTAATCAGTTTGCCTTACAAAACAGAGAATGTCACCTGTTGGAGTAGAAAGCATAGTCCTTTCCAATTTAACTCTTGAAAGATACACTTGAAAGATTTTGAAAATTGAAGGAACTGCAGCCCGTGGGGACTCAAGCTGGATCTGTCGTTTTCTGAAAGACCAGTCTGGAGAGGTTCATGAAGAATTGTAGACTGTGAGAAGGTCCCATCCTGGAGCAGAGAAAATTGTGAGGAGGGAGGAATGGAAGACAGGAGCTCTTACAGAGCGACCACAGCCCCACATTCCTCATCACCTTGTTTTGCTCTGGGAAGGAAGATAGAGGAGTCAGGAGTAAAGGGGTAAAATCAAGCCTGGGAAGAAGGGGAGAGATTTGTCTTTGCTTCTCACCACACAACTCAGTTTCTAATTAGTGATAAATTATTGTGATAAAATAATTTTCCCCAAGTTGATTCAGTTTTGCTCCCCATAGTAAGTGTTTCAAACATACCAGAGTATGTATCACTGTGCTCAGTAGCCCTCAGTGAACAAATCCTTGGAATTAAAAATCAAATTGCTTTTGCAACCCTTGCGAGAACTTAGTGCCTTCAGTCCCCTTTGGCTGTTTTCCAGTTTACTTATCCATCATGTGAAGACTTTTGTTTGTAACTGCCATCCATTAGTTTCATCTGGTATCATCTAATTCCCTTTTTTTAACTGACAGCGAAAAATGGATTTCTACTTTTTTCACTCCCCCTCATGACCATGAAGACCTCTTTCATATCTCCTTTAGTCATCTGTTCTTCCATTTCCACTGTTCAGTGCACAGAAGCCATTTCAAGTCACTCTTGTAATCCTTTCTCTGTACATCTTCAAAAATTCCTTTGAATCCTTTTTCAGAGGTAGGGGATCTACCCACAGTTGCACACCGTAATCAGGATGCTACTGAACCATGGATTCATAGTGTGTCATAAATCCCCTTGTTTCCTTTTTCTTTCTCAACCGTTTCTGGCTTTAAAATGATTATTTTTGATAGCTTCTGAATAGTGAGACAATTTTTTATATCTATCTATTATAAGTTTTTAGTTTTATCTAAGTATTTATTATTTTTTGTCAGTCAAAGGACCTGCTTTTTATAAGTAACATATCAAATGGACAGCATCTGACATTTATTTAAAATTAATTCAATCTGTAATTATTAGAAAAAAAATTTGAAATTCTTCTCTTGATCCTGATTTACCTTTAGTATCTTAGCATCAGTAACAAAATTTGTCACTTTATTATTCACTCCTTTTGAAAATACGTTGAATTGCACAGATTCCCTCAGTGATCTGAGATGCTACTGTTATCTCCCTCTACTGAAAAAAACCCTCCTGTCCCATTTTTCCAAAGTTTTGATTAATTATTCATCCATTCTTCATCCTGAAACTGCCTACATAGGTCTGTATGGCATAAAAGTACTGTGAGCAAGTAAATATTCACACTCTGCAGAATGGAGTAAGCCATGTTACAACTCCTGACTTGGCTGGGCTCCAAAACAGAACAGAACATAGGAATCAGCTTCTGTTTCAAAAACAAGAAATCTATTTTGACTGTGCCATTCATCTGATGCACTGACCATGATCAAGTAACTAGTTGTGGTGCTCTGTGTTTTCAGCTGAATGGGGAAGTATTTTCTATGGCAGAATAAGTAAGGACCTCTTCATGCATTATTTCTAAAAAAAACAGAGAGAATTAACATTTTTTCATGAGTCAAAAATTTAGACTAGTGGACTGGCTGCTCCTAGAAGAAGGGATGTCTTAGAAGGTAGAATTTTCTATAGGTCACTGTTATGTGCTGTAACTGTGTGTGTAGTTGCACAGCAGTGAAGCTAAGAGGAAAACACAAGAGGAAGAAGATAGCATTCTTTCTCAACAGTATCTGTTGTATGTGACAGAAGGCTAATGTTTCAGTCAATTTTTGGCATGAGATCATTTTTGCATAGTTTACCAAACACAGTCACTGAGGGACAGCCATGTCTCAGTTGCCATGCAACTATGTAAATTGCAGGAGAAAAGAACAGATGTTATTCTTCTTATGCAAAAAAACATAGTTAATGAAAAACATGCTTCATGAGAAAAATGCTTAAATGTATGTCATTACTAATGAAGATGTAAATAATTACCACGGCCTTTTTGTGAGACTTTATTTAAGCTAAAATGTCAAACAAAACATAACAAGTATTTCACTACAATATCTGTCACCTAAATATGTTATCCAGTTCATGAAACAGAAAGGCAAGAAAAATCTAAACTCGCTCTTCAGAATGCATACTGTAATATTGGTGCAATATGATATTATGAGACATGTGTAAAATTTGCTATTGATCTCTAAGAATATGAAATTAGTGAGTCAAACCTGATTGATTTATGCCTTGTGTTCATGCAGAAATAAATTGACTACAAAATTTTGTAAAATAATATAATCCCATGAAACTGCCAGCAGTTGTCATATGTTATAGTACCATCTTCTAGTGTTGTATTTTGATCTGGACTCCATTGTTTAGGAACCAAACAAGTGAAAATATTTAAAATTTAATTTTTAATAGGAATATACTATGCTTGAATTAAATTTTCTAATTTTAGGTCCACAAAATTTTACCAGTATCACTCTCTTCAAATGAGTTAACACCTTAACAGACACTATTCTGCAATGCAAAGGTGTGGAAGATGAGTTTCTTTTGCCAGATTAAAAGTCACACTCAGAGTGTTAGGTATAAGCTTAATGTAATTAAAAAACTAAAATATGTGTGACCTATGAATATTCCACAGATAGTCTCTGTTGTGAAGCAGAGACAAGATGAATTCAGGATCCATTTCTTTCTAGTTATTAAACAAAAATCAACCATCTGACATCACCTTCAAAGCCTACCATTAATCTCACCTAAAATTTTGACAAATATTCTAAAATTTAGTTACTAATATTGAAATGCCTAAGTCCTTACTTAGGTCAGAAGAAATGTCAAATTCAGGGAGAGAATTTTTCTACTTATCCTGGACACCAAATGTCTTTGAGAAATGATGTCTTTTTCTTGTCTGTAAAAGGACTTTTGGAAGCTAGTTTCAAAAGGATAATGAAACTTCAGATAGCTGGAAAAGGTAAAATCTATTTTGAGCTTTGCTATTTTCACAGCTCTAACCATTGTTTATGTAGATATGTGTTAGAAACCCTGTGGGATAGTTCAAAATTATATTTGAAGAGAGATAAATAAAAGTACAGTTCACATGTTCAGGGAACAGAATATGACTCTCACTTGAGAATTCCTTCTATTGCAGCAGAGTGCTCTTTTGAAAAAAGTACAAGGAAATATGAGGATGTGAATGTGTCTAATCTAAAACATATTTCCGTAGGGTCTGGCTATGCTTAAAAGATATTTTCCTAAAGCACTTTTTTTTTTTTTTTTACTTGCAATTCTTTCTATGAAGTTAATTTGAATCTTTTGTTCTCCATGCTTAACTGGTTGCACCTTTAGTAGACCCATACATCAGTAAGGAGGGTATGTATGTGCTCTTAAATATTTTTCAGAAATGGAGGTTTAATATGACTGGAAAAACTGGTCTTTCCTTAGACCCTTGGTAACTAGTCTTTTTTGCTGAAATAGTATACCTGAGATTTTTCTTCTGCAGTTTATATAAATAAGTAAGAGAGCCTTACCAAGGTTTAACAAAATTAACTTCACAGTGCATCTTTCAAATACCGTAGAATCACAGAATATGCTGAGTTGTAAGAAACTCACAAGATCCATCAAATCCAATCCCTGTCCCTTCAGAGGATCATTCCCAAAAGTCACACCATGTATCCAAGGGCATTGCCCAAACACTTGAACTCTGACAGGCTGATGGTATAACCACTTCCCTGAGAGGCCCCTTCCAATTCCTAACCAGCCCCTGGGTGAAGAATCTTTTTCCAATATCTAACCTAAACCTCCCTGACACAACTTCAGGCCATTCTCCTGGGACCTGTCGCTGGTCACCACAGGGAAGAGACTGGTGTCTGTCTCTCCTCTTCCCCTCAGGAGGAAGTTGTAACTGCAATGTCTCCCCTCAGTCTCCTCTTCTCCAGACTGAACAGACCAAGTGACCTCATATGCCTTCCCCTCAAGGCCCTTCACCATCTTCTATGTAGAGGGTTCTTGCTTATTCAGAAAGATTTTGATTTCAAGGCATTCCTTTCTGTAAGGCAATGACATGGTTTTTTTTGTACAACTTCTATATTAGTAATTACGCTTAGGGATTCTATCAAAGAATGAAATGTCAGTGTTTGTATTTAAACAGTTAATAATTTGAAAAGTATAAATCTTACAGTTATCCAGTGCTTTAGTCAGGTCGTTAAATCTTAAAACTGTGACATTCTTTTCAAGGTCGGTGCTGTTGCCTTTCCTATATTCTACATATATTTTTTTCAGTAGCATACTTCATCTTTAACCTTCTATTTTCCTTCCAGATGCGAATATTCAAGGTGTGTTAGAAGCTAATTTAACTAGGGAGTTTTTAGATTATAGGATTTCTGAAAACATTGATTATTATTTTCCCCTACTTCTACCTGTGTCTTTCAGTTTTAGTTTTATATCTTAGGAATGCCATCACTATCTTTGACCTGTAGTCAGTGAAAGACTTTTACAATTTCTCAGCATCCACTGAAGAAGTTATATGGATATGCTTATTTTATTTAACACAAGTATCTGAGTAAGTTAAAACCTAAAATAAAAGCACTGCTAAAAACATGTGACTCTGTTTTCTGGTAAGAAAAAAGAATAAGCTTAAAGCAAAACTCAGGTTATATTTAAAGTGGTATTTTTTTTCTCTCTAGATGTAGTTTAACACTGATATTTTATCATGTTAACAAAGAGATGTAAGAAGGTTCCTACAACACAATTGTAGATAATAGAAAATAATTACATGTTTATGTAGCTGATTATAATGTTGCTTCCTTCAAGCTGCACAGAGGAAGAAAAACAGCTTGTTACATAACATACCTGATGAACATGACTGTATGTGTTAGTGAGAAATGCCACTGTACTACATAACCTTGCATATGTAAAAATTATATTTAGAAACCAAAATAATGCATTATATCAATAAACTCCAAGGTAAAAAATAAATATTTTCCTGTAATTAGTAACTGGGAAATTTTCCACCAATGATTAGACATCCTGATGAAATAATTAATTGCCCTGGGTTTTATTTCTTTTCACAGAATAGAGTAGAAATTGTAGCATGGCTTTGCATTATGTTTTCATATGTGCCAAATGTTTTTACTTTTCTGTGACATGCAGTATCAGGTTTTGTCATAAATGTAGGAAGGGCAATTTTCTAGGAATGTAACACAGTAAATGTATGATAGCTCTGGGAGAGGAGTCAGCCTGAAATATACTCTAAATCTTGCTTTGTAATCACAAGAGCACCTGGATACCCCTGTGGAAATCTGACAGGTATTCTTGATTCAACAAGTTTCATATTTTTTATTCTGTCTATGTCTTGAAACTAATTTATTATGTTAGTGTGTGAAAATACAGGTTTGAGAGAATCCAGGAATGTAAATACTTAGTATTTAGCTTAAGAGGATACATCTGCAGGGTCTTTTACTATCAGAGTAATGCCATCGGAAATGATTAAATATTTTCTAAGTAAATAATCAAAACCAATATGTTAGTATTTGTGTAGTTTCTGAACAAGTAAACATTTGCCAGCAGTGACTGCTATAAACCAGTTGCATTACCCAATTAATTTTTGTAACAATATTTAAAATTTTGTCATTAAAATCATGCTGCACATTTATTGGTGGTGACACACTTAGGCTACTCAAGCATCACATGTGAGTAATTTAAATTGAAAAACATTTTATACATTAAATATATAAAGAAATTCTTAAGGATTCTGCAGAACTTTTCATATTCTATTAACCACCATCAAATAATAATATTATTTGGGATAGGGTTATAACCATCACTTTATCAAATAAATCAGTTAAATACGGTATTTTATTAGAAATTGCTTTCATTTAACTTTGGGGTTTCAATTCCTTATTTGTCTTTCATATTAAGACGATATGGTATAACAGGTCAGCTATGAACTCTGTGTTATTGGAGAGCTGTCAAATAAAAACCTACAACAAAGGAATAAGGATTTATTCCTTTTTTCTGAGTCTATGTTACTTTACAGAGGTATAATATGTAACGTTTCCCTTTCACTTAAGAACATACCAGTTAATATCTTCTTAATTCAGAAAAAACAAACTTAAATCCTGACAGATTTCTAATGTTAATTTTCTTAGAAAAAATAACGTAATATAGGGCCAAATGCCATGAAGTGGAACACTGACAGAAAATATGGTAATCCAAATTGTTTCATAAGCTGTTTTCAAAGTGTCATTATTGATTTGTGCTGAGAACCATTGATAACATGCTAGAAAATATCTTCAACTTATACTGTACACAAAGTGTGTCAACATTTTACACAGAGCAGCTTATGTAGCTCAGTGCAGAGTTCTGCTTAAAAAAAATGATGGTACCATATGGCTCTCTGTTGCTCAAAGCCTCTGTCTTCACTTCCACTGCTGGAAGTTGTTAATGTCAAAACAGATCAAGCACAATGCCAATGAAGAAAATTGCCTTAAGGCAGATCTAACATGGAAGGCAATCTATCATTTAAAAGGGCAATTCTCTTATGCTTATTCAACATTTTTCTAATGTTTTGAAATTTGAGAATTTGTGGTTGACACACTAAAGCAAGAATTAAACAAAAGAGTCTGAGACTTACCTAATTAATATTTTCCCATTACAAAGAGATTTCCGATAATCAGATGGTGCTAGAAAAGGGGTGTTATCTATTCTCATAGTTTCCTGCATGGCAGAAGTTGAGCTACATTTATAGACAAGTCAATATAATTACCCACCAAATGTCCATGCCAGCCCCTAAATCCCACTAAGCCCCATGACAGAACTTCCAGTAAAGATTTCACACAAGTTTTCTGTGGTTCAGTTATACTTGCAAGTGTCAGTAATGTTTAATCATTCATTGTCTTATAGAGCCACGTAGAAGTTCTGCTTCAATGCCAAGCTTCCTCATGCCAAAACATAGGAAGGAACACCACTTGCCTCACAGATTAAACTTTCAGAGAAAAGGTATAAAAAATAAAGAATCAGTGACCAAGAAGTCATATTATTCTACACTGAAAGAGTGCAGTATTCCTCATTATTCTGCTGCATAAAGAACTATTTTTAATATTTCTGTCCATGGACAGCAATAGCTATTAGCAATGCTTACAAATTAATTAAAGACTAGTTAGGTCTGCTAGTCAGAATTTCTTTGAAGCACAGTTTGCAAGAAATGGGTGTCAGGTATGATTTGGTTTCTGAATTGTCTATAATGTACCAGAAGGGAAAGCTAATGTTCAGTGTGTAACATTAAGGGTATTTTTAAATTTATTAGTGCCAGTGGAAAACATCTTTTATTCAAATATATTTTCCAGTTGTGTGCTGTTTAGTTCAGCATTTCTGTCCTGGAATGCATTCTTGGTTTAAATATGGAATAGGAAAATAATGTTTCTGATGGGCGAAATGTTTTACTCCTGGTATTTATACTTTTCTTTCTGCATGACTCCATGTTTGTAAACTGAATTTATGGAGTTGCATCAATGTAGGGTGAATTCTTTCATATTTACAGTACCCTGAAATTTCAGCTTCAGCAGCTGAATCTTTCACATTTTGTATAATTTAGTCATCAGTGTCTCAATTTCTTGATTGATTGATTGTTCAATATTCTATTATATGTTATATTAGGCTTATAAGTGGCATCTGAGATCACTGTGCATAGAGTATACTGCAAGTTCTTAAATTTTGATTACAGCAGCCAGAAAATTCTACATAAATAATTTCAAACTCTGCAAATTAAATTGTATTTTCCCTTTTGAACTGTAAACAAAAATCTATCACCATAAAAACCCATAGTCTTTTAGTTACACTGGTAGAAACTGGACTATGTAGACCTTAGAAGCATCAGCTTATAAATTTAGCACATCCTAGTTTTCAGAGGAAAGAAAAAAAAGGATATTTATTAAGAGAAAACAACACTCAGAACAAGAGGAGAAAAAATATGGTTTTGGGGTAGGATAGAGGGGGCCTGCATTTAGGACCTTGACTTCTCTTTTGGGCTATACTGACTTGGAGCACGCTGGGCCTGTATGGTCTAGCCAGATATTACCTCAGGATTCTCAGCGAGAGGTCCTCTGAAGGGCACTGAATAAATGAGGGACAGGAACGATTCAGTGACCCAAAACAAAAAAACTTTAAAGACGAAAACAATAAACATGAAAATCGAACAACGTATAGGGGTGCACCAAAAAGGCCGGGGTCCAGGGTAGGGAAGTAACTTGTTGGTGGGTTGAGGATGGAGTTTGAGGGAAAGGGACCAATAAAAAGCAGGGATTAGGAATATATAAAATAATGCACCAAATTCTAGCCAGTAATAACAGAGAAACTATAGAAATTTCTAGAACTGTTTACATAAAACTTTTCAGGGGACATTGTGGGTGAGCTTTAGCTTATCCTATCTAAAGCAGAGTTTTCTTCTCAGGGTCTGAGGCAAAGTGCCTTGACAACCCCTTGCCCTGACAGACTCCAACACTGACTGTTCTCTATCATCTTCTTGTCCTGCTTATCCTTGTGCATTGTTGTCGTGGTTTTAAAGCACTAGCTAAAAAATCACCAGAAAACTTACTCATTTCTTGCTGTGAGATGTGGATTAGGAGAAGGGCAAAACAGGCTTAAAGCTTAAAAGGCATAAAGAAAGTTTATTAACAAAACTACAAGAATAAGAAACCAGAATAAAACCTCCAGAAACCCTTCCTCCTCACCACCCAACCATTCCCTTGTTTATTTGACAACATAGAGACAAAAATTGGTGGTTAAAACAGTCCCAACTTTGCAATAGTCTTTTCATCAGTCTTTGTAGAGAAAAAAGAGTTCTCTTTTATCATTTTATGGAGAGTTTTTCACAAGAAAAACCATCTCATGTCTATTTCTCTGATGCCAGCTGCCTGGAAAACTGCCATCAGTCCTTTCCTCCCATTTCACACCACTCTGAGGTATGTTCGTGGGCCATGGTTCAAGGGGTATCGTTTTAAGGATGAGTTATTCAAAGGCAAAAGTCTTCTTCATCTGTCTCTGTGATCATCTCTGGGAACAGAGGTTTTCTATTTTTCTCTTAAGGGCCACAAATCTTCAACAATTATCACATCTCCGTTTCTGTTTCAGCATCTCATAGGATCACAACTACTTCACCATTTGCTCAGCTCCATCAATAAATTACCTTTGCTTAGATCCACACTTTGAAATACTCCATCCTCCCTAAATACTCTTTCATTAATTAAAGGAGTTTTTTTCAGAACATAATTGTTCATCTCCATAGTTTTAACAAAAAAATATTTCAGCTTATTAGTGCATCTCCTTGTTCTCTTCCCATCTGAAGCTTAATTCCTTCCCTCACTGGCTTTGATAGTTTATGTTGTCTCTTTACCTGTTGATCACTCTCTCTTCCCCTCTCTCTGGAAAAAGGAATAAGTCTGCAGGTCTCATATAGGTAGTGAAAGGGTTACAATATTGCCCAGGCCTTGTGGATGGTCCTGTGATCTCTGCTGGAGCAGTGGCTGGAGCTGTCTGTGATGGAGGGTTTTTGGTGGCTGCTCTGGGGAGTGTGGCCACTATCTCAGCATGCTGCAGGTCAATGGCTTTCCCTCCCCTTACTCGGCAGTCTCTGGTGAAACCCAGCAGCGGCAGAATTCCAGCTGAGCCAGGGACCGGCCTGGCCCGGCAGCCCCACTGTACAAGGCCCAGTGAGCCCTCCCGGGCTCAGGCCCTCTGGGAAGGGGCTCCTGACACTTCACAGTCTCCATCCCCTCCTGGGAACTGCAGAATTCCAGCCAGCCCCGCTCCCCTTGTGGCCTTGTCCAGCCTGGGGTAGGAGGGAGGGGAGTGTTGAGCTGGAGCTCTGTTATCTCTTACAGCTGGAAACCAAAGAGAGAGAGAAATTCTCTGGCTTAGGTTTTAAAGGGTAGTGTGCACAGGTTGATCTCACTTTTCAGTGGTCGAAACTACTGTCAATTCTCAGAAATGATCAGTTATTGGCCAGGAGAAAAACTCCCATCAGCCTCCAGCAGACTTCCTTAGATGTTTCCTACTTTTTTTCTTAAATTCCAATCTATCACAATTGTTTCCAAGAAAAGTTGAAGTATTACTTTCTCAAATAATAAGGTCAGGACAACTAGCAAAAGTTGCTCAGATTCTTCTTGATTTTTTTGAATGTAGACATAATTCATATTTCCCAGTGCTAAGGGAATTCTGCTTTTAAGCAAGACCTCACAATGATATCACCCAGCACTTCTAACCATCCTGGTACCTTCTAACCATCTGGCTGATTTCACGGGCTTGTAGAGCTCCAGTAAGTTTAAGTGGTCCTTAACTAATTTTTCTGCTGTGGGTTGTTTCTCATATGCCACACTGCCTTGAGGCCAAGATCTGGGAGGCTTGAGGGCAGATTTATCACCAAAGACAGAGACAAAGAAGCTAGCAAGAACCTTTTCTATTTCTGTGTCTGTTGTCAAATAGTTTTCTAGAGATAGGAACATACTATTTCAGTCTATCTTTGGCTAAGTGGCAATAGAGACCCACCCTGACCTTCACTTCCACTGTCAAATTCAACTGCAGTTACTTTGCCTTTTGTTATTTCTTCTCTTCATGCTTGGGTGATGTTTCTGTACTCTTGGTAGAGACTGGATCATTACAAACATGTTAGTTTGGGCACTTCTATCCTAAGAATTTATCACTTGTAAAAAACACCAATATATAAATATCTCAATAAAACTTATATTACAAAATATTGCAAACTGATGATATTTTTGTTGATTATTGTTAATGAATCAAAGCCAAGGATCTCTTAAATTAGTCATCTAATCATGTAGACTTTGCATGTATAGTGATATTTGTGCTTTGTTAATAAAAGACAGATGTGGAAAATCTATTATAAACATTACACTCACATATGTTCCCCTTTACTTCATCATGTCACAAAGATTTCACAGTTTTAATTGGATTTAAGCAACATGCATAATTCACAAAGCAAATGAGCTGAATAGTCAGGATGCAAGTAAGATTTAGAAAACGGCTGCAGCTAAGGTTCAAATGTATGACCTGAGACTGGATGTTTAAAACCATAGTACTTGGCTTGTTTAAGCAAATCTAACATAG